>NC_134733.1:13769100-14394100 GCF_049634645.1 Pelodiscus sinensis | reverse complement strand
TAAGACTGGCCATGGTAACTTTATGGAAAGGATGGTCTAATGAGGCTGCCTACAATGCCATGTGACCTATCCACAACAGCTACTAGCAAACAACCCCAACAGCCAGAGACAGGACACTAGAGGGCGAGAGGTACTAAAGAGAATTCTTTTCTAGGGGGGGGGCGGTGTATGTGTGTGTGTGTGTGTGTGTGTGTCTTGCCCAGGTCTAACTGTTCACCATATGTTGAGCCAGGAAAGAATTTTCCTCCAGGTCATATTGGAAGAGACTGGGAGGGGAGGGAGGGGGAGCAGAGGGCTGCCTTTCTCAACAGCATGGGGCACAGATCACTTGATGGTTTGAACTATAATAAATGGTCGATTCTCTCTAACTTGAAGTCTTTAAATCAAGATTTGAAGACTTCAGCAACTCAATCAGAGGTTAGGGGCCTCTTACAAGAGAAGGTAGGTGGGTTGATATGGCCTACAATGTGTAGGAGATCAGACTATGTGATCATGAGGGTCCCTTCTGATCTTGAAGTCTGTGAGTCTATATTTTCTTCTAGGTCAATGACAAAAATGTTAAGTAGCATGAGATGAAGAACAGATCTTTGTAGACCCCACTAGAAACCTGGTCATAGATGTCGCCCTCTTTACAATTACCAGCCAGTTTCCAATCCATATAACATGTGCCAAATTCATTTTGTATAACTCTAGTGTTTTAATCAAAGTCATATTGTATTAAGTCAAATGCCCCACCAAAATCTAAATATATTACATCAACACTATAACCTTTATCAACCAAACTTGTAATCTTATCATAAAAGATTTCAAATTAGTTTTACAGGAACTATTTTCCAAAAACCCATGATGATTGGCATTAATTATATTACCTTCCTTTAATTCTTTATTAAGTGAATCCTCTATTAGCCACTCCATTACTTTGTCTAGGATAGATGCCAGACTGATTGGCCTACGATTACCCAGGTAATCCTATTTACTCCTTTTAAAATACTGGCACAACATTAGCTATCTTCCGGTTTTCTGAGTTTTCCCCAGCATTCCAAGACGTATTGAAAAATCAAAACTATGGGTTCATGAAACTCCTCAGCCAGCTCTTTTAAAACTCTTGAATATAAATTATCTGGACTTGTTGATTTGGAAAGAGTGTAATCATTATGTGATGTGACTGTATCAAGTTTTTTTCCAAATAAAGAACAGAATATTTACTGAACACTTTTGCCTTTTCTGTATTATAATGATAATTATGCCATTTCTGTCTAGTAATGGACTACAAAACCACTGACAGGATTCATTTTGTTCCTTTAAAAACTTCTTCTTATTGTCCTTAACTCTGTTGGCCATAAATTTCCCTTTGTTCTTCTCCCCTTTGCTTCCCTCATCAATCTTCTACAATTCTTAGCATTTGATTTATATTCACTACTGTCAACTTCCCCTTTCTTCCATTTGCTACACACATTGCTACAAATGCTTTCACTTCTTCTCTAAGCCTAATAATTTTTAACCAATATGGTTAAAATGGTCCCAGACTTGATCTCACACAGCCCAACAGGACAAGGTATTTCCCTCCCATAAGAAAGGAAAACCTATGGTGACTTTCTACTTCTTTTTAGGCAATCAAACTGCACTACGCAAATGAACTCATAACCGCTGTATATTGGGGATAGGTGAATGCTACAGGCCCCCCTTTCCAACAATGTGCTTCTTGGAACAGGCTTGAAGTCAAGTTGTAAGTTGGAAAAAAAAAAGGGAAGATTTTGCTTTCCCTGTTCTATTTTGTACAAAACAATCTATCACTGCCCACAGAAGAAATCAAAAGCAACAATCATCCTGCTGGAAGACTTGGCTCAGAGCTATGTGAAGATTAAATGCCATGTTTGCCTGGTTCAAGTCTTGTGATATGCCTTGCAATAAAAAACTCATAATACAGAAGAGCTGCAAGTAAGGTGACCCAGCCCTACAGGCATCTGATGGAATTGCACACGTTTCATTCATGAGGTCATCAGAACCCATCAATGGGCCAAATTCCACCTGCGGCCATGTGTACAGCACCCATTGCCTTACAGGGATCCCGCAGTGTGCGTGTGCGCACACACGTGCACACAGTGTGGGGCCCATCATAACTGGGACTTTAAGCAGAACCACAATAAGAACTGGAGAGTTCTCCTCCAATACTGGGGGAGTTTTGCCACTACTGATGTCATCACATTTCTCTGCCCAGGCCCTTAGCCCCACAAGCTCACAGCTATGTTGCATATCCTCATTATGCTGCTATTTTGATGCAGAAACTAAAGCACTTTCATCACTTTCTCCAGCACTGCACCAAGTTGCAGAAGTGTCCTTACGTTCCTTCTACCAACAGGAAAACTGTGACTTGCCCCATCTCACCCAGAAAATCAACTGCAAGCCAGTCTGGTAGCAGCCAGCCCTCTGATTCTCTGTGCTTAGCCCACTGGACTAGGAAACTTCTCTCACAGTATAAAGGGAGCATGATCTTTAGACACAGAATTTAAGTGAAGTGCAGGGCCGGCCCAAGCCCTTTTGGTGTCCTGGGCCTGGGTGCGCGGCACCACCCCCGGGTGCATGGCGCATGCACAGGCCCACCCGTGGGGCACAGGCCTGCCCCCCGCCGGAGCACGCGGTGCATGCACGCACTGGCCATGGCTGCTGGCGCACAACCCAGGGCTTGCCCCCAGGGCGCACGGCGCATGAGCTGCCCAGCCCAGCCTGGTGTGCACTGCTGGCGCATGCGCCAGGCCATGCAGGGTCCCGTGTCTGTGGGGGGAAGGGTGCTGCTAGCCGGCGCCACAGGGCTGGGGCTGCAGGAGCCAGGCGCGTGGCGCCTGATGGCAGCTATAAGGGATGCCGCGCACCCCTTACAGCTGCCATCAGGCACCCCTCATCGGTTGGCGCCCTGGGCAGCTGCCTAGCTCGCCCATGCCTCCGTCCGGCCCTGGTGACGTGACTTGCTCAAAGCCACGTGTCACAGCAGAGTCGTGGCTCCCTTGTGTTCAGTCTAGGGATCACAGAATCAGAGAGCTGCAAGAGACCTCAGGAGGTCATCAAGTCCAGCCCCCTGCTCAAGGTTAAGGGATGTGAAAGGTTAATTGGTTAACTGGTAACATCACCCTCAAAGGGTGATCTTACCGATTCTGGTTAACCAGTGGGGGCTGGAACAGATCCCTGCCTATGGCGGGCAGGGGGCTGCTCCAGCTCTGCGGGGCCCATTGTGGACAGGGATGCTCCAGTCTGGGCAGAGCAGCTCTTGTCAGAAGTGGGCCCGGGTGCGATGCAGGCAGAAGCGGCTCCAGATGTCCAGAGCAGTCCCTGCCTGTGGCTGGAGGGTGGGGGGACATGGTGGGCAGGGGAGAGGGGGTCACTCCAGCTGAACCAGCCTGGAGCAGCCTCCCCCATGACTCCCCCCTTAATCAGTTAACCAGTGAACCGCTTAACCAATTAAACAGGATTTTACACCCCTAGTTCAGCCCTCGCCCCCCTTCTCTCCTCTCTCCCCCAGTGCTCCGGGTGATCTTCCGTTCCCCGTGGGAGGGGGACTCGTGCACTCGGCGCACTGCCCCGTCTCTTCCCCTACCCCTGGGGGTGGGGCCTCAGCAGAGGGGGTGGAGCTGTAGCCAGGGCCAGGGGCCTGCCTCCCACAGCCCCAGCTGCACCAACCACCCATGCAGCCCTGCCTCGGAGTGTGATGAGGGCAGGGGACTGGACTCGATGACCTCTCGAGGTCCCTTCCAGTTCTAGTGTTCCATGTTTCTAGGATTCTGTAAGCAGGGGGAAAAGGAGGCACTTACGCGAAGGGGATAGTGCCGATCAGCACACAGGCATAGGCAGCTATTTTCCAAGATGGATAATTAAGCATCCATATTTAGACAAATGAATAGGTGAGAATGAAATTAAATCCTAATTATATTTTTGGGGGGAGGGGAGAGAAAGTCGTATCACCAAGCACTCTTGCCGCGTTTCTATGGCGTTACCTTCAATTAGATTTCCGAGACTAATGTACATTTCACTTTAACGGGTTATTCATTCAATTGAAATCAAATTACTAATAATTTGCAAGCTATCAGCTACATAAGCCATCTTTGGGCTTTACACAGACACTAAGCCAGTTCCTGACAAATTAATAACAAAAGAAAGAAAGAAAGAAAGAAAGAAAGAAAGAAAGAAAGAAAGAAAGAAAGAAAGAAAGAAAGAAAGAAAGAAAGAAAGAAAGAAAGAAAGAAAGAAAGAAAGAAAGAAAGAAAGAAAGAAAGAAAGAAAGAAAGAAAGAAAGAAAGAAAGAAAGAAAGAAAGAAAGAAAGAAAGAAAGAAATGCAGGCAGCAAACGGCGGCATTGCCACCTCCTCCTCTACCCAGCTCTCAGCCAGAGTCTGCTCAGTTCAAAAGTGTTAAATAAAAATGACCAGATGGGTCCCCCGGCAACAGGACATGACTGTAACCCAGCCAGGCTGGAAAGAGGGTCAAACTGACAAACTGCCAGATCAGGGTCCTGAATGAGAGACCCAGAAATGTAACAGGCAGGGCTGGAGCAAATCAAGGCATCTCCAGAGCCTGCTCTGGAATGAGAACGCAGCCCAAAAGGCAAGCAACAGAGTTGGCAAAACCAAGGCGCGCAGCTGGGATACTTTTTAATTTGCAAGTTGTTTTTCCCCCTAATTTCTCTTTACCTCAGAGGCCTCCGCGTGCTTTTAACACCAAAGCAGCAACCCAGAAGCGGCCGGCAGAATGAGTCAGCCATGCCCCTGGAGACTTGTCATTTCAGAGACCACAGCCTGATTCTGCAGCTGAGCTTGTACACAGCATCCAACTCACTTCTCATTGCTTCCTTCCTTCCCTCCGGCCGCCCCAGCGCACGCTGCAGTGACCGAGTGTGGTGGAAAAGGACCAGGGGAGTGCTGAGTCGTGTTCAGCCAGCTCACTGATGCTGGAGAAACAGGGCCATGCGAGGCCAGCTATCCGACAGCCTCCTTCTCAGGCCTTACACATGGCAAATGTGTTCACAGCCTTTTTAATCCAGTCGCTTCTCTCGCCTAGTCAAGGCCACAGAGTGTGGTAAAACCCAACAGAGATTCCCACAAATGCTCCAGATCAGGGAGAAAATGCAACGGAGGGAAATGGAGGCAGGGAGAATTCAAGGGCTTGGTTTTACACACTATCGATTTGATCCTCAGCCCATTGGGGTAGGGATGTTAAATATCGGTTAATTGAATAGTCGATTAACCTCATGAATTCTATAGTCCCTACCCCACTCCCTCTCATACAGCCAGTCTGTATGAGAGGGAGCAACACAGGGTGCTAGGTGGGAACTGGTCCGTCAGGGGAGCCATTTTAAAATCCAGCTCCCCTCACAGACTGGCTGCCTGTCGCCTTGTGCTGCTGCCTCTGATAAAGAGGCAGCAGAGTGGAGTGGCAGCAGCCTCTGTTCAGAGTGGAGGCTCAGTTCTCGGACACGGCACAAGCCTAAACTGAGCCAAGGTGCCTGCCTGCCTGGCTCCTAATACATTTTAAATGCAGACCTACAGCAGGGATAGGTCCCAGACGCGGCGTGAGATAGGACTGAGCCGGGCTGCTGGCCAGCCTGCTAAAAAATTAACTGGCAGGGGAGGGAAATGTGTGTAGTCTGTACCATTAACCTATACGCTTTTGCTTATCGGTTAACCGACTACATTATTACATCCCTACATTAGGGAGCACAGGACTCTTGCCAGTCACCGCAAAGGGCCTTGGATCAGGCCCTGTATCTCATTGTCGCATTGCAAAAGTCCCACACTCGGGTGCCCAGAGGGACTCTTCTGACGCAACAGGTGAGGCTGCCGATGTTCAGCTGGGGAGCAAAAACACATGCCGCTGTCACTCCTGGGGCTGCTGTGTTCAGAGGGCTGGAAAGTCGCAGTCAGCTCCCTGGGTACCCAGCTCCCTGGTACCTAGCTCCCTGGGTGTCAGTACCCACCCCAGACAAGCCAGAGCATGTGGCTGGGAGTGTCAAGTGCATCCTGGGGTACCTGCTGATTAGAGCGGGGGCAGGAGGGGAGCTGGGAATTGGGCGTTCCGGGTTTTATTCCCTAACCTGAAGCTGACTTTCTGTGTGGCACTGCAGTTCTCCAGGCCTTGCAGTGTCTGTCTAAGGCTGGGACAACAGCGATGGCTACCTCTTTGACACGCTGTAGGATCCCCAGGTGACAGGTACCACCTAGCTAAAAGCCATCCCCGGCCCTGTGACAAAACGGGCATTACAGGGTGAGGGGTGCTGCACAAGGGCAGGGATCCAAGGACCGGCCGTGGGCTGCTGCACGAAGGTACTTAGGGATTTGATTTAATTTGATCTCACTTCTCTCCTTGCCCCAGGCTTGTACCTAGGCCTTGCTCAGGAAGAGACTTCTCACTGTTCATCCTACCGTATCAGTGCGGAATAAGAAGCCATTTCCTCTCTCTCTTAAATCTAAGTCCTCATTAGATCAACTGCTGCTTCCTGGCACTCTGGACCAAATTCAGCATTTGCTTCCCAGATGGATCTTTTATTGACTGATTGAGTGGAGTGATGATTATTACGCAGCAGGCAGACGTGACAAAGGAGGGAAAGCAGAGAGGAACTAGGCAGAAAGAGAAAGGAGGAACAGAGCAAACAATGGCTGCAAGCGCCATGTTATACCCCCGGCAAGAGGAGAGACCCCTCCCATCCTCTCTCCAACTGGTACCATTTGTCACGAACGCTAGGACAACGAGGGCTACAGCAGAATCCAATCCAACAGACTGGCTCCTGAGCGGAGTCCCAGGTACCTTCTGCTCTGCCACATTCCTACCTCCCTTTAGCAGCTACAAACGAGCCAACTCAGCCCATCCCCAAGGAAGCACAGCAAGATCTCTGGCACCCTCCACGAGATGAGGCAGGGAAGGTGAGTGCTGCTGAGTCAGGCCATGACATTGGACCAGACTCCGTCAGAAGGGAGGTGGGACGGTGCATGGCCACTATCAGTGGCATCAGCACAAGGGGAAGAAGAAGAGAGCAGAGCCTC
Organism: Pelodiscus sinensis; assembly: GCF_049634645.1. Classification (NCBI taxonomy): domain Eukaryota; kingdom Metazoa; phylum Chordata; order Testudines; family Trionychidae; genus Pelodiscus; species Pelodiscus sinensis. The sequence goes on along the minus strand of NC_134733.1, from coordinate 14,387,075 downwards.
AGACACGGCAGCTTGCCCTGAGCAGGCTTTGCCTAGCATCCGCCGGCTCCATATCCCAGGCAGGTGCAGGCGACAGATATAATAAGGCGCCTTTGGTTTGAACTCAATCAATTAGCGAGTCAAAGAGCAGCAGCCTGATGGGATGTCAGAAATAGCTTTCCACTTAGAGAGGCAGGCCCTGGCAGGGCTGACAGCAGCTAGCCATTAAGGCTTAGTGGAGGTCGGCAATCTTGCTATTAGAAAATGGGAACGGGGCAAGAGCAGTGCCACCAGCTGGTTTTCCGGGCGGGAGAGGGAGGAGAATGAGTTTGCAGTTAAATCCAGCCCACAGAGATATGCAGCAGGAACGGGGAAGCAGCTTTCTCCCACAACTGAGAGAGAGGAGGCTACAAAACGTATGGCCCTCCCTAGGAATAAGGGTCTGCACCTCAAATGCTGCCCCCATTCAAAAGCCATTTGCTTAATGCCAGGGGGAAAAAAGTAAAGATACCTGGGCATCTTAGGGATGGAGCTAGTTTTCCCTGTAAGCTTAGCACTTGGGCAGCCTCCCAGGGGAGATCCAAATGCCGCTCAGCTGATTAATAGAGCACCCACAACTGGCAGCCCGTGTTTCTACTGGTGGTGCACATCTGCACACCACAAAATTTATTCTGCACATGGATTGAAAAAAAAATCGAGGGAATATTGGATGGAGTCATTGTTATCCCAGCCAGATGAAAATGCTCTGAGAGGGTGTTCAATAAGAGGGAAGCAGTGGGGTCTCTAGGGACTCCGCAGAGGCATGGACACCAGTCTTCATTAGAACCACAGTCACAACTCCTCCTTTCTCTACACTCCTATGCCTCACAAAACCAGCTTTCATTTCAGAACCACATCTGGCAATGTTGCCCATCGTCTGGGCTCATTAGGCCCATCTGCTCTTGCATTTGCTGCTCTCGCTCCTTTTTCAACAAGAATTTCAGCAGCATTTTTAACTGGGCCCAGCGGTTTACACCTATCCTGCGTGTTACCCAGGACGAAATACAGATTTACAGGTAGGCAATGGTTCCTTTGGAGCATCTGCAATAGTTTCTTTGGCGCATCTGCAGCTGGTCAGATAAAAAACTTTTACCCTTTTTAACGGGTGCTTAAGTTTTACTGCCTCTTACCATTGACCCTGCCATTATGGCCTGTTGGAGAATTATCCACATACGTATTTCTACGAGCAGTTACAACCCATCATCTCAAAGCTCAGATGCTTTCCTTAGATTTCTTTCATGGGCAGTTGGCAATGTAGGCAAAGGAAAGCATAGCCTTCCCAAAACTGCCCACGCGCCCTGCCACCGAAGGCTGGAGCCGCCGCAGAGGAAGGCTGGCGCCGTGGCACAGCATCCCGGCTCCCTGGGCCACCGAGGAAGGCGGGCTAGGCCAGGGTGGTGGTGCGGCTGCCCTGGCTCTCTACATAGCCAGGAAGCACTGGGCTAGGGGTGGGCGGGGCTTGGCTCCAGGAGCAGGGCCTCAGGCAGAAGGGGCGGGGCTGGAGCTTGTCTTCCCCAGCTGAGCTTTCCCCCGGCGCCCATGATTTCTGTCCTTTCCGTCTTGAGACAACAGCCAGCATCGACAAGCAGAAGTTAAAATGCTCTCACATCCCTTTGCTCAGCTTCCTTTAAACCAAATAGGAGCTGAGGCTTGGTTTACACGTACATCTTATCCTGGCATGAGTATGATGGGCACACGTCTGAAAAATCCACCCCCTTAGTCAGCGGAGCCGAGGTGCTTTTGTCGATGTGGCTAATGTGGTTTAGGGAAGTGGTGCTTCTAAACCGGCAGCACATTGCACATTAGTGTATGCTGCGTGTCTAAGGAAGGAGCTACGCCAGCGTCGTTATGTAGACACAGGCTCCGTCATGTAGACACCAAGAAACCTACAGTTAATCCTTCAACTGCTTTAAGGTTCCTAGAATCCATAGGTCCTATAATCAACCTACGTAAGTATTACTGCTCCTGTCTGGAGACCCTAGGGTAGCTATACACAATGGTGTAACTACAAGGGAGTTTAAGTCCTAATTCTACACTCCCAGGCTTCTGGGGGTTTAAACAGTCTCTCTTAATACTATAAGTTTCGATTCTCCAAGATTTTTAAGGGAGTTAGGCACCACACTCTCATTAAACCTCAGCTGAACCTAGTGCTCAACCTCCCTTAGCTTCCTTTAAAAAACCACGTGCAGCTGTGACAGACCAGCGTGAGAGAAGGGACCAGTGTGGCGAGGTTTTAGCTCAGGTGCTAGGAAGAGGCAGCATAGTCAATAACACATCAAAAATGGAAAAGGCTTCATGTAGCCGAAGTCCCAGTTCAGCCCTGGCCTACTCAGTGTATGTACCTGTGTAACTATTTCAGCTTGGGATGTGATCTGTTACCGAATTAATTTAGTGGGAGCCCTAGTGTGGATACAGCTATGCCTGTATAATTGTGCCTTAAACTGGGATAGCATGTTCCCTTTCCTGTATGGGAACAGCGATGCTCGCATTAAGCAGCTTCCTACAAACTGCATCCCTACTAGAGGAGTTGTACCGCTTAACTGAACTGCTAGTTAAGGAGGTACAACTTGGGTGGCTTGGAGAAGTCCTTACAAAAGGGAGGTTTTCTGCAAGCAACGTCTCAATGAACTGCCCCCGAGTAGTCAGGTGACTGCTGATGGGGAGTTTACAGTCAGCCTGTCAAGCAACACAGTATCAATCCCAGAACAGAAAGCTGGCAGAAAGAGAGAGAATTTGAAACCTTCTGTTTCTCCGATGCAGGGCACACTTAGGGAATGTTAATATAAAATGTGCTGAGTGGGGCTCATGTTGTCTCCCTAAAAGATGCATCAACTCACCTACAGCCACAGATCACCTGAATCTCTGGGCAGGGATTCAAGTTCATGTAAACCAAACCTTGTAGGGACTTAACTTTGTTATATGTGCCCAAGGTAGTAACTTCTGAGCATCTGACTCCTTCCAACACCTGCTTCCACAGGCATTCAGTAATATGTAGGGTCAGGACCTAAGAATGCGCTCTTGGGCAGAAAGGTGATCTCACTGGTCACTTATTAAACAATCTGCAAAAAGACACGTCCTTCTCCGACCATGCAAATGGCCTGCAGGAAAGCCCCCCTGTTGCAAACAAGATTTAATTCACCATCACTGCAAACTACTGTTGCTGGAATTAATAATGAAGTATTTGTACTTGATAGGATACCTTTCTTCTAGGGCCTCTCAGCACTTTCCAAAACTTTCAGTAATGTTTGCAATAGTACTCCAGCAAGATTGGTAAGTATTATTGTACCCATTTTACAGAAAAGGGATAGGGGCTACTTTCTTGCTGTTACAGCCAGAGGGGTGTAGAAATGCAGTGGCCCAGCAATAGAGGCTAGGTATACTCTCCCCATGCAGCACAGCTGACTTCAGAAAGTGCTTGGCACCGCCTACCCCTTTAAGAAGTTGCAACATGCCCTTCCCCCAGTAGCAACCTCAATCACTGGCAGGCACACAACGGGTTGGGGGTAGGACGCTCAGTCATTCCTCTAATCTACCCAGGCAGATCCATGACAGCTGCACTAGCCGATCCCCCTCTATCGTGCAGTCTGAGAGCACCAGAATCCAGACCTCCCGCTCTTAAAGTGCTCTCACAAGTAGAGCCAAAGTGGACAGACGGACTAATGTCAACTCGTGTGCCAGTGGCAAAGGCAGGATCTGATGTCAGGAGATTGAACCCACAGACCCCTGTTCTGCTCACTAAACACCGTTCCCCTTTCTTGAACCAGGGCAAACCTTCCTGGAACTGGCCTGCATTCCCACCCACTCATGCTGGGGGCGGAAAGAGTCATCTCATAAAAGTGAAATCAGAACAAACACATTCAGAGAGAGAGCAAGAGAGAGCAAAGCCCTGAGACTGGCTTCACTATAGCATTGCTCTCCTGCTCCCATGGTCTAGCTCTAGCTTATTTCTTCCCCTACCCTGGAGGCAACGACACCTCAGCCCAATCTGTCACCACTACGGGAGGCTGCAAGAGGGGAATTAGAACAGGAAGCAGATGCAGCGGCATTTCTGCGGCCCCAGCGGTTACACAGGTAGCCTTTATGATGATGATGTTGCCCTCTCGGGAACCAGGTTGGCTACGCCCTCCTCCTTCCCCACAGTGCTGATAATGGAGAGAGAGCAAAAGCATGTACACTCCTGTGGAGCTGTGCTCAGAAGGGATCTGGGTACTTTCTACCCATTTCCCTCCCCGGAGCCTGTCCCAAGCAAGTAGCTCTGTGCAATTCAAAGGCTGACCTCTGTCACTGCAGCTGGCCCAATAATTGTGTCTAGGACCAATTCAGCTATACCGTTGGGCATTCCAGGCCGTGGGGTGGGTATGGGTGTAGTCTATGCTTTACAGACGTAAGAGCTAGAGCATTAGGAGCTCCCAAAAGAAGGTGTGACCAGCAGGTGGGGTATCAAAGTAAGGCTGTCAAGAGGTGGGTAACTGACTAGTCGTGCAATCGCTACAATTTGTATCGCCTACCCGATCAGTCGATAGAGGAAGGCGCTGTGTCCCGACTCCCACCAGTCCAGGAGCTACTCCCCACTGAGGCTCTGCAGTTTAAATGTAGCAGAAGCTGGATGCGCAGGCAGCTCGGCTCCTACTACATTTTAACTGCAGTGCCGCAGTAGGAGTAGGTCCTGAACCAGCGCAAGTTGGGACTGCTCAGTCCTGGCTCGAGCCGGGTCCAGCAGCCACAGTTCACAGTGGCCCAGGCTGGCTGCAGGTAAAAGATGTTTCGCGGTAGCTTCCCCTACCCCGCCGCTGTCTCTGATAGAGGTAGCCGTGGGGGGGGGGGGAGGGGCAGGCGGCACTGGTGAGATGGTACTGGGGGAAACCATCTTTTAAGCCAGCTCCACCCAGCACCGGCTCCTGTTTCGCCTCCCGCTCTAGCTGCCTTTCATGCAGAGGCAGCAAGGGGGGCAGGGAAGCGAGTAGTTGAGGACTCAACTACCCGATAAGCTTAGGCTTAGTACTCAACTACTCGCTTACACCCCTATATCAAAGACATTCTCTCTAGGTATTAGCCCAGGCCCAGGCCCAACAGCACATGGTCTCTCTGGACTTGTCCACACGGCTACTTGCCTGCACTGTACCTTTCACGCACAGAGGTGTGAAAAAACACCCCTTCCCACCCACGAATGCAGCAAGTTAGCTGCTCCTCTTGTGGAGGTGGTTCACCTACAGCGCTGGGAGAGGTCTCACCCAGTGCTGGTGTCGTGACCATACGGCAGCATTTTAAACTGGGCAGGATGGACCAAGCCTTTATAATGACACACCCACAGAGCAGCCAGACCAACTTACCCAAGCTCCCATTCACCTCCATGCTCCACCCGCACACATACTTTCCCACGGACCCAAATCTTACAAGAGATTCCCTTGCAAACTGTGTGCTTGCAATGAGTTAGACTCCATATTCCCAGCAGCCTTGTTTTGCCCATCACTAGAACTCTCCAAGGCCCAGGCATCAGGAAGAACTTGATCACCATCTTCCACGACATCACGCTACGGCCCTGATCCTGGGAAACTCTCCCACTAGCACAAAGGGGGCCCAGATTGAACCCCAGCGGAACAGAGTTTGGGATTACCTGGTAATGCTCCAAAGCAGTGTTGATAGGATTGCCAGGTGTCCGGTATTGGCCCGGACAGTCCTGTAATTGCGTCTTCTGTCCAGTTAAAAAAAACCCCAGAAAATACTGGACATGTAAAATGTCTGGTATTATCTGTTTGTCTCAGACAGAAGGCCACAGGGGACATTCTTCCCCTGCCACGTCTGGTGGGGGTTGGAGGAGTGTGGGGATTTAAAGGCACAGCGACCTTTTTTTTTTTTTTGGTGCCATCTTTTTTTGTGCTCAACCAATTTTTCTCCCACCATGTTCGGTATTTTGGTGAAACTATCTGGCATCCCTAACTGTTGAGTGCATGCAGCTCCAGCTACACTTCCGGGGCTCAGCTCCTCTCAGAACAAAGCCCTGTCTTAGTAGAAAGCCAAGGGATTGAACTTGTGACCTTAGAGGTTAAAGCCATGTGCCTCTACCACTTGAGCTAAAAGCCTGCTGCCTCTCAGCAAAGGCTGTATAACAAACTTCACTCTCCCTTCTGAGCGGTCCCAGTGTCTCTATGACTCCCACTAAAAGTCAGTGGAAAGAAGATTGGGCTGGTCTGAAAGTGAAAAGGCTAAGGCAATATACCCACACAGCCCCCCGCCCCCCAACAGCAGCAAAGTGAGGTCAAAAATGCGTCTGCAGAGTAAACAGGATTCAAACTAAGTGGGGAGCATCATCCCCCTCCTTCAAGAATCCAAAGCGAGGTTTAGACTGAGACCTTCCAATAAACTGACTGAAAAAGTGGAAGGAGGGGCAATGAAATAGTGAGCTGAAAGACCAAGAGTTAATGACAAGTAAGGAATTTTTTTTTCTCCATTTCCTAATAAACACGGCCAAGCAATTATTGTAATTAAAGATTTAAGATAAAAGCACTTTATATTTTGGGGGCCCTGGATATCAATTAAATATTTATTATGTTATTTGCCCACCTAAGGAGAAAGCCTAGCATTGTAATTGTGCAGAATTAAAAGCATAATTAAAGGAGGACAGGGAGGAGGGAAAATTCTGGTGACTTCCTCGGACTGCGTAGCAAGATTCATGGGTGTACACACACACGAGAGACCAAGCCTGAGATGCTCCTGCCCCAATTCCACAGTGCCCGTTTTCCAATTACTAAGGCACTGTTGGACAGCTACTGAGATGGGTGAGATGGTGATCATTGGGCCAGGCTACTCTTTTGACACTCTTATTCCAGAGCTCTCAGTTGCTCTACACCACGGCGTCTGCTCAGAGGAAAGGGGAAATGGCTTATCTGCTCAGGAGCAAGAAGGCATAAAACACAGAAAAGCAATTACATGCCTTCAGTTTCCACTCCTCTGTTTTTATAGAGCTTGTCTGGGAATCTGAGTGATTTTATGCATTAGAGAGAGATGATGATCAAAATGAGGAGCAATGACATGCATGGGGGGGCCGAGCGACAGCAGCTTTAGATATTTATTTTCCAGTAGTTATGGATCCTATAAACAACGGGTTGCTCTGGAGGGAGGCAAGAACCCAAAGTTTTGCAGCTGAACAACAAGGGCGACGAGGCTTTTTACTACAGCCAAATGTAGGGGGCACACACCTAGGCATGTCTGAAGAGTTCCACTTCCCTTTACAGTTCTGCATCAATTCGAGGTAGGAGGAGCGCACACAGTCCAGAGAGGTATTCCAAATACACACTCTCGCATGGGAGAGGGGTTCTTTCCTGATATTTTACTGACTGTTTCAATCCACAGCTCTTTCAACAAGCCCACTTTTTAATACTGACCCTAGCGTTTTTAAGGCCAAGCCTGGGATTTTGTCTTGAGCAATCTGACATTTACAATTAGGAGCATCACCCACAGCCTTCCCTGCCTGCCACTACTCTGTTGCCGCACCACCAAAACATTTCCAAAGATTCTAGACCACCACCGTCACGTTACAACAAACTGGAGCATAGGGCCCGATCCTCAGCTGGGATAATGACCAGCATACTTATATCAGGTGAGGATTTGGCTTCTAGAAGTTTGCCACATTCGCCCACCTGCGACTGAAAAGGCCCCATGTAGCACAGTCAGGGTGCATCTACACAGCAAGGCTTAACTCGAAATAAGCTACGTAAATTGAGCTGTCAATTGCGAAGCTTATTTCAAAACAGCTTATTTCGAAATTGGGTGTGTCTACACAGCACTTATTTCGACACAATACACTCCTTCCTCCGACTTCCCTTACTCCAACAATGAGGGTTCCAGGAGTTGGAGTAAGGAGTCCTCTAGCTTGACAGTACTTTGACATTATTTCAAAATAACGCTGGTTATTTCAAAATAATGTTGCTGTGTAGATGTACATTTGGAGAACACCAGACAGAGGGTCAAGTATGGTTATAGCCTAATGGCAGAGTGCCACTGCTAAAGAGGGACATTCTATGAGATGTCTACTGAAGGCTCCATAGACACCCAACCTCTCCAAGCAAGACTGAGTAGGTCACAGTAAGGAACACACGGAAGGAATCCCTGTTGCACATAACGAATACATACATGCGACAGCTCTACTATATATTTGAGAGGAGAGCTTGTCTGTCTGTCTGTTCAAGAACTCCTCCTAAACGGTAAGAGACAGGACCACCAAATTCAGTATACAGCTTCCTCTTATCACTTAAAGCAAGCTAAGGGTTTGGTTGTGCCAGGACAATGGGATGTGCCTGGGATGAGACTGCTCCTCTTAAAGCCATACAAAAAGAGAGACAGGATCACCAGCCAAGTGAAAAGGACTGGTTCCCAGGTTCCCACACCCTCATCTGGGACTGCCCATGGCCCTTTAGGGAGAGCGGGGGGGGAGGGAGGGCCTAAAGCTCGGCCATCTCCTCCCTTCCTGGTTCGTATTGGGACATTGCTGGCTGTTCCCCTTTGTTAGGGAGTGAGAGGAAAGTGCACAGTTTGCTGCATTCCTCACCCTGGCACAGGCGGCAGAGGAGCTGTGCACTGTGCTCTTGCTCCCTGACAGGGACAGGAAAGGGAAGATCAAGCAGCCTGGGCATGAAGCCCGGGAGGGCGAGGGGGGGGTTCTGCACCCCACCCCCTAGACACACACGTAGAGTCCCCTGCCCAGAGTCCACCCTCACCTCTCCAACCCTGACTCCTGCACCCCCCAAAATCCCCAGGCCCCTGCCCTGAGCTGCTCCTTAAGGACCCAAGCCAGGTAAATGCTAATAGGCTATAATTTCCCATTCAGGAGATAATGCCAACAGGCAGCCCTTGTAATTGAGCTTCCGGCAGCAGCTCCAGCCCAGTCCCATGACCCAGCGTCAAGCGCTCTCCATGCCACCATCCCCCCCACCGGGAAGTACCTTCTTTTCATGATACTGATATGCAGATCCTCCTCCTGCTTCACTTCGGGGTGCTGACCATTGGCCTTGTCACTCTCCTCACTGTCGTCACTATGTGAGAAAATGGAGGTCAGCTCTTTCTTTGGAAGCCTGGTGGGAGGCAGCGGGATCGTCCTCTTCTCGGCCAGGCGACCCCGGTTCTGGCGAGCGGAAGGAATTAGCCCAGACGTCAGGGAGGGAGGGAGAGAAGGAGAATTTGATTAGGCAACGCGGGACCAAACAGCTCTCCTCAGATTGCTACATTTAGAGAGTCAGCACCCAGTTAACACAGGCGCAAAGGTTCGAATACATGCTACTTTCCAGGGCATTCTCATTACGGTCACACTCAGCCTAACCTGGCGGCCGTTCTAACAGGCAGACGCATCACATTCCCATTCCTTCTCCACCCTGCCTGCTGGCCCAGGTCCTCAGGCGGACCCCCTCTTGCTGAGAGGTTTCCTAACAATATAGGACAGACTTTGGCTAAGTCTATACGGGCACTTCATAGCACTGTCACTTTCTGGCTCAGGGGCGTGAAAACACACACGCACGCTCCACCAGGGCAGCAAGTGACAGCGCTGTACAACGCCAGTGTGAACAGGGTGCTGTGCTGGGGGAGGGGCAATTCTCCTTCAGGGACGGCAACAGCTCCCTGCTGAGGAGAGACTCGCTGCTCTGCCGTCAGCTCCGTGCGCGGAGGCCTGAGCCTCTGGCTGGGCAGGACTCATTAAGCAGCTGTAGGGCCGTGCTGCTGCACAGTCGAGGGAACCTTGACCACGGCCCCCTCCTGACCACAAAAATTACTTCTTCACAAACGCAGGAGGGGGGAAACTGAAGCCTGAGCCCCAGTGCCTGGGATGAGGGAGCCAAAATCTGAGCCCCACTGCTTTGGGCCTGGGGGCAAAACTGAAAGCCCCATGCAGGTAGCCTATTACCTCAGCCCCCCTGCTGAAGCCCCCAGCTTTGGTTTCCATCCTGGGCCCCAGCAAATCTAAACCAGTCTTGGCCACCCCACTCAAAAGGGGGGGGTCACAACCCCCCTTTGGAGTTCCGACCCACGCCTTGGGAACCACTGGTCTAACGCCATCCGTTGTAGCTATGACTTCTACTGTGTGTTCTGTAAAAAGGGGGGTGTTAGCACCAGACTTCGAACCTGCAGAAGGGCCGGGCTGAATATCAGCTGGCTTTATCATCCCAGAGCTTTATATATTTGCCTGAAGTTGCAATTTATCATAACAATTAAAGGGGGTGGAGGGAAGGGGGTGCAAATTTCCGCTGCAAAATAATTGCAATATGCTCTCTGCTGCGACTTCGCAGGCTAAAGAGAACAGCGCTGATCAGATAATAAAAACCATTTTATGGCCATTATGGTACCTTAGAGCAGTTACCAGGTCTCAGTGACTGCTTGGGGACTCATCAGATCTAACAAGAGAGTACGACAGAAAAAGGAGGCACTAAACCTAGAGAAAGAGCCCACCAGGCCATGAACAGAACGAATGGCTTCCCCGCAACATATATAATACTCTGCACTACATTTGCAATACATTTGCTCATTTCACTTAAACCCCAACACCAAGGGTGGTTCACTGGCACCGCCCGCCCCGCCACTGAAGTCACAATGGCATCCGACAAAAGGGAAGTGCTCTGTTCCTACGGACTTACAAGTGATTAGAGATAGACTCTCTACTTAAAAACAACCAGCCAATGACAGAAAATATCTCCTAGGCTTCAAGCAAGGCTTAGCCATCCCTAGACTGTTCAATTTGCTCAAGTGGCATGCACAGACCTGCTCCGAAACAGGGACAACCAGGTTACACTGATTCTCCACTCCATTGTGCCAATGCCAATGCACTAAAATCGAATGGAGCCTACGCTGACGTTCAAGACCGCGTTGCGGAGCAGAAACCAGATCCTCAGTATTCAATTAACAAAATGCCTAAACTGTGCTAACTAGGATGTTAAAAATGAATTACAGTGTTTACAGTTTTATTTGTCCTATTTATGCCATTAGGGGGGTTGTTTTGCATTTCCCCCAGGTCAGACAATTGAATAGACTGGAAGAGTCGATTCTGTCCTTTACTTTTGTCAGTTTCCAATCAATTTCTCTTTCTGAATCCATGCAGGGGTGTTTACCAGTGGACACACACTTGCATTTGGTATACAGGCAGCTACAGGCCTGATCCAGAGTCATTCTTCAATCAAGGGGACTCTTTCCACAGATTTCAAAGGGCTCTGGATTACGCCAGGGGTGAGTAAACTAGAACTGTTAATCAACACACAGGGCTAGACCCAAAGGACACTGAAGACAATGGAATTGTTCTCTCTAGGATCAAATCCAACATCCCTCGTCAATACCACAGACAGATTACGTCAGCAAGAGGCTCCTGTGCAGGTGAGCACTGTATTCAAATACCAGAAGGTACTCGGATTCGGAGTGGTTCAATGTCACTTAACACACCTGTGGCAGGTAGTTAAATATGCATTCAGCTAAGTAATGGTATGTGCTAGTAAGTCTTCAGAAACTGCAGTGGCATTATTCTATGTAGGAAGGTACCAGCTTTATCAGCAGTGAAAGTAACTTAACATTTCTTACAGGTCCTGTCCTATTGCAACCCAGATCCCAGCCAGCTCTTTCAATAGCTCCTGCTGGCTTTTGCCACAGTTTAACCAGCTCTTGTGGGAGCTGCGCACAAGGGCGCACCTGCTTCCTTTCACCTCTGGGCTTTATAGATATTTGAAGGCGTTATCAAGCAACTAGGAAGGCTTGTTCACGTAGCAGTGGCATTATGTGCAGGCCTCATATATTAGCAGGAGGCTCCAAAAGCTGAATTGCAAACACTGCAAGAGATTTTTATTCTTTTCAAAACAAACGGCTCCCATTTATTTATGTTTTATGTCCATAACATGAGGAATGCCCAGGTTTCTGAAAGCCACCTGGTACAGGCTTAAGCCATCCTATCAGTGTCCTTTTACATCTCTTGCATCATAGTCTTGAAAAGCCAGAGAGACCAGGGAGAGTCGAACCCTGGGAGATCCACCTCCCGAGTGTCAAGCTTGGGGTAAGTGAAGGCAAGCCCTTAGCCTAACCCTGATGGTCTGAGAACCTCACTTGAACACCTCTGGTTATACCCAGAGGTATCCTGAATGTATGTAATGGCTCTGCTCTATCTCAGGAGGAGGAATGCAAGTCCTCTGCTAGTTAGGTCCTCTCAGAAACACGTTCTCTAAAGTGATTAGGCCAGAAATGCACAGTGCTCCGTGAGGCTTATGAGTTTTTAGCATCAGAGCAAAAGGTGAGAGTCTAAACTAAACTTCAAGCCCTTCAGAAAAGTCTCAATTGAGAGTGAATGAATCCACAAGCAAAGCTGAATCTGGAACGAAGCCCCACTTGCATCTCATTGAGGAATGAAACCACTTTATAGCCCTATAGCCCAAGAACAAGAGGGCACAGAGAAACTGAGGCAACACAGTTAAAAATGTACTTTTTAACCTGTAAAAACAACAAGGAGTCCTGTGGCACCTTAAATATTAAGGGCATGTCTACGCTACGGAGAAGATCAACCCGCTGGAGGTTGATCTTCTAGCATTCGATGTAGACCCCCCAAATTGAACGCAGAGGGCAGCACCTGCCGGTGCTCAATACTGCTCATTCTGAGAGGAGTAAGGGAAGCTGATGGGAGCGTGGGCTCCTGTCGGCCTCCCGCAGTGTAGATGCTCCAGCAGCTTGGCTTAAGGTAAGCTAAATCCAGCTATGCATTTTGCGTAGCTGGATGGCGTACCTTAAGCCAACCTGCCTGAGCTAGTGTATACCAAGCCTAAGAGATTTATTTGGGCATAAGGCTTTCGTGGTTAAAAACTACTTTAGTTGCATCTGACAAAGTAGTTTTTACCCACAAAAGCTTATACCCAAATAAATTTCTTAGGGTATGTCTACATTACCACCCTCGTTCAAACTAGGGTGATTAATGTAGTCAATCGAAGTTGCAAATGAAGCCCAGGATTTAAATATCCCGGGCTTCATTTGCATCTTGCAGGGCGCCGCCATTTTTAAATCCCCGTTAGTTCGGACTCCGTGCCCGTGGCTACACACAGCATGGAGTAGGTAGTTCGAATTAGGCTTTCTAATTCGAACTACCGTTACTCCTCGTTCCACGCCCAGCAAGATGCAAATGAAGCCCGGGATATTTAAATCCTGGGCTTCATTTGCAACTTCAATTGACTACATTAACCACCCTAGTTCGAACTAGGGTGGTAGCGTAGACATACCCTTTGTCTCTAAGGTGCCGCAGGACTCCTCATTGTTTTTACAGGTACAGACTAACACCACCATCTCTCTGTGACTTTTTAATCTCTGGAATCCACTGTCACAAGATATTACTGGAGCTAATTACTCAGTAAATGATTAGACAATCTTGCAATTACAAACACCAGCAATTACATGAATGAGGATAGCAGCTACCAGGGTAATCAATCCCCATGCTTCAGGATGTAAACAGATCACCAGTAGAGATCAGGAGAAATTTCCCTTCCACCTTGGTTAAATATGCATGGTATATTTTAAAAAAGCAAGTGATGGGTTTCTGAAAAGAATCTAGCTTTCATGTGAACTGACACAACAGACCAATCTAAAGATGGTGATGTCACTTCATTCCTCTCAACCACAAGTGTAAAGTGGTTGCCATTATACACGTCAACATTTACCGGCACTTACTGCAGAAGGCATGTCTAGCTACAGCAGTTATTTCTCTTTAGAAATACCTCTGATTCCCCTGCACAGTACAGTAAACTTCCGATAATCCGGCACCTTTAGGACCCAGGGGGTGCCGGATTATCAGATATGCCGGACTATCGGAAGGGGGGGCTATGAGGGGTCTGGAGTGGGGTGGGAGGGGATGCCACCCCAGACCCCTCATAGCCCCCCCTTACGATAGTCTGGCTCTGCCCCAGGCATCCCTGATTCAGCTGCTGCTGGTCAGTTTCAGCAGCAGCTGAATCGGGGATGCCTGCAATAGAGCAGCTGGGGTGCTGCCGGGTTGGTCCCGTAGCGCCGCCCCTCGGCACTGCGGGACCAACCCGGCAGCACCCCAGCTGCTCTGCCCCAGGGGTCCCCAAGTCAGCCGCTGCTGAAACAGATCAGCGGCTGATTCCAGGAAGCCCCGGGCAGAGCAGCTCTGCCCCGGGCTTCCTGGAATCAGCCGCTGATCTGTTTCAGCAGCGGCTGAATCGGGGACCCCTGGGGCAGAGCAGCTGGGGTGCTGCCGGGTTGGTCCTGCAGCCCCGAGGGGCGGCGCTACGGGACCAAGCCGGCAGCACCCCAGCTGCTCTGCTCCCGGCTTCCCCGATTCAGCTGCTAGTCAGTTTCAGCAGCAGCTGAATGGGGGAAGCCTGTCCAGCTGCCCCAGCACTTCCGGGTTCCTGATGGTGCGGGACCATCAGGAGTCCCGGAGCATTGGATGCCGGACTAATGGAGTTTTACTGTAATTGGTGTCTTTCTAATGGGGACCAAAACTAAGTTGCATTCTCTTTAGGGATGTAAAATCATGGTTAATCAGTTAACTGGTAAACCTCAGGTTTAACCAATTAACTGGCATCCCACTCCTGTCGAGGGCGGGGCAGCAGGAGCCAGCAGCCCCACATGCAGAAGGGAGCCAGCTTCTGCTCCCAGTCCTGTCCCCCCACATGTGAGGCTCCTGGCTGCTGCTGCCAGGTCCCTCACATGGTGGGGGGGAGGAGAGGGAGCTCCCAACCCCTGTGGGGCTGGAGCAGTTCTCTGCCTGTGGCAAGCTGCAAGTCGGGAGATGCTCCTGGGTACTGGTTAACCAATACCCAGTAATCACCACCCACTAAGGGTGATGCTTCCCGAATAACCAATTAACGGGTTACCTGTTCACATCCCTAGTTGTTAATGAGCTGCCAGTTTCTGATTCGTGGGAGAGGGTTCCTTGAGGTAGTGCATGGTGCCTAGAATGAACATGCCTCCCAGTATTACACAGCAAGTCATTTCATTTTCCAAAACTTCTCTTTTCCCAACCACTCCTCCCGCTTCCTGTCACTACCATTCAGAGAGACATTCTGATTAACCACCAGGTGCTATGTGAAAAGCCAGCGGTCACTGGGGAGCAGAGATGAAAGGAAACACCGGGAACCCATTAAGCCTCCCACACCCCGAGAGACATTTACTAAAAACATAGAGATTCTCAGCATTACCCAGATGTCTTTGTGCAGCTGATGGGTACTCACTAAAAACGTACGCATCCACTATGCAGCAGTACAATGACACCACTACCCGCCTGACAAGCACCTTGAAACTCAATTTTCCCTCCCATTTCAATATTTCCTTATCCCCCCCCCCCCCCCCATCTTCAAATGTTTGGGGGAACAAATGAATTTTGCAATGTGTCCAATTCAGATGCGAGCTATTTCAGATCAAAGGGGGGCAACAGGGTAGCAAAAGCCAAGGGGCTCACACAAAAAACACCTGGCTAACAATTCCCACTTGTTTATACCACAAGGGCTCTAGCAAAAATGGCCCTGCGGATCTTTACTGTGGCAGTTTTTGTATAATGACCACCAACAGACAACAATCACACCACTCAGCTCCTATTCAGCGCCTTCCAGCTGTATAGCTCAATGTGCTTTACAAAAGAGGCCACTGTCATTATCCCCATTTTATAGATGGAGAAACTGAGGTACATAGAGGTAAAATGACTTGCCCAAGATCAACCAGCAGGTCAGTGGCAGAGCCAGAAACGGAACACAGGTGTATGTCCTAGTCCTGTCTAGAAGCCCCGGTATGGTACATGCTGTGCATGCACACTTGCAACTATTTATGTATCCCTGTATTTCTTTTTTGGGAACCTTTTTTGGGTTGGCAGCCACTGACCCACAGAAAAATCAATCAGGGCCCACACACGAGAAGCAAACAAACAAACCCTGACTGACATGGCTTCCAAATGAGAGCAGAAAGACACTCCTCACATTCCCCTTGCACACCAGAGCTTAGGGGGGCCCTGCCTAGTAGACTTTGTGTGCTCCAGTCCTGCAGTGGGGTGCCAGTGCCAGCTCCCCTATGCTGGGGGAAGGGGTGGCCTTAAGCCTCAAGGACTGGGTCCAGTTAAGCTGGTCCCTGGCCCTTATGTTCCTCACCTCTGCTTTAGAAACTGATATAGTTCAAGAGTACAACCCCCTAGCATGGACACAGTTACACCAGAATCAAGTGCTTAACATCAGCATATATCTCATTTCCAGACCTGGCTTATTCACCTATATACTAGTGTAACTTTCTCCACATTAAGGGTTGTTGCCAGTTTAATTAAGTTGATACTCAATAGGGATGTGAGCATGTAGTCGATTACACGATTAACCAATAAGCTTATCAATAAAAACCAATAAGCTTATCAGTTAATCCTAACAACTGCATGTAAATCCCCCACCCCGCCCTTGCTGCCTCTGTATTAGAGGAAAGAGAAGGGGGAAGCGGGAGCCATCTGTCCAACCCCGAACTGCTGCCTTCCACAGAGGTGGGGGGGAGGGGGACGACAGGCAAGAGCTGCCACGCACAGGGAGCCAACTGTTAAGCTGGCTTTCCACACATGCCTTCTGCAGAGCTGCCTGCTCTCCCCCCTCCCCCGCCCTGATGCTAAAATTTCAAGTGGTTACACGTTTACACAAATACATGATAGTTACCATCCCTAATACTAACCAAAGTAGTTAAATCAGTACAAAAACTGCAGGTAGAGTAGGCCATAGTGAGAGGCAGTGACAGCCTCAAAGAGCCTAAAATGTAGCTGGGGAGGGAGAAAGGACGGGTTATCACCTCATTTTGTGGAGGGGAAAGAGATAATTGACATGCAGAGGTTAATTAAAGTCCTTCTGCACTAAGGATTTGCCCTGATTCCATTCATGAGTAGGTTTAAGCATCAGCCACCCTAAAGGCTAATATGAGCGTTACAGCTGTTGCACAATTACCATACAGGTGTTGTCCCAGGGAAATCATCCCCCTACACATATGTTGGGGTTTTTTTTTAAGTCATCAAGGCATGTGCTTCCAGCACAAACACTGACGGAGCCCAGAGGAAATCCCTTCAGAGCCAGCACTCTCCTTTCACAACCCCAGGATTCTCTTGCCCTGGGATCATGGGCGAAAAATAGACGGTTTCATTCTTATTTTGGCGTAATTAGGAAGTCAAGCATTTCTCTACAGCTTTCACAGTGATAAGCAATGGATGCAAAGCAGAACTGCATATGTATTGCCAGCTTCTCTTTTTCCTTTATATATAGTGCTTATAATCATTTTTTTAGGTTAACATACGGAATAAAGAAACCTGACTGGAATTTGAGTCAATATCCCACTATTTCCCACTCTCACCCCACTACCCACTCAGCTGTTCCTGCGTCAGTCCTGCTGCCAGTCACTCATCACTCCACCCTCCTAGGTAGGATCATTTGACACCATTAATTGCTTTCCTTGTCTCTTTTTTGTTATTTTTTTTTAAAACACAAGCAGTCACTTTTCCCCACAAGAGAGAAATTGACATTAAATGTAACCCCACAGCTTATCGAAGGTTAAGGATGCAATTGCACAAAAAAGGCGAAAGATCTTGGGAACCGTTATACCTCAGTTGACCAGAGGCCTGGGGAAGGCTAAACTTGAGCATATCAGAAACCAGCAACCAGGTAATGGTTCTGCTGTGGGACAGATGGAAGAAGAATTGTGATAACATTTCTTCCCTTCCAAAGGGTGGGGGTGGCTCTGGCTCACCAGGGCTAATCAAAGAAATCAGAGTTACAAATTAAAACCATGCTACACCTACCCTTCCAACTCCCTCGTAGCTCTCCTCCGGAGCTGTGTTCTCCTTCGCCAAGAATACCAAAACGGTAATGTTGCATAAGAGCTCTGTGAACGCTTGCAGATGGAATGATGGGTGGAGAGTGCAGAAAATGGGGGGGAAGAAGGGTTAGGAAAGGTTTCCTGCTCTGGGAGCCACTGCAAAGAGGTCAAAACAGCTGAACGCCCTATTGTGACATTCAGAGTCAGCCAAAAAAGGAAAGATTCCTCCCAGAAAGTCCCCGGTGAGCATTTAATTGATCCCAGCGACGCAAAGGCCTCTGCTACACAAGCTGTCCGGCAGAATCTCAATGCAAAAAAAAAAAAAAAAGTAATACAAAAGCAAAGCTCTTGCCAGTCCTCACGGACTGCAAGCCAAAATCTGTACATCTGATACTAGAGGGAGCAGGTGCAGTCACACCACTTCTTCAGCATCAAAACTAGCAATGTGAAAAGACTCATCACACGAAGAAAGAAAGAAAGAAAGAAAGAAAGAAAGAAAGAAAGAAAGAAAGAAAGAAAGAAAGAAAGAAAGAAAGAAAGAAAGAAAGAAAGAAAGAAAGAAAGAAAGAAAGAAAGAAAGAAAGAAAGAAAGAAAGAAAGAAAGAAAGAAAGAAAGAAAGAGGAAATTCCCCCTCTCCCCCCCACACACACCCTCATACATAGATGTGGGAAACACATGGAGTCGAGAGGGAATCGGGGGGCAGGGGGTGAGGAATAAGATCTGTGTGTTGCCACTGCTGGGAGCTGAAGAATGCTAAATCTGTTCCATATGTGGAGGAAATCCTCAAGTCCAGACAGCATTTCTTTCTATTTTGTTGATAATAAAATTTGGAGAAGGGACGAGAGGTTCTGAGCTCTTTGAAGTGATTTAGAAAAAACGGTCAAACTGCTTTAATTAGGGAAATGACACAAGAAAAGAGGCTAAATATCCCCCCATAGGATAATTAACTGTCCTTTCACCCAGAGTTTGCAATTAGGCTTGGCTGTGATTAACATAGGCACCTACAGAAGGGCCAATTCGGTTTCAAAATAAGCCTGTATTCTCCCCGGGGCCTTTATTAAAAGTTCTAGACCAGTGGTCTACCATGTTGATTGTTCTGATAGCAAATCCAGTAATGCAACAGCAGCTCGGATACCAGGCACTTACCCACTTCACTATTAAATCTGAGGTCACATATAGAACAAGTTATCCAGGCCTCCTGCCTTATCCCCGCGCCAATGTTCAGTAATGAACAAATGAATAAAACAACAGTCAGCAGCTTTCCAGCACAGCTATTTTCTGCCTCCCTGTCACATTCAGTCCAGCTCCTAACCTGACAGCTAACACATTTATTATTTATTATTTATCCAGGGGCACCAACAATGCACTGAGGTGGTACAATCACAAAAACAGGCAGGACCCCATCCGAAAGTGCCTCCCAACAAGGGTCATCAGCCCAGTAGGAATCCCAAAGCTGCACCACAGCAAAAATCTCCTGCTGAGGGAGCCAGAGGAGTAACTCCACCAGCTGGCAGCAACAGTAGGCTATTGTCATCTACTGATCAGCCAGGGGAGGAAGACATGACCTACACACTGCCAGTCTGTTAGACTCCAAAAAGCATCATGTGATCTATTCTTCTGTCCTCTGGGCTGTGTCCACCATATTGCATATTGGATCTGGCTGAGAGGGTAATGAGAATGAGAGGGTTACGAGCACCTTTCCTCCTGACTAGATTTTGAGTAACACACACAGTAATGTAATTAACTCTGGAAAGCTCTAGGACCCTTCCATATGGGGGGGAGGGGTCAGAAAAGATCACAGTGGTTCCTTCTGCCTTTATAATCTATTAGTTCAATGGCATCTCGGGGCTTGGCTGCCCAGTTTCGTTACAGTGGTGTAGGTTTGAAACCAACCTAAACTGCACCATTAAGGTACTAATATGGCCCTTAATATTGTAGTTTCTGAGCATATCACAATCTGCTGCATTGTTGGCAAAGCTGCCTGTGAGAAACAGGGATGAGAATGGTTAACTGGTTAACGGGAGGCATTACCCTTAAAACGTGGAATCCTAGAACTGGAAGGGACCTTGAAAGACCATTGAGTCCAGTCCCCTGCCCTCACAGCAGGACCAAACACTGCCTAGATCATCCCTGATAGGTGTCTATCCAACCTGCTCTTAAATATCTCCAGTGATGGAGATTCTACAACCTCCCTAGGCAATTTATTCCAGTGTTGAACCCCCCTGACAGTGACAAAGTTTTTCCTAATGTCCAACCTAAACCTCCCTTGTTGCAATTTAAGCCCATTGCTTCTTGTCCTATCCTCAGAGGCCAAGGAGAACAAATTTTCTCCCTCCTCCTTTTAATACCCTTTTAGATACTTAAAGGGTGATGCTTACCAGTTCCAGTTAACTTGTGGTGGCTAGAGCAGCTCCCTGCCCACCGTGGGCAGGGGTCTGCTCCAACCCCAAGGGCCCATCGCAGACAGTGGCTGCTCTGGATGCCCAAAGCAACCCCTGTCCGTAGCGGACCCAGGTGCTCCACAGCCTCTGTTCATGGTGGGCTCGGTGTTGGGGTGCGGGGTTGCAGACAGTCTGCCTGCAGCAGCGAGCTGAGCTGGAGCAGCCCCCTTAATTGGTTAACGGGTTAAACATGACATAAACTTCACGTTTAACAGGTCAGCTAATAACACGGGATTTTACATCCCTAGTAAGAGAAGAAAAATTGTCCCCATTTCACAAATAGCAACCTGAGGCCAAGAGATGTTATGTGACTTGCCCGAGGTCACAAAGGAAGTCTGAGACTCAAGAGGAAACAGAACCCAGGTCTTACAAGTCCCAGACCAATGGCCTAACCACTGGGCGAACCAAGTGCGTTTTAGCACCAGTTCTGCGTGCCTGCACGAGGGGTTTGCACGGGTGCAGTTACACCCGCACCGCCAAAGCCAACACTGCAGACAAGCCCTCCAGTAAGTTTCAAATACAAGCAGAAGAGGGAACAAAACAAACAGGTGCACAAGAATTAAAGCACACAAGGCCAAGGGGACTTTTTCCAGTCTTGGGATTGTTTGAAGTTTTCTGCTTTGGGCCAATGAAATAAAAAAAATACTGACCATGAATGGAGGTGTGTGTACACACACTCCCACACACACTACCAGCCCATCAGATCCCACTTCCTGTGTGAATTTCACCTCCCCTAGGTTTCTGACGTAGGCCCACACGTTTGGGCTATATCTACTCTTGCACAGGAGCCATTCTGCCGCTTATTTTCAGGAAGAACGGCTCCTGCGCAAGAAGGGGTTTTTTGTGCAAGAAGGAGCAGTGTAGACAGTTCCTTCTTGTGCAAATGCTCTGTCCACAAAAATGGTGGCTCATTAGGTATGCAAATGAGGTGAGGCAATATTCATCGCAGCGCCTCATTTGCATATCTTCTTGAGCAACAATGTGCAGTGTAGACATAGCCTTGGGGAATAGTCTTCTCCAAAGAAGACTCTCTCTGTTTCTGGTCCTGGAGCTGCTACTGCAATGTCTCCTCCTCACATCTGGGCAAACCCAAATTGCTTTTAATTCTTCATTTGCAGGAAGAGGAGGTTGCCTCACAGGGCCAAAATAAGAGACAGTCACATGACCACTCCCCTTTCTTCCCCAACAATTGACAGTTCATAGGATTCAAATCAGTCCTGGTTTTCCTCATCTCTAATGAAAACCCAATTAGCAGAAACCTGAAGGTCTGAGCTCTTGTCTTGGTTCACTGCATGATTACGGGCAAGCCAGTCCATTGCGCTGTGCCTAAGTTTCTCCACCAATAAGAGAGGTAATAATGCTCCCGCAATTTTATAAAGTGCTTTGAGATTCCCAAGTGAAAGGCACTGAATAAAGGTGAAGAATAAGACGCCCAGCCCTCCTTGCTTGTGCTAATGCTTCCAGTCACGCTTTCTTCTCTATTTACTCTTCCTAGGTCATCATTTGAGTGCAATATTTACACTGTTTTGCTGCCAAATTGGCAACTGACCATTATACTGGCATGCCCAGTAGCTGGAACAAATCCTGCCCAGCAAATTTTGGACGAACTCTGTTCACAACCTATTTTTCAAATTTGGGGGAATATTTCTTTTCACATTATTGTTTATAATAGTCAAAACCAAAAACCCATTTCCTTCCTCGAAGGTGTTTTCTTCCATTCTGCGTGCAGGATGGCATGTTAATCCAGCACTGGGCTGCTTGGGTTGAGGTTTTAAGTGGGTTGAACTCTGGGATCAATCTACTTTTGAAACTATCCCTTTTAAAAATTTTTTTTAAAAAAGAACAAAGTAACATCTAGAAAAAAGGGGGTATTTTATATACCCAGCCATTTATTTTCTCATAGGAATGAGATCCAGGCCAGCTCTACACTAGGGGACAAAGTTGAACTAAGATATGCAACTCTAGCTCCGGAAATAGCATAGCTGGAGTTGACATATGTTAGTTTGAATTTCCGTGGCATCCCCCTACTGTGGGAGGTTGATGGGAGAGTTTCTTCTGTCGACTTCCCTTACTCCTTGCGACTCGGTGCAGTACTGATCTGTGGTCAATTTAGCAGGTCCTTACTAAACCCACTAAATCGAATCCTGGGAGATTGGTCTACACAGCATCGATCTCCCGGTAATTGGAGAGAAGGTCTCAAGAAAGACATGTGATATTCTTCCCCCGCAATACCTGATGTAGTGTAAAAATCCTCCAGGTGACTTATGCAAAACTTTCATAACTATCACAGGAGGAGTCTTACTGGCTGCAAGTAAAGCTTGTGGCAGGGCAGATTTAACTCATCGTGGGGATGACACATGCCTCCTGATCCTTTCAAGACCCCATCACTCCCATGCACCAAAATGAATCAAAACAAAGAATCTGATTGTCTCCGGGATGAGTTCCAGAACAGAAATATCTTGTTGCCCTTGTGCACATCTGGAGAACATGGATTAATTTTGTTAAGTCACTGAGGTTAGAGCAGAATGGCAGAAGAGAAATACTGGTTGGTCCAGAAGAGGGAAAGAAGCCATCTTTGCTAGATGTTTTAGAGCTGGGCTAAGAATAACTTTATCTGAGAGGCAATGCAAAAAGATTCCTTCTCAGACAAAGTTCTTACCACTCTCCCTGCCCCAGAAAATGCTCCAACAGCCATGAGGAACAAGCCACAATGTTACATAACACAACCTGGGGCCCTCACAAAAGTGGATACGCCTCCCACTGACTCAAGTGGGAACTGCATTCACTCACACCATGTGATTAATTTGATCACTTCGGGGCAGCGATCACATCAGCTGACAGTTAGTTTGATTTCCAGATGTAGATTCCAAATTGAGGAGGGACCATTTTGATCAACCAGTCTGCCTCCTATGTAAGACAGCCAAGAGAAATTTCCTGCATGGACTAGAGAAAAGCTTTTAGAAAAACATCTAATCTTGATTTTTAAATTGCTGATGACAGAGCCTCCACCACGGGATATAGTTTGACAGTCCCTGACTTAAGACACCAATGCCTGATCCATTAGGTTGCTGTAGACAGATGGAGTACATAAAGAGTAAGCTCTTCTCAAGTACAGCAGAATTTTTCAGGGTTCACTGAATGGCATCAGTATGAAGTGACCTA
The DNA here is from genome assembly GCF_049634645.1 of Pelodiscus sinensis. Lineage (NCBI taxonomy): Eukaryota > Metazoa > Chordata > Testudines > Trionychidae > Pelodiscus > Pelodiscus sinensis. Next base: position 14,363,666 of record NC_134733.1, on the reverse strand, counting down.
TCGAACCTTCTTTTCCCCGCATCTGTTATTCTGGCTACTCGTGCCAGAAAAGGAAGAGGCGGGAAAAGCCAACACCATGACTAGCCACGCACAGCCCGAGAGCAAAAACTCATCTGTCTTGTGTGTTTCCCCCTCCTGATGTCTGGAACGGTCTTGTACTTTCCTGCAACTGCTGGATGCTAGCAAAGTCTATCAAGGAAATTCCACATAGTCGCTCTTTGGCAGAACATCTGTTGGTAGAGTTCCCATTCTCCTGGGGGCAAGCCCTGTCTGTTGGACCAATCTACTGAATGATTTAGTTTTGTTTGGATACAAGTTGTTTTCATTATCTTTCTTGTCCCCAGCCACAACAGGCTATCTGAATAATTTCTTGATATACGCAACTCACGAAAGTTTATGCCATGATAAAATGGTTAATCTTTAGGTGCCACTGCTCTCCTTGTTGTTTTCACTGAAACAGACTAACTCAGCTTCCTCTGAAACCTGCCCTGATGTATGCTGGCTGTTTCTGTGCCCCCTTGTGAATGTATATAGGCTACTGTGGTCCTGTCATTGGTCTCTAATAGGATAACTGCTATACTCTTGATGTTCCTAGGGTAGAAAAATGTTTTGAAGTCATCCCTAGAAGATCCCAGGAGAGACAGGATCTCTTAGAACCCATGTTACAAGTCGCTCTTCTTGAGACACCGATATGTGAGGAAAATTCCCAGATTACTGGACATGTACAATCTTCACTCAAGAAGGCAAGATGCTCTTGAGAGACATTTAGAAGGGCTCCCCTTGAGCTGTATCATGGCCCCGAAGGCTGTACCTCTGTACTGTTCTGGAAGTGATGACCCGTGAAATGATTCTGCTTTCAAAAGTAGGGCATCTAAAAAATGAAACATCTGCACGCCTACTTCTCTCATGGGAAAAAGCCTGGTGTACCAACAAACCCTCACCTGGCACAGGTAATGATGGTTAACTGCAACAGATGTAATAATGCCAGTAACTGTATAATGAATCACAGTCACTCTTCTTTTGATAGCATAGAGGGAAGGCCATCTCCTATGGGCATCCCCTATATGAGATGGGGGAGAGTCTCAATATAGGAACCTTCCTTTCTTTAAAGGAAAGTTTCAAGGAAGGAAGCTCTCTCACTGGTCAACAGTCATGTGCTTCCTTGGGGGGTCTACCAAGAATCTCTCTCTCCTGTGAGGAATGGTCACTCCCAACTTTTAGTGTACATGTTCAACAACGCTCCAAACATTGAGACACACTGGAGGAGAATCTCTGAATTCTTACGGCTTTTGTGGGGGACATAAGAACAGCCACACTGGGTCAGACCAGAGTTCCATCTAGCCAGTATCCTGACTTCCAACAGTGGCCAATGCCAGGTGCCCCAGAGGAAATGAACAGAACAGGGAATCATCAAGTGATACCTCCCCTGTCATCCATTCCCAGCTTCTGTCAAACAGAGACTAGGGCACATCATCCCTGCCTATTATGGCCAATAGCCATTTATGGACCTAACCTCCATGAATTTATTCTAGCTCTTTTTTGAATCCTGTTAAAGTCCTGGTTTTCTAACATCCTCTGGCAAAGAGTTCCACAGGCTGTGTGAAGAAATACTTCCTTTTGTTTGTTTTAAATGTGCTACCTATTAATTTCATTTGGTGACCCCCCAGTTATTGTGCTATGGGAACAAATAAATAACTTCTCCTTATTTACATTCCCCACATCAGTCATGATTGTATAGACCTCTATAATATCCCCCATTAGTCTTCTCTTTTCTAAACTGAAAAGCCTGTCTTATTAACCTCGCCTCGTAGGGCTGCCGTTCTATACCCCTAATCATTTTTGTTGCCCTTTTCTGAACCTTCTCCAATGCCAATATATCTGTTTTGAAAAGAGGCGACCACATCTGTACGCATATTCAAGACGTGGGCATACCATGTATTTATATAGAGGCAATAAGTATCCTTTTTTAACGATTCCTAACATTTCGTTTGCTTTTTTGACTGCCACTGCACATTGAGTGGATATTTTCAGAGAACAGGGATGTAAGCGACTAGTCGAATCACTACCTGACTACTTGCTTCCCCATCCCCTTTCTGCCTCTGTATCAGAGGCAGGGCGGGGAGGGAGCCAGTGCTGGGGGAAGCCGGCTTCAAAGCCAGTTCCTCTCAACGCCATCTCTGCAGGACAGGGAGGCAGAGGTATAGTGATCTGGGACCTGGCGTGAGCTGGGACTGCTGAGTGGGTCTGAGATCTACCTCCACAGTGGTTTTGCAGTTTAAATGCAGTAGGAGCCAGGCTACATTTCAACTGCAGAGCCGCAGCGGGGCCCCTTATTGAGTACTCAATAAGTCAATTACCCACTTCTTACCATCCTTATCAGAGAACTGTCCACCATGACTCCAAGATCTTTCTAAGGACATCTAAGGCCTTTCTGTCTCTCTTACACAGACAACTCAGGAGTTCCAATAAGCCTTCCCACTAGGAACATCTTGCCCTTAACTGGAATTGGAGGAATTACCAGGAGATTCTTGCTCTGCTTGGCTAATCTGTTGTAGGAAATATTTACAGATATGCAGTCAGCGAAAAAGACAAAATGGTCAACACACAGACCATTGCTGCCTGTGCTGGCTCCTACATTTCCTATACCCAGGAGGAAGTTTCAACCTGTTGAAATCTAAAAAGTTTCCATCATAGTTTTGCCAAGAGTGTCCCTAAACTATTTTACACCATCAAACAGAACCTGGGACTAATTACCCTTTGGATATAAATGCAACATCTAAGGCCACGAGCCACAAATTCCTTCTGGCTGGTGAGGTGAGGCCATAAAAAGTAGGGACCTGGAATGTAACTGTCTTGTACTATATGAGGTAGGGATGTAAAAGTGTACAGTTTGGTTAACGTTCACAGTTATTTGCAGGGGCCTGGTACATGTGGGGAGATAGCGTGTAGCCACTGCCACCGCATGGTGCTGCCTCTGTATCAGAGGCAGCAGTGCGGGGGTCAGGCAGCAGCCAGTATGCACCGGGAACCAGCTTAAAAGCCGGCTCCCCGAGTTCACTGGCTCCCAGGAAGCTGCCTGCCCCCCCCCCCCTCACTCTGCACTGATGCCTCTGAAGCCAAGCCTGCACTAGATCTGGAAGGCTGGGTTAAAGTGCCCTACCCCAGCTACATAAAATATGGGAACTGGTACGCATGGGAAGCTGGCTTAAATGCCAGCTCCCAGGGAGCCGACTACTGCCCAGAATGTAACCACGTAACTGCTGAAATGTTCGGCGGTTACACAGTTACTTAATTACACACGTTTTAATATCCCTAATATGAGGCCTCATCAATGAATAACAAGGCAGACAGTAAGCTCTTCATTTGTCTCGAATCTTGAGGTTCCATCTTTGGAGGTGACATGAACTTCAACATGCTCAAGGCTGCACTTGAAGTAATTGTAAGACACAGTAGCTCTCAACTCCATCTGAAACACTTCAGATCCACTTTGGAAGCATTTTCCACTTCATTTTTGGAGGGGAAGTAATGGGTGGAGGGAATTCGAACAAGAAAATGATTTTTGAATTAACCACCAACTCCCTGCGGGGCCTTAAACAAGCGACCTGACCTGACCTCTTTGTGCCTCAGTTTCCTCAACTTAAAATGAAGTTAATGGCACTACCTTTTTTTCTCCCATCCCAACTATTTAGACTGTTAGCTCTTTACGGCTGGGACTCTCTCTTACAGCGTGTCTGGCTTACGGGAGCTCCCAATGCTATTTGAGTATCGTTTTAAAAACAAAACAAAAGCTGCTCAGAATCTGGCGGTGGCCGCTCTGTCTAGCAGCATCATCGTTGTTATTTGTGGAAGCCGTAAAGAGACAGAGGAATCAGATTTGTGAATAGAAGGAAACACTTCCCATTTATTACCTTCCAGCACTTTATAAAGCTTGAAGGATAATTTGTAACTACAGCTGGAGCAGCTTCTGTTCTGGAAATAGCCATTGGGAATGCCTAACCTTTGCAGGGGGAGCTCAGGCGTGGGGGAAAGGTTATGTCTTTTGGAGTGACTGGTTTTCAAAGGCTCTTTGGAAGAAGCGTGAGGAAGAGGGTGAATATTACTTCCCCTGCCAGTCCCACACTAAATAATCTGCATGTCTTCAGTACAATCCTGAGGTTGAAAGGAGGAAACAAAGAGGTAAGGCCAGAACTTCCATTCAATGTAAATGAGCATTCATGGAGCTACACCAGCTCATGCCAGCTGAGGATCTGGCCACAGATGCTACCTTCTTCTAAGGATAAGCAACGATTTTTCTCTGTATTTAAATCCCTTCCCTCCCTCCTCTGCCCCTCCCCCCCGCCAACTGAAGAGACAAGGAGCTAAAGGACACAGTCTCATACATGTCCCCTTTAGAATACAGGCAGTCCCCGAGTTACGCGGATCCAACTTACATCGGATCCGCAGTTACGAACGGAGCTTTTCTCGCCCCGGAGGACTGGAGCGGCGGGACGCCCAGATGCGCTGCAGTCCCGCCGCCCCCGTCCTCCGGGGCGAGAAAAGCTGCTCCACGTCTCCCTAGTCTGCTGGGGGGGGAGCCCCCCCCAGCAGACCAGGGAGACGCGGAGCAAAGCCGCGGAGCACGCCCGCAGTGGGACAGCCCGGGCGCGCCTGGGCTGTCCTGCTGCAGGCGTGCTCCAAGGCTTTGCTCCCCATCTCCCTGCGCCTGGGCTGTCCCGCTGCGGGCGTGCTTCAAGGCTTTGCTCCCCGTCTCCCTGCAGACCAGGGAGACGCAGAGCAAAGCTGCGGAGCACGCCTGCAGCGTGACAGCCCAGGCGCGCCCGGGCTGTGCCGCTGCGGGCGTTATCCGCGGCTTTGCTCCCCGTCTCCCTGGTCAGCAGACCAGGGAGACGGAGCAAAGCCGTGGAGGACGCGGGCGGTCCCGCCACCCGCGTCTCCCTGGTCTGCTGGGGGGGGTGCAGCTAGTGTCCCCCCTTTCCCCCCAGCAGACCAGGCTTTTCTTGCCTACGCCTGGGGTAGAGCAGCTGGGGCGCTGCCTGGTTGGTCCCGCAGCACCGCTCCTCAGCGCTACTGTACCAACCCGGCAGCACCCCAGCTGCTCTGCCCCAGGCGTCCTGTCCTGATTCAGCCGCTGCTGGTCAGTTTCAGCAGTGGCTGAATCAGGACGCCTGGGGCAGAGCAGCTGGGGTGCTGCTGGGTTGCTCCAGTAGCGCCGCTCCTCGGCGCTACTGGAGAAACCCAGCAGCACCCCAGCTGCTCTGCCCCAGGCGTCCCCAAGTCAGCCGCTGCTGAAACTGACCAGGGGCTGACTACAGGAAGCCCGAGGCAGAGTTGCTCTGCCCCGGGCTTCCTGGAATCAGCCGCTGATCAGTTTCAGCAGCAGCTGACTTGGGGACGCCTGGGTTTCTTAAGTTGAATCCGTATGTAAGTCAGAACTGGCGTCCAGATTCAGCCGCTGTTGAAACTGATCAGTTTCAGCAGCGGCTGACGCCAGTTCCGACTTACATACAAATTCAACTTAAGAACAAACCTACAGTCCCTATCTTGTACGTAACATGGGGACTGCCTGTACATACCACAAGCTTTCTTGGACAAGAGAAGGAGAAGTGACTAAAGAACTCCCCCCGTTCCCTCTGGAGTTAGTATCTCATTCCCACGACTCATCCTGTTACAGTTTAGCAAATACAGACTTCCCCCAAGAATTCAGTGGGGGAGAGGAGAGAGAATCATTCCTGGGTTTATAGTCTTGTGGTGGAGGGACTTGCTGGAAGAGTTTCCTGGAGGTTCCTCAGACTCATGCTCTCCTTATGGGCTGGGCAGAAAGGACCCAGCCTCTGCTTGTCAGACTTTTCAATGGGCAGGACTGGCGTCCACAGGGACGGGGTGCAATTTTCACTTCTTGCCCTACCCCTAAAGGTGGGGTTTTTCCTCCTTGTGGGCCACTTTGCTGTGTTACAGGGCAATGTTTACACAGATAAAAAAGCAAAGTGAAATACTTCTTAAAGGGAAAATATATCTCCAGCATCTTTTTAATAGAAACCCAAGAAACAGCCCTCAACCAAAGTCATCAGTGTTCTCTACAAAATTACCTTCGTTTCCAAGGGGTAAACTGAGGCACAGAGCAGTTTGAGGCCTGATTTTCAAAAGTGGCTACTGATTGAGATCCCTTCCACTTCTTTGGCTGCCCAGTTTGAGTCCATCTGAAGCTGATTTTCAAGTGTGCTGAGCACCCAGCACTGCAGGTGAAGTCGCTTGGAACTGTGCGTGTCTCAGCACCTTGGAAGAACCAGTCCTAAAGGAGCCGGAGGCTGGGATTCCCCCAAAATCTGTAGCTAATTTGAAAATTTGGGCCTTAGGTACCTGCCCAAGGCCACAGAACTTCACCAGCAGAAGAGTCAGGGAGAGAATCCCAAGTTTCTTAACTTCTGGTCCCTTGCTGGATCCTCTACACCAGTGGTTTTCAAAGTACGGGTCGTGGAATGACAGGTACTGGGTCACTGTAGGGTAGGGTAACCAGCAGGGGAGCTAAGGCAGGCCTCTCCCACCTGCCCTGGCCAATAGGAGCCGGGGGGCAGTGCCTGCACACAATGCCACTTGCATGCCTCTACCTAGGAGCCAGGCCTGCTGCTAGCTGCTTCCGGGGTGCAGCACGGTCTACAGTGCCAGAATAGGCATGGAGCCTGCCTTAGCACCCCCACTCTGCTCCTGACCAGGAGCCTCTAGAGGTAAGCCTGGGCCCCAGTGCCCTGGCCTGAACCCTCCCCCACCTAGAGCCACACTCTAGCACTCCAAACCTCTCATCCCCGGCTCCTCCTTGGAGCCTGCACTGGAGTCAGAAGACATAATTATGGCAGGTCGTGGGCATCAACAATTTTCTTCAACTTGCTCACAAGAAAAGCAAGTTTGAAAACCACTGCTCTACACAAAGCACCAAGCTGGAGGCTAAACTAAGCCAACCCGACTGTCAGTTTCAACAGGTAGGGAGAAAGAGACTGAAACGAACAGAGGACTTTTGTCCTTGAAGAAAACCAGGATTTCCCAGCAGTTCCCCTCAGAAGCGGGGCAGCCAAACCGACATGCTGCTCTGGGCAGAGAAACAACAGCTGCTTCCCGCAGTGGAGACAGAGTAACCGGAGAAGCTTTCCAACGCATGCGGGTATTTCCCTGGGGAGGCTGGTGCCAAAAATCAACCGCAGCTGCCTCCCTGACAGGACCACCCAGCGGCATCTTCCCTGGTTGGTGGATTGTCCCCTTTGAAAACGTGGCACTCCTCACGCTGCAAGTCTTCCATTAACCCCGCTCCCGGGCCATTTGGGCTTTCCAGGCTCCCAAGAGCTTTGTACACAGAAATGGTGGAAGCTCGATGCCAGCTTCCGAATGCCAGAGGACAAGCTGCCACTTACAGGGGAGGCCCACAGGATTTCTTTAGAACCACTCTGTTCTCCAAAGGCGGTCAAAGAAACTCTGCAATGCCCAAGCAAACAAGACAAGTCCAAAGGGTGGATTGCTTTCAAATTCCCTAGATGGCTTTTCTCTCATTAGACATAGCGCTTTACAGCTACTTTTAACAAAACATCGCCCATACTAGGGATGTTAGCAGATAGTCGTGTAAACGATTAACCGATAAGCCTGGGCTTATCAGTTAATCCTAAGGACTACACACACTCTCCTCCCCTTGCTGCCTCTGTATTAGAGACAGCAAGCAGAGGGGGGAGGCAGGAGCCAGAGCCTTGTGGGGAGCCGGATTAAAAAATGGCTCCCCACAAGCACTGGATCCCACAGAGCTGCCTGTCCCACCCCTCTCCACACTGCTGCTAATAGAGAGGCAGCAGCACGAAGGGAAGAGGGGGGAGGCAGGAGCTGGTATACATGGGAAGCCAGCTTTCAAGCCAGCTCCCCATGCATATCAGCTCACACTGAGCTGCCTCCCTCTCCCCTGCTGCCTCTCTATCAGAGGCAGCAGCATTGTTGGGGGGAGGGACAGGCTGGAACCAATACACCAGCTCTTGGCACGTGCTCCCCCGATCTAGCGCTGCTTCCTCTATATCAGAGGCAGCAGCACAGGGTGACGGCTCCCTGGTAGTGGGGCCAGGTGCGCACTGGCTGCTGGCCCTGCTCCTGGGGACCATCGAATAATCATGTAACTGGTAAGATTTTGTGCGATTACCCGACTATTCAATTAAACGATATGTGAGAACAACTGATGCAGTTTGTAACTGCAAACTGCATCCCTGAAACATCTAGGAAAGGTCACAAAAAGGAAAAACATAGAAGAGTCTGAAACCCGCAGCTTGTGTAGGAGAAGAGCTACACAATCCGTCCAGCTCCCCCCCGCCAGCCACAGAGAGCAGAAAGCAAACAAAAGCTGAGCAAATAAGAAGCGATGTGGCCCACTCTATTAATACGCTGACTTTATGCGGCTTGAGGACTCCAAAACCCTTTATAAGCAGTTGGTACATAAAAGCTTCCTACTTCTGCGGGAAGGGTGGTGGGTACAGTTATCCCCATTTTACAAGTAAGGAAACTGAGACCCAGAGAGGTTTGGTGACGGGCAGAAGATCACAGAGGGATTCAGCAGCAAAGCTAGAAGTAGGGTTGGTTCCTGGAGCCCTGTTCTAGCCAGGGGATAACACATTCACTTCAAATTAGGGATGTAAAATCCCATTTAATTGGCTAACCAATTAAATATATTGTTTAACCGGTTTACTAATTAAAAAGGGGTGAGTGGGGGGGAGGGGCACTCCAGCCCAGCTGGAGCAGCCCCCCTCCCACTGCTGGGCTAGAACACCCCTCCTCCTAACAGCAGGGGCTGCTGCAGTCCAGCAAGAGCAGCCCCTGCCTACACCTCCCCTTCCCCCCTCCCCGCCGCTGCAGGCAGATGCGTCAGCAGCCAGGACATCAGAGCAGCCCCTGTCTGCAGCAGGCCCCCTTCAGAACTAGAACAGCCCCCTGCCTGCAGCTTACTGGTTAACCAGTTAACCCTGCACATCCCCACTTCAAACATGAGGAGATGTGCTTGCTAAAGAAAAAACAAACCAATGAGCCTCCACATGCACACAAAGCCACTGCTTAGTGCAGAGGTGAGAGTCTGATTTCAGATGGGCATGAAGTAATTCTGACTGTCCTCCAAAGGTCATGGACCAGCCACGGGACTCTAACTGCAGTGTAAACTACGGATGTTAAGCTGCCACTTTGAAGTACTCCCTCTTCCCACCCCTTTTGCTGCCTCTATCTGACAGAGGCAGCGGGGGGGGGGGGGGGGGGCCGGGAATCGAGGAGTCCTTATCGGATAGTCGACTAATCTTTAACATCCTTAGTGTAAACCTACCCCTACTTCCCGCCAAGTCTTTGCGGAGCAGTCATGCTCCTCCTCCTCATCGATTCTGCTCTTCCCAGCCACACTGACCCCGAATCCCTGTCTTGGGGCTCGGCAGCGACAGGAACATGGGGGTCTCATCCTAGTGAGAAGCACACGGCAGCACCCCCTTTCCAGCGCCCTGATGGAATTCTGTGCTCCAGCAGCTCAGCACCAGGCTGCGGCAAGACAGGGCGAAGGTGCTATACCACAGCTGGCTTGGGGCCCAGCCAGGAGGCACACAGGGTGTTGCTAGGGAGGACTGAGCGGAGCTAAGGGAAGAGGACTGAACAGGAGGAGAATCAGCAAAACCTTGGGTCAGACACAAAACTTCTGGAGAGGAGAACACGGAAGACACCTACTTACATTTCCCTCACTGGGTTTGCCCCTTCTGCCCGGTGAAGATTAACCCTCCACTGGATGATCCACCTCATTTTTATTTTATACCCAATAAAGTGCTTCAGGCTTGGGGCAGGCAGGGCGTCTCCGCAAGGTGTTCAGCATGTGTGAAGGGACTGCAGGCTGGGGCCGAGGGTTCAGCACATGGGAAGGGGCTCTGGCCTCGGCCAAAGGGGTTGGGATGCAGGCTCTGGTCCAGGGCCAGGAATGAGGGGTCTGAGGTACAGGAAGGGGCTCTGGGCTGGGGCAGGGCGTTCAGACTATAGTGTAGGGCTGGGGGTGAGGGGCTTGAGGTGTGGGAGAGACTCCAGACTGGGGTTAAGGGGGTCAGAGAACAAGAGGGGGATCAGGATCTTTTCACCGAGGAAATCTCTTGGGCCGGGGGGGAGTCCCAATGAAAAATTGGATGCTGTTTCCTATGCAGTCAGCCAGCTTTGCAAGAGACTGAACTTCAGGAGGTTGGATGCCCTACTTTATTGGAGAGGAAACATAACTATTAATAAGCTTAGACCACAAGTTTGCATTTTCGTGTTTTGTTTTGTATTGGAACAATTTGTTTCCTCCACTCTCTCTTGTTTCTCGTTAACTCTCCATTCTTTCTTAAATAAATACATTAATGCTCCCAAGCTGGACCTTCAGGCTAAACTGGTAAAAAGGGGTACACGGCTCCTTTGAGGGCAGAGGAGCTAGGATTTCTGTGAGTCGCCATGTCTGGGACTAGGTACCACATGGGAAAGATTCAAAAAGCGCCCCTGATGTACCTTTGGTTAACTTGAAAGGCACAGAGTTGGGATAGCCCGGAGGAGAGTATCAGAGGGCATGTCTACACTTGCTAGATTGACCCTCCGGAGGTCGATGTTCTAGCATTCGATTTAGTGGCTCTAATATAGACCTGTAAATCGAACATTGAGGGCAGCCCCGCCGGCATCCCATACTCCTTGTTCTGTGAGGAGTAAGGGAAGCCAATGGGAGCGTGTGCTCCTGTTGGCCTCCTGCCATGTGGACGCCGCCACAGCTCAGCCTGAGGTAAGCCAACTCCAGCTATGCATTGTGTGCAGTTGGAGTTGTGTACTTCAGGCCGACCTGTCTGTCTAATATGGACCAGGCCAGAGTGACTAAAAAGCTGGTGGTGTTAGGGAACTAACACCCATTTACCACAAGCAAGACTTCTTTGTGCTGGAGACGGGTTAACAAAGTGACTTCATTGTGCTGGGTTCCCCCAAGAACAGGGGTGGGCAAAAGGGCCTCCGCGGGCTGGATCCGGTCTGCCAAGCGGGTTGATCTGGCCCGCGGAGGCCATGCCGCTCCCCCGCCCCCAACCCAATTGTTGCACGGGGGGCGGGGGAGCGCAAAACTTCCTCCCGCCCTGCGAGGAGCACGTTGTACTTCAAAGCGCTATGCGTTCCTCGCAGGGTGGGAGGAGACATCACGTGCTCCCCGCCCCCAAGCCCTGATTGGCCTGGGGTGGAAGGAGTGCGCCAAGTATCCTCTGCCCTCCCTCCCCCCCCCTCGCAAAAAGCGCACAGCACTTTAAAGTGCCGTACGCTCGCACAGGGCGGGGGTAGGGTGAAGGAAGCTTCGCGCAGCTCCCCCGCCCCCAGGTCCTGATTGGCCTGAGGGTGAGGGAAGCACGTGAAGCCTCTTCCCGCCCTGCAAGGAGCGTGTAGCACTTTGAAGTGCTGTGTGCTCCTCGCAGGGCGGAGGTAGGGCAGGAGGAGGCTTCGGGCGTTCCCCTCCCCCGCCCCCAGGCCACTCAGAGTCTAGGGGCGGGGGAGCTGTGCAAAACTTCCTTCGCCCTTCCTCCTGCGCAGGGCGGGAGGAGGCTTCACATGTTTCCCCCCCCCCCCCCCCCCCCCCGTCCCTGGTAACCCAGAAGTGTACTGGCCCCGCCCCTTCTGGTTTTGGCCCCGCCCCTTCCAGGTGGTCCTCGGCCAAAAATTATTGCCCACCCCTGCCCAAGAATCTTCACAATGGGAAAAGTGGTAGGAAGTCTCCAGCACGTGGCTTTCCATCTACTGCAGAAACACAGCGAGTGAGCGATCAAAGAAGGTTGTGATGAGCGAAACACTGACCAAAATCCCTTCAATGCGGAGTAAGACATGAGGCTCGGAAGTGCAGGCACATGCCAATGAAGAGCAGCACTCGCACCAAAACTAAGCAACTCCAATCAAAAAGCCCAGAGCAAGTAGCATGTACACTGGGACTACAGTGAAACAGTCTGAAGAATACTTGTTTGAAGAATACTTGTTATTTCTACAGCACGTTTCAAGGACCTGAGAACCAATCTGATGTCCTCCATAAATAACATAGACCAGAAAATGTCTCCTAGTACTTACTGTCAAGTCTAATGACTTGTAGTTGAACTAGTCCAGAGCTTTTTACAAAAACACCCAGTCCTTAGCTAAAGACTGCAAGCAGTGGAGAATCTACCACCTCATTAAGAGGTGCAACACCCCCTTCCAACAGCTTAAATATTATCTCCATTTCACAGGCAGGCACACTGAGTCATGGTGCTACTTACAAAACTCACCTAAGTCATACTGAAAGTTAGTGGCCGGATCGAAAACAGAATCCTCGCCGCCCCTGCTCCAAACACTAGACCACACTGCTTTCCAATCTGACACCTGTGCCCCTCCTGCAAAGTTGGGCACCCATTTATTTAGTGCATGACTTTCAACTCATTGTCAGGGGAGAGTGTTGCCTCTTCTCCTTTGCCTCAGCGACGCACAGAGAAGAAAAGGTTGGCGTCTCCCCCTCCGTGCGCCATCCCCAGCAACCTCCCTCCAGCTGGCTTGCACAGTCCTTGTGTAAATGGAATTTTTTCCCCCTCACGCTTCACTTCCTCAAGCTTTCTTCCACTCCCCCTCCCTTTGGCCCCCAACCCACCAAAGACTACCGAGGAGAACCCAAGCTGCCATTTCCACTCGATTTGCCTGCCACACCTGGGGGATTTTCCAGCAAATTGCATTACTTTATTTGGTCAATTGGCCTACAAATTGATTTTCCTGTACAAATAATGAACATTTATGGTTATTTTCCCCATAGACTGCTTTATTTTCCATGTAACAAAGAGCGATTTCCTGTAGTTTTGGAGACCCAAGCATATAATCTGCTGTTATTATGACCCCTGGGTGACTGAACTGAGGGACTGGAAGCCGAACAGGAAGGTTTGGCTTCCTCCCCTCCCCTCAGCGGTACTACAGAGATGCCCATGATACGTCTCAGATGACAGCTGAAAGTAAATATCAGTAACAGACAGAACAATTCAATAGCACGTTTACCATGGAAATAAACAGCTGTCTTAAGAGAGTCTCTCAAGTGAACAAAGCCACTTTGCAATGTACTGCATCTTCCCTGCCCAAGAGGCTTCCGTGATGGGGTCAGCCTGGATCCTTTTCCCCTTGTGGGGGGCTGTGGTTCAGACAGTGGCATAGGAGATCTGAGGTCAATTCCCGGCTCTGCTTAGGCTTTGTCTACACTTAAAAGTTGAAAGGGCAGCCACGGCAGCGCTTTAAACTGGAAGTGGCCATGGTAGGAACACGTGGCGAGAGCTCTCCCGGCGGAAGCGGCCCAAGGCCGACTGCGGCAGCTGGCACCCCAGGCAGAAGGCACGATTGGCGCCCCCGCCTGCATGGCCATCAATGGACGTGATGTAATCACGGGGCGCCCCGGCACCCCATGACATCATCATCAGGCACCCGGGCCAGCGGCACCCTAGGCAACTGTCTAGTTTGCCTAGCCTCATGAGCCACACCTGCCCGGCGCTCTGTGTAAGCCACCTCCACGAGGAGAGTCGCTAACAGTGCAGGGAGTGTGGCTCCCAATGCTACAGCCTGGCTTGCACTGGTGCTTTACAGAGCTATCCCTTGTTGTACTCAGGGTTGTTGGGTTTTTCTCCACACCCCTGAGCCAGAAAATTACAGTACTGTAAAGTGCCAGTGTAGACTTAGCCTTCGCCACTGGGCCTCAGTTCCCCATCTGTAAAATGGAGGTAACCCCTGTTCCTTTCTCCCACACTTTGTCTGTCTTGTAAACTCCTGGGGGCGAGAACTGTCTCTTTCCATCTGTTCATGCAGCACCTGGTGCAATGGGGCCCAGAGCTTGGCACTACCATAATACAAATAATAGTGATTTACCCATCAGAGCATCATGATAGCTTGCCGCTGTGTAGACACTCGCCCATGGAAAGTGGCTCTTAAAGTCATGTCTCAGAGACAGAGAGGCAGACCCCATACCTCATGGATTCCTGGGGCGACATGAGTGAGAAAAGGCCCTGCTGCCTTCTCCAGCAGCTGTGGAGTGTAACCAGTGTTGCATGGCGCTCTGCTAATCAGCTGGGCAGCACTGGGATCTCTCCTGAGTGGCTGCACAAGCACAAAGCTGACAGGGAACGCTGGCGCACAGGAAATCACAGCTATCCCTGGGGCTCCAACACGGATACTACTGCAGTGCCAAGCAAATCCCCAGCTCAGTGAGGGAAGCATCACCACTGCTTTACTCCTGGAGCACAGAGGCAAGAGGGGAGGGATGTTAAGTGATGTGCCCAAGGGCACACATGGAACCAACATTAAAACACGGAGCACTTGGCTCCCAGATTACACCGTTCCATGCGGGCCATTTCATTCTCCTTCTTGCACGTGCTCGGGCGCCGGGCAGATACATAACGTGGTGTGTACTCGAGACGTTACATGTCGGGTAATTGAATAGTCGAGTAACCTCATGAATCCTTGTCGGTTACTTGACTATTCTATAGTTCCTGGGGACGGAGCTGGCAGCCAGTGTGCTCCAGCCCACCCCCAGGGAGCCCTCTGCCACCCTGTGCTACTGCCTCTGCATGCCGCAGACAGAGGCAGCTCCGTGGGATGTGGAGCAGCCTCTGTCTGCGGGGAGCTCGGACCCTCCGCAGACAGGGGCTGCAGCCAGAGCAGCCTCTCTCCATGGCCAGCCCGGGCCGCCACAGACAGAGGCTGCTTTGCGACAACCCCCCGCCTCCCTGGCAGCATCTTCTGTATGTGGGGAGCGTGGGCCTGCCACAGATAGAGGCTGCTTCACGCCAGCCTCCCCTGCCCCACCCTGCACTGCTGCCTCTGATATAGAGGCAGCAAGGGGGGAGGGGATGCGAGTAGCCGACGAGATTAACCAATATGACTACGCCTCTTCCCATCACAGCCTCTGCTCAGCAGACAAGATTCCCAGAATTCTGACAGCATCACATACGCACCCCAACCCCCGCCCCAAGTAACAGACTCCCTATGTGGCAGTCTGAAACTGATCTGCCAGCTGTAAGGGAGGGACAGTGACACAACGGCAGCACGCTGGGCCAAACCTCCCGCCAGGGGGTAATTCAACGGGATTGCAGTGGGGGCTGCAGCAGTGGTAAATTTGCCTCGAGGTATGTAATGAGCAAAGTTTAAAATAATCAGCAGGGCAGGGGGAAGTAAAGAATTGTTTCCCTAAGCTGGGACGGCGAGAGACGCCATCCTGTCGTGGAACTTCTGATCCAGTCTGGCCTCACCCACATGTCTAGGCATCCAAAGCATCTGAAGCAGCAGCCGCTTTCATTCCAACATCTGGGTGGTGGACTTGACCACAGGGCCCGCTGGAATTTTGGAGGAGCGGAGGGGGGGAGAGGGGGAAGGATTTGTATAAAATTGAGTGGGATTAACAAGGCCGGGCCTGGTTCACGTGCAGGTATCCGTAAGTACCGTTCTGTGCGCGCTTCTGCAGAGATACACAGGCAAAGCGGCAGCCCTACAGGAGATTTCATTGCCACGAATGAAAAACCCACTTTGGAGACAAGAGTCTCAAGCAAGTCTGTAGGTTACTCCTGCCAGGTGGAACTAAATCGGACTGGATCGGGATCCACATGTAAACTATTCTATGAAACAACAATGAATTATTACTCAGGTGGGGGGGAGGGGAGTTAACAACACTCAGGGCAGGGAGAGGGTTGTATTTAATTTAATTCCTCACAAATACTGACTGAGCTTCTGGGGACAGAGCCCTCTCCACCCGGCACTGTAAAGAGACATGTATAAAGCACGGATGTGTTAGGACAGCAGAACCCAACCACCGGTCTGTGGACCAGTGCCGGGCCGCGAACTGCTGCGCCGTGGCAGCTCTGGGGGCTGGGGTGCACCGCCCAGCGCCGTCCCTCCCACTGCGGCTGTCGGGAGAGGCGTGTCCTGCTCCAGCTCTCAGCCAGCCAACACCGGGCAGGGTCTCCTCCTGGACTCGGAAGAGCGGTTCACTGCGCGGCAGGAGGGCCTCATGGAGTCCAAGCACAGCAGCCGCGACCTGGACAGCAGCGCTCAGCTGGCGGCTGGGAGGCAACACAGGGCTAGGTGGGGGGAGGAGGCGAGGCACCGGGGGCTCCAAGGGCAGGGCTAGTGCTGGGAGGAGTCTGAGGCTGGGGCTCTAAGAGGCGGGGGGCTGGCACTGGGAGGTTCTGGGGGCAGAGCTAATACTGCAGGGCTCTGAGGGTGGGCCTAGTACTAGGGAGCTCTAAGAGGGGCTCTAAGAGGTGGGGGGCTGGCACTGGGGCGGGGCTAGTAGTGGGGGTTTATGGGGGCAGGGCTGGCACTGGGGGAGCCCGGGGGGGGGGGGTTGGGTGCAGTGGGGTTCTGGAAACAGGAGGCCAGCACTGAGGCATTTGAGATGAGGGCTGGCACTGGGGTGGTTTGGTGCAGGGGACTCTGGGGTCAGAGGCTGGTACTGGTGGGTAGTGGAAGGGTGCTAAGCTCTAGTGGTTAGGACTGGCACAGAGAAGGATCAGGGGGCCAGTGTGTACCTCACCCGCAGCCCCCAGAGTCACTGTGAACAGCCGGCTTCAGCTGCAGCAGCCACCCGCCACATGGTGACTGCTGGAGCTGAAGCCGGCTGTTCACAGTGGCTCTGGAGGCAGGGGCTTTTGGTGGACCCATAACATTGTATTTGCATATTCATTATGTGCATAATGAATATGGTGGACCCATAACATTGTATTTGCATATTCATTATGTGTATAATGAATATGCAAATAAAATGTTACCTGTCCGCCAAAAGTTTGCAAATGGGTTCTCCAGTCCCCGGTATGAAAGAGGTTGAGCACCTCTGAGTTGGGATACATGGCTAAACGGTTAAACAGTGAACCTGGGCTCATCAGTTAACCTTCACGGATACATGCAAGCCCCACTACTCATTCTGCTGCCTCTGTATCAGAGGCAGTGGGTAGGGGGAGCATGCAGGGAGCTTTTAAGCCGGCTCCCCACAAGCACCAGCTCCCACGGAGTGGCCTCCCCTGTGCATATAAACGTGTAATTGCTAAACATTTCAGGAGTTGCACATTTAGCAAAAAAACGACTGTCTAACATCCCGGCTACGTCTACACTGGCCCCTTTTCCGGAAGGGGCATGTAAATTTCACTAGTCGTCGTAGGGAAATCCGCGGGGGATTTAAATATCCCCCGCGGCATTTAAATAAAAATGTCCGCCGCTTTTTTCCGGCTTTTAAAAAAGCCGGAAAAGAGCGTCTAGACTGGCCCCGATCCTCCGGAAAAAGTGCCCTTTTCCGGAGGGTCTTATTCCTACATTCCACCATGCACGAGGCATAAAGCATTCCCCCTCTTGTTTTCTACTGAGTTCACCACAATCCTATAGCCTGCTAAAGATCTCTCCATCTTCCAACTTGCTTTGAACCTCCTGAGAGACACTACTGTCCAGTGGGCAGGGAAGCAGACAGACCCAAAAATCCTGACTTTGAAGTAGGAATAAGAGCCTCTGGAAAAGGGCACTTTTTCCGGAGGATCGGGGCCAGTCTAGACGCTCTTTTCCGGCTTTTTTAAAAGCCGGAAAAAAGCGGCGGACATTTTTATTTAAATGCCGCGGGGGATATTTAAATCCCCCGCGGATTTCCCTACGACGACTGCTGAAATTTACACGCCCCTTTCGGAAAAGGGGCCAGTGTAGACGTAGCCCCCTAGTGTAAAGATAACATTTGAAGGCAGCATTGGAGAGTGGCGAATGACACACAGAAGAAATAGTCAACTATCCAGAGCAAAACCATTCCCTGTAATGACACTGATTCCATGCAATTACTCACCCCAGCTTTCCAGGGCTGGATCCAGACTATTAAATATGATTTCAAATCCAATAAGAAAACTTGCATTTAAACAACTGCAGAGTTTGAATACACATCTTTCAACAACAGCCTTCCTCCTAATATAAAAAAAAAAAAAAGTCGGCAACCACCATGCACGAGGCATAAAGCATTCCCCCTCTTGTTTTCTACTGAGTTCACCACACTCCTATAGCCTGCTAAAGATCTCTCCATCTTCCAACTTGCTTTGAACCTCCTGAGAGACACTACTGTCCAGTGGGCAGGGAAGCAGACAGACCCAAAAATCCTGACTTCTGCTCCCAGGTCTGTAACTGAGCTGCTGGGATACCTTGGATAAGTCACTTCCCTTCGCTGGGTTTCCATTTCCTCTCCCACTCTTTGTCTGCCTTGGCTATATAGACTGTAAGCTCTTCAGGGCAGAGTGTCGGTGTGGTTGCCTAGCGCCTTGGAACCCAGAACTTTGCTGGGCCTTTATAAACGCTACAAGAATAACTCCATGACAGTCACCAGCCATGTACAGTAGCTAGAACTCCTTTCAAAGGCCATATCGCCCCTACTGCGCAGTGATGAGACCCTTTCCTGCCTACTCAGTCCTGCCAGTCTAGAAGAGACCCAGATAAATAAATACAAACCAAAGTAGACTGTAGTTGCCCAAACAGCACTGAAAACCACAATGGTGTGAAGGAGATGAATGGCTTTGCAAGGTACACTTTAAGACAGCCTATAAAATAAAAAGCTTCCCTTCTGATTTTATAAACATGATATAAAACCACTGAAGCTCAGCTACATAACAACAAGACTAATACTTTGTACTTCCCTCCAGCCCTTCCCTCCGAGTTCTCAGAGCACTTTACATACGGTAAGGCGTTCTTACTACAGGCCAGAGAGGTATTTTTAAAGTCATTTTATAGGCAGAAAGGTTAAGGGGCCTCTCGAGATCACATAGTAACTGGGTGGCATAGCCAAAAGTGGGATTCGGCAGACCTGACTCTCCCTCCTATGATGTAATTATTAGCCAGCCATGTTGCACATAAAGAAGAACCCTTCCAGCATGCCGTGTGCAAATGACAGACTTTTGACATTCCCAGCCAGTCTCCTGCGGTAATCACACATCCCCCTAGATTCTGATTACTGCCCCAGACCACTTGCAATGTTCCCTCTCACCTTTTCCATCCACCTGTGGAATCAGGATGTTAAAAATCGGCTAAATAGGTAACTGTGTAACTGCTGGAAATGTCAGTGGTTGCACACGCCGTGGCCTCAGCAGCGTAAAGCTTGAACTAGCTTTATATTGCAGAGCCCGCAGCAAAACGTCCCGTGGAGTGGGCCTGCCAGCCCCATCGGCTCCGCTATTGGGCAGGTGGCTTGCTTAGTGCAGAGAAGCTGCTCTCCCAGAAGCTGGGGGGGGGGGGGGGGGGTGCAAGGGATGCCCGCTCCACTCCCAGGGAGGAGCTTTGCTGCCTGGGTCCTGGGGAGGAGTCTTCGTCGCAACAGCAAAGACACTTCCCCGGGAGTGGAGCTGGCAGCTCCTGCCTGCCAGGCTCCTGGGGGTGATGGGCATGAGGCTTTGCTGCCCTGCCATAGCAAAGCCGCCTCCCTGGGAGCCAGCTGAGTGTAACCATTAACCGATAAGCATCAGTGTGTCAGTTAAACAGTTGGTCGGCTGCACTCTGACATGCCTAGTGTGGAATGAATTTTATGTGCACCAAGGCATGTGCGAATGTGCACCACCAGTAGAAACAAAAAACCTAGCAGTGGGCACTCTTCTTATCCGCTAAGCAACATCTGAATTTCTCTTGAGTGACCGCACAAGCGCACAGCTTACACGGGACACTGCCCACTTGGTTGTCACATGCTTTGGCTATGTCTTTTCTTTTAGACTGCAAGCATTTGGGGGCAAGGATTGTCTTTTACTCTAGGTGCTCGCACAACAAAGCAATGATAGAATATTCACAATATATGGAAAGGATGTGCTGCTATACAGATGGTGCATCGTAAGTGAAGCGCTGTATACAAATACAACATCCAGGGAAGAAACAAATGACTATCAGCCACCACTGGTGCCCCTTTACTAACAAACAGACCTCCTCAGTGAGCTGAGGAACATGTTTAGGGAGCACTGGGGCTTGTCTGTTTTGAAGACAAAAAAGAAAGAAAACACCAGAAGAATGAAAAAAAAAAACCCCAGAGAGGTAAATAATTCATCAAAAGGATAAAAAGAAGCTGGTGGGAGCAGGAGGGAGAGAGCACCACAGGGAATGATATCTGAGAAGGGGAAAATATACAGCTCTTGTGAGAATAACCCACAAGGAAAAAAAATAAATACATGGAAAAAAACATTGTGTGTGTATGTGTACGCACATGTGCATGCGTGTGTGTGTGTGTTTGTTTTAAACATGAAGGATTCTGCCCACAGATTAGTGTCTCCCCTTTCTGGTATTAACCACTTTGTGGTGGGAAACACACAAAAGTGCTCACCCACTCTACTAACTAAGTGACGCAGGACTGTGGGTGGCATCATACAGCTTTTGGCAAGACTACTACAGGGAGATTTCCAAGGCAGTCACATGAAAAACCAATCTACCCACAAGGCCCCTACTTATTGTGAGCCAAAGCTAAGACTTTCTTCCACCATGCCAGTGAGCTGTCTGATTTGGTTGACTTAACTCGCCTGTTACTATTTATTGGAGTCTCCTAATATTTTTTTCAAAATAAGACATCTGCTCCAAGAAACCTTTAAAATGTGGTGATTTGCTGCTGACTGTTTACTTTGACTGACCTCGGATTTTTCTAAAAAGTATTGTTAAGAAAAAACAACCATTCAACTTGTAGGACAAACACTTTTTCGTTCTGTCCTGCAATTGTACCATGTCAGGCTGTACATCCATCTCACACACAAAGGAGAGCGGAACCTGGAAAAAGATTTAGATAGGAGACTTTCAAGGAAAAAATTAGTCAGTGGAAGGAACTGGAGTTTGTGACTCAATAAATGGCATTTTTCCTTTTGGGATCAATATGCTATGATATACTTTTGCTGTGGGAAGTGCTTGACTTTTTGGATAAGAAGGTCCTGATTACTTATCATCGAACATTTTTGAGTTTTTCTTTAAGATCCGCATTTTTAATAAGAACAATGTCCCAGGTGAATACCAGTTTTGCTAAATACATTCTGACATTCTGAATTCCGCTGTAGTTTCAAGAGAATACCAAGTTTTTCTCCACTTGGTGCTCTTATTTTATAAGTGCATATCATTCTTAAAATCACAAACTTTCTTGAATCATTATGTCTAGTAAACTGCTTGGGCTTTTACAGAGACATTCAAGGACACATTTTCAAAGTCTTGCACAAAGGATTGTGTTGCCTCTGTGTTTCTACAGCACTTTGCACTGTGGGATCTTGTTCCTGGGCTTGACAATACAATAATAGAAACTTTATGCAAACTGCCCCACAAGGGCTGCAATTGCTACAACAGAAAGTGGGTGCAAAGTTAACCTTGGAGGGCCTCTTTGTGCAGTTCAGGATGAGGTCCATCCATAGACGCATCTGCTCTCATTAGCCAAATTTAGAAAACAGAGATGACACTTTGTGCCCCAGAGCGACAGAAGATTCATTTTCTAAATCTCTTTAGGGGCCTCCTCGGGGAATTAGTCAAGAAGATGAGTAATATCTCTATTGTTTGACAAAGATGAAGCCCACAGAGAGAGAACTGTCACTCGACAGGTTAATGGGACTGCAGAACAGCCGTCGGGGTCATTAGCACGCACACCTCCTCAGCATTTCCACAAGAACAGTTACGGGGGGCAGGAAAATGGGGTTGGGGTTCTGTTAAAAGCCGCCTACCCCACCAATCTCTTATTTTTCTGAACCTATTTCCCTGGGGCAGGTGGCAGGGAGCAAAGAAACTCTCCTGTGCCCGAGGAATCTAGGTACTATTCCCCCCTGCACTAAGGCCAGCACGAGCCTATACGCCACTTAAATCCGCAGAACAGGTTAGAAGTGGGACTTAGGCTACGTCTAGACTGCAGAGTTAAATCGGAAAAAGAAACACAATCTGCGGTACGCACACTGCGTATCTGTTTCCGCTTTACTGTCAAAAGAGGCTTTTCTGAAATTTGGTGTATCTGCACGGTGCCAAATTTTGGAAAAAATTGCTCTTTTGACACATCCCTTATTCCTCATAGAACACCTCTGGCATCCCAGAAAAGCAATATGGTCTAGACGTAGTCTTAGGGATGTAATAGCGTAGTCGATTAACCAATAAGCTTGCGCCGGGTCCGGGAGCTCACCCACTAGCCAGGGGCTGCTGCCACCCAATGCTGCTGTCTTTATCAGAGGCAGCAGCACAGGGTGATAGGCAGCCGGTCTGCTAGGAGAGCTGGGTTTGAAACTGGCTCCCATCACAGACAAGCTCCTGCCTGGCACCCCGCGCTGCTGCCTCTGATACACTGGGCACAAGTGCAACCCCTGCATCTTCAGGAGCACAAGAATTTTCGCTCCCTCCAGACTCTCTGGTATAGAGCCCTGTGTGGATAAAACATCTGTATCTGCATCGGCAAAAACGAGCCATGGATACAAAGCGGGTATCCGCAGATCTGCAGGGTTCTAAATACAAAATTTGTATCTGCATCCATATCTGCAAAAATGAACGGCGGGTATCAACATCTGCAGATATAAAGCAGATATCTGTAGGAGTCTATGCCGGGATACAAGATGCCCCAAAGGCAGGAATGATTTCCTCCCACACTTGCTGGCCGGGCATACAGCGTGTGGGGTAAGGCCATATGCGGCATCCTCTGACTGGCACACACACGCTTCCTGTGAGCATCACAAAGCTTCCGATAAATCCTACCTGCCAACGCTAGGCTGGGCTTTAGAGGCACCACTGAGCTCCTGATAACCTGAGCGAGGAGCGTAGTAGCTCCTCCTAATTCTTCAAACCAGGAAACCAAGGCACAGGGAGACATCTTAGGGGCCAACTGCCCACGCAGCATCAGCGCCAAGTCCTAACGTAATGCCCTTGCCTGGTGGCTACCAGCTCATGGCAGGGCAAACTGGCCCCATGGGAGTTACCATTAAAAGAACAGACCCATTCACCACCTCCTTTCCCCAACAACACACACTCCCCCACGCCCCCAGCCCCAAATGAAAACCACCTCATCTGCACCAAGCAGAGATGTTGCTAGTTCCTTGGTGCCTCTGGCTCTGAAATGAGAAGGAAGCCAAGCAGCAGGCCCCAATAGCCTATTCAAATGAATGGGGCCCCCGCAGGCAAGATACCCAAGCAGCTTCCAAAGCCTTCCCCACATGGCCTTCCTCTGCATCGCGGGCAGCGGGGCAGGGCACACTGCCAGCACTTAGCCATTAATAAATAAAACCAGGACAGAGCAAAGCAATTCCCAGCGCCCTGCCCTCCAAGAGACCAAGGAACGGGTGTGTTGGGCACCATGTGCCAGCCTGACACGTCAGCGAAACCCCCTCTGAGACAGTACATCGATTTGAGCAAGGGAGGGTCTAAAAGATCAAGGTAAGAATAAGAATTATGGATTATTTGGCAGAAGTTGTAAAGTTTGCTCTTAGACGGAAAGAATTTCTGACTCCCTGGGAGGCTCCTGGTTGTTCACTCACTCCTGAAGCCTCCTGAAATGTTATTTACTGAGCTAGGGAGGTCAATGGAAAAGGGATAAAGGGAAGGAGATTAAAAGGGGGGATGCCTGGCCTAGGGATACTGTACTGCCAGGCTGCCTTGTGTGATGGCTGCAGTGCTGCTTCCCTTTATTCTGATCTCTGTGTAACGAGAGGCAAACACACCTGAGAACTACAAATGCTTTTAAAATCATTAGGTACTTGTAGCATCAGCTTTTGTATAGTTGCCTCTAAACTGCCACCTCCCATTCAGGTTCCCTCCCCTGCTACGGTAAATGCCTCCCCTCCTTTATCAACAAATCTACAAGTGGGTCATCAGTGGAACTCCTTGACAGAGGATGTTGTGAAATCCAAGACTGTAACATGGTTCAAAAAAGAGCTAGATAAATTCATGGAGGACAGGTCCACCAATGGATATTAGCCAGAATGGGCAGGGATGGTGACTCTTGCCTCTGTTTTTCAGAAGCTGGGAATGAATGACGGGATGGATCACTTGCGGGTTACATATTCTATTAATTCCCTCTGGGATATCTGGCATTAGCCACTGTAAGAAGCCAGGGTTCTGGGCAAGATGGACCTTTGGTCTGACCCAGTATGGCCTTATGTTTGTCACTTTTTCTTGCAATAAAATTCTTGGCAGCAGTAGTTGCAAGGGAGCAATACACAGGAGGTCCAGCCTGTTTGCAAACCAGGCTCCCTAACCCTCTATCACTTGACTCACCGAAAAGTAACACATTCCTGGCCGAAAGGGTACTTGAAAAAAGGGAGAGGGTGAGATAAAAGGCACGAGGGGCCCAATTCTCTACTGCCTTGCACTTGATGTAGTCATAGAAATCTGCGTACAACACACCCACCGGTGCCAGGGAAGGCTTCTGGTTTGCTGACATTCCCACAGCTCAGCGGAGTCCCAGACAACTGAGTATCAGATCAGAGCCAAAACCCTGGATCCAAACACCTCTGACCATTGGAAGGATGGTATCCAGATCCTATAGCTGAGGCCCATCTCCAATAGTCATGGCAAAGATTAATAAAGACCACAAACACACACACTCTCTCCAAGAGCAGATTTTCTCTTGGGTCACTTGACTTCACTGAAAAGAGAAACGATGGAGTTTATAGCAGCCGTCTGCTACAGCATAAAGTTTCAGAAGGGTCGCCGTGTTAGTCTGTAAAAACAACGAGGAGCCCTGTGAGTGGCACCTTAGAGACTCACAAGTATATTATATCATGCTACAGCATGTCTTTGCAGCACCAGGCAAGACACCACACTGAACAATAGGAAAGCCAATCTAATGACCATTCTGTTACACTGTACTAGGGATGTTAAAATGTGGGTAATTGTATAAATGTGTGTAAGCTGAAAAACTCAGCGGCTACATAGTTACACAAACCCCCAGGCAGCTCTCTGGAGCCAGTGTGCACAGGAAGCCAGCTTTTAAACCGGATCCCCATGCACACTGGCTTCCACTTGCTGCCCCATGCTGTTGCTGCTGTATCAGAAGCAGCAGCGTGGGGCAGTGGGCAGTTCCCTGGGAGCATGTGGGGAGCCAGCTTTTAAACTGGCTCCTGGAGCACACTGGCTCCCCCCACAGCGCTGCTCCCGGAGAGGCAGCTGCTGCCCCCACGCTGCTGCAGGGCCAGCCCGAGGCATTCTGGCACCCCAGGCACGGGCGCGCGGCGCCACCCCCGGGCGCACGGTGCATGTGCGGGCCCGCCCATGGGGAGCAGGCCCGCCCCCAGGGCGCACAGCGCATGCGCAGCCCAGGGCCTGCCCCCGGAGTGCACGGCGCAAACATGGCCCAGTCCAGCCCAGCCATTGCTGCTGGCGCACGCGCTGAGCCGTGTAGGGCCCCGCGGCCGTGGGGGGAAGGGCGTTGCTGGCCGGCGCCATCGGGCTGCGAGCAGGCCGATGCTGTGGGAGCCGGGCGCGCGGCACCTGATGGCAGCTGTAAGGGACACCGCGCGCCCCTTACAGCTGCCATCAGGTGCCCCCCATCAGTTGGCGCCCTGGGCAGCTGCCCAGCTCGCCCATGCCTCCGTCTGGCCCTGGCTGCTGCCTCTATATCAGCAGTAGTAGTGCAGGGGTGGCCGGAGGCTCCTGGGGAGCAGGGCAGGAGCCTGCATGTAACTGTGAACTTTAACCAATGAGCCCAAGCTTATCAATTAACTGTTAACACAGTTATACATTCATATCCTTACACCGTACCCAAAGGATCTTTGTCTTTTCCCACTACTGGTCTGCCATGTTGTTATTATACACAAGTCACAATAAATAGGGCAGGTCAACACTGAAAACACTTGCAGCTGTGCTTCTGCGGGACTTCCATGAAGATGAGGCTACCCCGGCCGACAGAAAAGCTTCTCTTGTCAGTGTAGTTAATCCACCTCTGCGAAAGGCAGTAGCTATGTGTACGGAAGAAGCTATCATATCATCCTAGCACTGGCTACACGAGAGCTGGGGTGGATGTAACTGCATTGCTCAGGGATGCAGACTTTTTACACCCTTGAGCGAGATGGGTAAACTGATATAAGTTTATCTTAGAATCATAGAATACTAGGACTGGAAGGGACCTCGAGAGGTCATCGTGTCCAGTCCCCTGCCCTCATGGCAGGACCCAGTACTGTCTAGACCATCCTTGATAGACATTTATCTAACCTATTCTTAAATATCTCCAGAGATGGAGATTCCACAATCTTACTAGGCAATTTATTCCTGTGTTTAGCCACCCTGACAGTTAGGAAGTTTTTCCTAATGTCCAACCTAAACCTCCCTTGCTGTAGTTTGAGCCCATTGCTTCTTGTCCTGTCCTCAGAAGCCAAAAAGAAATTTTTTTTCGCTCCTCCTTGTGACACCCTTTTAGATATCTGAAAAACGCTATTATGTCGTCTCTCAATCTTCTCTTTTCCAAACTAAACAAGCCCAATTCTTTCAGTCTTCCTTCATAGGTCATGTTCTCTAGACCTTTAATCATTCTTGTTGCTCTTCTCTGGACCCTCTCCAGTTTTTCCACATCTTTCTTGAAATGTGGTGCCCAGAACTGGACACAATACTCCAACTGAGAACTAATCAGTGCAGAGTAGAGTGGAAGAATGACTTCTCGTGTCTTGCTCACAACATTCCTGTTACTGCATCCTAGAATCATGTTTGCTTTTTTTGCAACAGCGTCACTCTTTTGACTTATATTTAGCTTGTGGACCGCTATGACACCTAGATTGCTTTCGGCCGTACTCCTTCCTAGACAGTTGCTTCCCATTCTGTATGTGTGAAACCAACTGTTCCTTCCTAAGTGGAGTACTTTGCATTTGTCCTTATTAAGCTTCATCCTGTTCATCTCAGACCATTTCTCCAATTTGTCCAGATCATTTTGAATTTTGACCCTATCCTCCAAAGCCGATGCAACCCTTCCCAGTTTGGCATCATCTGCAAACTTAATAAGCGTACTCTCTATGCCGATATCTAAATCGTTGATGAAGATATCGAACAGAACCGGTCCCAGAACAATTCCTAGTTATAGTGTAACCTGGCCTGAGGTGACATGGTAGCACACGTAGCTGTGAACACTTTAATGCAGGGGTGGGCAAAAGGGACTGCACAGGCTGGATCTGGCCCGCCAAGGGGGTGGATCCGGCTTGCAGAGGCCCTGCCGCTCTCCCACCCCCAGGCCAATCAGGGCCCGAAGGCAGAGGAGCACGCGAAGTTTCCTTTGCCCTGGCCGCGCCCTGTGAGGAGCACACGACACTTAGAAGTGCCGCGTGCTCCTGGCAAGGCGGTAGAAGACTTCACATGCTCCCCCCGCCCCCAGGCCCTGTTTGGCCTGGGGGCGGGGGAGCGCACAAAGCCTCCTCCCACCTTGCCAGGAGCGAGTGGTGCTTTTAAGCACTGTGCAGGGCAGGGACAGAGCGGAAGAAACTTCGCCCCCTCCCCCACTCCCAGACCCTAATTGGCCTGAGGCAGAGGAGCATGGGAAGTCTCCTCCCAGGCAGGGACAGGGGCACCTACAGGGGAAGGCACTCCCACACCCCCAGACCATGTGGGGAACCCAGAAGTATCCCGGCCCCGCCCCTTCCGCTTGAGGCCCTGCCCCTTCCAGTGCAGTCTGGGGCCACTTCGGAAATTTTTTAAGTGGCCCCCAGCAAAAAATTATTGCCCACCCCTGCTCTAATGAGAGCATTCCAGTATTGGACATGTTTTTATCATGAAGGGGCCTGTCAGTATAGCTGGTCCCTTTGCCATACATTATTGTCTAAGAACAATCAAGGCCCTGCACTAAATCTGTGTGTCCTGGCTCACGTCCAATCCCCATCAGGTCTTGCCCAGGCTAACACAGGATACTCCCTATTGGATTCTGGCTGAAACTCAAATGTCTTATTCATTGTCGCAAGCTGTCGCCTATTCTCCTATACGTTTTATCCCCATTTCTCATCCCCATTACATGATCTAGTGGCTACTTGCTTCAGTGCGGCGGGATTTCGGCTCCTTTCAGTCTCTTTTATATGCACACACGTCATTCTGTCTCTCTCTTACAAGTGGAAAAAGCAAAATAAACGTTCCCTTGATCCATCCAAATATTTTTCTTGTTGCAGTTTTTAACCAGCTATTTTTACACAGGGCTTACATTGTTGAGTTCCTTTTCGCTGATGTACAGGAGGCCATGCACAGTTTATGTCTCGTTGACAGCTTTGTCGCAGCCACACGGCACAATAAACCAAGAAAGCAAACCACCAATTCAATGGTGTTTTCCACATCTTTGGACAAGCAGAGCCTACCCCATTTTTGCATGCTTTCCCCTCTCCTTGGGAATGCATCGAATTAATATGCTTACACTCCAACACTGAGCCTAGCATTTTAAATGTATGCTGGTGCTTTGTGACGTGAGCACTGCAGCTCCTCTAAACTGGGCTGCTTTGCCTGGCCTTATGGATTTTGTGTCCATTATTACAGCACATCACATCGAGCTTGAAAGCATGCAGATCTCAGCAAATTCAAACTAAAAGTCAATACATAATCAAACAGGACCAGATCCTGCTGTTCTGGTGCCAGCAAAATTCCCCAGAATGTATCTTTCCTTCCTCCCCAACCCAACCCCTGGTACTAGAATAGACAGGGCACGGAGGTCTTTTTACCACCATGTCAACTATCATATTAAGTTTGCAGATGATACCAAGGTGGGAGGGGCTGCAACTGCTTTGGAGGATAGGGTCATCATTCAAAATGATCTGGACAAACTGGAGAAATGGTCTGAGGTAAATAGGATGAGCTTTAATAAGAACAAATGCAAAGTGCTCCACTTAGGAAGGAGCAATCAGTTTCACACAAACAGAATGGGAAGCCACTGTCTAGGAAGGAGTACGGCGGAAAGGAATCTAGGGGTCATAGCGGACCACTAAATATGAGTCAACAGTGTGACACTTGCAAAAAAAAAAAGCAAACATGATTCTGGGATGCATTAAGGGGAGTAGCATGAGCGAGATATGATAAGTCATTCTTCCGCTCTACTCTGCACTGATTAGGCCTCAGTTGGAATACTGTGTCCAGTTCAGGGCACCACATTTCAAGAAAAATGTGGAGAAATTAGAGAGGATCCATAGAAGGGCAACAAAAATGATTAAAGGTCTAGAAAACATGACCTAGGAGGGAAGACTGAAAGAACTGGGCTTGTTCAGTTTGGAAAAGAGAAGACTGAGAGGGGACATGGATAGCGGTTTTCAAGTATCTAAAAGGGTGTCACAAGGAGGAGGGAGAAAAATTGTTCTCTTTGGCCTCTGATGATAGAACAAGAAGCAATGGGCTTAAACTGCAGCAACGGAGGTGTAGGCTGGACATTAGGAAAAATTTCCTAACTGTCAGGGTGGTTAAACACAGAAATAAATTGCCTAGGAAGGTTGTGGAATCTCTATCTCTGGAGATATTTAAGAACAGGTTAGATAGACATCTATCAGGGATGGTCTAGACGGTGCTTGGTCCTGCCCTGAGCGCAGGGGACTGGACTTGATGAACTCTCGAGGTTCCTTCCAGTCCTAGTATTCTATGATTCTATCTAATGCTGCCCAGAGCAGGTCGAGATTATCATTGCTATTGGTTTGTACTGAGAGCCTGCTATGCTAGGAGCTGTACAAACACAGAACTAAGGAATGGTGCCTACCACCAAGGACTTGCAAGAGAACAAACACACCGGTGGAAACGCTTGCCACTTTATTACATCTGCATTTCTCCCCTTTGCTTGCATGGATAGTCTTGCAACAATGGAATATTTCACGGAGTGAAACAGTTTCTTCTGGTGCTTCCTTGCAGCTGCCATCTGATTTCCTTTTAGATTCTGGTCAGCACTCCTGGTCCCAAGAAAAGAGACTTTTTTTTTTAATAAAGCAGTTACTCAGAAGAGCCCCAGGAAGAAAACAGGACAGGGCTTGACTTTTAGTCAACAGGAAGTAGCTTGAGTTACTGCAAGCACTTTCTGACAGCAGCTCTTTGCAGCCTATTACGACATGATGCAGCAGTAACATGCAGAGGAGAATTTTTTTTAATTAAATTTAAAGAGCTGCTCTGGCTAGGGTTGCCAGATAGTTTAACCATGCCTCCTCTTCCCTCCTCCCCCCCCCCCCCAAAAAAAACCACCAGGGAAAAAATTCTGTTGAGAAAAAAAAAGGGGGGACTCCAAAGTTGTTAAGCAAACAAAAAAAAAAAAGCACTGCGCTTTTAAATGGCCCCACGCTCTTCACTCCCTCACCTCACCAGACGTGGCAGAGGAAAATTTTCCCCGCCGAGCTTCCGTCCGAGGGAAACAGGAAATACCAGACATTTTACATGTCCGGTATTTTCTTTTTTTTTTTTTTTTTACTGGACAGGGAACGCGAATACCAGACTGCCCGGATGAATGCCGGACACCTGGCAACCCTAGCTCTGGCCTGGAGATCTTTAACAACATGGGGGTAATGGACTAGCAGTGCTTTTCTATGCCCCACCCCAATCTTCACTCTCTAGGCTGGGTGTTATTAACTTCTTTGCGTTTTGTGAAGGTAGCACATGGAAAACTATAAATCTGCTTGCAAATTCCTATTGAGGTAAATGCAACAGTGTCTATGTAGTAAGGCAGCCAAAAAGAAATCAATACAGCTGTGTTTCTATAACTACACCAGTAACTACAATCTAGGCACTCCCATCTGCGGCCAGGGAATGGAGAAAAACAAAGCAAAGGTTGAAGTGCTCCAGAAGCCAGGGCAGAAGGGCAGCGCTGGCTGCAAGATACGCTCTCCCCACTTCGCAGCAGCCCCAGGGTGTGTCTCCACAGCACTTGAAACTCAAAATAAGATACACAAATTGCATAGCTTATTTCAAGTCTATTTCGAAATAGGCTATTTTGGGATACCTGTGGTACAGTAATTCCTCATTTAACACTACAGATATGTTTCAGAAAATGATCATGTTAAGTGAAAACATGTTATGCGGGGTCAGTTTTCCCATTGAAAATAATGGAATATGTGGGGGTTGTGTTTCAAGTGGTGGTGTCTGTTGGGACCGGGACATAAGGTTGGGGAGAAAGGGGACTGGGTTACAGCAGGGAGGGGAGGTGTTTGGCTCTGGGGAAGGGAAGGGGAAGAGAGGGGAGGGGAGGGGGACTGGGTTGGGAGTATGCCCCTGTGACGGGTCTGCCGGGACCTGCACTGCGTCCGGCGAGGGGGGAACCAGGGGAAGTCAGAACGTGCTTATGCACATTCCCCTCCAGCTCCAAGAGGAGTTAACTGCAGCATTCACTCCCACACATTCCCCTCTGTGGCCTCCTCTACACTAACGGGCGCTGTCGATCTACTTCAGTTACACAAATCGAAGTCGACACACAACAACATTTTGCATGCGGTAAGGTCAGTAGGGGCTGCTCTTTGTTGACACCAACTACTCTTCTCATCCTGGTGGAGCACCTACGTCGACGGAGCGTGCTCAGAGATCGATTTATCGCATCTAAGCAGACGTGATAAATCGACGGCCAGTGGATTGATCGCGGCAGCATCGATCCCTGGCGAGGCATAGACAAGGGGCCTCTGAAGAGGAGAAAGATGTTTAACAGCAGCATGGCTCCCTATGAGTGCTGATACTAGAGCACCCCAACAAGTGCACCAAGGGCCCAGCTCCAGGATCTGTGGAACTATTTGTCCCCAAGCTCTGCACCCTCCTTGCAGTTCCATGACCTCCTAACCCCGAGGATGGAATCCGAAAGCCAGAAACTCTCATCCCTCTGGACAGCTAGTCCCCTCCCATGAGCATTTCCCTCCAGAGGGAATTATGTTCCACATTTTCGTTATAGTTTGTTCATCCAGGAAGACTTTGCTCAGAGGCAGCATCTGATTTGCAGGGAGGCCCCTGGGTTAGTTGGTTGGTTTTAAACCCAATTTTCCAGCTGGAATGACTAACGCAAAAGGGAATGAAGTCATTTGCTCGAGGTCACAGAGTCAGTCAGCGTTCAGCTACCTCTTCCCAGGCTCCCTCCGCTAGCCCTTTGCTCTAACCACTGGTCAACACAGCTGCCCCGGAGGTAACTATGCACAAACACTCATAGCTTCTCTTCACTGAATTGTGTGGCATTCATATAGGATCATCCCCAATTCATGAAGGTCCTTAGCCTTTCAAAACACTTTTACCCACTCAAAGGCTGCACAATCGTGCCCCAAAAGTACATATACTGGAGACTACCAGCATCACCTTTTTTTAAAGAGAAAATGTTACTAGGTTTATGACGGACACAACAGCAGCGATGGGCAGCCTAGGCTGGTGAGTGGTCACATCAGTGGCCCTTCTTCCTCTCAGCAGGCCACAAGCTTGTCGTAACCAATACGGTTAGTAGTTACCGGGACAGGGTAGTTTTGCTCACTGCGCTTGTGTGCCTAGAATTTGTGGGTTGTGCCGAATGAGGCAGAGGGAGCACACAGCTCTCACAGTCAGTGCTGTGTGCAATCAGCACCCACCTCTCTTCACATGCCCTGCCTTTACGTGTGTGTCCCTTTAATAATATTGGTAGGAAAAAACCTAAAGGAATGGAAACCAGCAGAATCTGGCAATCACGGGGCCCAGAGCAACCCCCCACCACAGACCCTGATCCATCTCTGCTCTACCCCACCCCATCCCCACCCTCTTGCCAAAGCGCCTTCCCCAACGCAGCATGAGCAGAGAAATTACCAGGGGGCTGGTGAGGGGCACAGTCTGAGTGCAGTGGGCTGGGAGAGGGCAGCAGGACAGAACGGACCAGGCTGCCGCATCACTCCGGCTCCAACCACAGTAAGTGGGGAAGAAACAACCCTTGCTGCCATCCCCCACAAGCCCCCAGGCTGCCCTGGGACCTGTTCATGGGACAGTTAGGCAGTTGCCATGGCCGCCTCCAAAACACAGGGCCTGAGGCTTCAATCTGTCCTATGGAAAGGATGGCTCTGGCGTGGGCAAGAGTAAGCAAAATGTCTTGTGGGTCACACACAGGACCCCGATGGGCCCCACGTGGTCCTCAGGCCATAGGTTGCTCACTGCTGCACAACGGGAATGGACTGCACAGTCTCTGAAGTGGAGACTGTCTTTTTTCCCCCTCTTTCCCTAAATGACGTGTTTGTCTAGTGCTTAGCACCGCAGGGCTCTGGTCCTTATTCGGGACTCCCTGAGCATTAATGTAACATAAAGAACAGATATTTGTATGCCTTTGGTACACTCTGTAAAGCTCATCGGTTTCCTCAAGGTTTACTCTAGGACTCGACTGAATTGGCTTATGGAGCTGAAAGAGGCATGTACACGTACACCAGGCAGAGTATTTGGATGGGCGATGCTTAAAGTTTCAGGCTGCAGTTTTAATTAACTGCACCACACTGGCAGCCAGGGCAGCTATTCCCATCAATCTGAAAAAATAAATAAAATAAAGCTGCGCTCAATGATATTTCCACATGCGTGTGCTGTGCAAGACAAATTGCGAGAATGAGCTTAACAGACAGATCAAAGCTTCTATTGATGTAAACCAGATTTACTGTGTTAGAGTAAGGCTCGGCCCCTTCACATTTCTGAGGTGGCAATATTGATAAAAATGAAACCTAGCTGGTTCATAGGCAAACCGCCTACGATGGGTTAATGCAGAGGGTTTGATGAGTTAATGCAGAGAGTGCCACACACACAACTGAAAAGCTAGCTCTATTTCTTCGTTTTCAGAGACCTGTGACCAGCTGGCTTTCCCCCAATCCACGCTGGAAATCATTATTACATCCCATAGACATGCACACACTATTCACGGGTTCTTTTGCAGGGCAAATGGGGATCTTAGAGAGTGAAATTCATCCCGTGCTGAGCACCAGCCCGTGGCGTGTGCACCCTTTCGGCTCTGTCTGCCCTTCTAACATTAAAGCGCAGCTGTGGCAGCATTTTAAAGTAAAAGTGTGGCCAGAGCAGGAGCACTAAGAGAGAGCTCTCCCAGTGCTCTGTGTAAAACACCTCTATGAGGGGAGTAGCTAACAGTGCTGGGAGCCCGTTTACACAGGCACTTTGCAGCACTGTAACATGCTGCACTTCGATGGGGGGGTGTTATTTCACACCCGTGAGCCAGAGAGTTGCATCACAGTAAAGTGGCAGTCAGCAGCAATGCTTGGGCAGGGCACGAGGGGGCACATGGCCCCCAGAACACCATGAGCAGGAGGGACAAGGGGCTGGAAAAAACCGTCAGACATCCCCAGGAAACTCTGAGGACAGACTCCGTTCTTCTTACCCTCTTAGCATATGTCAAGTTTCACAGCTTGCAGGATATCAAGATGTTTCATGCCAACCATGGCTAACAGCACAGCATCTCAACACAAGCCAGTATCAGGGATGCCTCCCTGTACATGTGAATACAGGTCTGCCAGGAGGGGAACAGAGGTTAGGGTATTTCCTGATGGTTATAATATATTAAACAACAAAGTCAGTTTCAGATGCATCACACACCAAGCATTTCTCCTGCTCACATAACCCTTTATTGACACCCTTCCAAGAAAGCAAACATGCAGGGAAGGGATATTTGCTTGTTTAAGGAAGTACAAGCCTTGACAAAACAGACCATAATCAGTTATTTAGATAATTCCCGTTCCGCCCTGCTTTGTAACCTGGCGGCCAAACAGAAAGACTCGACTGAGAGATCAGTAGCAAACAAAGAAGACATACGAGGACTAGGCTAGAGTAGCACCCAGGTGTGGAAAGAAGGTTTGACTTTCACCTGAAAGCCACAGAGGCTTTTGAAGCCCAGTGCTCCTATTCATTACCTCAGCCCACAAGCTGTAAAGATAACATTTGGCAAGCGGCATGTACCGCACTGAGAAGAGAAAGCAACACTCCCTCCATGGGGGCCCAGTGCCCCGCCAAAAGATCCATAAGCCAGGTTTCCCATTACACACATTTTAACCAATAGGAAGCAAAAAGAGGAATCCCACCAGGGCTGTAAGTCACACACTGGAGCAAGAGACATTCGGAGAGGTGGATGTTTCATCAATGTAACTATGCGGCACAGGTTTTTGAGGAGGTGAATGCCTTGCCTTTCCCGCTCAACATAGAGATCCTTATTCTAAGTAACTACACTTGGCTTTTCCACAGCGCTCTTCACTGGAGCATTTCAAACCACTTTGCAAAGACTGGTTAATTAAGAACAATGGCATTGGTTCATTACTAAATGGAAACTGTAGAACTGTAGAATAATAATAATGCAGGAAAAAAAGGAATATTCACTAAATATTTCTGTCCTGCATTTGGGAAAAAGCCAAATGATATAATTATACCATATTCTGTTGATAAAATATTTTTCATTCCAACAGTAATTAAGGGGAATTTAAGCAGCAGCTACTAAAGTTGGACATTTTTAAGTTGACAGTCCAGAGAACTTGTACCCAAGAATTTAAAAAGAGCTGGCTCAGACAAAGGGCAGGCGCATGGGCGACCAGTACGGTAGGTGGAGAAGGCACTGCCTTCCCAAACTGCCGGCCTGGCCCCACTCACACTCTGCTGCCAGAATGCCTACTGTAGACATTCTGGGTGGGGTGGAGTGTTGCTGCCTCCAGTACCCACCCTCCCTGTGCTCTGGGGCTGGGGCCATGTGTCCTCCCCCCCTCCCTGTGCTCCAGGTCCAGGGAGGCTCAGGCCATGCACTGCCTATCCTCCCCATACTCCGAGGCCAGGGAGGCTGGAGTCGCACACATTCCCCCCTCCTTGTGCTCTAAGCTAGGGAAGCTGGCGCATGCACACCCGCCTTCCCCACCCCTGTTGGGGATAGGAAGGTGGCTTGGCTCCAGTGGGGGCCGGGACCTCAGCAGAAGGGTGTGGCTCTAGCCTCCACCAGTTAACCATAACTGGTAAGCATCACTGGTTAACCATTCACATTCCTAACAGCGATGTTAAGTGATGGCTAACTGAATAATTGAGTAGTTGATGGAATTTCCATCGACTACTCGATTTGTCCATATGGTGGGAGGGTGCTCGCTACTGCCACTGAGGCTCTGCATTTACCGCCACAAGGCTCTTACTACATTTAAAGTGCAGAGCCGCAGTGGGCTTAGCTCTGGGGGCTGGCTCCCCCCCAGCACCAGCTCCAGCTTCCCACCCTCCACCTTGCTGCCTCTAATATAGAGGCAGCGGGGGGAGAGGGAGGGAGTAGTCGAGTAGTTGCTTATGCTCATCCGGTAGTTGAATACTCGACTAGTTGCTTACATCCCTCACTCCTAACTCTAAGGGACCATAGAGAGCCTCTTGCTGTGCTTCAGTAGGCTCTGGTCTCTGACCCAGACCAGACTCTGATCAGCACCATTCCAGTCTGAAGCTTGAGAAACACCCAGTGAAATCAATGGAGTTTAACTGGTGTAAATCTAGAATAACTCTGATAGAATCTGGTGATGTGTTCACACTGAAGTATTCCTTTTACACTGGTACAACTCAGATCACAATGTAATAGTAATACTAGTAGGAGATACATAGTGGCATAGAGCAGAACCACATTGTGCTAGGCTACTCAACATGCAGCCCCCGGGCCACGTGCGGCCCACGGCTCATTTGTTTGTGGCCCGCGGGTGGGAGCTAAAACAAAAAAGGAGTCAATATAATGGTCTTCTGTTGAGATGCTTTTTAGTAGTTAAATTCCTGGACTGTCATTGCTCATTAAAAGTACTTTCATATGGGTAGACATCAGGTAACTATTGCATTTTATTAATATCAGCAGAACTGACTTAAATGGGGCCTGTGTGTTGTGTGGTCTTGCCTTAATTTTTGTATTCATGCCCCTCAGTGTGAAAGAAGCTAGTTGCGCATATATTTGCATGTATATGCAACCGCACTTACATTGCAGCCCTCGACATGTGCTGTGAGTATCATTGTGGCCCCTGTAGCTTCCAAAGTTGAGAAGCCCTGTGCTAGGCACTATATAAACACAGAACCAAAGACAGGGCCTCCTGCATTTACCCTGTTAGGGTAATTTTTTATAATGGAAAAATATACCTAATAATACTACAGTATGTACTGGCCTACAGTGCTTGAGTAATACTATTGAAAAGCTGGAGCATCTTGAGTCATCAATGCAGAACACTGTAATATTTTATAAGGGTTCTTTAGAGCTATGTGGGTAAGCCACAAGGGGGAGAAAAAAGGTAAGTTAGTATCATAACCCTCCTTTAAAAAAAAAAAAAAAAAAACTTTTGTTCTGTTCACCCACCACAAAGAAAAAACTCTGGGGCATCCCAGATTGCAGTAGGTACTGAGAGAAGAAAAGTTATTGATCTGAGAGAATTCATTTTACAGTAAGGGGCTGGTACTTTTACTTATTTAATAAAGGTCTGGCGTCAAACCACTGTGAATTTCAGGATTATCTAATTCTATCTAATCTCATTCAATCATTGATGCTCCAGACAGTAGCAGAAAGGAATGCCTGTCCTTTCCTGTCTTCAGGCGCTATCTCCGGTTGCCCTAGCAACACAGCAAAAGCAGCTTCAACAGAGCTGAATATTACCTATCACATTCGTCCCTGGGTAAGAAGAAAGGAGGAGGTTACAAGGGGGTTTCTGCACTTTGATGGGTAGACACATGCAGAATGGTAGCCACCAGAGAATGGACCCAGTGGAGGGGAATGGACACATAACTCTGAATCTGCAAGGCCCCGGACGCATTCTGACGGAAACAGGCTCCTGAAGGGAAGCAAGAACAAGACAACATCGGACTGACTTCTTGCTGTCCGGCACAGTGCATTGTTCTCTTTTAGTACTAAGTTTTATACTAAAAGAAGTTGCAGTGATTAAGTGGCCTTATTTAACTGGAGCTATTTAAATCCCAGTGTTGTTTTGAAAAAAAGTTCTGAAAACACTGTGTTAGAGCCCAGTTAGAGGCATGCACATGACTTCTTTTGCTGCAATATCATGCTCAGGACTCTTTCCAAGGAGGACTTATTTTCAGTGCCAAAAGTTCTTAAATTCTCTCCTCTAGCACTGAAAATTTTGTTTTCCTGCTTCTTAAATCACCGGAAACTGTTCAAAGAAGGGTTTCCCTTCTAGTTGTTGAATGCAAACCACATAAACAAAGTGTTCTTGTTCAGCATCTTCTCTTCAACAATCCCAACGCTCTTTGGAAACACGGATTAAACCTTGACACAATGCTGTGACATAGTCCGGCGTTGTTAATAGTTTCTGCTTTGCTACATGGTACATTGAAGCACAGAAAGGAAAGGTCCAGGACTAAAGTGGCCACTAGCCTAGAATGCCCAATTTGGGCTCCTAATGGCGTCTATGGGAGCTTTGGATGTTCAGTACCTCTGAAAAAATCCTATCCTAATAGGGTATGTCAACCTCAGCCCTGAGGTTTGGGAGCCCAAACAACATCGGAAAAACACCATCGACACAAATGTGAGCAAACGTTTGTGGATC
Organism: Pelodiscus sinensis; assembly: GCF_049634645.1. NCBI lineage: Eukaryota > Metazoa > Chordata > Testudines > Trionychidae > Pelodiscus > Pelodiscus sinensis. Next base: position 14,325,291 of record NC_134733.1, on the reverse strand, counting down.
TAGGCTAGGAAGCTTGCTCCTCAAATGCTGCATAGACATACGCTAAGCATCTCAAACCAGGCACCTGAAATTAGAGCCACCCCAAATTAAAGTGTTCTTTTGAAAGTATGGATCTAAGAGACTTGCCCACGGTCACCAAGCAAGTCAATGTTGGTGCTAGGAATACAGCCCAGGAGTCCCGACACCCTGTTCTTGCCACTACAGTTTGGAATCTCAGATTATTTCTTTATCCCACTGTACTGAGAAAAAGAAAGGTCCCATGCTATGTGAAAAAGTGGCATCTTTATCCAAGCAAATGGGAAAAGCCTGAAGTTCTAAGACAAGCCTTACATCAGTGGTCCCTAACCTTTTTAAGCATGCGATCACTTTTTGAATTTAAGAGCAATCCAGGATCTACCTCAAACCCAAACACCCTTGCCCTGCCTCCTTCTCCGCCCCTTCTCCAAGGCCCCCCTCCTGCTTACTCCCTCCTCCCTCCCCCATCCTCACTCACTTTTATCAGGCTGGGGGCAGGGCTTGGGGTGCAGGAAGGGTTCAGGACTGGGGCTAGGGTCTGGAATGCTGGCTCCAGCTGGGCACTGCTTACCACAGGTGGCTTCTGGGTGGTGGTGCAGGGGGCTACGGCTGGCTCATCTCTACCCTGGCCCTGCACCACTCCCAAAAGCAACCAGCAAACTCTCTCCATCCTTGCCCCCCTCTGCTCTGTGGAGAGTGGGTACAAGGTGGAGGGGGGCACCCTGACATCAGCACCCCCCTTCCTCTTCTTCCTGTACCCTGCACAGCAAGCAGAAGGCTCCCAGGGATATGAGGCACTTCCAAGGCAGAGGCCAGGAGCAGCAGGGCAGTGCTGAGAGGGGCAGATGAGGTACCAGCACTTGATAGCCTCTGGGCCAAACCTTTCAGGATCACCTGTTAAAGGTTCCAAGATCTACCAGTAGATCACTGCCTTACATTAACGAAAGCTGCTGCGCTATCACTCCAAGCTGCTGCAAATAAAGGTGAATCAACATTTCACAAAATAACGGGCACTATCAGCCCTCAGGGAGTTTCCACTGAATACCGTAGACTGGCAACCTCATCTGACTCTCAGTTCCTACCCCTACCTGCTACCCACACAGAGATGCAACTCAGGATCCAATCCCTTGCACCTTGTTCCGGCAAATACCTGCCAAAGTCAAGGTTTTTTGCATGGGCCCCTGATCTAAGAGGATAACATAGTCAGCAGTTGAGGCTATGTTCTGCCCTGAGAGTTCTATGTGCAAACAATCAAGAGTGCAGCCTTTTAGATTCAACTTCTCCAACTTCTGCTGCACACACTCAGAGCTACCATTCCCCCTGACTTTCCCATACTTGCATTACAAATCACAGGGAGCAAACACTGATCCTTCCATCTTATAGAGCTGAGGTTACAGAACGGGCTGTGCATCTGTGAGAGCTATTATTTCTTTTTGCTCTTTCAGTATGTCTGCTAACCAGCCTGCATGCAAGATTAGCGGCAAACATCACTTACAGGCTGGAGAGCCTGCATGCAATGTACCAATATTCTTGACTAATACTGGAGAAGATCTTATGGGCTTCTATCCTGGTTGGAGATGTTAGAGATGAAAGAAAACCCTTGATCAAGCCACAAAACACCCAACACACCTGAAAATGAATTTCCAAAGCCCGGGCATTATTATTTATTATGATTATTAAAACTTATTAAGGAGTAGGGCACATTTGCATGCGAAAGCATCCCTTTGTTGCGGCTTTCTATGCCCATGCAAAATAAAGCAAAAGCAGCTAAAATTCTGCATTAACTAGATCTAGAAGATGGGTAAGATTTTTATCTTCTGGGTTTGGGAATTCCCTCCATCCACCTTCTGAGACATGTTACAACAAAATCCTGTATCAGATTATATTTGTGACCCAGGGGAACGCGTAATTTCCTCTCCGCTCTCACTGGTTTTGTTAAAATAACACAACCAAAAATAAGAGCAAGGAAATGCATTTCCCTGGAGAGGAGTGGGGTGTTCTGGAGAAATACCTTCGTGTGAGAGCAGCAGAAGGATGGAGCAAAGAAGCTAAAGGAGAGGGCTGTCAATTTCACTTACAAACCCACATGTGATTCATGTGGCGATAAACAACAAATTCAGAGAAACATCTTTCTGTGCTATCAGCTGGAAGTAGCAAATTTGGTGACAGAAGGCCCTCTTCCTCTTCCTATAGACAGTCACAGGAGCAAAGGACACTCATCACCTCCCAGCAGAACTGGGCCAGAGTTGGGGGAGGGGACTTTCTCAGGCTGTTGGTGTGGTGGAGATGATGCACTTTGCTCTGGGGGACAACAGGGGTAGAGGAGGAGATGATGCTGCCAACCAAGATTCAGCACTGGCATCTGTCGTGTCACAAGAAGCTTGCCAGCCCTGTGGCTGAAGGAGAAAGACTGTGCATGGGGGAAACAGGAGATGACAGTAAAAGAAAAAAAAGTATGTAATAAGCGGAGGGCAAAGACAAGTGAATGAATCCCACTAAACGTTACTTTATTGTTGTATACAGGCAGTCCCCGGGTTACGTACAAGATAGGGACTGTAGGTTTGTTCTTAAGTTGAATTTGTATGTAAGTCGCAACTGGTACATATTGTAGGGGAAACTCTAGCCAAACATTTCTCCAGAGCTCAGTTTTATTCTTCCACACCTCACTTCCCTCAGTCCTTTATTCTCAAGCTGAGGTGTCTGCTGAGAAAAGCCGCTCCGTGTCTCCCTGGTCTGCTGGGGGGAAGCAGCTAGTGCGGGGTTGCCTCACCCCATTTGTAAGTAGGGATCAGATGTAAGTCGGATCCATGTAACCCAGGGACTGCTTGTATATTAAAAACAGAAGGCCTCTCTTCAAAAGGCTGTGCCAAAGGATTCTGCTTCTTCACTCTCCCTGTCTTACAAGCCCATTGCAGCACATAGTATAAAAAATGCATCACTGCTACACAGTTGAAACAGGGGAGAGTTGACTTTTAAATGCTCAGGAAAAAAGAATAAAGTACAGGCAGTAGGAGTTAATGCTGGTCCCTTAGTCAACTCTGCAGGTTAGTTCCCTTGCTCACTAAAGGCACTTGCCAACAAGCTCCAAATGAGCACTGATCCTTTTGATTAAGGCCAGCAGGTTTGGACACAGACCACTGCAAATTAAAACCAGGCGTCTGTGCCCTACGGCGATAGATACCGCCTTAAGCAGTTTAATGACATCTCTAAATAATTTTGACAGCAAAATTACTTATTCTACCTCACCTTTACGCTGCCCTTGACACATTCCCTAACGAGAGGATGTTGCTTTTGCTACTTTTATTTAGCGCAACATATCTCTGCCTTTAACTCTTTTTTCCTTGGACTGGAAGATTTTTCCAATCTCACTGGCGTGTCTTTAAACCTGACTTCTCCGTTTGCCCGTCATGCAGCCTTAACTGCAAAGCCCAGCCTGTGCCTTCTGACCTACTGGGCTGAATCCACTCCAGCGCTTACTGGTGGTATAAGTCAGGGTGTAAGAAAGAGGTAGGGAACCTTTTTTGGGTTGGGGCCACTGCACTGACCCACAGAGAAATCAATCAGGGGCCGCACACAAGTGAGAAGCAAAAAAAATAACACCCCCACAAAAAACCAAACCCCCTCACTGATGTGGCAGGGAGTCTGGAGCGCCAGCATGGACTCCCCCAATGCTGGGGGGGGGGGGCCTCTGAGCCTTATGGGCCAGATCTAGGCAAGCCTGGGCCTTAGGTTCCCACCCCTGGTGAAGGACCACCCACTCCCTAGATGCAGAAAATCCACCAGGGGGCACAATGCAGCCAAGCAAGAGTGACAAAGGACACTGCTGAAACAGCTCCAAAAGCAAGTTGTGCTTGCTGGGGAAAGGGCATAGACAAGGAGGCATTGATCTACAAGCCTTATGGAGCCCCTGCTAGAAATTAAAGTTGGCGTCTCCAGACAGAACCCCTGAAGCAGTGGAAACGCTGCCTGCTGTCCTGCTTCTGACCCCAGAGATTCCCCATCCACAGAGCCAAGGAGGGTTACTTTGACTCATTCTGTACAAGCCACATTAAGTCACTAGTCCTGCTCCTAGCTCCACAATGTAACCGCCCACGGGCATTCACCTTGCTTCTATACTCCCTATAAGAGCAGCAATCTTGGCTGTACCTCTTGCCTGACAGCTCCTATTTATACACAGATCAGTAAATATCCTCCACCTTGTGCCCTTTAGTATTCCCAGAACATTAACATGATCTTTCTAGCCTGTAAATACTTATGCACCTCTGCTTTTCACTCACCTTAAGGTGATCCAATTAAGGTTTTCCTTTTCAGGGCATATTTAATAATCCACAAAACTACATCATTCAGTACTGCATCGGTGCCCTCCCCCCCACTGCTCTTACCCTTACACTTCTATATAAAAATAATAAGTAGCTCACAGAGGCAGCACCTTCTTCCAAAACCTCCCAGGCAGGTGGACAATAAAGGAGAAAGTGGACAACAATGGAGCAATTGTAATGCATTCTGAGCAAGGCCTGGCTTTGAAGCCTCCCCAAGAATAACAGCTAGCAGGGAATACAGCTCCCCACTTAACAGGAAGCATCTTCCAGGTATACACTAGATTCCCATTCACCTCTGGGTGACCTCAAGCTACAGGTTTTGCTCTGTATGGTCCAGGGACGCAGCAAGTTTATAGACCTGTTCCCTCATTGCCACCAGAGCAGCTGATGTGTATTTGCTCATAGCTCCTGCATTTGAAAGTTTTGCGGCTGAGGTTGAGGACTCAACTCTACAATTTGCCTCAGGACTAGTCAGGCAAAGTTGCTCTTGTTCACCTCGGAGAACAGTATTTTTCCCTCAGACTTCTCCAGGACAGGGGAGGGAGGCGAGGGTAATACACAAGGAGGATATATCAGCTGAACCTTTAGGGCTGTAAAAACTTGAAAAACAGTGAATGGTCCTGCAGCATCTCAGAGACTAACAAAAATGTAGATAATATCTTTAGGACTGTGCGAGTGTTTTGGTTAACATTGGGGTCAGGCTCAGAAAACAGGTCCAATGGACGCAATTTAAACATCCCCTAAATAAATCAATTACAAAACTCCTACACTATACTGAATAATTCAACATCAAAACCTAACTAAACTCCAATGTGCTGGATTAAACAACAATCCACATCAGCATGGAACCACAAATAAAACCAGCAGGCTCTGCCAAGGGCCTCCTGGAATAAAAAGTCTGCAAATCTGCTTCCCAGAGGGGCTTTTTCTACAGGCATAAGGGAATCTCCAAGGACACAAAGGGAAAGCTGAAAATAGCTCACTGCGTACATATCCCCCACATCCACGCACTCCAGAACGCAGACAAGAGCCCAAGACCCAATCCATCTAGTTAAAACTGAGTTTTAAGGATCAATCCTGCCCACACTGGCAGCCAGGAAAGCGGCTGAGTAAGCTAAAGCCTATTTTTACAGGTGACTTTCATTGGAACAGCATCACTTAAGGTGACCAAATAGCAAGTGTGAAAATTTGGAACAATAGGTGGAGGTAATAGGCACCTATATACAACAACCCCCCAAATATCAGTACTGTCCCTATAAAATTGGGACATCGATCACTCTAGCCTCATCGCCTGCAGAACTTCCCAAACTATGGATCCGCTTCTAAATTCCAGACGGCTGCAGCCAACAACAGCAGGTATCCCAGTGGGGCTGAATTTTCCTGTCTGGCTACTCTCTTCTGGCCCCTTCAGGTTGACAGAGGTACCACACGGCATTCTTCTCCGTCCCGAGGGCAGAGGACACAAGTCACTGTGCAGGGGCAGATGACAAAAACACCTGTAGCTTTAACCCCATTTAGACAGGTCAAAAGAAACCCCATCTCAAGACCCCTGTATAGCTGTATTACTAACACCACTGCCTCCAAAATAGGACACTGCACAGTACTGGGCACATTTTGAGCAAAACGATGGGAAGTTTGAACCCACAAACTTTGTTATTAAAAGTAAAAGAAACATTGATAACTTTTTTGGCCCCACACACAATTGTGTGGGGATAACTAGAACAACCCAAAAGGAAACAACACACACACCTTCTATTTATATCAAATCAACAGCAAAACTGGGTCCCAGTAAGCTAATGATCATTGTCACTGACCAAGTTACACATAATTACCATGAGTCCTGGCATGCAAGGTAAGAGCTAGAGGGATCGTAAAATATATTCTGTTGGGATTTCACTTGTTTTGTACTGTGCCTATGCTATGATAGGGTGTTAAGAAGCCTGCCCTTCTATCCTTTCATATGATCTGAACTCCACTCGCAGGAAGGGAAGGCAGACTTTCACAGAGGAACCCTGGCCGTGAAAACACAGAACCAAAAAAATAAGAAAGTCCTATGTAAAATCCTAAGACATTTTCAGAGGCAGCCTGTCTCAGGTCATTATGAAAAATAATCTTAAGGGGTATGCTGATGGTAGAAACAATTAAACGAGATGCTAGAAAAAGCTTCCCATTTGCTGTACTGGGCATGCCAAAAAGACACGTATGTCTAAGGCCTTTTGCTCTAACAAGGAAGGTTTCATTGCTGTCCTCCTCCCCCGCTTTGCTAAGCCCACCGTTCCCTATGAACAGGTCAGGCCTTTCTTAGGGGCCTAGCAGACAGAGAAACCACCCACAGCCACCAAGAGCAGCACAAGCCTACCTGGTCTAGGAGCTCCTTTAAGGGCAGAGAGAAACTGTGAGTTATTGCCATTGGGCGTGTGCAGGAAAGTTTACGGGGAACGAGGGGGAAGGCTGAAAAATAGTTCTCAGCTGAAATGCATCGACATGTGCTCGAGGGCCGTTAGTCGTTTAAACCATTCTGAACGGAACATATTTGGGATGCATGTAACTGTGGGCTACAGATCTGAGGCTGCAACGTACCAGTCTCATGCCAGCAAAGATTGCTGTGCCTTGGCATCCAACTCAGGGGTAGAGACCAATTCAATTCAACCTCAGTTGAACAGCAAAGATTTAGGGTGCATGGACCTGGGGGCAGGGCCGGCCTTGGGGCTGGGCAAACTGGGACCATGCCCAGGACATCATAGCCAGAGGATGAGGGGCAACCAGGCATGGGTGTTGCTGGGTGAAGGGGGTGGAGGATGCTGGGCAGGAGAGCAGCACGGCAGGGCTATGCTGGAAGTGCAGGGCTGGGGTTGGGAGGCACAGGTGGCAGAAAAGCGCAGGGGTTGGGATAAAGGGAACACTGTGCAGAAGTTAGGGGGAAAGGGGGCACAATGCAGGGGTTAGCAGCAAAGAGAGCACAGGGCAGAGGTGTGGGAATTGGGAAGCCCATGGACACCAGGGGAAATGAGTGGGGCTTTGCCCACAAGGGTCGGGGCACCAAAACACAAGTTCACCCAGGGTGCCATTTTCCCTAAGGCCAGCCCTTCCAGGGGGTGGGGAGTTCGCTTTCCTTAACCCCGAACACAGAGGGAGCAAGGAAAATCAAGCAGGGCAGGACCATGCAATTCAAACACCTCTTGAGGGTGCAGATTTAGAAGCGATGCATGAAATCCGCAACCTCCCCCGCCAGCCCCGTTTAATTGCAAAGCTGGGGCGGGGGAATCGGGGGACCCTCTCCACGCCGCGCCTAGACCCCTTCCCGCCTGCACGCCACAGTGCCCATGATTGCACAAAACAGGGCAGCGGGGGAGGGCGTGTCCGTCTGGCCTCTCCTAGCCCCGGGGTGACCCCCCGCCCCTCCTCCGTTCTGCCTGATTACCCGACGGGCTGGGCCGGCGCTGCTCTCTGATTGATGCCCCGTCCAGGCTCCGAGACGCGCGGGGGGAGGGAGCCGCGCTGCCGCCGCCCGAGGGAAGAGACGCCAAGCAGCAGGCGAGACGCGGCTGCTCCTCCTCCGCCTCGCAGGAAACCAGCGGTCGGTCACAGAACTAGCCGAGGCGCCGGCCGCCGTCTGCAGCTGCAGCAAACGAGCTGCGACGGGGAGGGGCGGGGGAGCTGGAGCGATCCGGGCCCGCTGCTGGGCCGGGCCCAGCCGAGCCGCAGTGCTCTTTGCTATGTTCTGTGTGACCTGCTGCCGTGCTAAGGCAGAGGCGTGGGGGGCAGCCCCTGTTGCAGCTTCCGCGGGGGGGGGGGGCAGAGTCACATCAGCCCAGTTCCTTACTTTGGGGGGAGCCACGCTGGGAAGGCATCAAACAAGGGACCTGCAAGGCCAGGCCTTGCTCCCGCCCTGCCCTCCTTGCAGAGCTGTGCAGACCCTGGTTAAGAGAGCACGAGAAAAAACGACCCCTCCCCCCTTTTAAGGCAGGAGCCCCTTTGCCACGGCGGGCCATCTTCCCCTCTGCTAACCCCGCCCAAGAAGGTGCCAGGCAAAGGGGCCTGTCTTTCACTCTGTGGATTTTGCTTCTGGGGGTTTTACAGCAGCTGGTGAGAGAGTCAGGCCCAAGGTATTAATCTCCAGCTCCTTATGCTGCTTTCCCAATCGGGTTCGTCGTAGCAAGATGCAATTTCCTTTCCAAATCAATCCTGCCTTATTGGCCCCTAAAAAGACCCAGACAGGGCCGGAGACCAAGCATAGGTTTTGATTAAAGCCCTCGATGTTACAAATTTGATTTGACAGGCTAGAGGGGTTGGAGAAATTAACTGTAACCTTTGTGGAAGCTGTGAGGGCTGGGCCAGATGTTTGGGCCATTCCACTTTCAGCCTGGGGCACTCACAAAAGAGGGTAACTCACCCATAAGCATTGGGTCTGCCCCATTTCACAAACAATTCATGAGCTTGGCCAGCCTAGTCCTGTGGCCAATAGGCCAATCTCATTTACACCAGACCCCCAGCAGTATAAACTTCCCTGAATAGTACCAGGCCCACAGTTTCACTGCATGCTCTTGATGCAACCATAGCAGAAGGACCCAAGTCTTCTGTGGAATTCACACTTTCCTGCTGTAGCTACAATACAAAATACAGTAGGTTCTGTGTAGAATGGCTAAGAGCCCCCTGTTCTCATTGATTCTTAAACCACAGTCATCAGACAGGGAAAGATAAAGTGTCCCTGTTTCTTAACTGTTTCCTAGTATAATTGCTTTGAATATATAGTACATGCAAACACCACTGCGTGCTGTCAGGGGATTTGAGATTTAATGTGGAACTGCCAGTATACACTTGAGAGCTAACGAAGCAAATCATGCTTTCTGGACAAAGAAGAGTAACGTGCCAGTGGAACTTCTCATGTAAGGCAAGCAGGATTTGGTCCATAGATAGTAACTCACTTTTTTGTTCATGGGTTGTAGAAAGAAGAGGAAAGCTAGCATCCATGACGTTTTGCTTGAAGGGAGGAAGGATAGCCTTGTGGTTAAAGCACAGGCCTGGGAGCCAAAAACCAAGATTCTGATGCAGTTTTCCTACACATGACCTTTGGCAAGTCACTTCAGGGACAGGCCTACAATGAGATATACCAAGTGCAGCCCTTTGTGCAGCATCCCTCTCTTGTCTGTGGGGTTCTGGGAGAAGGCAGGACCAGGGCTTAATTTTCCAAGATGTTAAGTGCCCAGAATTCTAGATGAAGTCAATGAAAGTCAGACCATCAAATACAGAGGGAAACCTAGATTCCAATTTTCAGGTGGCACTGTACCATTCAGTCTTGTGTAGGGATACAAAAATGTTTTCTTCCCTAGCTGGGGAAAATGACTGCACTCCTGTTCAAACATCTTAATATTTTGGCTACCCCACCTTTAAAATGAGGATAATGACACTTTCCTACCACATAGAGGTGTGGTGAGGCTAAAGTACTTAAGAGTTTGCCAAAAGCTTTGAGACCCTATTATGCAAGAGCATTGTTTGTACATTTTAATTTCTAAAAAGGAAAATAATATTGTGTTTTAAAAGGACTACTATTAAAATACATTTATCCAATATAATTATTTCCATCTTTCACTCCAGTCATTTCTTAATAACTTTAGGTTGTCTTCCCGGAACAATACAACAGACTTATTGGTTTTAGTAAGCTTACGAAAATAATGGTTAGCTTTCTCATATCATGATTTAAACTCAAAGTAAGGAAAATTATGCCAAAAGCATGTTGATGGCTACATAAAAATAACCAAAATATAAGCCAGTTGCTGTGCTAAAAGAATCAGAATAAAATGTATTCTGTTCTCAAAACCTTTCCTACTCCATCTCGCTGGGATAAGGGGGCTGGGAGACATATCAGGATTTTCTTTTCCTTTCCTAATATTAAATGAAATTCTATTTCCATCATCAGGAGTTTTCAAACTTTTTCAGTTTACACCACATTTTAACATGGAGATCATCCCCCAGACAACTGCGTGTGAGTACACACACACACACACACACACACACACACAAAAATCAGGTAGCATCCCCAAGGCAACAACAGCAATTGCTTAGGGAGAAAAGTAACCTTAGGAGAGTATTTACTATAGTCTTTTAATGCAATTTAACAGCTGATGGAAATGAAGAGCAGACAGCATCATGTGATTGGCCAGTTCTCAACAGACCACTAGCAAGTGCTCTGCAGACACCACTGGTCCATGGACCAAAGTAAAAGAGCCTCTCTGATCTTTCAGGTCAATAATAAAAAAAGTACACAAAGGGCCTAAACCTGAAAACAGTAATAACTCAGCACAGTGCTTACTTTGGTGAGTTGTCATTGAAGTCAATGACACTACTCATGGTAGTAAACGTTAGGGGAGAAATTAAGGCAACTAAACTGCAAGTGTGAAAATCTGGGATGGGATGTTCCTATAAAATGGGGACAGTCACTCAAAGAGTTAAGTTACAAATAGAGATTATATAGTTGATTTCTGTAGTCCACTTGAACAACTTTTCATTTAAACATGCATGTGTGCGTGTATGTATATAATATGCATACACACAGAGGAATCATTTAAATTCTGTGATTTCAAAAAAATATTCTTTGCTTTCATGGAGACTGTTCCTGTATGATTCAATATAGACAACAGAAGAAAAAATATCCTTCTAAATACAAACATATAAAATAGCATTTGTGCCCACAATTCTCGTTATAAAAATGTTTTACGTTATAATGATTCAACACCAGGACTTAGGTTAGTACTGTGAACCAAACAGGATTTTCAACGGTGAAAATAATTTTAACTGTATGTTTCTAGTGCGCACACATCTCCCAGCTACATATATTTTTAATGTCTTCTTTCTATGGAAGACACACTTCGGAGTCCATAACACTCTTTATTTATGACATCGCCATCTTCTCCATGAAAATCCTGATGTCACACATAATGAGATTTTAAGAGTCTCCAAGAAATACTCTGGACAGAGGACAGAAACACCATGAACTCAATGTTTAAGGTGAAGCAAAATAGAGCTATAGAATGATCACTGTCGAGAATGTTATAAAAGTTTTTTTTTCCTGTGGGGGAGGAGGTGATAAATACAAGATATGTTTGTTAATCCTTCTCAAGTTTATCTACATTTCACTGCCTTTTGCGATCATGAGTATTCTAATCCTAACTACTTTTAATTTCCTTGGTTTTAGTCTCTTTACCCTTCCACAAAATGTACAAAAATGGGGCAGAGGGTGGAGCTGATGAATGATCCGAGGTTTGCCTAGCTGTGATATTTCTCCTCGGTCAATCATACGTGCACACTCTGAATTACATCCTTTAGTTCAAACTCGGCTTTGCCCAGCTTCTCAGTTTGCAACCTCCCCTTCCTCTGACATTTAACAAGCCTGCAGCTCTTCTCAGAGTGCAAAACAGGACTTTGGAGAAGGCACAATGACTGACAGTCCCTCACCCTTTAAGACCACAATTCTGGGACTACCGAAGGAAAAGGGGGCTGGGTGGGAAGGAGATTTAACTAAAACACATATTTTAGCAATAATCTTACCACTGGAGACGAAATTCGACACCCAGGGCAATCACAGATTGGAGGATGTACCTGTAAGATTCCTTTGGACATAAGAGTCTTCAAACTTTTCCCTGGATGCAGAAGAGGAGAAGAAAAAGAAAAAGCCCAAGGTTTTTTTTTTTTTAAGAAAATGGCTTTGCAGAAAAAAAGCAACTCGGATCTTTCCCGGCAAACTCAAGAGCCCTGCCTCTCCCCATCACTCCCCACCCGACATTGCTCATGCTTGTACCTTAATTGAACTTTCTACCCTGTAGCAATCGGGAAGCGAACCACCAGCGCAGCCCTCATTAGCCTCCCTCTAACCTTGTTAAAAATGTTCTCGCAGTCTGGAGAGATGACTAATGAACATAACCAGCAGGCGCTCCAGACCTGCATGTCCACCCCCTCCCCCCGCCGCGCGCACACCGCCCCGGTGCCGTTCTGGGCACGGGGAAGGCTGCATTTGCAATTAAAAGCAACGGAGGCGATCTTGAATGCCAACCACGAGGCAGCCCGAGCCAGCTCCCCTCCCCCTTTCCTCCTCCATCCATTTAACCTCAGTCCTCCGGACTCACCCCAGAGGGACCGAGACTTCCTGAAGCCAGCCAGGAGCCCAGAGAGGAAAAAACCAGGAGAATAATAATCATTAGAGCGGCCCCTGGAGTGATTCCCCTCTTCTCTGGCGATCAATAAACAAGGCGAGGTGTCAGTCACCTCCTAATGGCTCTTCAGACCCCTGGGCTGACATCTCCAGCTCTCAGCTAATTACATGTCACACTGACTCCGGCTCCCCCGCCCCTCCCCGCGCCGTGCGCCCTGGTCTCAGCTCGCCACCTGCCACGCACCGGCGGATCCTCTCCGCGCTCCCCGGCTCTGGCAGGCAGACCCGAGGGGGTCCCGCACCACACAGCTGCGGAAGTAACCCTCCCCCCTCCCCCGAGGCGTCTTTCCTCATTTCCAGAGCCACTGGAGTGACAAGGCGGCACATTTTTGCTTCCAGCGCGCATCAACTTCTAAACTCACCCCCCGCCCCGGCAGCCACTGGGCTATACACAGAGACACAACGCTACACACACACTCACAACTACACACAGGCAGCCATAGTGACAGACACACAGAGGCAACTACACACAGACACTACTATACACACAGAGAGTGACAGCTACACAGCCACTACTATACACAGACACACAGACAACTACACAGAAATATACTACTATATACATAGAGGCAAAAAGAACACACCCATAGGCACAGTTCTACACGCAAACTACAAAGACAGCCACAAGTATACATAGACAGATAACGATGCACACAGACATGTAACAAAAAGCTACACACAGACAGCCACTACTATGCACACACGTATAACAACGATACGCGGACACACAAAAAGCCCCAATGATGCACACAGCGATACACCCAGAGAGAGAGAGAGAGAGAGCGGCTCTATTACAGATACACACAACTGTACACACATAGAAACAACTCCACACACAAGGCAACTACAGAAACAGCCATAGTTGCACACATACACAAACCACGTATAGACACACACTCCGCTGTAGCTCACACAGCTCTAAACAGAGGCAACCGCCACAACTACACAGAGAACCACAACTACCCTCTCTTACACACATACACACACAACCATAACCACACACACAGAGACAACCACAACTGCACACGGAAGCAGAAAACCACAACTACACACGCGCCACTTTACAGTCACACCCCCTCCCCCAGGAAAAAGCCTGCCCCCCAAACGCACACTTACTTCCCCGCACGCCCCCCGCTCCGGATAAGCCCCTTCTCGCCAGAGCCAGGCCGGCTACGGGCTGCTTCCGTCCCTCACATTGCAACAACCCTTTGTCAGAGTCAAAGCGCCGCACGGCAGCCGCCCGCGTCCCCCTCGCTCCGTGTGGCTGTGTCAGCTGCAGAGAAAAGTGCCCCAACCTCGCCGAGTCCAACTCCCCCCCTTTACTCCGCAGCGATTTCTACGTGCAGGCGACAAGACCCAGCTCCCCCAACTTTCCTGATGGTTCAGCCTGTGCCCGCTTGGAAGGAAACTTCTTGAGCAGGGTGAACCCCCTCCCCCTCCCGGTCTCTCCTTTCCGTACTAGCCCCAACTCCCGTTCCTCTCGGGGATCGGGGGGGACAGGGCAGCGGGAGAGCGTGTCGCTAAAAGGAGGGGGCAGGTTGACAAGGGGACCCCTGTGCCAATGCTCATATGCAACACGCCTCCCCCTTTCAGCTGGACTGGCATTTTGGGGCGGGGGGCGTGCGCCGTGCCAAGCGGCACCCCCTCCCCAAGGGGCAATGTTAGCCACCCCCTCACCTTTGTGCCGGATGCTCCGCTTCCAATCCTTGGCGGTCTCCCTGCCGCTGACAAACTGGAACTCGTTGGGGGTGAGCCACTCTCCCCGGTACCGGATGGAGGGTCCCTTGCTGCCCTGGCATAACTTATGGATGTAGAGCAGCGCCTTGTTCTCGCCGCACTCCACCTCGATGCACGGCTCGCCGTTGTCAAAGAAGGGCTGGAAATCCGGGATGGAGGAGAAACGCTCCAGCATCAGGTCCTCGGGGAGGTGGTGAGGGGGGTGGTGCGGGTGGTGGGTCTCGGGGAAGCCCAGGTAGGCGCGGTGGTGGTGGGCAAAGATCTGGTCGTAAGCCGGAGGGTGGGGGGCCACCACCGGGATGGCCGCGGCCGCTAACGGGGCCAGATAGTCAGGTAAGGTCTCCATGGGCTGGTTAAAGGCAGCCAGGGCCATCTCCTCCCTGTCCAGTCGCTCCTTCTTGATCGCGGGCATGGTGCCGCGGCGCTCCGCGTGCGCCCTCGCCTCGCCACAGCACAGTGGCTCTGATGTCTCTCGTGCAACTTGCCCCCGCTCTGGCTGGAGTTGGGACGAAATGCGCCAGCAGTAGCAGCAGCAGCAGCAGCACCTTTGGCGCCCGGGCTCAGGAGGTGGCTGGTGGTATCCCCCGGAGGAGCCCGCTAGCCAATCTCCCCAGCGAGCTCCCCAGCCCAGCTGGCTGGGGTCCCTCTCCCACCCAAAGCCTAATGCACCCGCCAGCCGGGAGCCGTCCCGCTGCTCGCAGACCGGCCCCTCCGGACTCAGACCTGACATCTTGGAGAGGTCTCCGCTGCCGGAGACATTATTTTGGGTTAAAACACGTATCGATCCCCCCCTCCCCCACCTCTCCGATCGACCCACCTTCCTACCAAGGCTGGAGGGTTCCCGGCCACCCAGCCCCTGGCTCCTTGATTGGATGTATTTAATAGTGACAATTAACCCCCGCGCCCACTGCTCGCCCTCTTCCCTCCCTTCGCGCGCACAAATTGGACAGCGCTGTGGGTCCCACGCCTCCCTTCCCTTCCCCCAGCTCCCCACTAGTTTGACCAGGCAAGAGAAGTTTTTCGGGGCTACCTCGCTTCCCCCTCCAGCACCTTGGCCCCTGCCTTGGGCTTTATTAATGATTGGTCGTTATTAGTAGCGAGTCAACCCCCCTCCCCCCTTCTGGAAGAAGAATAGTAACAGACCAGAAGTGCCATAATCTAATATAATATATATTATACTGAGGTGCTGCCACTTCGCGGGGTATTCCCTCCCTAGGGCACTGCCCGCTGTTGGCTCGGGCTCCCCTCGGACAGAGGGAGAGGTTCTCAGAGTCACAGTGCCGTTCGGGACTCGGACCAAACAAGATTCCCCTTCGCCGCCGCTTCTCTAACTTGGCCCATTTAAACAGCACCGGCGCTTGCACTCACACACACACAAAGAAAAAAAAAAAAGCCAGCAGCCGGCAACGCGCGGGGGGTTCGCGACGGACGACAGCCTGGCTCCGCCGCCCCAAGCTTCGCGTTCGCCAGCCCAAAGGGGATGAGGGGGTAGGTTGCAAAACGCCTGGTGCCACCTTGGAAAGGCAACAGGCAGCCCTATGAATGAAGAGTGTGTGTGGAAATCCTCGGCGCACTTACTGTGTTAAAGGCGTGAAGGCAAGGGGGAAATGCACAACGCATAGTCATTTTACTCGAGATCTCTATCTCGAGGCACACACGGTCCAGTTTTGCACTTGTTCTTTTTAGAGACTCGATTGTGAAAATCTATATCCTGTAAAGGGAGGTCAGATCTTTCCTTCCCCGTGAGGCCAGGGGCAGGAGACTTAATATAAACTAACCTTCAACTGTGAGTCATGCTAAGTCACTCCAGGAGTTCTTTCACAACTTTGCAGGCTTGGGGAAAGAGCCACAGAAGATTATGACTGAGGACTAAGTAACTTGCTTGTGTCTTATCTAGGATGGAGCAGATTTTTTGGGGTGTAAAGGGGAGGGAGTGCGCTATAACAAGGAGCCTGGTGATGTGCTATGGTAGAAAGAGCCCATCAAGAGGATAAAAAAACCAGAAATGATCCATTTCCCGCATTCTACATGAAATATACCCAACAAGTCTTCCGAGGTAAGTAACAGAAGGGACAGCTCCTTGACCATTACAGTGTTCCCTGAGTGCTAGGGTAGCCCCAGATGAGGGACTGAAATGCTGCCCAGCTGATTAGCAAAGGACCCACAGCAGGCAATAGTGTTTCTGTTGGTGGTGCACAACCACACATGCCTTGGTGCACATAACAAAATGTATTCCACATATGGATGGAAAAAATAATGGGAACATTGCTCCTTAATAACACATCCTCTAAGATGTCTAACTTCATAGATACACTTATTTTTCAGGGGAGGAGGGAACAAGAGGCAATCCCAGACTAAATCTACTCTCTGTCAATGAGATGTATATTCATTGTTAGGGCAGTCAACCATCAGCAGAGTTAAGGGAGCTAAGTGGAGCAGTTCCTAATTAATAATCATTCTTTGCACTTGTTCTTTAATCTAAGGATCTCAAAGCACAACACAGACTTGGGTTATGTCCATTTAACAAATGGGAAAAACTGAAGCCCAAAGAGGTCAAGGCTCAGACTGTGAACCCCTTACTGGCACAAGGGAGCAATCTACTAGCACAAGTAATCAGTCCCACTGTAACTGCTCACCAGTGTGGTTAAGAAGGGTTCACATTCTGGCTTTATGTGATTTGCTCAACATCTCATGGGGGTATTTCTGCTCCTGTGCTCACAGTGAATAGTACCACGGTCTGTGGGAAATACCCTATAATCAATTGCTACTTCTGTAGAAAAAAAACACTCCACTTCATTAAACATTGCAGAATCTGTCCTATGGTGTCTCAATGGTAGAATCAGGAAGGGAACCCAGAAGTGCTAGGTCCTAGTTGCCTCTTGGAACTCTGTGGCCACAATCCTTGTTTATCCTGCAGTCAGTTCCCAAAGACGCAAACTCTGGAACAATTTTCACTTTTAGTTCATGAGGAATGCAGATTTACAGACCCCTCAACCTTCTCACCTAGGCTTTTATTGTCCTACCTCACTTCTTGGCTCTTACTTTCTCCAGGTGCGCCAAATAAATCTCTACTGCTAGTGTCACCAAACAAGTTAGGGACTGTCAGCTTGGAGGAAGCACTAGGAAAAACTGGTGTTTTCTATGAAACAACAGAAGAGCAGTTCAGAGTGGCAGTATGGTGGTGGGGGAGGGGGCGAGGGACAACCACATATTTTTTAGTACACACACTGTGGTGGAGCTCTCCAACAGGAAACTTACTCTTGCTCCCCTACAGTATATTCATGCCATGTAGACTCGGCCAATCTGGAATTGCAATTAGCACACGGCAATGCACTGAAACCACGTCTCCAAGAGTCCTCCAGGAGGAGTCACAGGAGACCAGTGGACACAGCTACCACCTCTTTGCAGCTCCCAGGCCCTGCTGACCTGCCCTGAATTCCCTGCATAACGGCACCATGTGTTGCCTTCCATCCACACAGCCGTGAGCAAACAGCTGTGATGAAGCCCTTCTTAGCTCTGAGACTTTTTATTTACCTTCAGAAAAAGACTGGCTTGCCTAGGGGGTTTCCCTGGTACTTATTAGCACCATGGCTTTTCATCTCTGGAGAACTGAATTCAAATGCGGGATTAGTCACTAGTGAAATGAATGTGTCAATCTCAGTTCTAGCCCCTATATGAAAAGACATCTATGGGCAGGTGGAAGAGCAGACATTGTTGCAGGCCATGAGTGAAGAACTTTGGTTGTGTTGTGTAGAGGCTCAGCAGGGCTTTGAGCTCTCACGCAGCCCTGAGGTGAACTGGCAGAACTGAGGGGAAATATGTTCTCCACATCCCCCCACGATACTTTAGTCTGTCTTATCAATTTATCACTGTCACAAGCACCATAATTTACTATTGACTCCTCCAGGTCTCCTCCCCAGCTCAACTAAAGCACAAAGAACATCTGCTGGAGTCCAAGTGCCCAAATGGCTGAGTTCAACATCGAGAAGCCTGTCACCATTCGCCTCTGCCCTATGGAAAGAATTCTCAGGGCTTAATGTAAAGAGATTCACTAGATCAGAAAGATATTGACAGATTCACACAGACCTAGAGCAACACAGAGACGCATGGACAAAGAAGGTGCAACATGCACATGCTAAAACTAAGAAGCTGGAAAATATGTGGAAGACTTGGAGTTAGATTCATCTCTGCTGGGGTGGAGATTCATTCTGTAACCCACAGGCTTTTGTGGAGGTGCAGGAAGGGGTTCGTTCTTGGAGGAGGGCAGGTAGTGTTTGAGGTCAGCTTTAAATGTACTGTGAGAGCTCCATAAGGACCTTACTGGCTGAGGCTGTGTGAGGATATACTGAATCCAGGAATCCTCTGGGTGCACCTTTCTGGGTAGTGCTGCAGTGAAGCAGAAGTTGTGGGTGCCTTGCCTTCCTGCAATCCCTACTCAGGAGGCTCTTGGGGGCACGGACTGTCTTTTTGTTCCATGTTTGTACGGCCCCTTGCACTGCAGCATCTTTGTCTATGACCACAATACAAATAATACTATATTTTCTATTGCCAGGATCCCTGCTTCCTGGAATGTATTGCTTAGGGCTGAATCAAGCCCAGGATTTTTTATTTCTCTCTCAGTTCAAAAGTGCCAGACAAATGCAATGTATTAGATGTATCATAGACCAAATTATGAGAAAAGAGGGTCTTGTGCCTAAAGCACAGAACTGGAGGCAAAGAGATCACTGACCGTCATTGTCTTCCAGCATGATCTTGGGTAAGTTATTTACATGCACAGGACCTCAGTTTTCCCATCTGTAAAATGGGGATAATGCTTTTCCTAGGTCAGCTGGTTATTATTATTTCTTTGCATTACAGTAGGTTTTGGAGTCTCCAGATGAGATCAGGGATCCATTGTGCTAAACCCTGCACACACACACACAAAGGCCAATTCTACATTAAATCCAGAAGGTAGGGTTAACATATGCAACTCCAACTACATAAATAACATAACTGGAGTCAGCATACTTTAAACTGAGCTTGGTGCCGTCTTCACCATGGGAGGTTGATGGAGCAAATGCTCCCATCGACTTCCCTTACTCTTCGCAACTGCAAGGAGTAATGGTGCTGACCGGAGGCACCCTCAGTGTTTGATTTAGTGGGTCTTAACTAGACCCACTAAACTGAATGCCAGAAGATCGATCTCCAACATTCAAGTATAGCCGTGGCCACAGAGACACACAGCCACTGACAATAGGGGGAAAGAGGAAACAGAAGCACAGAGGAATCAGTGACATGCCTGAATTCACAAATTAAGTTAGTGGGAAGGCTGAGAGTAAAACCCAAATCACTCAAATCTAATCATTCCTATATTTCTTATATAGCATTTGTCATCACACCTGAAAGTGCCTCCCAATCTGCAGTGTATTGAGCCTCACCATGCCTCTGTGAGATATGGTAGTGCTATGTCCCCACTGCATACAAGGGGAAAGCCCAGGATCACATAGGATGACTATGGCAGAGCAAGGAATTGCATCCCAGGAGAGTGCCCTAATCACTGGGCCACATTATCTCTCCAAAGGGAGTTGTGATGCTGACATCATTAGTGATGGTGAAGTGCTCTGAGGCCTTTGCATGGGAAGTACTGGAGAAAGGCAAAGTATTATAACCATTATCCATCTTTACCCCTGGAGGTGTGACTCAAAGAGATATCAACACCTTCCCTCCTTCATTCCTCTCCCCACACCGCCTCCGTACAGTTATCTTGGCAGGGGCACAGCAGCGATGGGAAGCATATGCTGTCCCTGAAACATGCGATTGAATGGCCCGGCGTTTACTGAAAGACGGGAGCAAGACCCATGTGATAACCATGACACCACTTCCTGAGCCAATCAAGTGCCTGCCTGCTCCAGAGGCCATCAGGCAGTCTAACAGCCAAGAGGTTGGGCTATTTATCTTTTGTTCCACGCCAAGTATAGCCCTGCCATGTGATGCTCTGTGTTCATGGCAGCATCTGAGCAGCCCAGAGTGCTGCTGGCGTCACACTCAGTGGGATGGGTGCTAGAGCTAATGTTAGCCTCAGGCCATACTGCTTCATTAGGGGAGATATTCTGACAGACAGGCAGCAAGAGCAGCAGCAGGCAGAGCCCAGGTGGGACTTCTGGGGTTGGGGGTGTGGAGGCATTGAGGAGGGTTCTACTGTCCTTCCCCACTTATCCCTTTTTGACCCAATGGAGAGAGCGGCCAGTCTTCCACACCCATTTACAGGGATGCAAAAGAATCCTTGGTAGATGCCAATAAGCCTTTTTCCTTCCCTGTTTTCTGAAACAGGGCCAATGCCGACGACGTGAGGTTACTGCACCACGCTGAACTGCTATCCTGCAAACGCCCCCGCCTAACCCACACTTCCCTCTGTGCAATTCACAGGCTTCCCGGAGAACACCCTGGTACAGTCAGCATGTGTGGCACAAGGAGATCTCTCCTCATCAAGCTCTCTTCACACAACACCTCCTCCAAATTCATCTTCTCTGGAAAAGTCATCTGTAAGCCAGGAGACTTAACCTAAAGACTAGGCACTCCCAGCTCTGAGAGAAAGAAGCGAGGGAGGGTGGCCAGTGATTTATGTGAAAGCAGTAGAGGTTCTCTCTCAACTATCTGCTCCCTCCCTCTAAGTATCCACTAACTCCCTTTGCAGGGCATTCATTCCCCTCCCCCCCCCCCCCCCCCGGATAGTTTGCATTAGCATTTACTGGGTATACTGACCTGTGTCTACAGCTTTGAGAACCTTGCATGGCATTACACATGCCACACACCACGAATTCCACACTTGCAGCACCAGAAGGTGGGGGGAAGGGGGATATTCACAGAGCCTTATCTTTGAAGAGTGCCACAGGTGGGCAGACACTATCAGACAAGAGGGCTGATTCTCCTCTCTTGCATGCCAATTTAAATCAAGGATAATTCCACCCATCTGCCAGAGCTGGGGGGATGGACGACAGAATCACACCCAAGGTCTCTATCTCAGAAAGGTTAGCATCAAAGGACATGATCCTGAATCCATTACAACCTCCACTGACTTCAACAGAAGTAGGAGTGGACCCCAAGTTTACTGCATCAATCAGCAAGAGAAAAGCCACCAAATGACACTTACCAATCAATCCACCCAAATGTTCCTTCTCAGCCAAGCTCTTTGGGTATGTCTACACTACAGCACTAATTCGAACTAACTTAGATGATTCAAACTAAGCTAATTCGAATTAGCGCATCTAGACTTAAAAACTAGTTCGAATTAGCATTTTGCTAATTCGAACTAGCATGTCCACACTGAGTGGAACCTGAACCGAAGTTAAGGATGGCCGGAAGCAGTGCCGGCAGGGCATCAGGTTAGGACTTAGAGCGTGGAGCTGCTGTCTCAGGCTAGCCGAGGGCTGTGCTTAAAGGGACCCAACCCCTACCCCGGACAGACAGTTCTCAGGGCTTCCCCGCTTGCAAAGCAGTCCTGGCTTGGAGTGCCCTGAGTGCCCACACTCGGCACATCATAGCACTCGGCCTTCAGCCCGGCTGCACTTGCCATCCGGAGGGGGGGGGGTCAATCAAGAGGCTTCAGGAGAGCTTCCACCCCAAGGAGCCCGCAGAGCCACCCCAGTCCTCCCCATCGGGGTCTCGTACCCCATTCCTCCCTCACCTTCCACTTACCCCTCCCTAGCCCCCCTTCCTGATGTACAAAATAAAGGACACGTGTGTTCAAAAATAGAAACTCTCTTTATTGAACAAAACTCGGAGAGACTGGGAAAAGGAGGTGGGAGAGGGAAAGAGAGAGGGTGGGAGAGGGGAGGGCAACTACAATATCAGGGGTTTGGAACAGGTCCCATATGAAGAGAGGCTAAAGAGACTGGGACTTTTCAGTTTAGAAAATAGAAGACTGAGGGGGGATATGATAGAGGTCTATAAAAGCATGACTGGTGTGGAGAGGGTGCATAAAGAAAAGTTCTTCATTAGTTCCCATAATAGAAGGACTAAAGGACACCAAATGAAATGAATAGGTAGCAGGCTTCAAACTAACAACAGAAAGTTCTTCTTCGCAAAGCAAATAGTCAACCTGTGGAACTCCTTGCTGCAGGAGGCTGTGAAGGCTAGAACGATAACATAGTTTAAAGAGAAGTGAGATAAAGTCATGGAGGTTGGGTCCATGAAGTGCTATTAGCCAGGGGGTAGAAATGGTGTCCCTGGCCTCTGTTTGTGGAAGGCTGGAGATGGATGGCACGAGACAAATGGCTTGGTCATTGTCTTCAGTCCATCCCCTCCAGGGTACCTAGTGTTGGCCGCTGTTGACAGACGGGCTATTGGGCTAGATGGACCTTTGGTCTGACCCAGTATGGCCATTCTAAGCTCAGGGCTCAAGGTCGGGGGTCTCACTGGACCACCTTGATTTTCATGCCAACCTGCTCCTGGGTGGCCAGGCTGGCAGCTGTCCTGCCCTAGATGGCCACTTTCCTGTGCCTACTGCAGAGGTCGTGGATGAGGTCCACGATCTCCGCACTAGACCAGGCGGGCGCCCGCCTCTTGCAGCCCCGGGCAGGCTCCTGGGAGCCGCCAGCCTGGTCCCGGGAAGAGGCGGAGGGCTGCGTAGCAGTGGGTGGCTGGCTCGAGCCATGCCAGGTGCAGGGTCTGCAGGCTGGGTGCTGGCAGGCTTGCACCTGGCACGGGCACCGTAGCCAGCCCATGCCCCTTTAAGGGGTCCGGGGCCGGGAGAGGGGCAGAAGAGTTTCCCTGGTGGTGCCCAGAGTGGCCACCAGGGAAAGCTGGGGAGGGCTAGCCTCCCACTAGTTTGAATTAAGTGGCTACACAGCCCTTAATTCGAACTAGTTAATTCGAACTAGGCGTTAGTCCTCGTAGAATGAGGTTTACCTAGTTCGAATTAAGCACACCGCTAGTTCGAATTAAGTTCAAACTAGTGGTTTGCATGTATAGCACCTATCAAAGTTAATTCAAACTAACATCTGTTAGTTCGAATTAACTTTGTAGTGTAGACATACCCTTTGAGAGCAAGGATCTTGGCCATATTATAAGTTATCTGTGCAATGTAAAAGACTTTTATAACAGACACCAGTGGAATATAAGTAGCCCCATATTACAGCCAACACTACACTTTTCATTGTCTCTAAACAACCTCTCTTGTTGAAAGAGCTTTCTCCTCTACATGGCCACTCCCTGTACTTTATTCTGCTTCTTCAACTCTCTTCCTCTTCTCAGATCTCATCCTAAAATGAATCTTTTCTCCCTGGCCAGTGGCGTTTTCTCTATGTTGTTTGTTAATAGCTCTGTAACTGTACTGAGACACCCGAGATTTCAAAGTGAAAAAAAGACTGCTTGGCTGCGTCTAGATTGGCATGATTTTGCGGAAATACTTTTAACGGAAAAGTTTTTCCTTTAAAAGTGTTTCCACAAAAGCGCGTCTAGATTGGCATGGATGCTTTTGCACAAAAAGTGCTATTGAGCAAAAGCATCTGTAGCCAGTCTAGACACGATTTTGCGCAAGAAAGCCCCGATTGCCATTTTAGCCATCGGGCTTTTTTGCGCAAAACAGTTCTTCCCTGTCTACACTGGCCCTCTTGCTCAAGAGGGCTTTTTCCCAAGTGGGAGCGTGAAAGTATTTGCACAAGAAGCATTGATTTTGTACATTACAAAGTCAGTGCTCTTGCACAAATTCAAGCGGCCAGTGTAGACAGCTGGCAAATTTTTGTGCAAAAGCGACCACTTTTGCGCAAAATCTTGCCAGTCTAGACGCAGCCCTTGTTTCCTTCTTCTTCCAATGCTCACCCTTTTACTACGTAAATTTGTGCCATTACAGAGAGAGGAAACCGCATTGTGTCAAAAGAATGTAGCAGAAATGGTCACAACATCTGAAGCTGGAGTCTGTCCCAACATTTGTAGTTCATTCTACGTTACCCCCACTTTTCCTTCCTTCCCTTCTAAAATCATGGTAACAACATTATAACTGAATAAACAGGCAGCTGTGCATAGCTGCAAGCTATTGCCAGGACTGGGCAACCCAAACTGATTGAATATCAGTAAGAAGATAATATTAAATATCCTGTCTGAACATCCACTTAGTGTCATAAAAGGACAAGTCATGACACTCATCTTAACACACACACATTCTTTGACACACACAGATACACATACAAACACACACACTCATAAAAGAACAAGTCATGGTATCTTTGTTAACACACAGTCTCACACACACGACATGCTCAGTAGTCTTGTCTAGACAAGGATAAAAAGTGTGTTGTTAGACCATGTTAATTAGCACACTGCAAATCTCACGAGGGAATCAGAGTGTAGACATGGTACAGTGCTTTAAATAGGTGCAAAACTGGTCAAATTAAAGTCTGGGGGGAGCATAACCTGACTAGGTTAGCACATGTTCAAGGACACAGATTGGTCTACTGCAGACTTTTCAAACATGTTGCTTTGAGCTAACATATTCTAACAACACACCATTAAATCCTATTGCTGGTCTATACTGTTTTTGTACTGCTTATAAGTACGGAAGTTTATAAACTGATATTTTTAGAGTGATACAATCTCTAGTAGTTATGGGAATAAGCTATACTGATCAATGCAGCTTTATACCACTATAACTGCATGCACTCTAGAAAATTGTATAACCCTTACTATATCCATTTCTAAACCAATATGGTTATAGCAGTACGAAATACATTTGTGATTTGTCCCCTAACTGAGACAAGGCCACAGACTCACAGACATTCTCTTCTATATATTATTTTGGGTCTGCACATCCTAAACTCAAAACTCTGGTCACCTGAAGAAGTGGGCTGTGCCCACGAAAGCTCATGATACCATCTACATGTTTTGTCAGTCTATAAAGTGCTACCAGACCATTTGTTGTTTTTTTCTGTACAGACTAACTCAGCTGCCCCCTGAAGCTTTCTTGTATATATGTACATGTATACTACATTCAGACAGTCACAAGGATACATATGCAGACACTGTCAAACACACACACACACAAAGAGTCACATACAAACACATGTGAATGCACATGCATACTCTCATGCAGAAGGCACTTGCAACAAGAGTGAAGGTTCGGGGAAAATGAGGATATAAGGTTATCCTTAGTGTGAGTCTCCTTATTCCACCAGTGCCTGTTAAAAAAGTCTTTCATGTCACACAAACAACTTGTAATGTGACCATATTATTTGCTCTCCAAAACCAAACTTGTACACACACAACCACACCTACTCACATGCATTCATTCACACATCCAAGGTTTGGCATAAGGGGTGATCCTATTTAGTTATGGTTTGTTTTTCTTTTTCTTTTAAATCTTACTTTCCCAGAAGAGAGATTCGTTCAAGTAAACCTGTTGCCATGGCTACTGTGCAATGAAGAGCTTTAATCAAACAAAACTCAGATATGCTGTAAGAAAAGAATAACAAAACACCACAAAATAAAAGGAATTTCCAAAAATATGTAAACAGGCATTTAAACATTTGAACTTCTGGTCACAATTATCTGAATTGTGTGTGTTTCAGAGAGAGACAGAGAGAGGTGTTTTATAACTACAAGTTGAACCTCTCTAGTCCAGCACACTGGTCCAGCAATATCCGTGGTCCGGCATAATTTTAGTTAACTGGATGTTCCCTTATCATGGGTGTGGCCAAGTTTCCTACAGTCCCATAAAGTTTGTTTACAGCCATGAGTCCTGGCTTTCAGTGTTCTATGCTGTCGTTTAGCTCTAATTTACCCCATGGCTACGTCTACACTGGCATGAATTTCCGAACTTCCTTTAACGGAAAAGTTTTCCGTTAAAAGAATTTTCGGAAAAGTGAGTCTAGATTGGCAGGATGCTTTTCCGCAAAAGCACTTTTTGCGGAAAAGTGTCCATGGCCAATCTAGATGTGGTTTTCCCCAAAAAAGCCCCGATCGCCTTTTTCACGATCGGGGCTTTTTTGCAGAAAACAGTACTATGCTGTCTACACTGGCCCTTTTGCGCAAAAGTCTTTCAGAAAAAGACTTTTGCCCAAACGGGAGCAGCATAGTTTTTCCGGAAAAGCACTGATGATTTTACATGATATCGTCAGTGCTCTTCCGGAAATTCAAGCGGCCAGTGTAGACAGCTGGCAAGTTTTTCCGGAAAAGCAGATGATTTTCCGGAAAAACTTACCAGTCTAGACACAGCCCATATGTCTTCTAAGAGTCCAGTAAACAGCGGAAGTGTTGGTGAGGCTGCTAGACAATATTGACCTCCCCGGTTCAGCAAATTCTCTGATTCGACACCTGTCAGGTCCGAAGGGTGCCAGACTAGAGAGGTTCAACCTGTAGTTAACATAACTTCTATTTGCTTTTTAAAAAATCTATAAAACTTTTAACTATTCTGCATTGTGGCCTTTTAAATATCAACTTTTTTAGTGTTATATTTGCTGGCTTTTTTCTCCCTGTTGCTTTCTTTACTTTATGATATGTCTACACTTTAATTCAAGGTGTAATTGTAATGCAGGTTATCTAGTTTGCATAGCTAACAACAGCTGTGAAGATGCAGCAGCATGGACCCAGCATGGCCTATCGACTCAAGTTTTTATCTAGGGTCCCTGGTGGGCTTGTACTTAGGCAGCTAGATAGCTTGTGCTGAAGTCCCTGCATCTGCACTGCTACTGTTATCCATTCTAGCTATATTAAAACTAGCAGAGATCTGCCTATCTGCACTACAATTACACCTCAAATTACAATGTAGTTGTTCCTTTAATCAGCTGCCAGGTTCAGAGGATAGCCGATGTGACATGGAATCAGTGCTTGACTTTCCAGGGTACAGTACTAGGGCAAACTGGGGTGGAAAGGCAAAAGAAAAAGCCCTTAATGTAGTCTTAGTCGACGCTCATTGTGTGTATGTTGATGTTCGTGAAGATTTGTGTCTGTCTGTGCGAGTGTATAGCCTCCTCATTACTGTTCGCATATTAATGTGCATGCACCTCATCAGAGCATTTATTAAGAGAAATGTCTAGCAGTTAGAGGGAGAGCAGCAATCTCTTCAGTGAGGCTTTTATACTGTCACCATGGCATCTGAGTGCCTTGGAAGTGGCAGTCAACAACCCAGAGTCCTATTCCTCACTATTCTGCCTCATTGTGAGACTATGAGCCAGTCACGTAGCTTCCCGGGGCCTCAGACCTGTAAAATGGGGATAACATTTCCTTACCTCACAAGGGTTCTGTGAGGTGCATCATTACATGCTTGCAAAGTGCTTCGGGATCCCTGCAAAGAGCAGGGAAGAGTACAGAGATGGGCTCTGTGTCGTCAGCAGACATCTAAACAGTACAGGTAAAAATACCCAGACTAGCTCTGATCAAACCGCCACGCTAAAACCAATCATAGCTGTGGTAGCGCAAGTGGCAGGATCATATTCAGTAAGGATGGGAGCGTATAGTTGGTTACATGATTAAGCCCGGGCTCATCAATTAATCCTAATGGTTACATGCACCCCCCCCCTCCCCTTTTGCTGCTTCTGTATCAGAGACGGGGGAGGCGGACAGTGAGAGCTGGGGCCTGCGGGGAGTCGGCTTTTCAGCTGGCTCCCCATGTGTGCAGATTCCCACAGAGCTGCTACCCTTTACCCCCGCTGCCTCCCACAGAGCTACTACTGCCTACCCCCGCTGCCTCCCACAGAGGCAGCAAGGTGGCGGGGGGGGGGGGGAGGGAGGCAAGAGCTGGTGCTTGGGGAGAGCCAGTTTTCAAGAGCTGGTGTTTGGGGCAAGCTGGCTCCCTGCACGTACTGGCTCCCACAGAGCTGCGGGTTCCCCTGTGCTGCTGCCTCTGTATGAGAGTCAGAAGCCAGTGGTGCGGGCGGTTGGGGAGCCAGTGCCAGCACCGGCTCCCGCCTGTCCCCCGGCATGTAAACGAGTAACTGCTAAAAATTTCAGCGGTTACACGTTTACACAAATACACGTTTGTTAACATCCCTAATATTCAAACCAGCTTGCCCATCCCACTGCTGCAGCTACGCTTCTGCCTTTAGCATGTGAACTTGCTTGCTCAGTTACACCTTCCAGCTCTGGTGTAGACAGACCCTTAGAAAGACTTAGACGTCAACGGCACATTGCCTGTTTGCAATGGAGCAAACCGTTACACTGTGGCTGTGTCTAGACTGGCCAGTTTTTCCGGAAAATCAGCCGCTTTTCCGGAAAAACTTGCCAGCTGTCTACACTGGCCACTTGAATTTCTGCAAAAGCACTGACTTCCTACTGTAAGAAATCCGTGCTTCTTGTGGAAATACTATTCTGCTCCCGTTCAGGCAAAAGTCCCTTTTGCGCAAAACTTTTGCGCAAAAGGGCCAGTGTGGACAGCTCAGATTTGTTTTCCGCAAAAAAGCCCCAATCACGAAAATGGCGATTGGGGCTTTTTGGCGGAAAAGTGCATCTAGATTGGCACGCTCGCTTTTCCGCAAAAAGTGCTTTTGCAGAAAAGTGTCCATGCCAATCTAGACGCTCTGTTCCAAAAATGCTTTTAATGGAAAACTTTTTCCGTTAAAAGCATTTCCAGAAAATAATGCCAATCTAGATGCAGCCTGTGTGTGTTTAAAAAGCTGGAGGGGAAGGAGACAAAAAGGGGGGGCATAATTTCCACATTGTATCCTCTGGGATGCTCATTTTCCCCACGGGAGCCATGAAGAGGAGGAGAGAGGGTCGAATATTCATGGTCATGCCCCGCGAGGCCAATGCACTTGCAGTTTATCTGAAGGGAGGAACAATGCTGGGGCAGATCAGAGTGATGCAGGGGATGGGAAGGGATGACAGGAGGGTCCCGGAGAGGGATCGGAATGTTACAAGAGTGTGCCTCGTACCATGTGAAGGCTAAGGCAGCTGTGGAAGAAAATCACCCATCACATTTCCACTTCCAGAGATCAATCATCCCTAGACATTTTGTGGTTAAAACCAAGAGGAAAACTCTAGGGAAATTCAGCTGCAAAGGTTTGAAAAGCTGTCAGCATGTCTGCTCCGTACCACCCCAAACACACACCCAGGCCCTGGGGAAAATAATGAGCCTTCACGTCCCCAGGCTGTAAATCTCTAACATTTTGTGGAGGGATTGTTCTTGGGCGGGGAGGGGGGGGGGGGGGGGGGGGAGGTTACTGCTAAAGAAATGCTTTGTCGGTGCCCTCCCTTGTTAGATGACTACAGTTCAGACATTGTCTGTGTCCACATGGCTCCTCTGTCACAGACTGTCAAAGCTTCTCTGTGACTTCTCTCTTCTGACAAGCCCCCCCAAGCAACATCTGGTTTGTTCTTGGCAGAGATGCCAGACTTTCAGAAAGCAGTTGTTTCTTTTTCCTTTCTTCCTCTTTCTCCCTCTCGAGGTAGCATATACCAAGGATCCCATTAAAAGTGACATGGCCACTTGCAAGCCTGCAGAAATGAACTCTGTTATCTAATGTAGCAGGACAATCTGGGATGGCCTACCCCCAAAACATTCACTTGAAAGTAATCTTTTACTGGTTGTCCCCTTCACAGGGTACATGGGCTGAAGTACCCACTTTGCCTTCCACACGTACCACATGCTACATGCATGCACAGTGCAAGCCTGACACAAAGCACACAGGTGCTGCCACCACAAGTCACCTCTTGGCACCCTGACATGCACTGAGCACTCACGCACACGCATGCAGTGTAACAGAGCTTGATTGATCACAGCAAAAACTATGAGCATGCAACAGCTAATGGCCGTTTTGCATGACCATGCTCATGTCTCCCTTTAATGACTCTTGGGGAATGTTTGGAGCATGACTGTTTTATTACTGGTGAGTAAACAAGAGTATTTGCTATTCACTGTGCCTAGATCTACACTAGATCAAGCAGGTCGATTTAAGGTATGCAACTCTAGCTATGTAAAATGTGTAGCTGGAGTCAGCTTACCTTAAACCGAGCCATGGCGGCATCCACACGGCGGGAGGCCGACGGGAGCACATGCTCTTGTTGGTTTCTCTTACTCCTCGCAGAATGAAGAGTATTGGACGCCAGCAGGGGCTGCCCTCAGTGTTTGATTTACAGGCCTATGTTAGATCCACTAAATTGAACACTAGAAGATCAACTTCCGGAGGGTCGATCTTCTCCCTAGTGTAGACGCGCCCTGTCTGTATAGTTCTCCAGTTTTCTCAGGTTCCTGTTCAGTCCTCCAATCAGGGAGCAAAACACAGTGACTCACATGCTGGAAATGGCAAATGTAAGTTTGATGACCAATGCATCAAATCGTTCATCCAAACTATTCAGCAAATGCTTCCAAATAACTAATGTATTCACAGCAGGAGAAAAGGGCCTTGTTTGTCACATAACTTATACAGCTGCCAGCTCTTCACTGCACACAGCCATACTGCACAAACCATATCCACTCTCTGCACAAATGTGTGTGCTGCGCTCACAGTGCCATTCATAAGCATGTGCACATGCCACACAAACACATGTACACAGCACATACACAATCCTAAACTAAATCTAAAAATTCATTGAAAAGATTGACCAAGTTTTAAAGGCAGGTTACAAGTACAATAGGAAAAACGCATTTTGAAAATTATGCTATTCTTATAGGCACTACTTCTAGTCAGTCATCTAGGGCAGAGTTATCAGTGGCTACCAATAAGTACATAGGAACAGTTGCAATAGCGTAGTGACCCACACACAGCAAAGCAGTGACAGACTCACCCTGAGGATCGCTGGCTATTAGACATAGTCGTATAAAGATGCACGGGGCGCACACAAAATAGACATTGCATAAAATAAGGGATCAGCTCTCCCACATTTTGTGCACAGAGGAAGCCTGGAAGAGCTAAAATATCAAACCCACGCTCCCTATATATCAGATTGTGAGATACAGTCTGCTGAAATATAAACCCAGTTTTATGGGAGCAGTCATCAGAATTTCAGTTGCTAATATTTCAACCATATGGTGGCCTGCGTCCCATCGCCGGCAGACTAACAGATGTGCCAACAGCTGAAGGGGCAGAGAGCTCTGTCTTCAGGTTCCATCACACATTTCATCCTTCTCTAAGCAGAAAAGACTCAGGACTAAGTCACAGCTGGCCTACTGGGGGTAGGTGAGAATGGTCACCCAGGCAGACCTCTCAAATCAACCCCCAGTACCTCAAACACGTAAACATTTCTTATATGTGCCTTGCATTTAGGAGCAATGTGGTTTTGACCCTGCACTGTGGAATCCAGCTTAAAGCAGCATTGATCCTAAAATCAGATGGATAACGTAATTTAAATAAACAAAAGACATTCAAATCTACCTATCCACCCACTCTTAAGTGCCTGTGTCTAAGCACAGGACAACAAAACGCTGATTAGGATGCAGATGAGAACATCATAGGAGGCTGCTACAAAATTGGCTTGACAAAGTAACTCAATTCATGTATAAGTAAGGGTATTGCTTTTAATTGGCTTTCATTTCCAAAGAAAGTAATCTTTACATATCCATCAACAAATCTTTATATATCCATAAATTACTGAGTGCAATTCCCCCCAGCTCAATCCTGAATGCCTATGAGGATACAGCTAGTGTAACTTGTAAGTGACAATAATGTATTTCAAAGCAAGAATTCCTACTGTTCCCATATATTCACTATTGTATTTATAAGAGCACAGAGAACATAGAAATCGTCTCAGATTTGACTAAACCCCAGACTAAAAAAAACCTATTGCAGCTGCCAGCAGAAATTCTATATGTGTATAGAAATTTTTTTAAAAAAAACCAAATAGTCTAGTAGCACCTTAAAGACTATTCGTTGTTTTTTATGTGTATAGTGTGTCTATCTGTATAAAGGTGCACGTATGCACGCACACACATGCACACACACATGCATTAAAACAATCAGTGCTGTTCACTCCACTTTACCATAAACAGAGGGTCATTCTATTGATATTAACCACAGAGCAACCCCTGGGATTTCTGCACAGCCTAGGGAAATGGCTTAAGGGAGTTCTTAAGGTTGCAGGAAAAAATCCTCCCTCCAGGCTACACTATGTGGGGCTGTCTCTGGCTGCTTCAGTAGTTACAGCAGTCTTGGTGGCTCCTCTAATTCCATGTAGTCACTGTCTGCTGTCCCTCCCTGATGCCTTGGGGTGGAAGGAGTCCCCATGACTCACTCCCCCTGCATAGGCCCCGACAGCTTGCCTTTTTCCTCCCATGGTAGACACCCCCATCCTGTTGCGCAGAACCATGGGCACACATGGTGGGGCAGGTCAGGCAGTGACGTTGAAGAAACCCTGGGTGTCGGAACCCATCCAGCCAGAGCCAGATGGCACAGCTGGCACTTTTCCAGACAGATACTTCTATTTGCAGAATGAGATCTAAGGAGAAGGGGATTCTCAAACATTCCATCACCATGATTGCAGAAAGGAAGCTCCAAAAGAAACTCTGAAGTGGGTTTCAGCTAAGACATGAACCTCCCACCTTTATCCCCTCCTGGGCAACTAAACCCAAAGCAGGTTTGTATCTTAGGCAGTTCTCTTCTCTCTCCATGCAGGAAACAAACAGATTGCCTTTAAATCCCCCTTTCCCAGAGACTTTATTGTTAGGTAAGAGCAGCAGCGGCAGCAATACCATTATCTGCGTCTCCTGAACAATATGCTAAAATATTTATGCCTGCACTGTCCCACAGCAATACCCGTTCACCTTGCCTCCAGCATGCAGCACCTGTTTGACATACAAAGCTAGGTGGGGCTGCTGGTTTGGTGGGAAGATTGTCAGTGTTTTAATCCCATGGTCGGTAGGATCTACCCAGCAGGCTGATGGAGTCTTGCCAAAGGCCTGAGTGAAGGACCTGAAGATGAATGGGAAAGGCCAGTTTATTTGTACTTTTAATTAAAGAGAAGAGAATCTGTCTGGCTCATTCTGAACTTTTCTTCTCCCCTTGTTCCCCCACCCCCCGAGTGATGATGGAAGATGTCAGAGTATTTAAATCGTGGTACAGGGAGCAGAGCCCCTGAAAGCAATTAAAGGCCTTTCAGATCACAGAGGGGGCACAGAACCTAGACCTTAATTGAGAATGAGGGACAATAAAAGAACCAACAGGGAAGGTGTTGGTCACAGGGCCAGAAGGGGACAATGAGCAGAGTGCTCTGATGTCACCCACTGCTCCAAAGAGGAGTCCAGGGGATACCCACCAAGAGAAACTCTGCTCCGATGTGAGCACAAAGGCCCATAGCCATAGAGAACCCTCCCACCCCCCTTCGTCCAGCTTCCTCCTATCCTGGAGGGTGAAAGCCTCTATTTCTCCACAGAGTAGGCAGCAATACACAAGCTGCCCCCCACACTCACCTTCAGGCCCAGTGCGGGGGGGGGGGTTTAATCATTCAAGCAATCGTTAGCCTCTGTGCCAACAGGGAACCAGCTCATCGGCTGGGGTAAGTCAACCTATCCCAATGCAGTTGGACTGATTGCAGTGGGCCATGCGTTCCAGTTATGCCATAGTTGTGTTCCTTGGATGCTTTATAGCCACTGACCAGCCTTCAGAGGATCACCTCTACTAGTCACTACTTTCACGGCCAAATTCAATGCTCCATCTCTTATCACTGATCCCCGAAGCAACCCAACTCTACTTCAACCTCGTTTGCCCTGGACCAAACGCTGCCCTGAAGAGGTGTGGGATGAGGATCTGGGGCCCAAGGAAGATTTCCAGGGAAACAGGGAATACTAGTGGTGGATAGGAAGAATAAGGAAACAACATTTTGGACACAGTGGGCCTGAGTGGTGCGAAGGACTCCCTTTGATTTCAGCAGAGGGTTGGGCAGGCAGCGAGCACCTCACAGAATCAGGCCAAAGGGGAAGTTTCAAATCAGTAAAAAATACATGACTGATGGAGGGATTCTGCGAGTCACCAGGGTCATTTTACCCACAGGCCACGTGAAGGAAGGGTATCAGCCAGTCACAAGGAAAAATATATGGATTCCAGGTAGCAAGGGGATTCCTGGCTGCAGGACTTAGGTCCTTGCTGCACTGCTTATTAATAACAGAGAGTCACTTTTAGCCATGAGATGAGTGGTGGGGGGAGCGTTAATAAGGAGAAGTGATGAAAATGCTTTTAGCTTCAGCACCCCATCTGCACATATTGGGTATTGTGATGGGTGGTCCTGCCACAGAAAAAAGACATAGATAAGTCCTCCAGGAGGCTAGAGAGGCGCTGGAGGAGCCAACCAATCAGGGGCCAGGAAGGCCTACAAAGAGAACTGCAAAGCAGAGCAGCAGTTAGTGCATGGCAGAGCTCAGGCAGAGCTGACCATGTGGCTGGCTGAGGAAGCTGTCTTCAGGATGGGATGCCCTGGAAGCACCACTCTCTCTGAGTGGGGAACAGACTGCGGGGAAACAACATGAGAGACACTAGACAAGAGGGCACCAAGATGGGCCCCTGTTAAAGGTGTACCCTGGAAGGGGTTTGTGGTGATTCACACTAGGGGTGTTCAAATGGGGGAGAGGGGTGTGGTGTGGTGTTGGTAAATGTGTGACTGCTGAAATTTTCAGCGATTACACCTGTACATGCAGAGGGGGGAGGCAGCTCCCTGCATGTCCCAGTTCCCACCTGCCCCCCTGTGCTACTGCCCCAAGCAGAGAGAGAGAGAGAGTGTGTGTGTGTGTGTGTGTGTGTGTGTGTGTGTGTGTGTGTGTGTGTGTGTGTGTGTGAGAGAGAGAGAGAGAGAGAGAGAGAGAGAGAGAGAGAGAGAGAGAGGTGGCGAGAGAGAGAGAGAGAGGTGGCTCCCTGGGAGCCAGTGCTTGCGGGGAGACTGCTTGGAAGCTGTCTCCTCATGAGCACTAATCCCAGCACCCCTCGATCTCTGATACAGAGGCAGCAGCATAGGAAGTGGGAGGGCTTGTGCATAACCATGAAGGTTAATCGGTGCACCTGTATACACTATCACATCCCTCATTCGCACAGGATGTAACTCAGCCAGAGGGCTGAGTTGCCAAAGAAGCTTTTGGCTTCGGACAGAGACGATGCAGGTACACGCGCTGGGGCGCTGACGGGAGGGGAGTGCTGCCCCCATGACCCACATTCAGCATTTTCCTCAAGAACTGACACCTACTGAATCCTCATCAGCCGGAAGGTTCTGTGGAAGCTCCTTATCCTCCTGGTTAGATTGCGATAGCAGACAAAATCTCCACAACTCCTCCCTGCTATCTCTATTCCCTGCTCTCCCCCCTCCCCATGCAAGCACACACCAGCACTTCCCATTACCCAGCTCTGTCCTCCCTTCAAACTACAGACTGCATCCAGTCTGGGCACTTCTGCCCTAGAGTGCCAAGGGGCTCCAGTCAGACGCCAGAAGGGTGTTATACAGCCAAGGAAAAGCGCAGGTTAGTGTGCTCCTAGGCACAGCTTATGTGTAGGGTGGGCAAAAGGGCCTCCGTGGACCTAACTGGCCTGGGGGTGGGGGCGTGTGCGAAGCCTCTTCCTGCCCTGCCAGGGGCCTGGGTGCTTAGTGGGAAGGGGTGGGGGCTTCCCCAGCCCTGGACCTATCATGGTCTATGTGTGGGGAAACCCAGAAGCATCCTGGCCCTGCCCCTTCTGTTTTAGGCCCCGCCCCTTCCAGGGTGGCCCGGAGTTACTTCAAAAATTTTTGAAGTGGCCCCCAGCCAAAAATTATTGCCCACCCCTGGTCTAAGTGCATAGAGGTCAAATAGTACCATGGCAAAAAAAAGAAAAAAAAGAGGTGTCTGGCCATTAAAAAATGTTTTTTGCTGATTAACACAGATATAGAAAGTACACACAGACACACACACAAAGTCTCATCTCCAAAAGTGGAAAACAAGAGTCCACTGATTAGTGAGACTAGAAGAATCACCCTGACTTTGCCCACACTTCTGCTAGCCAGAGTTGAACTTTCTCATAATTTTGTCAGCTATCACATTCCTGTCATGTTGTCAGAGTCAGTGTGTGTGTGTGTGTGTGTGTGTGTATTAAGGTTTTGGGTTCAGTGCACTACATTTGCAAATTGTAGGTCCAGTTCCAATTTTGTATTTTAGACCTCACTCCAAATTTCTGGGGTGCTCATCTCGGGCTTTTGGTTCAGACAATTGCTAGTCCCTGGGAAATGGCAGCTGTCGGTGGTTTTATTCTTGTGACTCCGCAAGTACTTTTTGCATTTGTTATTGTGCCTCTTCAAGTGAACCCAAGGGAAGGCAAAGAAAATCTCATCCCAAGGTTTGAGACGGTCCCTGATCTCTCCGCTTTGGTTCAGTGCTGCCTCAAGACTACGCAGGTTCTACGTGTCAAGGCCTCCTCTGGATCAGCAATCCTGAGAGGACACAGCTCAGTGCAGTGCTCAGGGTCAGCATCAAAGCAGACTTGACAGGAGTGTGTGTGACTGGGTGAATGCCACTTTTCTTCATTTTGGAGTCAGAGGCTTCAGGATGAGAGAGTGACTGGATGTTTTATCTGGTCGTGCATTTGCACTTCAGGAGAAGGGGTTGTTTTAGGGAGTAGTGGATGCTTCAAACCTATCAAATCTACCATGTTTCTATACTGCCCTTCACTATGGTGTCTAGGTGCCACTCTAATTTCAGACTGTAATTGATCACCTAGCCCACGAGCTCACCACCATATTAGCTAACCACCCCCTCTTCTTGGCTCCTTACTGAAACCGAGGAAACATTATGAACTTAGGGAAACATTTCTAACATCCCAGAGATACAACACGAATGAGAGCAGGGAAATTTACAGGCTGCTCTGTGAAGGTTATACCTGTAAAACTCCCAGTGTGGACACTGTTAACCTGGAACAAAAGTGTCTTTCCCCAGATTAGTTTATATCACCTTGGAAACAGCATAAACTGAACCAGAAAACCATCCAGTGTCCACAGAAGGAACTATACTGTGGGGTGTAGTTGACAGATCACCAGGGTTGTGGCTCAAGAGACCTAGATTCTACTCCTGGCTCTGATTGAGTGGCTCTGGGCAAACGACACAGATTGCCTTTTTACACTGCCTTGAGCTCTATACCCAAGAAAAACGCTACATAAGAACTAGGACTTTCTGGAGCAGATACTCACAATTGCAAATTCTCAATTCACTTTGGTGTCTCCTCCCCTGCTTTTCTAAATGGGAAGGAAATACGCTCCCAGGTTGGCTCTTCATGGAACTTGGTGAGGAAGGACTGTGCATTTAGTGGATTTCTGTAATAAGGAGAGGGCATAGGAGAACATGCACACAGTCTGCCTAGGAGGGGGAAACAACTCTCTGAACTTCCCTCTAGCATCCCACAGAAAACTCCAGGAGCCCCCCACCAGTAATGGTTTCTCCAGAAGCTCCCCCAGAACCGTCTGTGATAACACCTGGAACTTCTACCTAATTACGCAAAGTTGCCCTGCTCTCAGAACAAGCCAGAGCCTGGAATAATTTAGCTGCTCTCTGATAGCTGATAGCCACCTCTCCTCCTCACCATTGCCTGTGACTTCTCACCTGCAACCACAGTCCCTCTGCCACCCAACAGAATCCCCTGTTCTGGATTTCCTATTTAAGTTCCCAGAAACAATTCCTCCCTCCCTCCAGCATGTTTAATTTCCTTGCCTGGCTACAAGAAGATACACCCCAGAAGGCTTTGAGGGCTTCTCCCACTGTAACGAAGAAGGAGCAAAGTCTTTCAAGACATATTAGCGCTCCTGCAAGCAGGCAGCAGATGAAAAATAAATGGGTTCAGCAGCTCTGGGATATTAGCGGGTCTGCAGACGAGGAGGCAGCAACAGGAAAGAAACGCAGCTGAACAATGGGGAGAAGATATTTGCTTTGTCTCCTCTAAGCAGGGGAGAGAGAGGACAACTCCAGACTGAGAGGGAGACATTTGCTCCCTAGCTTCCAAGTTTTTAGAAGTGCCCATCACACCCAGGAGCAGGGCTGGGGTTTGTGTCTCAGGAGCCCACGCTGTCAGAGGGGACGAACGAGCTGGGAGTTACCTGTCCTCGGCATCAGAATGGGCTGTTCCTATGTGTTGCATGTCCCCTAGGCAAACATGGGGCCCCCAGCAGACATGTCGCTGGACTGAGTTCAATGCTGACCATGCCCAGAATGATCAAAGCTCAACAACTCTCCAAGATCTAGGGCGGGGGTGGCCAACCTGTGGCTCTCGAGCCACATGTGGCTCTTAGGGTTACCATACATCCAGGTCCTCGTTTTTCCAGCTTTTTTAAAACACAAAAAATGTCCAGGATTCGGGGAGGGGGCTCAATTGTTGTTCGGAGCCACGCACCCGGACTGCTCATGGCCACTCTGTGCACACGCTCCAGTGCCTGGAGGGAGAAGCATGTGGCTGCGGTGGCAGTGGTGGCTCCAGTGAGACCCAGAGTGTTACTAAAAGAATCTGGGGGTGCCTGGCTCTGGGGGAAGGGGAGGGCATGGGTTAGAGCAGAGAAGCTGGGGGTGCC
Organism: Pelodiscus sinensis; assembly: GCF_049634645.1. Lineage (NCBI taxonomy): Eukaryota > Metazoa > Chordata > Testudines > Trionychidae > Pelodiscus > Pelodiscus sinensis. Next base: position 14,286,612 of record NC_134733.1, on the reverse strand, counting down.
TGGCTCTGGGGGAGGGGGAAGGCATGGGCTAGAGTGGGGGGGCTGCGGTGCCTGGCTCTGGGGGAGGGGGAGGGCATTGGGTTAGAGCAGAGAAGCTGGGGGTGCCTGGCTCTGGGGGAGGGATGGGTACATTGGGTTGGAGCAGGGGATCTGGGGGTGCCGGGCTCTGGGGGAGGGGGGGTGCGTGGCTCTTCGCACTACTATCCACAGCTATTTTTGCTCTTAGTGTCTAACTGGTTGGCCACCCCTGATCTAGGGGCAGACCAGGAAAGCAGGTAAGACAGCGTCCTAAAAATGAATCCCCCCAACAAGTTTCTCTATGCTATCATCACAGTGTTTCCCCAGTATGCTTGAATAACTCACTGTAAAATGGGGGCATTCCCCACTCACAAGCTAACCAGTAAATCAGGTCTTTCCTCTGCCTTCAGACTCTCATCTAGAGCAGACACATGTCACAATTCTAGAGATGCTGCCCACCGAGAGGACCCTACTCCCATCCCCTACTGACAAGGGACACAACTGCTCAGGGGCACTAGAAAGCTGCATGCAAGAAAAAGAACAAGCTGAAATAGGGGTGAAATGACAACTAAGACAACTAGGAGATGCTTGGAATAAAGGTACCTAGGAACATAATTCTGCCAGTAACTGCAGAGGTGGTCAGCTTGTGCGCTGCATTAGTTATTAAAAAAAAAACTTTACTCCTAACCGTTCAGTAAAAAGCTACAATTCATATAGATCACTTTTGTCCCAGGGTGTGTCTGGCCTAACTCTGCTTACAGACAGCACCCTGCAGGCATATCCCCTCTCACACCTGTAGCTGCATGCAAGGCGGACACAGAGGCTGTGTCCAGACTCAGGGGTTTTTTCGAAAAAAGCCTTTTTTCGAAAAAACTTCACCTGCGTCTAGACTACAGCCGTATTCTTTCGAAATTAAATCGAAAGAATGCGGCTTTTCTTTCGACGGCGGTAAACCTCATTTCACGAGGAAGAACGCCTTTTTTCGAAAGTGCTCTTTCGAAAAAAGGCATTCTTGAATGCCAACAGGGCTTTTTAGAAAGAGAGCATCCAGACTCACTCGCTGCTTTCTTTCGAAAAAGCGGCTTGCTTTTTAGAAATTTCCGCTTGCAGTCTAGATGCTCTTTTTCGAAAGAGGCTTTTTCGAAAGTATCTTTCGAAAAAGCCTCTTTCCAAAGAGGCTTGCAGTCTAGACATAGCCTGACTGATACTGGGGAATGGAGGGGGTTTTGATGGCAACAGGGCTTTGAACTTGTTTGAGGTAATGGCATGGCACAGATAATCAAGGTCTGGGGCTGGGATGATGGACCATCATAGTGTCCTTATACTCCGAAGCCACCCCAGGAAGGAAGGAGAGAGGGATAGATAGAAAGAAAGAAAGAAAGAAAGAAAGAAAGAAAGAAAGAAAGAAAGAAAGAAAGAAAGAAAGAAAGAAAGAAAGAAAGAAAGAAAGAAAGAATGTGGAAGTATAGAGAAATAGAGAATGTATGTATGGGAATGGATGACTAGACAGAGGGAGTGTATGGAAAGGAAGGAAGAAAGGGTCTTTTCAGGAGCGTCATTGCGCTTGGTCTCTGGGCACAGATGGGGTTTAGCTCTTCTAGGTCCCGGAGCGCTGGTGACCCTCGGAGCTCAGCCAGGCGATGGAATTGCTCGCGGACCCCTGGCCCCAGCTGCAGCTTGGGTTGGCTTAGGGCGGCTCCCCAGCACCCCGGCGGCAGGTGACGGGCTCGTGGTCCGTGCCTGGAGCTGAGCCTTCCCGGGCTGTCCCTGCGCCTTGTCGTGGCTCTGGAACCCCCCTGCGCTGGGTCCCCGCCTCCGCCGGTGGCTGGCAGCGGCCCCGGAGCCGCAGCGCAGCCGCCGGGGGAGAGGCAATAAATAACCCGGGAGAGGCGCGGAGCCCGGCGGGCGGTGCAGACTCTGACCTGACAAATACCCGCTGGAAAATCAGCGCCTCCCGCCCCCAGCAGCCTGGAGCCAGCCCCGGCCCCAGACGGGGGCGGAGGGAGGGGGAGAGGCGGGCGGCGATGCGCAAACAAGGCTGCCCGGCGCTGGGGCGCACCGGAGCCAGGCAGCGCCGCCGGCTCTACCCTGCAGCCGGGCGCTCCGCGGGGGACGCCGCTTCCCCCCGCCTGGCGGCTGGACAGGCAGCAGCTGACCCGCAAAAAGCATAATGAGCCTGAAAGAGCAGCCCGGCTCCCCGGGGCTGGGGCAGGGGGGTCGGGGCAGTGGGGGGGGGAGGGGGAGAGTGCCTGGAGAATAGCAAGAGGGAAGGTGGATTAGGGAGGGAGAGGGTAGGGGGGAAGGGAGGGGTAGGGGGAGAGGGAAGAGGTAAAAGCGCAGAGAAAGGGGCGCACGGGCAGAGGAAAAGGGGGGGAGAGTGTTTTAAAGGGGAGAAAAAACAGACATGGGCGACCCAGTGAGTGCAGAAGAGAAGAACGCCGCGATGAAACAGACCAGACAGAACAGAAGCGAAGTGGGGGCAGAGGACGGGAACGACAAGAAGCGAAAATAAGGGGAGAGCTCAGACCCGGTATTTTTGAACCCCACAAGCAGGGAGGGACTCGGGGAACTTAACAGCTTCTCCTGCGTCCCCTGAATGTCCCCTGGCCAGGGATCCCCCCAGAAAGAGTCATTCCTGATGGGGGAACTCGATGCTGGGCACCATGGGGTGCCGCGTTGGGGTCTTTGGTTTTTAGAATGTTGACTGACAAGATCCATGTTTATTTTCAAAGATTTTCCAGTTGTGATCCATTGTAATGTTCCTAGTTGTAGGAAGCGACGGGGGCTCTGGCAATGGAGGGGCAGACATTAGCGATGTAATGACAGGAGGTGTTGACATTCAGAAAGTTAAGAGTGTCTCACTAGGGATGTCAACATGTAATTGACTATACCAGTAACAGATAAACCTGGGCGTATCAATTAATCTTGTGGACTACACGCGCTCCGCCTCTGTATCAGCAAGTGGGGCAGCAGGAGCTGGTGCCCATTAGGAGCAGGCTTTAAGCAGGCTCCCCACAAACACTAGATCTGCCTGCCTCCCCCCACTCTCCCACTGTGGAGGGTGAGGCGGGCAGGCTGGAGCCAGTAGGCATGGGGACCAGCTTTCAAGCCAGCTCTCCACCCGTGGGGGCTCTATGGACCCACCTACCCCACCTTTGCTGCTTCCTACGGGGGGCGGGGGGCACAGGCAGGAGCCAGTGCTGGGGGGAGCCAGCTTAATAGCAGGTTCCCCCCAGCACCAGCTCCATGGTGCTAACTGCCTCTCCCCATGCAGCTGCCTCTATTAGAGGCAGCAGCGTTGGGGGAGGGAGTGCTGGGGAGGCTGCCCTGGAGCAGCCTCTGTCCATGGTGGGCCTGGGCTCCCCACAGATGGAGCCTCTGTCTGTGGGGAGCTCGGACCCCCCCCAACAGACAGGGGCTGCTGCCACCCTGTGCCTCTGATACAAAGGCAGCAGTGTGGGATTGCAGGGGGCTCCCTGGGAGTGGGGCCAGGAGCACACTGGCTGCCAGCCCCACCCCCGAGGACTACTGAATAGTCATGCAACTGCTAAAATTTCATGTAGCTACACAACTATTCAAATACCCGATAGCTAACATCCCTATTTCTCACTGTTCAAACACAAATTGTCACCATCACACATCAAAATATTTAAAATAAATCTCCTCACATGAAACTCTACGAAGTTCTCAAGCAACATTTTTTTCTTAATTTTTTTTCTTAATTTTTCCGTACATTAAGAGGATCATGGATAGAAATATTTTTTCACCACTCTCTGTGGATACAGTGAAATTGATGTTTACCAGCACAACACTGACCGATAAAAATCAAACCCTTCCTACCCTCGGTAACTCCTAGATTTGTATATTCAGGGATGTAGGACAAGCAGTTCAGCAAAGTGAGCTCAGCAACCCCTGATGTGCGATTTGTGGGGTACAAAAAAAGTATGATACAGACCATTTTTTTGGGGAGGGGGGGAGGACTGCTGGAGAGAAATGTTCTAAAAAGCTCAGGACCAGATTTCCAAATACTCAGCGCCTACAACAGAGGGCCAGGATTTTCCAAAAGCTCAGCTTAGGAAAATGTGTGCCTTTGGTGGTTCCCTAGCCCTGCACAGCCCCCCCCCCCCCCCCACTCTCACTATGGAAATTGCCCTGCCCTCCCCTTCCCATTTTCTGGGAGGGAGAGAGATTTTTCTTTTTCTGCTGTGCGATAAAGTATGATTATAAAGACTATAACATGGAGCGCAGCTTGTGTTCCAATTGGTGGAAAGCCTGTTGTTAACCAACAGGGAACTATTTATTCTGCAGCTCTGCTGATGCTCCGTGGTCAATAATGATAAAGAAAAAAAAGAGTTGAAGCCATTATAAAGAAGCAATCGCATTATAGCGAAACAGCGGCAGCGGCCCCTTCAGAATCTATGATTCCCAGAGGTCACGTCTGGTATGCTCAGAGCACTGGCCACTGGCGGTATTTTCCCTGCACTATTAACCCACCGACCAGTTTTGGCTTGTCAGAAATGACTGATTTCTCTAGCAATCATCCGCCGGGAGACAGAGCCGCGCATTCCTGCAGCTGCACCATTGCTGATGATATTTAATACATAAAATAGCCAGATGATTGACCTGCTCCTGAGGGACGATGGGGGAAAAGATGCATCTGTTTATTGTGACTGAAAATTAGCTACTTCCCAACTCCGACACCTGGTCACTCATACTCATTTGTTCACCCTCAGCAGCCATGTTCAGTTGCATGCCTACCTGCCCATGCAGGGTCCGATCCTTCAGACTTGTCTACTATGGGAGCTTGGCCTTGCTAAAATGGGAGCAGGACCGAGCTTAAAGAGCTTAATAAAGTTCTGACCGATCAATGTAGCCAAATAGAGCCTAGGGACACTGCTATGGGAAAAGGGGCAGGGCAGCCCAACAGCTCTTTTCCTCTCCGAACAGGCAAGCTGTTTCTTTTTCAACTGTTACCTTCATTTCCTGCCCACCGGCTGGATCCATCAATGGCATATTTTCATGGGCTGGCCAACATCACGTACCTCTTTGGTCATCCATCAAAGATCAAGCCTATTACAAGGGCGACATGCTATGATGCATCATTCCTGCAAAATTCAAACCCCTATGACTCAGTTTTCCCTATGACATGAGGCAGCGTTTTGCGTCATTCCTTGCCATGTCCCTAGTCCCAATGCAATATTCATGGCCTTCCTCTGACTCCACGTTGCTCAAGAAAAAGTACCCAGTCCAATTTATTTGTCACTGTCTACACCATGATCACGTAACTCAGGGTGGGGAACTTCAGGCCCAAGGGCCAAATGTAGCCCCCTTCTTGCCTGGATGCAGCCCCCGGAAGCACAGGGGCCCCTCCCAGAATTGGGTAGCCTGCGCTGGCACTCCAGCCCCCCTGCTGCCCCACCATAGGGCTGGAAGCACAAAATCTACTAGGCTGGGCCCCCCTTGGCTCTGGTGTGTAAGGGGAATATGGGGAGTTCTTTCTCCTCAATTGGGGGCTACATCAGTGAGGGTTTTTTGGGTTTTTTTTTTTGGTTTTGCTTTGTTTTGGTGGCCCTCGACTGATTTTTCTGTGGGTCAGCAGCCTCTGACCCAAAAAAGGTTCCCCACTCCTGACATAAATCATGTCCAGTAAAAGGGGAGGTAGAGATGTTATTTTTAGGACTGGCATGGATCTCATGGAACACGAAAATAATTATTCCCTTTGCCGTGAAAAACATCACATCTCTGGGAAATGCATACTTTCTGCCAGCAAAGCGCACATGCAGAGAAAAGCCCTCGACATTAGCTGGAACAGAGCAGTATGGCAGGGATGAGGAAGTACGGGAGGCAGGTGGGCAGCAGCTGTGACCAGGGACAGCTGGTGGGCTCTCTCAGGCTGAGCTGGCAGACCAGATCACTGAGCCGACTGGGTACAAAAGGAAAACCTCAGGGGAAAGTGGGCCAGACTCTCAAGAAACAATGTCATTTTCTCAGGGGAGGCAAGGGGTCACTTTCTCCTATGTTCTTGGATTGTTTCCCTCCTCTACTTTCCACAGCTAGCATTGGCTTAGACAGATTTTCAAAGCACTCTCGAGGTGCTCAGCTCTTGGGAATTAGAATTTTCAAAAGTGCCTTATGTAATGTCCACACTAGGAAAACAGGCATGTTTTAACATGCTGAAAATCTCACTGGAGGGAAGGCAGTTGTAGTTTTAACATGTGTCAGCTGATTGAGGGAAACCCCTAAACCAAGGCTACTCAACTTTGGAAGCCCCAGGGACCACAATGATACTCACGGCACATGCCGAGGGCTGCAACTTACGTGTGGTTGCATAGACATGCAAATAGCTTCTTTCACAATGATGGGTATAAATACAAAGATTAAGGCAAGACTACCCAACACACAGGCCCCATTTAAGTCAGTTCTGCTGCTATTAATAAAATACAGTATTTACCCAATTTCCACCCATATAACAGCACTTTTAGGCTGTGTCTACACTACATGCCTCTGTCGGCAGAGGCATGTAGATTAGGGTTGTAGGCAAAGGTAAATGAAGCTGCGATTTAAATGATCGCGGCTTCATTTACATTTACATGGCTGCCGCGCTGAGCCGACAAACAGCTGATCAGCTGTTTGTCGGCTCGCCGCTAGTCTGGACGTTCCCCCTGTCGACATCAAAGCCCTTTGTCGGCAGCCCCGGTAAACCTCATTCCACGAGGAATAACGGGGCTGCCGACAAAGGGCTTTGATGTCGACAGGGGGAACGTCCAGACTAGCGGCGAGCCGACAAACAGCTGATCAGCTGTTTGTCGGCTCAGCGCGGCAGCCATGTAAATGTAAATGAAGCCGCGATCATTTAAATCGCGGCTTCATTTACCTTTGCTTAATAAACAAATCTACATGCCTCTGCCGACAGAGGCATGTAGTGTAGACGTACCCTTAATGAGCAATGACAGTCCAGGAATTTAGCTATTAAAACGCATAGCAACAGAAGACCATCATATTGACTCGCTGTTGTGGAGCGTGTTCCCAGTGGAGACCATGTTCAAAGGATCCCACCCACAGGCCACGTGATGAGCACCACGTAAACCCAGACTGCACTGCGGGCCACAAACAAACAGGCCACGGGCCACATGCGACCCGTAGGCCACGTATTGAGTAGCCCTGCCCTAAACTATCATTTTAATGTGCTGACTCTAACTCCCTAAAGCGCCTTGGAAAATCCCATCTTAGTCTGTCCAGCAGGTTCCTTCTTTCAGCTGCTTGATTTGGGGAACTAAGATACAGTACTGAGCAACTGGAGAAGAGAGAAAATGTTAAAGATCCAGGAGTAGCGGGAGCTGACCCTTCATCTTTGCAAGTTTCCCTGACAAAGCAGCACAGTTAACAAACCAAAGCTCCAACATGCCAAGAAAGTGAGTGGAAATCTGTCCTTTCTTCCTTCGGGCACAGACAGAAACACAACTAGCAAGTGCAAATGCACCATTTCGATTTATGGTGGGCATTGAAACCCCTAGTCTCAAAATGTGACGCTGCTCTTCCCCCATGACGTTTTGAGATCTGAAGAATGACACATTTGTCACCATAAAAAATATTCCAGCCTGAACAGCAAATGGTTTTAAGAGCAGAACTCCAACAAAAGGTGTTTCCCATCCAGGAGGAGGACGAGCACGGCTTTAAAACGCCATCACTAAATAAATCTCTTGCAAAAGGAAAGATCAGAGGCTAGATACAGAAGAATAAGCAGGAGAGAGAAAAAACATACCAGCCCTGGTCTCCCACAGCAGGAGACAATGCCCGTGGACACCACTGGCCACTCCTCAGATCTCATGAAGCAAGAGAACAGGGCCCTAGGACTTACTCATGGTTCTTGGTTGAGTAGGGGCTAGTGTGAGCAAATCCTGACCCTCCACACTCACTTTTGAACCAGTAAAGGGGGTTCCTTATGGGCTTTAAAAAAAAGTTAAAATTGGTGCTTGTGCAGAAAGCCATAGCTCTCTGCTTGTGCCCTAACACCTGCCTTCTTGTCTTGCAATACCTTGTGGAAGCTCTTTTGGGGGCAGGGATCTACATCATAATCAAATACTGATAAGGAGAACTAATATTAAGAGAGAAATTTTGTGTGTGTGTGTGGAGAAAGAGTCCCTACACACATGCAAAGAGAAGCAGATTCAAAGTAGATTCCTCCCCCCCCCCACACACACACAATTTTTGTGGTTAATATTTTGACTCCACCACCACACCCTCTCCCCTCCCCTCTGGCTGCAGCATAGAAAGACAGAAATTAAATATGTACAGGTATTATATTACCCAGGCGTCATGAATTGACACAGCTACTGTGTCTGTCAGTGTATGGAAAGACTTCCCCTTTAGTTTGTGTTGCCTTATGTCATGTAAACAATTAATGGAACAGGTGTTAACCTATCACAATTCACAACCAATCCCTTTCACCAGCACCTTCAAATAACTCCCAAGCCATGCTGGCCACTGTTTCCCTCGAAAAGGTCATTGCAGGATGAACACTAAAAACCGATCACCTCTAGAGATCATGCCCAGAGGGGCCACTGGGCTCATAACACTAGAGGCTGCGCTGCTTTACTGTCAGAGTAGAAACTGACTCCACAGACTTAGGCTACGTCTACACTGGCGGGTTGTTGCGATAGAAATATGCAAATGAGGCTAAGTGTGGAATATCACCGAGCCTCATTTGCATAACTAATGAGCCACCATTTTTACAGAAGAGGCTCTTGCGCCAGAAGGAGCATATACACTGCCCCTTCTTGCGTAAGAAAACCCCGCTTGCGCAATGCCCTTATGCTGATTATTTTCAGGAATAACAGCATTGCGCAAGAGGGGTTTTCTTGCACAAGAAGAGGCAGTGTAGACGCTTCTTCTGGTCCAAGAGCCTCTTCTGCAAAAATGGCAGCTCATTAGGTATGCAAATGAGGCGTGGCGATATTCCACGCTTAGCCTCATTTGCATATTTCTGGCGCAACAACCCGCCAATGTAGACATAGCCTTAGTGTTCCAGTCACCCCATTCCACTACGATTACAATGCACTTGCAAAAAGGGGAACTTCAAATGCTGTTACCTGGGCAGCTCTCATTTCCCATTCCCATGTCACTGGGAAGGCAAAGCTGCAGCACAGAGGCAAGAAAAACCCCATGGCATGTGCTGCAAGGAAACAAAAAGGGAGAAACCAAATTGTGTGTCCAGCATGACACCCCTCCACACATACACCAAACATACATAAAAGATGGGGATATCTGTTTGGATAGGTTGAGGGATGAACATGTGGGGGTAGAGGGAGAAAGACTTCAGGTTGTACATTGTGAGGGGCAGGGATCTGATTTTCCTACAGAATAAAGGACCTAGTGCCCCATGGGTACAATACAAAAGAGTCAGAGACAGACAGATGGATATAGATCAATAAAGGACAGTAGCATCGGGCACTTAGTTTTAATAGCATGCAGAGTCTGATGCACTCCCCGAATCCCAGGATTTATTAAACATGGCTCTGCCACTGCCACTTCTAACGCAACAAAGCTCAAAGTGTACAAGGAGCAGATTCTGCTTTTTATCTCCTTTGTTCCGTGGGCCTTTTGTAATCTGGAGCTGTCTGAGTGTGGGAGTGGGCCATGCCAATGAGCGACCACCTGGCAAGAGAACGCTTACGTATTTCGGCTTGGTTCCCCTCCCTTTCACTGGCAACTTGTATCATTTTTAACCGCCTGTTCTGTTTTTAAACTGCACTTGGAACCCAAAACGGGGGTGGGGCAGAACAGGTTTGGCAAAAAGTCTATAAAAGTCTTTAATTACCGAAGCATGAACAAGCCTTGTAAAAATGGGAGAACAGCTGATATAAGAGATGAGCAGCGAGGCCAGACTCCCACGCTCCATGTAACCAAGACACTGTGCCACAGCCATCTGTTGGCCCACCCTGTGAGCAGGTAAATACAGTACCATGACAGGTTGTGATCACGGGGTCTGCCTCCACACAGGAAGCATCTTTGCGTGCCCTTGTGCCTCTGTGGGCTGGTGGGGCTTTTATTGAATTTTTAATGTGACTTTAGTGCAGGTGAAATGTGCTAGGCTGATGGCAGTGGTGACATAAGGTTCTTTCCACCCATTACCCAGGTATTGTTCGGGTAGCAGCAGAAAAAGCTTCCCCTAGCATTGCCCTGGCAGTGTGCCTCATCCCCAACTTGGACAGACCTGCTGTAAAGTGGGAAGGGACTTTATTATCTATCAAGATCTTGGCCTCTCTAACAAGACGGCTGGCAAAGGGGGTCAATTAGTGCTAATTGCAGTGACAGGCTTTGGGACAGCCACCCTCTGGGGACCGGACCTAGAGCATTAAGCCTCTGTTATATGGTGTAGGAAGGTGTTGTTGGTTACAACTATTTAAATGAGGAAATAAATATACGTAAGAGACCCTCCAGAAGAACCCTTCAACCTCAGCTGGGAGCAGAGAACTGGCACAGATGGCAAACTCATCCTACCAGGAGCCTGCACAGAGCATCTCTTCCCATACAGTTGTCCTATCCCGTGCCTCTCACACCACTCCTTACAGTTAGAGCACCAGTTTCACAGTTTCTTAAACCATCAGACTAGCCAAGCACCACAGAACCTTATTTTATAAACTGACTGGAGACTGAGGAGCCCATAAAAAAGTCCACCATTACAGTTGATACCGTGTCTAAATCGCACTCTGGTGCATCACCTCGTTTTCTTCCTGTCTTTCAAGCCACTCCAAAGCACTGAAGGCATTGCAATGAGAATGTTTTTCAACTTGTTCTTCATCAGCATCACCGTCCTTCCATCATTGTTTTCCCCATTTGGATCAATGGTTCGGATAATTCCTCATTGGTGTGTTTGGGGTACATAAAATTGAGGTTCTGATTCATCCACTTGCAGCTGGTTGGCTCTTCTTGAGTCTCCAGGAGTAGTTGGCTATCCAGCAATTTGGGTAGCGTGATCCATCCGTTTACCCTATTATCCCAGGCAGCTGGGTGTGTTGGGAAACTCTGCCTAACTGCCTGAGCTGGGATTACCTCATTGTGTATGAGTAGCAGTGGAGGTCAAGGCATAAAATGATTCTTGGGCTGAGCTACCCAATTATAGTTCAGTAGCAAGGAGGGTCAAATTTCCCAATTACTGGATAGTTGGTAGTAGGGTCATGTTACCCAGGCAGTGGCTAGCGGGATTGGATGGATTATCCATTTACCAAGTGGATATTTAAATCACTGATGACTTTCGCTGAAATCCAAGGAAAAAGATATTTTCAATGATTATTAACAGAAATAAAACCAGTCAGTGTTATTTTTCACACCGTGTATGTATTTTGTTTCTCCATCTCTCCGTTCCTACCCCTCTCCCAACCTGTTTTGAATTTTTAATGCTTGCTGTTTCCAACGTCAGCTGTTTTCCTTGTGAAGGTTTTTGACATAACTTTATATCGTTATATCCTTTTGGTGGTGTTGTTCCCCTTTCTTCTTAGGAGCTCCGCTCCCCTAATGAAGCACGTCTCCTGCCAGGATAATATTAATATAAAAAAATAGATCCAGGGCTGCAGTGAATAACAGTGTTTGTGCGTAATTAGGAATGTGGGTGCCACACAAAAATGATCTAGCTGCCTGTTCCTCATGGGCTCCCCATAGGTATCCTTTTCCCTGAAAATCTGCACAGTATTTGTATCACTCCAACACCATCATGTGGCAAAGCATTAAGCAGGCTTGGGAGACATTTGCTTTTCAAGGACCAAAGGAGAGAGATGAAACCTTTCGTTCTATGGGGAAATTGGACATAGAACAGGGCTATGACTATGAGAAGTCGGTATTCTAAAATTCCCCAGTGAGAGTTTTTTTAATCTCTCCGACCCATAAACTCTCAATAAAGGAGTAGACACTTGATTCCTGGTGTTGATAAAGAGCACCAGGCTAGCCCATGACAGGCCCAATGCCAATGATGTCGGCTATTTTGCCTTTAACAGATCCCCTTCCAGCACTGACTCTTCAAAAGCGTGAGAGTCCATTAGTGGCATGTGCACGTTAGCTTCTTTCAGCAGCAGCTATAGAAAAGCCTCACAGTATCTTTGTCTGTTCTAAAAACCACAGCCTCGTCGACCGTTAGTGATTCTGAACATTTGGACCCCTCTTCTGGTCTTCCAGAGGCGGCCATGAGTGAGACGTTCCATGGTCCCTCAGGAGCAGAACTGTTTAACTGGAGAACCTCAATAATGTATCTTCATTCCCCTCCTCGCCTTAAAAATAATAAACTTTGCACTTCTAGGCAGTAAGACAAATACTTGCAACTCCTAAAGCAACTTTCCTCCAAAGCGCTCTCACTTCCGTATAAGCCTTAGTTAAATAAGCCTCAAAACATCCCTGGGATGGAGGAAGAGAAATATGATAATCTCAGCCTTACAGACTGATATGAGGAAGAGTGAATCTTTTAAAGATGTACAGCTAGACCATGGCAGAGATGGGAGAGAGCCCAGGAGTCCGGATACCCCATTCTCTGCACTATCTGCCCCCTAAGCCTTTCTCCCCAATATCTATGCAAAACGAACACTCTAATCATACACTGGAGCCCTGTGGATAACATTCATGTGAGGCCCCTCTAATGCTCACCATCATGCATTAACATTCATTTGGTCACACAGTCCAAAAATCTGTGAGCTCTCTGAAAGAGGCAAACCAGAGCCCCTAAAAAAGCAGCTGCCGTTTTGCTTCATCCTCCATTCTGTATGCCTGCTTGTTGTTGTGTGCCAGGAACATTAGTCTCTGGTCCCCACTGCGATGTATCAAACAGATGCTTTTCAGTGTTGAAGGCATGTTGTGTGTACATCCACCAGCTGCTGGGGATGAGCACACGGCCAGCTCTCTCCCCCACAGGTATTGGGAAGCCCACAAGCTTCAGCTGAAAGCACCAGATTTCTAGCCCAGCCAATACTGGGATGTGAGTAGGCTATTAGTGCAGACTTATTCCCTGAGAAACAGCTACCTCTGGAATTTATAATGAGTAGCCATTATCAAAAGTAGTGTAGGTGCATTTAAACATTTTACCTGTTGGCTCGGTATCTACTCCCTAGAGCAGTGGTTCTCCACCAGCAGCCCTAGCTGCACACAGCTGCAGCCCCTGAGACACCCTTAGGGTTATACAGATGGTATCTATATAAGGTCTGGATGCAGCCCACATAACACACAGCGAGCTGCATGTGTGGCCCACAATGGCAAATAGGTTGATGATAACTGCTCTAGAATAACTCTAAGGACTATGTTACTGCACACACAGTAAGATGCAAATACACCTCTTGGCAAACAATACAGTGAATAGAAGGACCAGGCCTGCCTCACCTGGGATACCCAGCAGCTAAACTCAACTGTAGGGATGTGTGATGGGGCGGCCCCGCCCCACACTCCAGCCCCAGGAAACCACCTGGCTCAGGGGGCGGAAAGGGCTGTGCCCACGCCACCATACTAGGCATGCTCCCAGGAGGCCCCAGGTATAAAGGTTTGCAGTCCTGTTCAGTCGGGGCAGACAGCCGACAGAGCAGGAGCCAGGGCCCAACCTCCAGAGCCGACGACCCGTCAGCCAGAGAGGGAGTCGTCAGGCCCAAGCCTGGCTCGGCCCCAGCATCGGAGCCGCCAGCCACACGGGACCCAGGCACCGAGTCGGAAGGTGCTACAGACACCAGGCTAGCGCCAACAGGTGGGACGCTGCCGACCAGGGGAAGGGGCATAATTCAAACATTCTTTAATTCCCTCGGCCCATAAAAAGAAATAGAATTTGAGTTGCAAATCCCAGGAGGCCACAATAAGTAGATGTAAGTCACTGCAAATTACTGGGCTCTACTAACCCTCATTTGACTACAATAGAATAGAATCAGGCCAATAGACAGATGAACACAATTTGGATCTCAAGCAAAAAATGCTGGGTGGGTAGGTGGGGGGAGAGCATAGGAGGAGATACCACCGAACAGGACACAGTGATCACTCAGCCTAGAGATAAGCAGGCTTTGGAAATGATGAAAGCGCTGATATTTATAGAGGGGGCAGGTCGGCGCTTTCTGTGAAGTGCAGCCGTTTTGTTAAAGCTGAGCAATCAGCGAGCTCAGTAGCCCGTTTCATGAAATGGGGAACCTAACCCACGGATGGATCCAGCTTGTGCAGCTAGGGCAGCGATGAGCAACCCGCGGCCCACAAGGGATCATTGGGGTTCCATGCATGACCCACAAGACGTTTTGTTTATCATTGTCCATGTACAGGGTTGCCACATTCTGCTGGTTTCAGTCTGCGTCGTTTTTTCCCTACTGTTATTACTAAAGTGACACACACGAAAAGCCAGGCCACGTGAAGGGAGGTGGATGCTGACTGCACACAACATTGACTGGGAGAGCCGTGTGCTCCCTCTGCATCCAATCAAAGCCCGGCTACAGTTCCATTGGCACCCCCTGCAAATTCTAGGTACGCAAGTGCAGGGAGCAAAACTGCTCTATCCGGGGAGACCATCTTTGTTACAACAATCTTGCAGCTCACTGAGATGGAGGAGGGCCACTCATGCAGCCCACTCACGAGCCCAGGTGGCCCATCACTGAGCTAGAGTGTTCCAAAGAGGTTTTTTCTCATCTGCTCCTTTCTTTGTTCAAAACTATTCTTATAAGTCATTTTTAGTGCTCATGAAAGTGAATTACAGGCCGACTAGTACCAGACATTGCTCCCCACACACGGCTCTGCCTACATACCTCAAAGCCCCTCTTCTTCGTCAGTCCCAGAACCTGCAAATGGCTCAGTTCTCACCTATCCCAGCCCGTTATCCTCAGTCCTGGCTACAACAAACTGCCGAGAATTGCCAGCGCTCCAACTTGGCAGGCTGAGCTTGGACACCCTTCTCTCTGCAGATTTCACTTCTTACCTCGATAAGGGTTTGTTTTCTCCACCTCCCACACGGCCCTCTGCCCAAGACCATTCCTCCTGTGGAACAGTGGCAATGCAAACACAAAAAGCTTCTGATCAGTAGAAATGGCAGTCCCAGAAAACAAAGCTTTAGGGGCCCATGGGAGGAGGCATGCTGGGACTGGACATAGAGTTTTCACAAGCAGGACTGAGGGTGCAGTGGGGTAGGGGGAAGGGATGTGAAAGTGTAACCAGCGATGAATCCAGGCTCATTGGTTAATATGCACAGTTACACACAGCCCTCTTCCCCATGCTGCTGCCTCTGATACAGAGGCAGCAGCACAGGAGGGCAGGTGGCTTCTGGGGAGACATCCGCCCCCTTTTCCCCCGCATGTAACCGTTGACATTTTCAGTGGTTACACAATTACATAATTAAATGCATTTTAACATCCCTACTAGGGGGCCAACCAGAGACCACCTACTACTTAAGAACTTCCTGTTCTCTTCTGATCCCCACCAAACCCCTCCACAGTTCCATGTCCTCAAAGACCTATGCTTCCTCCCGCCCCCACAGCCGATCTCTTCTTCCCCTGCACGTTAAACTGGGGACCCATCTGTATGTCCTGACTCTGTGGTACACGGGGTACCTAAACAAGCTAAATTCTCAGAGTGCAACAGTTCACATGAGGTCAGGATGTGCAGCGCCCCAGGTGCTCCTGGGAGCTAGCCTGCGTGTGTTACATGGCAAGGGGTACACGGCACACTCAGGTCCAGCCCTGGCAGAGCCAGGTACAAGGCCACACTAGTGCAGGAGGCAGCCTTTATAGATGCTGGTAGTCTGTCGGGCAAAGAGAGCTCAGTCAAGCTCAGAACAAGAGTGGCTGAGACACTTGCATATTCCTGGACTATGAAGATGTCTCATCACCTGGTCAGTCGATATGATCTGTAATCCAGCCCAATCCAGCCGCTCTGCTCAGTGTCTCTGTCTGCATTATCCTGTGGCCCTTGAAAACTAACTTTGGGAGCGTTGCTTTGTCTCTACTCCAAATGGTTTCCCTGGGGCTACCCCCCCAGATGAGCCAAGACTGAGCAATGCAGGGTCTTGTTCACCAGTTTACTACTTTAAACTATCCTTGCTCCTCTCGGAGGAGGCACAGAATAAGAGCGTAACAGCAAAGCCAAGGACTGGAACACCCACTGGCCCTTGTCAACCTCACGCCTAGATCAGCTGATTACAATGACAGGTACAGAGCAATGTGTAACAATCTGCCTCTTCACTGCCAGCAGACAGCACCACCTCTAGGCCCCTCCCATTCCCTGCCATCCTGTGCTTCCAGGTAGCTGGGAGCCAAGCTATAGACATCTAATTCACTGTTTGGCAGTTGCTCACCCTTCCCGGTTTGCCCGGCGGAGGCACACCTGCTCTGCTGCTGCGTGCCCCAGGTGCATCCTGTCGCTCCAACCATTTTAACAGAAGGGAAGAGGGCAAGACAGCACAAGAGGAGAATCATAAGGGAAAGAGTTGCCCAGCTGCTGTTATTTATATGTGCTAGGTGCCTCACAGCCATGTGAGAAGATGAAATTCCTGCCCCAGCGAGTTTACAGCAAGCCAGAAGCAGTTTGCCAGGCTTAGCCCCTGGTGGGTCACCAATACTTTATTCTCCTGAACATCTGCAGGGAGGGCTGCTTGCAGCTCCTGCTGGCCATGGATCGCCGTTTCCAGCCAATGGGAGCTGCGGGAAGCAATGTCCCGGTCTGTGCCGCTGCCTGCAGCTCCCATTGGCTGGGAATGGTGATCTGCGGCCAATGGGAGCTGCAAGCGGCCATACCTGTGGACAAACAGGTGAATAAAGCACTGGTGGCCCACCAGGAGCTAACCCTGGTGAACTTCCTTCACTCCATGGGCTGCTTATTGCCCACCTCGGTTTATAGTCTAATGTCGCTTCCTCTTCTCTCACCCCTCTCTCTAGGAACATGTCTAATGGGACTATCAAGAGCCAAAGAGAGAGGAAAGAAGGTCCGGTGGTTCAGACCCTGGCCTCGGACCTGGGAGATCCAGGCTCAATTTCCTGCTCTACCACCAACTTCCCCTCTCTATGCCTCAGTTCTCCAATGGCAACAAGGGGATAATAGCACTGCCCTGCCTCACCAGGGTGTTGTGAGGGTAAATCCATTAAAGAATGTGAGATACTCAGAATTCGACAGCAGTGAGGGCCAGATGAGTACCATCGAAAGAATTACACACAGGACAGGTAAGATTCTGGATCTGAACGCCACTGAATATTGGGAATGTGCAGCTCCCATTCCAAACTCAGCAAATCAGGCTCCTTTCAAGCTGGGCAGACCTGGGAACCTTTGAACCAAACACCCTGACCATCAGAGAAGCTGGGACATAAGGCCAGGATCCAAGGATGAAAGTAACTTACAATTTCTCACAGGTGCTGTCCTATTGCAACCCAGGTCCCTGCCAGCTCTTTCAATAGCTCCGTGCTGGCTTTTGCCACAGCTCAGCCAGCTCTTGCCGGAGCTGCGCACCAGGGCACCCCCACTTCCGTTCACCTCTGCCAGCATCTGAACTCTGTGACCTGGGCCCATCTCAAGGCACTATGAGCTCTTTGGGGCAGGGACAGTTCCTTCGTCCTCTTTCTGGACACACTGTGATTGCTTCTGTAATGCCAATAATATACCAGTTGCATAATAACTATCAGCCAGGAAGTCCTGTACAAAGCAAACCCCATGCAGAGGTGGGAGGCATATATGAATGAGTAGCGTTAGATTGTGGCCTGGAAGTTATTTTCTGGCAGCCAAGCCATTTGACAGTGTTAACAAAATAGTTCTTTGTAGAGGGTATATTCTGCCCTCTTTAAAAACGCCTTTTCCTCCATAGGAACAGCATTCACACAACACTGATGCCACTGTCTCCCCCTTCCAAAACTTCCCTCCCACCCACTTAAAACAAAACAAACAAACAAACTCACTCTACAACAAGAGTTTTGACCATATAGCACTCTAAGTCCACTAAGGACTTCGCTACGTTTACTGATTTTCCATGGAAGGGACTCAGATGCTATGGTGTTGGGCAACACTATAAAAACCTGAGAAAAAGAGAAAGATTGGACTTTTCAAGGGACTGAGAGACTGTGTGCAGAAGAAGGTGGCTTGACACAGACAACAGCTTTAAAGCAGGGGTAGGGAACCTTTTTTTGCGTCGGGGGCCGCTGATCCACAGAAAAATCAGTCGGGGGCTGCACATAAGTGACAAGCAAAAAACCCCGAAACCTGCAAATGACAGGGCCCCCAAGTGAAAAGGAGACAGACAATCCCCACATGCCCCTCAGGAGGACCCAGGTGAGTGGATTTTGTGTGCTCCAGCCCTGCAGACAGCTGGCGGTAGGACTGGAGTGCCAGTGCGGGCTCCTCAATGTGTGTGTGGTTGTGGGGGGTGGGGGCCCTGAACCTCAGAGACCAGATCCAGGCAAGGTAGGGGCTGCATACGGCCCCTGGGCCTTAGGTTCCTCCCCCCTGCTTTAAGGGGAGAATGATATCTTGCTGTCCTGAATACACTACAAGACCTGCATTGTGGTGATCCAAGGAAACAATGGGGACACAGACAGAGATGTGACCGCACAGATTATTTGAAGAAGGTGGCTTGCAAACGCTGTTTATGATTATTTCCGGAATCAGGAGGGGACTAATCAGCCCAGGTGAAACTGTGCCACGTGGATTGTCCTGCGGCTGATAAGTTACTGTACAGCCCATCCCAAGCAGCTAAGCTGATCCTGGTTAGGAGGTACTGGCTTGTGCTGTATTAATATGCAAAGTGTGCCTGCCTTCCCAATTAAATGGAAAATGCTATGATTAAAACCAGAAGATATTAGATGGATAGTGCTGAACTATGGGCTTTATAGCCTACCTACAGAAGCCCCACAGGAGTACTGATGGAGTACATGCCAGGGAGATTACCAAAGGAAAATCAGAGACAGGAATGGAAAGTGCTTGGGGAAGCAGGAGAGAGAGAGAAAATGAGGCAGCTATTTACGGGAGGATGTAATTAACACGATACTTCATCATGGTCTGCAAGACATGGGCCCTCTGGGCCTCACAGATCGGGGGCGGGAGGGGAGGGGAGACCCGACCACCCACACCAACTGGAGCTAATCCTGGTTGCACATCTTGAAGGGAATAGGCAGACAAACTCATGGGAGCCGAAGTCTGGTACCAGCTCCAGAGGGGGAATGGATCCTGGCATAGGGCCCAGAGAAAGCCACAGTTCTTGGGAGCAGAGCCCTGGGACTGGGCTTACAGGGGGCAGGAGTATTTTCCCCTCTAGCAGGGCCTTGGCATCAGCCTGTGCGTTCCTATCACCTCAATGGAACAAGAGGGGAGAAGCAGCAGAGCAATAAAGCGTGACAGTTAATTAAACCCATGAAGAGGAGAGAGAATGAACCAGGAGGGATTAATAGCTGATTGGCGAATCCCCTTTTCCCTGCTATAAGGGGCTCGCACTGAATTCCCCACCTGCCTGGAACCCTCCCTGCTGTGCTCTGCATCTCAGCCCTGGGCCATGCGATCAGGTACCTTCCCCCCCCACTTTCTCCTCCTTCCCATCTCGGAATGCTGCCCCTCGTCACTGACGTACTCTGCGCCCGTGTTTCATGACTTGTGTTTAATTAACAGTGATGGCAAAGTCAGGTATATTTATGGGGGCTTCTAATCCTCACACTTATATTTCAGTTGCTATGGGTTTCCTTCCAGAGTTCCTTCCTTCTTCTTCCCCACCCCCACTACATAACTTGCACCAGAATGAAACCGAACACATTCTGCTAGTATAATTGGCTATATATTTTAGGAGTCCATCTATCCCCGAGCACTGAGACAAGAGTCCTTCAAATAACAGCCATGGGGAGAGAAACCATTAAAGAATGGAGCCAGAAATACTTCTCTTTCATCCAATTGTAAAGCCAGTGGTCAGCAGGAGGGACTGAACCTGCAACCTTAAGGGCTAAAACCATGTACCTCTAGAGCACAAGCTAAAAGCCCGCTGCCCCACCGCTAAAGCTGTAAAACAGACTTCACTCTCCTTCTCAGTGCCTCTGAGTTACACAATGTCTGGTGTGAAATTGTTACAGGCAACAAGCCTGATTCTGGAAAGGGGCGGAGCCTGAAGCTGGTATGGGGCTTGGTGTCTCAGGGGTCCCAAGTGTGCTTGATTGCCCAGTCTAAAGTGTTGCCACATACATCACCCATCAGGGAATAATGTGATCCCTGGCTGGGCTAACCAACAAGTGTCCTGATGGGCAGCACTAATGAGGTACAGATGCCTGATGCATGTCAGCAAAGAAGGGATGACACTGAATTGTCTCTCCATTGTACTCTCCCATGGAAATACCCACAGGAAAACATTCTGAGGTGCAGGAAATCCCGCAAGGGCTGGCTCGCATTGCTTTTGGCAGACCTTCCTCTAAAGGGGATAGGATAGGTGGTCCATGAGGAAAGCAGGGGGTTCAGTCACTCAGCTGTATGGGTTCCCTTGTCACATCCGTCCATCTACCCCCTGTGGATGCTTTCATCCAAAGATCTCACAGGGTATGTCTACACTAGCCCCCTAGTTCGAACTAGGGTGGCTAATGTAGGCATTCGAAGTTGCAAATGAAGCCTGGGATTTAAATATCCCGGGCTTCATTTGCATCTTCCCGGGCGCCGCCATTTTTAAAAGTGACTGTGGGGTAGGGAAGTACCACTAGCCAATCACCCCATACCACCTCAGCGGCAGAGCCAAGAATAGAACCCATTTCTTCTGCCTCCTTTACCCTATATCTCCCTGTATCTTAACTAGGGAGACTGAACCACCCTCCCAAGCAAAGAGTCAGTCCCAAGGTTTAGAACTTGAGTGGTCTATATGAGGAACTCGGGAACTAGCAGCTCACTATGGCTATGTCTACTCAGCAGCGTTACTTCGGAATAACTAATGTTATTCCGAAATAATTAAGAGTGCATCTACACTACATGCCTTTATTTCAAAATAATGGTGAGCTGGAGTTACTTCTTACTCCAGCTCCTGTAACCCTCATTTCACGAGGGGTAAGGGAAGTCGAAAGAAGAGTGTTCTTCCTTCAACTACCTGCTGCGTAGACAGCACCAAAAGCTGAGTTAAGCTATTTTGACTTCAGCTATGCAATTGACATAGCTTAACTTGCGCAGCTGAATTCGACGTTAGCCCTGCTGTGTAAACGTACCCCACCTGTCCAGTGCATCTTCCATCTTCAAAGGATCACTATCCAGAACATTGCAGAACCCACTTTACACACACAGACATAACTTCAAGTGTTGACCAGCCTTCCACAAAATGTACATATACTGCCATGATTCAGGAAATCAAAGGCTTTTTTTTTTTTTTTGGCCCGTTAGTACCTGGTGATTGGCTATATCTGAGCAAGGGGAACCATATTTAATTTAAAAAGTTCATTTTCTGTCTAGCTACAACTTCAACATTCAACAACAGGGCTAGATTCTGATCCCACTGAGCACTACTTTACTCTACCAGTGAGACTCTTAATGGAGTAAGGTGCTAATTAACATAAGTAAAGGTATCTGAATCTAGCCTCAGTCCACTGGGATGGCTGACCCACTTTGGGCACAGACTTCACTGTCAAGAGAAGGAACAAAATATGCACGTATTTAACAGTCTACGAACAGCACCAAAACAAAGATAAGCATGTCCCTCCCATCTGCACATGGGACTTCCTTTGCCCAAAGGCAATAGAAATACGTATTTCGACTCAAGGTTGACAGCTCGATTCCTGCACAAAAGTTATTAATCAATGGCATGCAAAAGGACAGCACACTTTGCACACTGCAAAACCATCATCCCAAGGAACCCTCCAGCTCAGCAGAGACACCAAGAGTGGGAAGGGGAAGGGGAAGGAGACTGACTTACCCTCTTAACCCTGGAGTGGATCACGGCAGGTCAATCTTAGGTGGGGGAAGGAGACTGCATTGCTTATTGCTGTACCTGTTTGGGGATAAAAAGGAGAGCCCAGTTTAGCACTTGGTAAGAATGCTAAATTGTCACATTTATTTATTTAAAAACAAACCCCAAAAGCCTATATTAGCCAGCACTCAGTTGAGGAACAATCGAAACGTGGTGTCTGTATCCAAGATCCCAGTCAAAAGGGGATGTTCTCTGTGTGGGTGAGGCTGAAACAGGAACCAAAAGAGTATTGTCAATATATAGTGAGCCCAGAGATAATGTCAGCAGCTGTAGCTCACCCAAGGGGCTTTCTTCCATGGTGATCTATAAAGGGGGAATAAAAACTAGCTGGGATCTAGTTCTGCAGCAGCCGAGCTCTGAACACTCCCCTTGATGGCAATGGAAACTGGCTGTCGGGAATGGCAGTATTCATAAGCGGGCCTGGGAAAAGCTGGGGGTAAATTTCTCACACTGAAGATGTTTTGCACTTTGCAGGATCGGGTTCATAAAGATTCTACCATGAAAATGTTTATTTAAACAGGGAGACCCTTCCACATAACCTAATGATAAACATACAGGCTAAAAAAACATTTCCCCTTTATCCAAACTTCCATCGACCCAAACAGATCTCACGGACTCCCCATTCCCTGTTGAATTTAGATAAAACGGCATAAAATGAGAGAGATCGCTCAAGACAATTTCCGCATTTCTTTTAAAGCACTATTTTTAAAGGAAGAAAAGGACTCTAGAAGGAGGGGATGGAATTAGTATCCATAAAGTTGTGATACAAGTGCTCCCCGCAGAAAACACACAGGGAGGGCTGAATGGTACTTTGCTCGCTCACTTGCACGCTTGCTCATTTTTCTCTCATTTCTCTCTGGTGGCGAGAGCTGGCATCCCATCTCTAATTCAGAATTTCTCACATTCTCTAAGTTTATGTCCACCATTAACATTATTTAAACATCACCTTATTTTTTTCCCCTTCCTTCTTCTAGGCATTTCACAGTCAAGTTACTTTTTTTTTTTTAATGATAGTTTATTAAGAAAAGCTGACTATACCTCTGCTCCGTCTGCTGGAACAGCTCTGGCAAATAAAAAACCCACCTCGCAGGAGACAGTTTTATTCTGTTGATCGGAAGTCTGCCAGCCCAATTTATGATTGAACATAAGATCTCCAAATCTGAATTTATGTCTTGTAGTATAACGACAGGTCAATGAGATTAAAAGTATGTTCATGAGAGAGCTGTAAGGCAATTTGAGTTTCATGGGTCTGTGGTGATTGGACGTTCAGTCTAAGAAAACCTGCCTTAATAAAACACTTGCAGTCCCCGGAAACAATCTGCACATTTTTCATTATTGCAGCCTTGCTGTGGTCTCCTTTACAAACACCCCCCAGAGAGGGAGAGCGCGAGAGAGAAAGCAAATCTCCCCCTCCTCCCCTATTTGAATGAATCCATCAGAGAAACTGCGCCGATAATAAATGGGCTGAATTAACAATGGGAACATTTTTTTTTTCAGGATCAAATGGTTCAGACTATGTAATGGGGGAAGGAGGGGCGGAGAAGGATGAAAATCCAAACTTTGCAGAGACAAAAGTGTTCTGGCCGGTTATCCACACCCCAAATGAAAAATATATGGGGTTTAAAAATGCAGACCAATGGCCTTGATACTTATAGAGTGAAATTCACTCCACATGTGGAGTCCTGTGCACTCCAGAACCCCTCTTATGCCTTTAATTTGGGGTTCAAGTAAGGCTTTACCGGCACACACGGCCTCATTTGGTCCATCTGAACTGAGCAAACTTTTTCAATGGATACAGCTCCTAGCTGCAAAATTCTCAAGATCCTCAAAGATCCGGTGATAGGGTTAGATTTCACATTTCAGGTGTTGGTTCAGCCCATTATGGGTTGCAAAACTTCAGGTTGAGATTCAAGCTATCCCAAAGTTGGGAGGGCACAAAGCCAGGGGGTGGGGGTGCAGAATGTTACAGTGACAGAGAAGATGAGATCTGGAGCCAATGTTGTCCTGGGGCTCCAGGCAGCTTGAGGCCACAATTTCAGTTCAAGCCCACCTCTGCTCATCCATATTTAGGTTCATTTACAAGAGGCATCTCAATGTCAAGGGCAAAATGGGACATTAGACATACAGGAGTAGTGCGGGGACAGGAAATGGTCATTACAAGATGTTTGCACAGCTCCGAGTATGATGGGAGAATGAGCTCAGCTGCAGCCCTTAGGCGCGGTTATAATTAAAATAATAAATAGCTTGAATGGATCTATCTAAACTAATCTAGGTATTTATACTAAACCAATCACAGCTGCATGCTGAGTACTGTGGTAGGATCTGAATGGTTAATAAAGAATACACAGGAGTCCACTACTAAAGAATGCTGTCTCTCTAGAAAGCTAGAAAAACCACTGTTCTCTAGGTCCCCATCTCCAGAGTAGTGTAAAGAAATGCCAAAAGAGACCTGTTTTCCAAATCCAGTTCTGGTGCAACCCAAGATGGTGGAAATCTCATGAGCACTGATAGGTGAATGAGAAGGCTGATAATTCTGGATGATGGAAATATCATGCCATCAACTGATCTCACCAGATTTCTGCATTCTGGAGCCAAGATCTCACCAGAACACCTGACTAGATTTTTGGCATTGTCCAACTTGACCCTTTCCCCAGCTCTGGTATGAATCCAAATTTCCCATAGCTAATCCAGTTTCAGAACTGAACACTTCCTCCTTTCTAGACACCACAGGTGAAGACACACATAGCAGGGAGCCCTCAGCAGTGTGAACAAATCCTCCAAAAAGTTGTTTTGCCTTTTTTGCTTTGAACCTGTTTTGTTCCTTTTCAATCTCTCAAATGTTCAGGAACGTTTAATTCAGGAAACGTTCATGGGACTTGCACATCTGGTGATAGGGAAAAGGAACCAGGATTCACTTCCACTTGCGTAATGCAGAACTGAACCAAACTCTTCATTTCCCTGATGCATCTAAGATCTTCCAGCCCAGAAACGAGTGCCCTAAAGTCACCAAGGTCTGATTTTAAGAGATGCCAAGAACCCACGACTCCAGCTGCCTTCAATAAGCATTGTGGGTGCTGAGCCAATTGGTTAATAATGCTAAATAAACAGAACAGGAGTGCGGAGAATACAAAACATACCTGAGAACTCTAGAAAAGCTGAGTGAAGGAGTCTGAAAAAGGAGAGGGGGTGTAACAAGATGGTGGCGGGTCGTGACCTTCCCTGAGCTTATTTAACTAGAAGAGTCAGCCCTGCTATTTGGCTGCCTCTGTCAAAATAAAAGAAGCTTCTAAATCCAGGTTCCCTGTGTAGTTGCCCCATGCAATGCTCCAGGGGCCAGTGCATGTTTGTTGAGCAAACCCACCTCGGATAGGAGAGGAGATACCAGGATGTTCCTGCTTTGTCTTTGTTTAACAATCTGTTTTGTTGTCAGGCAGGGCAATCCGCCAAAAAAAGTTCCTCTTGCCTAAGCTTCATGGGCGGACTGCCTTCAGAATTTATACAAATAAAAGAAGAAACTAAAAGTGCCGGCAGCACCGATCTGATTACAGAGTCATTTATTTTCTGGTCGTTAATAATTTGTGCAATAAAAGATTGCATGCCTTTCTGAGTTAGTAGGAGTTATTGGCACAAATTTCCCTCCACACTGGTGTGAGTCTGTGCTTGGAACATAAATTATTAGTTTCTTATCGCTTTCCTCTTCATTTTTCATGCTGCCACGGCGAGATCGCCAGAAGCCAACCCCTGAGTCTCGATCTTATTTTATGCTGCAGGAGAGAAGCAGCGAAGGCGGTTATTCTGTCTTTAATTACACAAGCCTGCTCTGTAACAACCCCTTCCCTACCTCGGTACTGGCAGGTGTATGCACTGTTTTGTGTTTGTATATATGCAATGGCCTGTGGAGATAGGCAGGTAACTCTGCCATCCACCAACTACATTTCTAATGAAAGCGGTGCTTGGAGCCATCAAATGACAAGCTTCCACCACCCTGCCAGCTTCTGTCAGATATCCATCTGGAATACGAGTGAGACGGTCACATGTGTGTGCATCTCAGTGAACAACCCAGCTGGCTGTAGTGTGTGCATACACATGCAGTGGGGCGGTGAGCATGGGAAGAGTATTTATTCATCACCATTGAAGAGCAAGAGGCAAGTATCAGCACGCACACACCCTCTGTGCATTGGTGCCAGTCGGCCATATTATGAGTCCTACACAAGGTCCAATCAAAGGCAGAGAGGTTTGATGCCAACTGCTGAGGAAAAAAAGGGGTGCGTCTCTTCAGCTGTCAACACTGCAGAGCTTTTCCGGGATACCAGAGGCATCCCGGAAAAGCTATGCCACGTCCAAGGAACGCGACCGCTTTTTGGGAACAATTACCAAAAAACGGATGTGTTGTTTTGCACCCCTGTAATCCTCATTGTATGAGGAAGAAGGGATATGTCGAAAGAGGAGGTTTTTCCAAAATTTGGCCCCTTGTAGACGGGCCAAATTTAGGAAAAGCCTCTTCCGAAAGAAAAGCGGAAAAAGATACGCAAATTGCAAACTGCAATTTGCGTGTCTTTTTCTGACTTTTCGTTGCAGTCTAGACATAGCCTTCCTGACATCCAGAAGGGGAGGTACCATGGCTACAGAAAGGGACTCCGATCAGCAGATCTCAGTTTCTCTATCTGCCAATTGGGATACTTACCCACCTAAAATACCTTGAGCTCTATGGATGGAATGTGATAAGCATGAGGATGTACTTAAAGATACCACACTGACAAAGGTTCTGTGAGCAGGAGTGTCCTTTTTCTGAGAGACCTGGCATGGAGCAGGTGTTCTTGAGGTCACCACTACTTTGGCATATGCCATAGTTCACACAAATTCCACATACAAAATTCTCGATCTTCTTCATATTGTGGCCCAACAGTCAGCGCCTTTCAGTGCATCTGTAGTGGGACAGCTGCCCTACTCTGGCCAGAAGGGGTTAAAAGAGGCTGAGGGAAGCCTGCCCAGAGCCCTGGCCAATCAGGCAAGGACTTAGAAGGAGTCAATGAGAAAGTGGCTTACTGGGGAAGCCCTGTTTATAAAGAGCTGCTCAGCCTGGCAGAGAGCAGTTGGGTCCTGACCAGTGTTGGTGGAGGACAAGCTCCCAGAGAAGGTGAAGCACCTTGAGCAGAGCAGAGCAGTGCTTGGCAGACTCAGGGGAGCTAGAAGGAGGCTCTGGTCTGATATCTCCCAAGCTATGACCTTGATATAAGGACTGAGAAGGTGCAAGGGGTTATGGGGAAGTAGCTTAGGGAACAGGAGGAAGAGAAGGAGGGCAGGACAAGGCTGCTACCTGAGGGTCACTGGACTGGAACCCAAAGTGGTGGGCAGGTCTAGGTCTTCCCTTCCCCCTTGCACGGCACCTAGCCACACTGAAGAGTGGCCTTTATAGACTTTGGCTTTCCCCTGCGGGGAGAGGCTGGACTGGGGCTGCAGTTGGCCATGGTGGCAGAGGGTGAGACTGAGGGCTGCCGATACCCCCAGAAGGGGTGAGCAACTGGAGCAGTGAGCACTGCCAGAGAGCAGTGTCTTGAGGAGGACGCTGTGGTCCTGGGAGGGACGTGAGTCCAGAATTAGAGTGTGGAGAGAGCGCAGAGTGATAGTGCGTGAGACACCAGCCAGAAGGGGGTGCCCTGCTGAGGACTGAGTTAATTCCCCGAGTGACCAGCAGGACGCGCCACAGCCATGAGTCAACACCATTACGTCTCCGTGGGTTATGTCCCAGAAATTCCTCCCGACACTGCCTGCTCAACTTCAGAGTCCCGCAGAAGGCATCACCAGAAAGGGTGCACTACATGATGCAGTGACCTGAGCCATCTGCACTTGCAAAGGGCTGATCAACCCCTGCACTTTGAAGAGTGGAGCCTGGAATGGGGAATCTGGACTTGGCACAAATTTCCCTCTACACTGGTATGAGTCTTTGCTTGGAATGTAAATTACTTGTTTCTTATTGCTTTCTTCTTCATTTTTCCTGCTGCCACAGCTCTTCATTAAGGGGCTACCACCAATGTTCCTTCTCACTTTTTTCCATCAATGTGCAGAATACATTTTGCTACGTGTACCAAAACATTTGAAGATGTGCACCATCAGTTGAAACACGTTGCCCTCTGTGGGAGGCTGAGAGTGCTCTGCTAATCAGCTGGTGGCATTTGAATCTCTCTCGGGTGGCCACCCAAGCACTCAGCTTATAAGGAATACAGATCACTACCCAGATTCGGAACCGCAATTCTATATAGAACACTCTGCAACACACTACAGCGTGCTGACCTGGCCTTCAGATTTATAGATCCCCCTCCGCACGCTTTTCTTGTATGGTGACTCCAATCACTCCTGTGGCCACAGTGGAAGCCCCGTATCTTCTCTCCCAGATGATGTCCTAGATATTTGGAATGCCAAATACCTGCTCTGGAGCTGTTAGTGGGAGAGGAGGAATGGTGGGGCTCTAGCCAGATGTGTATTCCAAAGGGCACGTGTGCACTAAACTCCAGTGGAGCTGAATGCTGGATACCACAGAGAATTTGACTTATCCTTACAGAATGCATTCCCTTGCCATTATGGCTAAGTGTAAGCAGCCCTGTTGAGGCCCAATGGTATCTCTCAATAATGGAATGATATATGCTCAGGGCACCCCTGTGCACATATATATGTTGCAAGCAACACATAGTCCTGTATTCTAGGAGGATTTATAAGGGTGGGCCAGAGCAGGAGCAGCACACGCATAAGGGCACAGTGTGAATTCAAGAATAGTGATAGAAATGTAGCCGTGTTAGTCTGGGGTAGCTGAAGCAAAATGCAGGACAATGTAGCACTTTAAAGACTAACAAGATGGTTTATTAGATGATGAGCTTTCGTGGGCCAGACCCACTGGGTCTGGCCCACGAAAGCTCATCATCTAATAAACCATCTTGTTAGTCTTTAAAGTGCTACATTGTCCTGCATTTTGCTTGTGAATTCAAGAGTTACTGATGACTCAGTGCTTGGCATGTCTCATGATAATGCCGCACTGGTGGGTTCACCGATCTTTTCAAAGCGATGCTAATGTCCAGGAGCGGCCCTAGAATAGCTGCCAGCAACTGGCACCCTAGGCAAAACGCGCAATCGGTGCCCTCGCCTCCAAAGCCCTCAACGGCTGTTTATCTTGACGCCCTAGGTGACTGCCTAGTTTGCCTGTATTGACGGGCCGCCACTGCTAATGTCCACGGCGTAGCATTTACCATGTCCGTGGCAGGTGTGCTTCAAATGTCCAGCCTGAGTTCTCACGATTGTTTGAAGGGGTGTCATCATGATGTGGCGGCATCAGGGCTCTGTTTAATTGTTACTTGTGGTGGAATAGGAGTTGGCTTCCTCCTGCAGAGTATTTTAAAACAACCTCTCTTGCCATCAGTCTGTAACAGAGCTGGAGAGAAATATGCTATCCTCATCAAGTTTAGAGCGACACCCTGTTGTAGTTTAGGAAACCAACAAGCTGGGGAACATCCCTTATATTGCTGTTGAACTGAAGTATTTATTACATGCACACACACAAAATCCCAGCCCACCCACCACTCCGGCACAGGGAAATTATGCTTTAAAACTCCCTGCTGAGCAAAACCCATGAAAATAGGAAGTTTATGTTGGAAATCTAGCAGCCATAATCCTGCAGTTATAATGAGCACACTTAAAAAACAAAAAGTGTGAAAGCAAGCGGCATTGTTGCATGCATTTTTGCTTATCAGACACTTCCAAAAAATAGTTTCAAAGAAAACCAAGAGCTGGTGTCCTGCAGAGACCCCCCCAAACCCTTCTCAGGTCAAGGGAGGCATCTTAGTTCTCAAAAGCCACCTCCCACTTAGATAGTCAAGGAGCAACGCTGAGGGGTCACCAAAGGCAACCCTGTAGCACCCCTTCTGGCAGAGAGACACCTAATTTGTAGCATGTAGCTTCTTGTGCCTGCTAGATACAGACAAACACTGTGCTCCTCTCTGACTTTCTTGTTCCTGAACGGACTTAGCCTCTGCCGCCTAATGTCACTAGTCAGGCACCTCTCTAATCCCATCTTGCACAATACAGTTATACAAGGGACTGCAGACTACACCACAAATCCCATCCAACCCCCCAGTGCCCTCAAGGATGGGTTAGGGTTAGGGATATTTTGGCCTTGGAAAGGGTTCAGAAAAGGGCAACTAAAATGATTAGGGGTTTGGAACAGGTCCCATATGAAGAGAGGTTAAAGCGATTGGGATTTTTCAGTTTAGAAAAGAGGAGACTGAGGGGGGATATGATAGAGGTATATAAAATCATGAGTGGTGTGGAGAGGGCGGATAAAGAAAAGTTATTTATTAGTTCCCATAATAGACGAACTAGAAGACACCAAATGAAATTAATAGGTAGCAGGTTTAAAACTAATAAAAGAAAGTTCTTCTTCACACAGTGTGTAGTCAACCTGTGGAACTCCTTGCCAGAGGAGGCTGTGAAGGCTAGGATTATAACAGAGTTTAAAGAGAAGCTAGATAATTTCATGGAGGTTAGGTCCATAAAAGGCTATTAGCCAGGGGATAGAAATGGTGTCCTTGGCCTCTGTTTGTCAGAGGCTGGAGAAGGATGGCAGGAGACAAATCGCTTTGGTCCACCCTCTGTGGGGCACCTGGTGCTGGCCACTGTTGGCAGACAGGCTACTGGGCTAGATAGACCTTTGGTCTGACCCAGTACGGCCGTTCTTATATTCTTATGGTATCAGAAAGTGGATGCAGTGGAATGTTCCTTGACTGCAGAGAAATCCAGAAAGAAGGACGCCAAGTTTAAACTCAGCTAAATTGCGTGCACTTTTTGGATCTGGGATGTTGGTTGGTACCATTACAGAGCCCTGGGGCCAGCTGTGCAGTCAGCATCCAGACTGAAACCTGCCCAAAGCTCTGGGGGTTTGGTCCAGGCCAATCACTATTAACAAAGGGATGGGAAAGGAGAAAAATACCGGGGCGGCGGGCACGTAATGGAATTCTCCTTGATGCTCTGCCAAGTCCTCCAGGTTGTCTTGTGACCTTTGGAACTATAAAGGATAGTTCCCAAGGCTCTTAGGAGCAACACACTCACTCTGTCTTTCATCAGTTTCAAGAAACATATGACTCCCTTTTTCCATTTACTCAGGAGTCTCTTTGTCACATAGCCGTGCAGAATTTGTTTTCCTGTCACCAACACCTGCCACAGCCATGCTTTCTATAAAGTAAAATGGCAGCAAGCCAGCATGGCTCATCAAAACACAGCCTCTGTGCTGCCTCTCCAAAGATCCACACCTGGTAACATCTTCCCACCCCTTATTCACATCCCTGGCTATACTGGTTGGCTGAATACCACATCTCACTGTGAAAGAAGGGGCCAGTGCACTTCATGGATATAAGAATGAGCATATTGGGATGGTCTGTCTACCCCAGTATCCTGTCTTCTGACAGTGGCCAATGCAAGGTGTTTCAGAGGGAATGGACAGATAATCAGGTGATTATTATAAGTGTTGGCCATTCTCAGCTTCTGGCAAACAAAGTCTAGGGAAGCTTCAGAGCCCAGTTTTGCATCCAGCAAACGACAGGATGGACCTATCCTTCATGAATGTATCTAGTTCTATAACACTGTTATAGTCTTGGCCTTCACAACATCCTCTGGCAAGGAGTTCCACACGTTGATTGTGCTTTGTGTAAAGAAATACTTTGTTTAAAACCCGATACCTATTCATTTCATGGTGACCCCTAGTTCTTGTGTTATGAGTAAATAGTACTTATTTACTTTCTCTACACCGATCCTGATTTTATAGACCTCTATCATATCCCCACACTTAGTTGTCTCTTTTCAAAGCTGAAAAGTCCCAGTCTTATTAATTTCTTCTTATATGAAAGCTGTTCCATACTCCTAGTCATTGTTGTTGCCCTTTTCCTATACCTTTTCCAATTCCATTGTGTCTTTTCTGAAATGGGAGGACCAGATCTGCACACAGTATTCAACATGTGGGTGTACCATGGATTAATACAAAGGCAATATGATGTTTTCTGTCTTATTATCTACCTTTTCCCTAATGATTCCCAACATTCTGTTTGCTTTTTTAACCACTGCTGCACATTGAGTGGATGTTTTCAGAGAATTTGAAAAATTTGAAAATTGGAGAGCCCTGGTTATGAGTATGTTGAACAGTATTGGTCCCAGTAAAGACCCTTGGGGGACACCACTAGTTACACGTCTCCATTTTGAAAACAGACCGTGCGTGTTTAAAATCACTGGTGAAGAAGGGACAGAGGGTCGTTTCAGTGGGTGAAATTTCTATTTCATAAAATACTAATTTCTTCCCGTAGACATAGATACTTCATTTTAGCTGAATATTTTTACTAGGGGAACTGCATTTCCCAATTCCCCACTTCGAACCTTGTATGTATCCCTTGAAAAATGTGTCACTGTGCACACACAAGCTATATTGCACTTTATGAGGCACCTCTGGTTCAGTGACCTCTTTGTCTTTCTAGTTTGGGCTCTTGCACACTTCATTATGGCCCTGCTGTTTCCTGAAGTTATAACCCCAGGATTCCTCTCCCCCTGCCTGGGACTAATGACTAGAGCCGTGGTTCTCGACTCCCGGCCTGCTTGCTGCCCACTCCGCACTCTGCTGCAGCCCATGAGGCAGCCCCGGAGCCATACAGGTAATATATTACCTGTATGGCTCTGCAGCTGCCTGGAGGTAGCCCACATTACCCAGAGAGATGTATGGCCCACAATGGCAAATAGGTGAGAAACACTGGACTAGAGAGACAGGACTCCCAGATTCAAATCCCAAGTCTGCCACTGACTC
This sequence comes from Pelodiscus sinensis, assembly GCF_049634645.1. Classification (NCBI taxonomy): domain Eukaryota; kingdom Metazoa; phylum Chordata; order Testudines; family Trionychidae; genus Pelodiscus; species Pelodiscus sinensis. The sequence continues at coordinate 14,253,880 of NC_134733.1, read as the reverse complement.
ATCATGACCTTGTGGGCCAGTACCAGGCAGCTAGGCCATAATTTTCAAATGTGGATGTCCAAACCTTACTCACCTATCTCCCAAATTAAGCACTTAAAAAGTGACCTGATTTTCACAGGTGTTCGACACCCACCATTCCCACGCAGGGTAATGTGAACTATCTGAACCCTCGATAAATTTGAAATTCTCATCATCCACTTCATTCCCACCTTTGCTAGAACATGGCCCCCCACATATGCCAGCCCAGAAACCAGGAAGCCAAAAGTTAATTCCAAACCTGGGTCTCCCACCACAGCTTTACTGTGCTTCATGTTGGCAGCAGGTCCCAAAGCCCAGTAAAATAACCAGCACTCTGCCCAGGAAACCCCTAAATTAGTCTGGCATCTGCTGACCTGGGAAGGAGAAACCTTCCTGGATGCCCCTCGAAGGGTTAAATCAAAGTCATAACCCTGTGCCTCTGTTAGCCAGCAGACTTGACCCACCTTCCCTTAATCCAGGGGTGGGGAATGTTTTTTGGGTTGGGGGTGCCGACCCACAGAAAAATCAGTCAGGGGCCACACACAAGTGAGAAGCAAAAATAACTACCAGAAAAACCCACACCCCAGAAACAAACCTGACTGACGTAGCCCCTGACTTAGAAGGAGAAAGACACTCCCCTAATTCCCCTGAAACACTGGAATTTTTTGGGGGGTGGGAGACCCAGGATAGTAGATTTTGTTTGCTCCAGTCCTGCTTGGGAGGATGCAGTGGGGTGGAGCAGCATCATGGGTTCCCCAATGCTGGGGGAGCCCCAAATCTCAGGGGCCAGACCCAGGCAACCCAGGGTCCAAATCTGGCCCCCAGGCCTTAGGTTCCCCACCCCTGTCCTAATCTTTTTACCATACCAAATGAGCAGGTCAGGAAATAAAACCTTTCTGGTTTCCCTGCTCAGGATCAAGAGCACTTTTAACATCCTCAAGGCTCCAACCACCAAGAATTATATATGTTAAAAACAAATCTGTGGGCTACTGAATTATATATATATTTAATTTGTAGAGCAAGGCTTTTAACTAACCCCTCCATGTAACCATGAAGTATAAAAAGTACTGCCATTCAATCTGGCAGACCTCTTAGGATGTGCTATTACTCCCTCCCACAAGGCAAAGGAGGCTGGTGGAGCTAATTATGAATGATACGGTTTTGGGGAAGAGGAGGTTGTGTGCCTGTGGTTTGCTTGTTTTGAAGGGGAGAGAACTTTTGTTAAACAAATCAAAACTATATGTTATAGCTAAGTAGTATTACAGTCTAGATAAGTACCTGTATAATAGTATAATGGACACGCAGAGTTCTACAACCCATGTGGGGAGAAAATCTATTCCCTAATCCCTGAGGGACCTCGAGTGGTTTGAGGCACAGATTAACACTAATAATGTCAACCTGCAGTAAGAGCATCTTCTTCCCAGCTGCACCTCCTCACTTTAAGAGGGCTCAGGAAGCAAACATGGGCTAGGCCTCCACCTCACATTAGGAGGCTTGAGGGCAGAGACAAATAATGTACCATGTCCCAGGGCTGATTTCCCTGGCCACATCTGTGGGAGAGAGGGGTATTTCTGGCCCTTGGTGCAACAGCGGTACAGTGGGATGGACCCATCTGAGTGGGACACAGACCCTATATGGGCTAGGGACAGAGAGACACCACCCCCCTAAAAAAAGCTGGTCTTGCGGAGGGCAGGTGTCATCCCCATCCACCAAGCAGAACCAGGTCTAGTCTGGTTCTGTTCAGGGGACGGTGAACCTCTTTGCAAGGTGAGTTTCGGGAACTGCCACGGACAGAACCGAGTGCATGATCCCAACCCAGCGATACCCGGTCCGGTTGGGAATAGCTGGGCGATTTGGTGACAGCAGTAGCCAAAACCCAGTGCAGGGTCCAGACTGGGTTACCGTTGATCAGATGTGGCAATAGCAACAGCCAGAACCGAGCACAGGATCTGACTTGGGCTGTGAACTCTGGGTGTTTGGTAATAAAAGGAGCCAGAACTGAGAGCATGATCCGGATCCAGTGACACTCGGTCCGGTTCGGCAGCAGCCCCAGGCAAAACCGAACGAGGATCCGGACCCAGTGACAACTGGTCCGGTTCGGCAGCAGCCCCAGGCAGAACCGACCGAGGATCCGGGCCCGGTTCGGCAGCAGCCCCAGGCAGAACCGACCGAGGATCCGGGCCCGGTTCGGCAGCAGCCCCAGGCTGAACCGACCGAGGATCCGGGCCCGGTTCGGCAGCAGCCCCAGGCAGAACCGACCCAGGATCCGGGCCCGGTTCGGCAGCAGCCCCAGGCAGAACCGACCCAGGATCCGGGCCCGGTTCGGCAGCAGCCCCAGGCAGAACCGACCCAGGATCCGGGCCCGGTTCGGCAGCAGCCCCAGGCAGAACCGACCCAGGATCCGGGCCCGGTTCGGCAGCAGCCCCAGGCAGAACCGACCCAGGATCCGGGCCCGGTTCGGCAGCAGCCCCAGGCAGAACCGACCGAGGATCCGGGCCCGGTTCGGCAGCAGCCCCAGGCAGAACCGACCGAGGATCCGGGCCCGGTTCGGCAGCAGCCCTAGGCAGAACCGACCGAGGATCCGGGCCCGGTTCGGCAGCAGCCCCAGGCAGAACCGACCGAGGATCCGGGCCCGGTTCGGCAGCAGCCCCAGGCAGAACCGACCGAGGATCCGGGCCCGGTTCGGCAGCAGCCCCAGGCAGAACCGACCGAGGATCCGGGCCCGGTTCGGCCCGGCTGGGGGCTGATCCCTGCACCCAGGGCATGGCCAGGCACGGCCCCCCCGCCGCGGTCGGAGTCGCGCTGGAAGCGGAGCCGAGACGGCGATGAGCCGCCGCCACGTTTCAATTAGCGAGGCCGCCCCGGCCGCTGCCTCCCCCGGGGCGCTGCAGCCCAGCGGGGCCGGGCTCGCCCTGCAGCCGCCTACGCGCTCGCGGGAGCGCCGGGGCCAGACAGCGGCGGCCGGGCCTTAAACGGGCCATGCCGACAGGCGGCTTAAAAGGGCAACAGCGCCTGGCCAGGGAGAGCAACAACTACACGCGCGCGTACACACATCACCACCACCCGCACAGCACCACACACAGAGCAACTAATACACACACGCCCTAGAGAGCAACCACACACACACACACACAGGCATACAGCAGCACCATCACACACAGAGTAACAACTACATACATATACACCACTCTCAGAGCAACATACTGAGCAATAAGCACACCACACAAACCAACTACCACACACAGAGCAACATCCCAGCAACAGTTCACACACATCAACAGAGCAACATCTACACATAGAGCAGCACCATAACTACACAGACATCAATACCACTGCAACAATCACTCACAGACAATCAGCACAACAATGCACTGAGCAATGACCACACCACAAAGCAACATCACAGCAACAACTACACAAACATCAACAACACCACATCACACATGGAGCAACAACACACATTGAGCAAAAACTGCACACAGCAGCAACACAGCCACTTGATTGTGCACGTCAATCACACTGAGCAACAGCACAGCGATGCCAACACCACCATGCCACACACGGAGCAACACCACTACACACAACTGTACCACCACCCAGAGCCACTGAGCAACAACTGCACACAGCAGCAACACCACCACATGTACACCAACCACCACAGAGCACCATCACAACACTACACCACACAGAGTGCATCTAGACTGGCAAAATCTTGCTGCCGGTCTACACTGGCCGCGAGTATTTGCACAAGAACACTGAGTTTGTGCTGTACAAAATCAGTGGTTCTTGTGCAAATACTCTGACGCTCCTGCTCAGGGATAAGCCCTCTTGCGCAAGTATTCTTGCACAAGAGGGCCAGTGTAGACAGCCAAGTTAATTTCTTGAGCAAGAAAGCCCGATGGCTAAAATGGCCATCGGAGCTTTCTTGCGCAAGAGAGCATCTCCACTGGCACGGATGCTTTTGCTCAAAAGCAAATCTTTTGCGCAAAGGTACATGCCAGTATAGACACTTTCTTGCGCAAATACTTTTAACAGAAAAACTTTTCCGTTAAAAGTATTTGCGCAAAATCATGCCAGTCTAGACGCAGCCACAGAGCAACAACTGCACACAGTTGCACCATCATCATACAGTAACAACTACACAAACAGCAACAAAATACTCCACCATAATGCACACAGCAACCATCATACACAGAGCAATATCACCAAATACACCGCAACAATTGCACAGAAAGTACAAATACCACCACACAATCATATCACATAGCCCCAACTACACACACAGCAACAAAAACACAGTACTACAACATACAAAGAGCAACAACCTTATATACAGTAACAATCTCACCCAGCAGCAAACCACACAAACAGGTACTCAGCAATAACAAAGAGACAGAATATCACACACTCACCCCCGCACACAGTAAAACCACTCACACAGAGCAAATGAAAGCAGAGAGAGGGATTAACATTGCATACCCAAGCTAGAACAACAGTAACACGGACATGCTTTTAGGGGAGCATGCACACAGACAGACAGCAGCAAAACAGGCAGATTTATAGATGTATGGAGGAACAACACACACAGGCAAACTCACATTACTCAATATTACACTGATGCCCACCCCCAAAAAGCCACACATATACTCTGCAGGGAAACAGCACACAGAAAAAGAGCAACAACATACAGAGACACACACTAAGCAACAACAGAGACAGAGCAATAAGACACACCCAACCCAAAGCACATACCTGCCAAAACACACATAGCGCAAGCACCCAGAGACAACAACAACAAAACATACAGCAGGCACAGTGTGTGCGCACCCATATGTCGTTAGCACACGTTAACTAACATATTTTAAAATCTAGTCTAAACCAGGCAGTATGCCTCAACTAGTTGAGTTAAAGCTAGGAGACCTTATCACCTATGTAATATTGCCAGCCACAAATGTTAAAAAAACCATGAGTTAGGCTCACCAAAAATCAGGAGATTGGCTTTAACACCATGAAATGATGTAAAAACAATAGATTTGGTCTTCTTTTTAGTGGCCTTCTGCTTTGAGTAATCTTCTGAAGTTTGTCCCATGGCCACAAGGGCTGGAAATGCATCTTTTCTTTAAGAATGAAGGCTCAAATTATCACACAGCCACATGACTCCAGCAGCTGGGGCTTCAGGGAAGACAATAATTACCATGAGACTCATGACAAAATCATGATAGTTGGCACAAAGCCATTAACCCGGACAGTCCAGGGAAAGTTGTGGTATAGGAATTGGAATCAGGGACCCGAGCAACCTCCTGAACCATAGTCAGACCAGGTCATCTAGTCTGGCCTGCGTGCCAGCATTGCCACTATGTGCATAGTGCTGATTCCAGGGCTGGAGCACCCACAGAAAAAAAATTAATGGGTGCTTAACACCCACTGGCAGTCAGCTACGTCCATACCCACCCCAGCGCCTCTGGCCCACTCACCAGCCCCACTACTGATCAATAGAACCCTGCGCAGATACAAAATTTGCATCTGCAAAAAATGATCCGCGGATATTTGCATCCAGGTCTGTGGTGCAGATACGTGCAGCTATAAAGTGGATATCTACAAGTTTGCATCCGTATCTGCAAAAATGAGCTGCTGATATCTGCATTCACAACTGTGGATTTTTCAGGGCTTCACTGATCAACTTCTCCCCCTCCCTCCCTGCCTGCCATGATCAGCTGTTTTGTGGTGTGCAGGAGATGCTGGGGGCACGGAGAGGAGTGGGGACGGGGTGGAATTGTGTGGGAAGAGATGAGGCACGGGTGGAAACCTGTGGGAAAGGGAGGAGCAAGAAAAGGTGGGACAGCAATGGGGGCTTGAGGAAAGGGGCCAGGTGGAGGTGGAGCCTGGGGCAGAGTGGGCAGTGTGCACTCCTCCGGCCTGGAGGAAGCCATTGCTTATGATCACACACAATAAACCCAACAACTGAAAATAGATCAAACAATGACAGCCCACCAGCGAATCAACTAAAAAAAGCCATGCAATGCCACCCTACTCCCAGGGCAGGAAAGTATAACACCCAACCACAGCCAATGACATTGCAAAAGGATGCCAAATGATTGAAGGAGGATGTCTCCAAATCACAAGCAGATAAGTCCTCAGTGGGTTATCTTGATCCATATCTGCCAGTGGGTTCCACTGCCAGGTGCACCTCTGTAAAAGCAGAGGTGGTGGCTGGATTTGGCTCTAACTCACAATTCCAAGTTAAACTCAAAACTACCCCACAGATTTCCCCCTCAAAAGACAACAAAACAGTCTCTCACCATTCAATTACAGGTGTGGGTCGGCAAGGTTCTCTGGTCTGCAATGTGCAGGAGGTCAGATGATCATGATGGTCCCTTCTGGCCTTAGAGACTATGACCAGCAAGTTCCATAGGTCCAGCCAAGGAAATAGGTGCAGCCAAGGTTTCATAGGTCCATTGCTCTACACCATCAGCCACATGCAATGACATAAGTCCAGCACCCTCGGGACATCACATGACCATTTTGTGTCTACATTGACCCCCACCACAACAGAATCCAGGAGTAAGACTTCTAGGCACTACAATGATACAGACAGACAAATAATAATAGATCTGATTGCATTCAGCATTGTGGGCAAAACTCACACTTGGTGCATCTCCATGGAAATCAGTAGAGTTATGAATTTGGCACAACCATTTTTTCCCTTTCTACCCCACCCCGTTTGCTGGCTGTGAGTGAAGGGATCAAGTGAGGAGGGTGGGAATTGCAGTCTCGTCTTTTTGCTTCTCCCTTAGCATCTGTAAGGGTGCCTGATTTAACCCCACAAAACCCAGAGAATTCAGAATTAAGACTACAACCCTGCTTTAATCTACCACATTGCTAGATCTACCAAGGGATTTCAAGGGAGATGCCCTCGCTTTGGATTTATTTTCAAGCCTCTTATAAAGTATTTCCTTTATGTGACAAAGGGCTTTTCATGTTTCAATGAGACATTTGAAAAAAAAAATCTCACTCATTTACCATGGTGGCTCTACTTTCAAAATTTACCTCCCTGGAGATCATCTTGTGACAAGGAAGCCTTATTGTAACTTAAACAATGATGTTTCATTGCAGTGCCATCACAACTCATCACAAAGGGATAATGTTTCACCCTAGGTTATCAAATCATATATGGGGAGGGAGAGGAATTCCCACAAGTGTGTCCTGCAGGAAAAACTAATGTGGCAACCTGTAAAATATCCATATCTATATCTATATCTATATCTCAAGGTAAGGATAGTCTGCCATCCCTTCAAAAAAGGGGAAGGCTTAAATTTTCCACAACCCTTTGCACTTTTCTTTTAGTGAGGTTGAGAAAAGTACATGAGGCTGTACATCATATTAGTGCTGAACATGGTCCATAAGTGGATGTTAATGTGAATGGGATTTATACCAACTTAACAACATGAGGCATTTGGCTTCATGTGTTATGCAATACATAGGAACTGGGGTGGGGAACAGTTAATCCCTGAATATTTAATCTTAGTTCTAAACACATATACTGTCTTTGAAAGTGTAATGCTATTTTAAAATAGTTTCCCTTTAGAATGCAACCAAATTTTCAAACAGAGCCACTTATTATGGGAATCCGACTGGCACCAGATTTTCACAGATGCTGAGTACTCACAGGTTTCTATTGACTTCTCTTGGAACAGTAGGTGCTCAGTACAAACAAAAGTCTGTTCCTGTATGAAGGCAGGTTCCCAAAAATGATGGCACCCAAAACCAGCAGCCATATACCCCTTTTGTGGATTTTTGGCCTCAACTTTTTGTTTTACACTAGAACCAAAAAGAAAAGGGAGAAACATACAGACATACATACATATGAACGTGCATCCGTGTGTGAGTAAAGTATCTCTCAGAGAAGCATGCAGAACAGAAGGCTTGGTAGTTACCAGGATACTGCAAAGATGTGCAAATATAGGGAGATAATATTTGGCAATATATACTAGGTAAATACTACATGCCTTTTAATACACGGTATCAGTATGTATATTCAGTCATCATGGCTGCTCTATTGGCCTGACCTAAGAGATCTTTTTCGCTCAAGAGACTCTAATGTGGCTATACAGACAAACACAAGGCTTGATTCCTTGTGGTCTAGTGCTTTGTTTAGGTGTTTAGAGTTATGCAGCAGTTTGAGATCTGACAAATCAACAGGGTGGCATCTGCCACTTACTTTGCACAGCTGTAAATTACTGTAAATTACAAAGGGACAAGACCATAGAGAACCAGGCCCATACAGGGCTGGCCTTACCATAAGGCGAACTGAGGCGGCCGCCTCAGGTGCCAGACTGGGGGGTGGGAGAAACGCCACTAGTTCACACTTTTTGAACAAGACATTTTAAGTTGTTAGTTCTCCTTTATTAGGGTAGATAGCAGAGCAGTACCATGAGAGGAGTAGAACAGGAAGAAGGCAGAACTGAGACCTTTCAAAGTTTTGGCCCAAGAGAGGGGACATGGGGGCATCATTTGAGCTCCCCGCCTCAGGTGCCAAAATGTTGTGGGCTGGCCCTGGGCTCATAGTCCTGGCCCAAAACAGTTTATATGGAGCCCATGCTGCACAGTTCTGAAGTAGATTTCAAATACCCCCACAAAGGTTAAGGGTGTTCAGGTCAGAAGTTTTGGTCTGACCATTAAAGCCTGCTATGAAACTTGGCTTGGGATCCCAGTTCTTTTTGTCCCTGGAGATCTGAAGGTGTTTGGATCAAGGACTTATGAATCAGGCCTGTCTCAAGCTCATATAGCTACTGGATTAATAACCCCCATTAAGAAGTTATTTCAGGTGCACCGTAACCAATTTTCAAATGATAACATTATTCTGCCATTTAAATTTTATTCATTTCTTTTTAAAGGGCAAAAGAGGCCTAATCCATATTGTGGCCAGTTGCCTACAAGATTTTATGACTAAAACTTAAGCTGTTTGGAATTGGAGAAGCACGAAAAGGCTGCTAAATGCTGGTGCCTGCTGTCCGGAAGCAGGCAAATCTTCCAGCGAGAGCTAAGGGCCTGTTGCGTCAGCCCATTCCAGCATAAGAAGCTGACTGGCCAGAGGCAGTGAGGCTCTAGTCCAGAGGTGGCTAACCCGCGACTTGTGAGCCGCATGCGGCTCTTCGAAGGGAAAATTGTGGCTCCCGCACCCGCGACTCTTCTCACGGTCCCTTGCTCTGACCTTTTTTCCTTGTCCGGATAGAGCACCGCTTGGCGCAGTGAGATCTGACGCTGAGGCCGACGGAAGTCTGCTTGGGCCTGCGGCTCTGAAAGGGGGGCAGCGCTTCCCGCCCCCCCTCCCAATCACTTATTTCCCTTGGTTCTTTGCGCTGTATCCACCACTATTTTAGCTCTTCATCTGCAATGGGTTGGCCACCCCTGCTCTAGTCTAACCATAATTCAAGTGGGAATGAGCTAAATGGGGAATTCTAGTGCTGCTGCTTTGCATACAGGGGGAAGCAGGGGCCTGACAATGCAGCTCTCGCTCAGGTAAAATATTCATTAAAGTCAGTAGAAGGTTTACCTAAGGGCTGTAGGCTTCACCCTTACAGTGAAATTCTCCTCAATAAAAAGGACCTACAAGGTCATACATGTTACGAGACCCTAAACTACAAATATTCAGCCTGGCATCCTGCCAGCGTGGCCTTCTTGCAGGAGATAAGGACTAGAGATCTTCACAGTAGCAAATCCTGACACCTCATCCCCCCAGCCCATGCACGTTGTGCCTACCACCAGCCCAGGTGCCCAGCAGTGCAGGGATACCCCCCACCCAGGTGCTGAAGTCTGCACCATGCCACGAGTCCCCACGCAGCAAGCAGTCCCTGGAATCCACCTCTCTCCCTTGCCTAGTGGGACTGAACCAGTTCAACTGCAAACCTCTGTAGCTAGGAAAACCCCCTAGATCCATGTTCCCTGTAAGCTGAAAGCTTGGGCGGCCACCCAGGAGACTTTCAAATGCCACCCAAGTGATTAGCAGTGCACTTACAGTGCCCACAACCAGCAGCAGGTGTTTCTGCTGGTGGTGCACATCTACACTTCCTGGTGCACATGACAAAATTTACTCTGCACATGGACGGACAAAATTAGAGGGAACATTGCTCTAAACTTGTCTCTTAGAGCTAGTCTATACTCAGTTTTGGAATACTGGAATAACCATTTGGTCAGGGATGTGATTTTGATTCCCACAATAGTTAGATTGGTACAACCCATAATAGGGACACAATAAAACTCCAATAAAGGTGCTAAAACCAATACTGATTAGCCCTTAGTGTAGTGGTGGGCAGCCTGTGGCTTATTGGGGTTCTAGGTGTGGCCCACAAGACATTTTGTTTGCCATTGCCCATGCACATAGTTGCCAAATTCTGCTGGTTTTCAATCATGTAGATTTTTCATAAGAACATAAGAATGGCCAAACTGGGTCAGACCAAAGGTCCATCTAGCCCAGTAGACTGTCTGCCGACAGGGCCAGCACCAGGTGCTTCGGAGGGGGTGGTCCGAAGACAATGATCAAGCGATTTGTCTCATGCCATCCGTCTCCAGCCTCTGACAAACAGAGACCTGGGACACCATTTCTACTCCCTGGCTAATAGCCTTTTATGGACCTAACCTCCATGAATTTATCTAGCTTCTCTTTAAACTCTGTAATAGTTCTAGCCTTCACAGCCTCCTCTGGGAAGGAGTTCCGCGGGTTGACTATGCACTGTGTGAAGAAGAACTTTCGCTTTCCTGCCTATGTTACTAAAGTGACATACACGTAAAGGAAGGGCACGTGAAGTGAGGTGTGTGCTGATTTGCACACAACATTGTGAGAGCTGCATGCTCCCTCTGCATCCAGTCAAAGTGCTGTAATGGGTCAATCAGCAAAATCCTGCAAATTCCAGGTATGCAAGCACAGTGAACAAAACTACCCTACCCTAGGAGACTCTCTTGGTTACGACAATCTTGTGGCCCACTGAGAGGAAGAAGGCTACTCATGCAGCCCACTCACTAGCTTAGGTTGCCCATCACTGTCCTATTGCATCCATACAAGGGGATTGTACCATTTTAATTAACTGCTATAAGTAAAGTGTTACAACTGGTGTATGTAGATTAGCCTTTAATACTGTATATAAATGTACATAGGCTCTGAGGTGGATTTCCTCTAAGGAGCCTGCAGGAGGAATATAGGAGATAGCACTGCAGAAATTTCTGCTTAGGCCCTTGAATTATCTTTCAAACTATTTCTTGCTCAAATAAAACCATGAGAAACGGACTTTAAAAAACATCCAGAAAGATGCCGGGACATAGCTCCTGCTGGTTTAAAAACAAAAAAAAAAAAAGCAGAGCTCAGACTCTTTGTGAGCAAATTTCTCACTGCCAGGCACTGCCAGGAACTATAGCTTGAGGAGGGGGCAGAGAGGAAGGGGAAAGGTCCAAGAAGATAATTTAGAAATCTCTCTTAAAAAAAAGAAATTAAAAAAAAGGTTTGCTCCAAAGACGAGCCTTTGCGTGCCAAGTGTCAGCAAAATTTCAATGCCACATTATAAACCTCTGAAAAAAAAGAAATTAGATGCTTCTTATCAATTAATTAGGCCGTCCATTGTGCTAATAAATTGGACCGAACTGCAAATACATCTCAACCTTCTTTCCTTCTCTATGTGTGTCAGGGAAATGCTGAGATCTTTTTGGGGCTAATAGCTGTGCATTCTGGAGACAAAAAGGAGCTAAACAGCTCTAGAAGCTACACATAAAATGCGTCTGGTATCCTCAGAATCGTTCCTAGAGGTTAGTACGCCACCTAACCCCACACCATTCATCATAACCAAGCAGTCACTTATTGGGAAAGGTCTCAGAGGGGTAGCTGTGTTAGTTGGCATCTGCAAAAACAATGAGGAAGCCGGTGGCACCTTAAAGACATTGGCTGTCTACATTGGCACCCTTTTCCGTAAAAGGGATGCTAAGGAGACACTTCGGAATTGCAAATGCCACGGGGGATTTAAATATCCCCCACGGCATTTGCATGAACATGGCTGCTGCTTTTTTCCGGCTCGGGGTTTTGCCGGAGAAAAGCGCCAGTCTAGACAGGATCTTGCGGAAAGTAGGAATAAGGGATCTTCTGGAAAAGGGCTTATTTTCCGCAAGATCCCGTCTAGACTGGCGCTTTTCTCCGGCAAAACCCCGAGCCGGAAAAAAGTGGCAGCCATGTTCATGCAAATGCCACGGGGGATATTTAAATCCCCCGCGGCATTTGCAATTCCGACTGGTCTCTTTAGCATCCCTTTTCCGGAAAGGGGTGCCAATGTAGACACAGCCTTACAGATTTATTAGGACAAACTTTCATGGGTAGTATTCCTTTGTCTCTGTAATTAACACAGTATATATATACACACCTCCGCCTCTCTAACTTCCACTCCAATTCAGCTGATGAAGTGGGTTTTACCCACGAAAGCTTATGCCCTAGTAAATCTGTTAGTCTCTAAGGTGCCACAGGACTCCTCATTTTTTCATCGGGAAAGGTGCAGCATGGCCACTGTGAATTATCTCTGACCCCCAAAAGGGGTGGTTCTCCAGATCAGGTTGAGGTAATTAGAAGGGCAGCAGGGAGAAGTTTGCTTGCCAGACCTGCAGATAAACAGAGTCCTTCAGGCTCCAGAGGGAAAGGTGATGGAGTCATGTCATGAACCCTTATGGCCAGAGCAAAAGTGCCACAATTGCTGTTATCAATAGTTTAGAGTCATGCTGGAAGGGTATAACAAGAGGGGTTCCACAGGGATTGGTTTTGGGACTGGTTCTGTTCAATAGCTTCATCAATGATTTAGAGGGTGGCATAGAGAGCACATTTATAAAATTTGTGATGATACCAAGCTGGGAGGGGCTGTAAGTGCTTTGCAGGATAGGGTCATAATTCAAAACAATCCGGACAAACTGGAGAAATGGTTTGAGGTGAATAGGATGAAGTTCAATAAGGACATATGCAAAGTACTTCACTTAGGGAGGAACAATCAGTTTCACACACACAAAATGGGAAGTGACGGTCTAGGAAAGAGCACTGCAGAAAGAGATCTAGGGGACACAGTGGACCACAAATTAAATGAGTCAACAGTGTGACACTGTTGCAAAAAAGCAAACAGTTCTGGGATGTATTAACAGGAGTGTTGTGAACAAGACAGGAGAAGTCATTCTTCTGCTCTACTCTGCGCTGATTAGGCCTCATGGTCTAGTTCTGGGCACCACATTTCAGGAAATATGTGGAGAAACTGGAGATGGTCCAGAGAAGAGCAACAACAATGATTAAAAATCTAGAAAACATGGCCTATGAGGGAAGACTGAAATAATTCGGTTTGTTTAGTTTGTAAAAGAAAAGACCGAGAGAGGACATGATAGCAACTTTCAAGTACCTAAAAGGGTACGAGGAAGAAAGAGAAAAATTACTCTCCTTAACATCTGCTGATAGGACAAGAAGCAATGATCTTAAAATTGCAGCAAGAAAGGTTGAGGTTGGACATTAGGAAAAACTTCCTAACTGTCAGGGTGGTTAAGCACAGAAATAAATTGCCAAGGGAGGTTGTAGAATTTCCATCATTGGAGATATTTAGGAGCAGGTTAGACAAACATCAGTCAGGGATGGTCAGATGGTGCTTGGTCTAAGGATGTTAAGTATCAGGTAATTGACTAATCAAATAATCATTTTGCATCAATTTTGATTAGTTGATAAGGTGCCTCCGCCTTTGAAGTGTAGCCACAGCCCTAGGTACACTTCAGAAGCAACACTTCATAGGCTAAAGCACTGCATGGAGGTCAACTGGGGACTCCAGGCTCTATTTGGCACTGCTGCTTTGAAATTCTGTAAGGAGACTGGGGACACCCCAGCTGTCCCTGGGCTGCATGCGGCTTTTCAAAGTGACAGCACCACGTGGAGCCTGGGGTCTGGCCCCAGGCTTTAAGCGGCTCTATCACTTTGAAGTACCTTCTCTTGTCCGTCCTCCCCCCCCCCCCACGCCTTGCTGCCTCTGACAGAGACAGCAAGGGAAGAGATGTGACTATTCGACTATCCTGCCGACTAGCCGATAAGCATTTGCTTATCAGATAGTCAACTAGTCCTTCACATCCCTAGCTTGGTCCTGCCATGAGTGCAGGGAACTAGACTTGATCTCTCAAGGTTTCTTCCAGTTTTAGGATTCTATCATTCCTGGCGTTCTGAGGATTCATCTCCTCTCTCAGGTCAGCTCTGGACAAAAATTCAAACTCAGCAATCCAAATGGATCAGACCACCACCAAAACCTAAGCCTGGTGACACTCCCCACCACTATGTAATCCTGGTGTGTATTGTAGGGAGTCTGGTCACAATGCCAGACAGTTTGAATGGCCTATTGGCATTTGAGTCAGAAGCCCAAATTCTTAGGTGTAAAACATTTGCTTTGGATAGAACTTTAGTGTACGGGAGCAGAGGATATTCCACGTTGGATCAGATAATTGGTCCAAATCCAGTACCCTGCTTTGGCAGTGGCCACAACCTGATGCTTCTAAGCAAGGGAAGTCCCCATATTTCATTTAATTAGAGTCCACACCCTGTAATCTCTGCAGTGAAAATCCAGACAGAGATCCTGAAGGGACCCTGTCTGCATAGTATATGATAAGAGAAAGAAATTTCCATGCATCTTTCCAGGCCAAGAGAATTTTTTACATCAGTTTTAGAAAGCAATTTAGCCCAAGCCAATTTTCAATTATGAAAATTGTAAAAATTGAATAAATCAAAATAAGTTAATTGGTCTCCCATGCTATTTCCCTTCCCTCACTTAGGTCACAACCCTACAGACTTCCCCTTATGCTTAACTCTAAGCACCTAAGTAAAGCCACTGAATTCTTTAATGGCCCCAATCCTGCAAGCACTTATGCATTCAAGTGACTTTAATTTACTACTGAGTTAAGTGGGACTAACCCTACATATAAAGCTACTTACATGCAGTAGTGTTTGCAGGATCGAGGCCTTAATTAATCAGTCTAGCAAAAAGACTTTCACATGGTTTAATGCTACTTGACTATTGAGTGCAATGGAGCTATTCATGGATGTAAGAGTTTTCAGGATCAGGAATTCAGTATGGTTTAGAAATAAGACTGGGCGAGGGATTAATCCATCAAGGATTATTAAAATTAAATAATTCATCTGGTCTAATCACATGGGAGATTCTGTTAAGAAAGAAGTTAATAATTGTGAGACTGAGGTTTAAAGTCTGACTTTTGGATGTGCATGGCCATTTTTCCCCCATAAGAAGTATCACCAGGCAACACAAGCACTTTATAAGCACTGACAGAAGAAACCAAAGAGATTCCTAGGCCCCGATCCTGGAAATGCTGCCACACATGCTTCTCTTTTCACACAAGTTGTTTCGCTGATGTCACCATGCGAGAGACTGTGCCGGACACGGACCCCAAAGAGCATGTCTGAGCTCTGGATGTAAGTTCAACCAACAGACTGGAAGAGCTGCAGGCCTTTAACACAGTGAGTTAGTCGCATATTTCAGGGCTGACATTGGTTTCACATGAGTATATGAAACACCCTGAAACAAGAGAATTAAAATTGGCTGTTTTCCTTTTGGATGAAGAGGAGGATCCACCTCTCTCCAAACCAGCAAATGGATCCTGCCAAGTTATTATTTCCTCCATATTTGTCCTCACGGATTCAGCAAGAACTGAAGTGTCACAAGGCTTTTTGACTGTAGGCTGGCAACAGGGACTCCCCAGTGAGTCCTCTTCCGCCACAGCCTTTAACAGGAAAGTCCCTCTGGGGGGAAACCAGCAGTGCAACTCATGCTAGTGGGTGGCTACACAAAACCCTAAAGCTGTGTCAGAGGAAGGACAGTTGCGAATTCCAGCTGCTTTGCATGGGGCCTGATGAGGGTAGATTTTTTGTTGTTTTGTTTGTTGCAGAATCACATGGCAAGCAATGAAGTTCCAGATGTTTCCATTACTCAGTGCCTGGGAGAATAGGAAAAGGTCCGTGGGGGAGCTGGAGGACGTGAGTACTCCCCAGAATTGTAATTCTGCTCCCCCACCACAGGCAGAAAATCCAAATGAAGGATCTGCTTGTCCCTGGGCCGCGGCAGGTGATTCAGGTTTCAGGGAACAAGATCACTTTAACCACTGTCTCTTGGCTGTGAGTTCATACTGCAGGGAGGGACCGTGACCCTAAGTCACTGCTGATGTTGAGAGAGTGGGAAAGAAGGAGGAGAACTGAATGCTGGCAGCTGTTCCCAGAGGCATTGTGCTGGAGGCTTATGTTCCATGCACGTCCAGGCTGACTCCCATGGTACCACAGGTATAGGGTAGACAAGCCTGGCCTGGGCTATGTGGGGGAAGAGTGTTCTGAGCATCCTCGTCTCCCTTGTGCACCTGCACCTTCTAGCCCAGTCTCATAATACATGGTGCGCAAGTGGAGGACCCATTGTGCAGCTCTGCTGCAGTGAGAAAATCTGGCCCATGAGGAGTGCTCTTGCTATGGCTCTAGAGCAAAAGAAATGGGAGCCAGAGAGAAAGACCTCTCGCCAAGGAGATGAGAATGAAGGTTCCACAGGGTACTACGAATTGCACCATCTCCAAATAAAAAAAAATCACCCCCCTCCTCTGCCCAACCCCGGTTCCTCCACCCCATCTTACATCACAGCTCAGTATCCAACGTTTGTTCTGCGATCATTCCGTCTTTGTACATTCCAAATATAGGCAACCCTCTCTCCTTCCCCATCTGCCAGCCTCATAAGTGCATCCGCGGGGCGCTGCCAGGGTGGGGAAGGACTTGTCCCTGCCAGACACAGGCTAGCACAAATGGCCACATGCCACATCGGGCCTGGGGAGCTTCCTTATTGTGGTTTGGTTACTCCCAGGTGCAGGAACCTGCTGAGAAGGCGGTGGTATGGCTAATCCAATCTGTCGTGTTCCTATGATGAGGATCACATTAGTGTGGGATCTACACAGGGGTGAAAGTAACTTACATTTCTTACAGATGCTGTTGTATTACACTGGGGGGGGGCACTCAGGGTAGGGTGTGGGGAGGTGTGATATGACAGTACCTGTAAGAAATTTAAGTGTAGGGTGGAATGGAGGAGACTCAGGGCAGGGGGTGCAGGAGTCAGGGCAGATGGCTGGGTATGTGATGGGTCCAGGAGTCAGGGTTGGGGGTGCTCAAGGCAGAGGATTGGGATGTGGGGGTGCAGGAATCAGGACAGGGGGTTGGAAAGGCACGGGGGGGATGAAGCCCCCTCCCCAGTTCCTACTAATGCTGCTTGTCACTGTCATGAGCGAGAGGAAAGTACACAGTATGGATGACTCACTCCTCTGCCCCCAGCAGCCAGGAGGGAGAGGAACGCACGCAGGCTGCGCCTGTACGCTTTCATCTTGCTCCCTGACAGCAAGCAGCATTCGTAGGACTGGGGAGACATCAGCCTACCTCTAACGGGTGTCCTGCGAGGGATTTAGGGCGGAGCAGTCCTGGACTTGTACGGGAGGTACCGCCAGCCAGCCCCTTTCATCTGCCTGCTGCTTAGTGTGGCAGCCTGCAGGAGAGCCCCAGGAGCCCAGCTGGGAGCGGGCCCCACTCCTGCAGCCAAGCCCCCCAGCCGGCTCTTACCAGAGCGGTGCACCAGTGCACACCGCCTTACACTCACCTCAGGGTCTACATGGCAAATGCAGCTGTTTCGCTTCACACTGAGTTAGTCCCAGCCGGATCTGCTCTTCACTTCGCCAAGGTTCTTGCCTCTTGAGTGGGAGAGGAGGAGGGGTGGGTCAGGCCTGTGTGGTGTCCCGTTTTCCTTCTGGGGCATATGGTCACCCTATGCAAAGGACTCCATCCACACAAAGAGCTGTTGTGGGGCTTCGGAAGTGTGTGTGTGTGTGTGTGTGCGTGCGCGGGGGAGGGGGAGGGGGGCAAGCACATGGCCAATGGACAGGTGATTACACAGACATGATTCCAACCTACTTCCCCTTGTGGAGGGGAGGCGTAGCAGACAGGGAGCCTGAGGCTTTCAGATCAGCATCACACCCTAGTGAGGAGGATTACACCTCCCTGGCATCCATGCACACACTCAAGAAGTCTTGGTGCAATAATTATTATTTAATTATAATTATAATTTACGTTCCTTGTTTCACTTTTCAGACCATTGTGGGCTGGGAACCATGAAAGCGCCAGGAGGCTGGCAGACATAGCATCCACACCGATTTGCTTCCAGACCATCTGAGCTACCAGAGCTAATGTTACCAGACCATCCGTGGAACCCCCAGGGTCATTGCTGGCTTCCTCCTGCCCCGAGGCCATCCCTCAGCTCCTCTACGAAGCCGCCTGGCTGCACCCCAATTAAATCAGAGCGGAGGTCCTCCAGGGCCGTTTGCGGGGGAGCAGAGTGAGTGAATCCAGCGTTGATGCCGATAACATCAGATGTAAAGCGCTGGTGGATTGCGTCAACCCAATTAATAACTAACAAATTTAAAAACCCTCCAGTGCATGCAAGAAGTTTTAAGGGAAGAAAATAGCAGGGGCCTGGAACTTCCTGCTTGTGAGCCAGATCTTCAAGTGGGGCAAAGGGTCTTACAGGGAGTCAATGGAAGTCTTAATGACTTGGAACAACACCGATTTACCCCAGATAAGGATCTGATCTTACTAGTTTCCCATATCAACATTCCTCCTTCATTTCCTCTCTCTGCAATTAGCTGTTATAAGCCAAGACCTTTCCCTGCTGCTGGCAAGACAGAACAGGCATTTGGGGAAAAATGACAGACTCTATATACCATGCATGTGACATTACAGTCACCAGCAAGCCCTGGCCCTTGGTATCATGCCAACATGGTGGGCTTCAAATTCAAGACCTTAAGCCAATGGTCACCAACCAGTAGATTGTGATCTACTGGTAGAACTTGGAGCCTCTGACAGGTGATCCTGACAGGTTTGGCCAAGAGGTTATCAAGCCCAGCACTTCAGCTACCCACTCCCCCCAGCCTACTGCACATCTCCTGCCCTTTGCTTTGGAGCTGCCTACCCCCACTCCTGGGAGCCTCCTGCTTTCTGTGCAGAGCAGGGGAGGGAGAAGAGGGACACTGATGTCAAGGTGCCCCCCTCCCTCCCTGTATTCTATCTCCACAGAGCAGAGAGGGGGCACAACAGGACTTGCGAAGGAGTTTGCTGGCTGCTTTTGGGAGTGATGCAGGGCCAGGACACAGGTGAGCCTGCCTTAGCCCCACTGCTCCACCACCCAAGAGCCACTTGAGGTAAGCACTGCCCAGCTGGAGCCCACATCCCAAAACCCCATACCAGTCACGAACCCCTTCCTGCACCCCAAGCGCCTGCCCTAGCCCTGAGCACCCCTGCATCCAAACACCCTCCCAGAGCCTGCACCTAGAACCCCCTTCGATACTCCAATTGCCTGGCCCAGCATGCTAAAAGTGAAGAAGAGTGAGAGAGGGAGGGAGGGAGGATGGAGTGAGCAGGGGCGAGGCCTCAGAGAAGGGGCACAAAGAAGGCAGGACAAAGGTATTTGGGTTTGAGATAGACCTTGGGTTGCACTTACTTTCAAAAAGTCATCTCGTGCGTTAAAAGGTTGGAGACCCCTGCCTTAAGCTATGAAACCCAAGCACCCCATCAGCAAAGAGACCTGTAGTAATGGCTCAAGCCAGCAGTAAGAACAGTACACTTTCGTAGGCTCACCTTATTCCTGCGGTGCACAGGTCAACCCTCTCACTTTTTGGGAATCAGATGATAATGGATACTTGGAACAGCAGCACAGCAAGACCATTTCTCTCTTCTCCCTTGTTGCAATTGTATTCTTGATTACCCCACTGAGGGGCTCCCAGGAGCCTCCCCAACCGTGATTCCTCATATACTAGATGAGAGGACTTTGGCTGTGCTAGCAACAAGCAGGGCACAGCTTGTGTCCTCTTTGATTGCGTACTCCCAAAGCCATTTATGAAGATGGATGTGCCAGGAACTGCGTTAAGTTGTCTGGATTGGCTCCTTTCTGCCTGCTGTCCTGGATGTCTAGCTTTGGCTGCCACACGTTGTCAGTCTCCAGAAGGAGACAAAACACAAGAGAAGAACTGGGGGGGTCTCACATCTCTAAAGAGGAGTCAGTCAGTAAACTGTACAGCCTCTGTCTGATACAATACTAGATGTGAGGGAAATTGCTTCATGCCCTGTCCACAACCGTCAGCTTCCACTGTTATCTTGCTGCCTACACAGGGCAAAAAGAGAGAGATTACATGGGACAGGCAGAGAAAAGGGCATTTGGATCGGACACCTCCAGCTTTAGTTAGGAAGCTCATCAGCTGCCCCTGAGTGGAAACCTTCCTGGTCCCAGGAACCAGTTTACTCAATGAGCTTCTGCCTCTTCCTCTTGCTTTCCTCTTCCTCTCCCAGCCCAAGGGATCCCAAAATGGTAAAACTGTCTGATTGAGCAAAGGGAGGAGAAAAGGGGATGAGGTGCTGAATGACAGTTACCAGACTAGACCCAACACCTGCTTCCATGGTTTTAAATCCGTGGGCCTGGGCTCCTGAGGCATCAGTGGGGACTTTTCTCCCTGTTTGCACTTGTTTCCCTGAATAATATGGTGGTTTGGCTTTGTCATAAAGTTCTACTCTGCTGGGGTTCTCAGCTGTCCAGATGACAGTCCCTCCCCACAGGACAAGCTTGGAAAAGTCTCAGATGTCTATCCTACCTTCCTCTCTTGGATGTACAGAGTATTTAAACTTGTCTTGCTTTGCTGCTCTTCCAATGGCTCTACCATACTTCTTGGCACAAAAATCCTATTTTCTGCAGAAGGAAAAACCTCTCTGGGGATGCAGAGAGAAAGGATGCTTTAGGAAACTCAATCAAACGGACCCTTCCAATTCACAGGTTCCTTCTGAGACCACAGCCAAGTGGCCCATGCAGCATAGAAGCAAGCAAGACCAGCAAGTCATGTCTCAGGTAAGTATCTCAAGCACGTATCTTGCTGTTGCCTAAAGACGCAGTTCTCATATTGTTGCTGGTAACATGGTGCTCAGACTAGATTAAACCCTTCCTTTGTAGATGCCACAGGGATGCCAGGGGAGGGCAGTTGGCCCATGAGACAATTTCTCTACTAGCATGTTGTTCATTCTGTGAAGAAGCTTGAGCACTGCTAGCCCAAGGATGCACCAGAAATAGCTGACCTGGTTCTATGTGCGATTGTGGCTGCCTCAAAATAGTTTTGAGGACGCATCTTGTAATACTGCTATGGGGCAGGGAGGGCTTTTGCCTGTCCAGATTTGGACAGAAGGACAGTATGGACCCTTCTTCCCTTAGTACAATCTGTCCCACAGAGCAACAGTAAAGTAACTGGACGGACATGTCTTCACTTCCTACCAGACAACGATTGATCCAGCGGGAGTCAATTTATCGCCTCTAGTACAGATGTGACAAATCGACCACTGAGCACTTTCCTGTCGATTCTGGTACTCCACCAGAATGAGAGGAGTAGCTGGAGTCGATGGGAGAGAGTCAGTGATACGTAGAGCTAAGTTATTTATGTTGCATAAGTTAGACCGATGGCCCATGGTCAGGAGAACTGACAGACACGCTGGGCCCCTGGACATGGGGCTGTGCCTCGGACAGAAGGGATGGGCCAGGGCAGCAAGTGCCCCATGCCACCCCGCTGCAAGCCCTCAGCGCTGCCTGGAATGACTGTGTGGGCAACTATTTAAAGGGCCTAGAGCCCCAGGCATTTTAGACTTTCCGAGTCCAGGGGCAATTGCTCCTTTTATCCCTCCCCATTAGTGGGCCTGCTTGCAGTAGTATAGACCAGGCCTTTGTCTCAGATGTTCAAAATGGCTGACATTGGCCAAGCACTCTCAGCTGTGTAATAGAGAGTAGTAATGTCATGGAAGTACCAATCAGTCATATGGCTCATGAAGTGCTCCCAGTTAGCAGGATCTATCTGCAGTGGCGTTAGCCTCTTCTTCTGAGCCTGTGCTAGCCTCCTACCAGGAATGGAAACATTCAGAAAATGCTCCCCTCTTCCTGAAAGGAGAACAAGAAAGTGTGGCTGGAGACCCTCCATTGGGGTGAAATGTCAGCTCTGAAGCCACATGGCAAAGACACGCCCTCTCAGTTGGGTGTCTAAGGGAAGAGGGAGTGAGGGGGATTGGTGGGTCAGGATGAAGTTGCAAATAAATAAGGACAATGCACAATTTATGACGACAAGTCTGTAGTAAGTGCTGTTCCCCCAGAGTGTAAATTGCTATTGATGCCACAACACAGTCCAGCCAAAAAATAATGATGATGATAATTTAGGGCCCGCACTATATCTCACTCAAGGCACAGCCTCACCCAGCAGCAGCTCCCACCCTGCTTTCCTCTCGCTCTTCTCTTTTCATTGGTGTCCTCCTAAATCAAAGACACTCAATGCTGATTTGATTATATTCCCTTCTTTTATTTATCAACCATTGTTTGCTCTCCCCCCTCCCTGCAAGTTCACAGCGTGCACCTCAGTCTTTTCTCAGTCCCTTGCAATGCTCAGAGAAAGCCTGTCTCTAGGCCACAGGAATTAGAATCCCTACCAGCGTGCGTGCCATCCACCGCTGCGCCTCATTCATCATCCTTTAATCTCCCGTTTTATGCTCCAGATCCTGGCTACCCAGTCTTGACTTTCCAGGTTTACAGCCCTGACTTACTTCCCTCCTGTAACATTTTACAGCTTGCTTATTGGCCCTCCGGGTCCTCATTTACACAAGCGCTGTTTTCACGATAGTTAAGACTAATTCATTGGGTTCGTTTGCTCTTGCACTTTCTTCAGCTCCCAGTCTCCTATCTCAAGCAGGAGGTGAGGGTTCCTCTAAATGGATTAGAGGTTTATTATTATTGTTTTGTTTTCTTGAGTTAAATTCTCCCTCCGTCTGACACAGCTCGGTCTGTCTCTCTCTGACGCACACCTGCCCTCAGGGCTGGCCTTAGGGTTTCTGGGACCCAGGGGGGAGAAAGAGCCCGCAAGCTGTTTTCCTCCTCCAGCTCCGATGCTACAGGGAGACATCAGGCAAGAGTCGAGGTAAGACCTTGGGAGCCCAGGTGTGTCCTTTGTTTGTGCCTCAGGCCTGGCTGATTCCACTCGGCTCCTGTAGCATGTTGCTCTGGGTTTCCCTTTGGTTTTTTATTTTTCTCGTTAAAGAAAAAAATACTTTCCCTGTCATTTACATTCATTTCCTCACCTGGGCTTTATATGGTTGCCGCATGACCATTAGAGCCCTACTTTTCTATTACTTAAAAAAAAAAAACACAGACACACATGGCATATTTCAATAAATCTCCCCAGCCCAGGGCTCATTTTCTAGTGTTGCCTTCCTCAGCTTTCACAGCTCCTGCTCCAGCTGGGTCTGAGATTTATTTTGTTTATGTACCAGTTTTCTTATAAAACACAGCACAATCAATGCTTTTCTCTTACATTCGCTTGGCAGCGCAGGGAGATCCTGTTGAGGGCCACCCGGCCAGCCTGCACAGAACCCCATGGTGTACACAAAAGGGGGCAGACTGCAGCTACACTCACCTCATACAATCATGGAGACTACACGACCAGTGTGCAACTCTTCATTGTGATCCCAACAGTCCAGCCCACAAAAACGACTGGACTCCATCTATATTAAGAAGCAGCACTGTATGGACCATATCACTGTACAAAAAAAAAAAAAAAGAGTAAATGCAGGCTGTATAAGCCTCATTTCAGTCACTCTTCACCCTTATGAATCCATCAAACGTCCTTTACAGACACCCCTGTAATAAAATATTGGGACTCATTCTCCTTTGGCTTGCCCCTCACATAGTCACGTGCGCTTTTACAAACAAGGTGTAAAATTCTACTGCTTATGTAAGCGTGATTGGGTAGCTGAGGTAGATCTGTGAATGCAAGGTCCAAAGCCAGGGAGAATCAGGCCTGGGTTGTACCAAATCTTTTCCCAATATTCAAAGTAAATTAAGGAGGAAACTGAAGGTATGTTACAGAGTCCCACATCAGCATTTTGAGGATCAGAACAGCATGCCAATCTCCATCCCCTGTGAACTATTTTACATCAGCTTAATTCAAAATAAAATGAATTACAATAATGATTAATGAAGAGTGAATCTGCAACTAATTCTTTACCCTTCAATTGTACCCTTTCTATAAGGGTTTAAAAGCTGCAGGCATACCTGTGAGATGTAGTTATATATTGCTATCCCCATTTTACAGATAGATACACTGAGACTCAGAGAAATTGAGTGGGTTGTACATGGTCATATAGTGCTTCAAGAACAGAATCCAAGGGTGTTGACTCCCATTCCTTTGTTCTGGCCTCAGGTTGATTTCTGAATGGCTTAAGTCTCCTAAGTGTTGATATCCACTTGCAAAGGAAGACTGGGGTTTTCAAAGATGCTGAAGAACAGACCTAAGCCTTCTTGTTGAAATCAGGAGGTTGATTTAAATGGGAGAAGAGTCGGGCCATTCCTGAGCACTTTGGGGGCTTTGTGTCCCCTTGCCAGGAGACTGAAGGTGCAGAGATCGATCTTCCAGGGTCTAGTAAGGACCCACTAAATTGACTACTGATGGCGCCCTTGTCAATTCCAGTATTTGGGGATGCCATGGAAATTCAACCTAAAGTATGTGAACTCAAGTTATGCTATTCATATTGCTGGAGTTGCATATCTTAAGTTGACTCTCTCCCCTAGTGTCGACCTGGCCTGGGACATCCCTACTGTTCTGTTGCTTCTGTGCCACACTTCATTTTAGAAGAAACAATGAGATTTTTTAAAAAAAATATCAAACCCAGAAGCAAAAACAGCCACAGGAAACCAAGTGGCTCAGTGCAGTGTTTCTCAACCTGTGTACGAGTACCCTTAGGGGTACTCAAGAGAAATCTGGGGGGTGGGGTACGTCAACACAACTGAAATGTGGAGAAAACTGAATTTTTGTTTTAAGTTTTACAGCGCTTTATTATTTTTGTACTTTTTACACCTAAAAATTTCATCACCTGCCCGGCTACGATTAAGTTGTTTAAACAAATGTGTTGCAATGGCAGAACAAAATTGTGTGTGTCTGAAAACTATAGGTACTGAGGGTACTTTTTTTTTTTTTAAGGGGTACTTTATAAAAAAAAAGGTTGAGAAACACTGGATCAGAGCATCAGGAGTTCAGCATCTCTCAAGTCTATAATTTTTCTAAGACCGTTTTCCCAGCAACATCACCATGACCAACAGGTCAGATGCCACCGTGGAGGCCATGCTACACGAACCCTCTCATTCTTTCCCCCTAGCTACACAAGCGTCATCGCCTCAGGTGAAAAATACCCTTTTAGGCCAAGTCTACACTGGCGCTTCACAGCGCTGTAACTTTCTGGCGCAGGATTGTGAAAAAAACCACACACACTCACCCCCCCAAAGTGCAGCAAGTTACAGCACTGTAAAGTGCCAGTGTGAACCAGACTACAGGGATAAGAGCATGAATACTCCCCTCGTGATAGTGGTTTACCCAGAGCACTATGAGAGCTCTCCCCCAGCGCTCATGTTGTGGCCACACTTTTAGTTTAAAGTGGCAGTGTTTTAAAGTTTTAAGTGTAAACAAAGCCTCAAAAGAAAAACTATGCATTGACCTACAATCTGCCTCCCTGTACGCACTTATCGTGGTCTTATGACCATCAGGAATCAGGTGATTATCTTCAGAATTCTGTTCTTCATGTTCCTTCCTTTGCCTTGTCTCATTGCCACGTGGCCCCTATTCTACCCTCTGTAATCTGCTGCTTGCTGATGTGCACACTGCTGACTGGGTTCCTCCAAGTGCAGGCAGTGGGAAGGAAAAACCAACAATCTCATGTGTGTATCTGTTTCCTGGCTTGGCGTGTGCACCCTACCCCTGGTGCCAGCAAAGTTGACTGAGAGATAAGTGTGCCAAGGGATCCCCTCAGATTCTGCTGCCAGTAGGTACTGGCAACACAGACACACAAAACATCATAAATTCCTGCAAACCTCGTTTGTTTGAAGGGCAGAGCAGGCCTGGGCTAATGTATTTAGCAGCCAAAAAAAAAAAGGAGGAGGGGGGGGGGGTACTTGGAACCTGACACCGCCGTTTCTATTCACTAGACAAAATACAACAGCAGAGTCACGGAGCAAAGCCCAGCAGGCTGTGTTAGTGAGGGGCTGCCTCCGTGTCTGTCCCACATCCCCAGCTAGTCTTGTGCATTTGGGGGGTTTTGTGTGTGAGAGTGAGAGATATGAGCAGGGACTTTCCCCACTGACCCTGGACTCCACGCGAAACTGCCACTTTGACAACACCATGTGCAGCCTGGGCTCCCAGCTGGCCCCGGGAGCTGCACATGGCATTTCAAAGCAGCAGCGCCGCGTTGAGCCCAGGGTCTGGCCCAGGGCTCTATGTGGTGCTGCCGCTTTGAAGCACCCCGTCTTCCCCCCCCCCCTTGCTGCCTGTTTCTGATAAAGGCAGCAAGGGAAGGGAAGGGGGAAGCGACTAGTCAACTAGTCTGTTGACTATCCAATAAGCATTTGCTTATCGTATAGTCGACTCGTCATTCACATTCCTAGCCCAAACCTGAATGTTTCCCAGGTTACCATAACGTGTAACGCTTTACAGCTCTGCTACATGCTCCTTTTACCACTCAGGAGACAACACCCTTGATCTGGCTTCCCCAAGCAGCCCCCTTGATTCTAACAGGCCTCCTCGTCATAGGTGGCAAGTTATATGAGCCCATCATGCCCGTGCTCCACCAATATTCAGGAACGTGGGCACAGCTCCACCAATATTTGGGCTTCTATTTTCAAAGCTATCCGTCCCATCCATAGGACGTGGGGTGCAGGGTAGCTTGGGAGGCTAGTGGGAGTGGGGAGGGCGGTGCCAGCAGCAGTGAGTGACCTGGCCCTGCCTGCCCCACTCCCCAACGCTGGCTCCCAGCACTGCTTGGGAGAGGGGCGGAAGCGGGAAAGAGGTGCACAGGGCTTGGGGGAAGAGGTGGAATGGAGGCGGGGTAGGGAAGGGGCAGAGCAGTGGGACTGGCTAGGGCTGGCTTGCTCACTGTTGCTGGCACCAAGCTCCCACTTAGATTCCAGGCTGCCCTGGACCCTGTGTCCCTCTGAAGCAGCTCCCCCCCCCCACACACACACAAAGCATGGGGCCCAGGGCAGTTGCAAACCTGGCATCCAGACTCCTCATACGGTTAGGCAGGTAGAATCAGGCTAAGACATGACTCCAATCAGAGGCATTAACCCTTTTAGGCCATGAAAGTGGCTGTGATACTCACTCACAGGTCTCCAGGGTGTGTTACCTGATTGCCAGACGCTGGGGCAGACCTGTGCAAGCAGTAGCACGCCCCATTCCATGGTCAGTCTCCGCACATCACCACAGCCAAGATTCAAAACAAAGGACAGCAGATCAGCACCTGCCTTCCGGGAGAAGCCTCCTTCTGCATTCAAGCAGATCACCAAGAACCAGATGCTTTGGGGATGGTGAATCTCTGCCTGCACATGGTATGCTGGCCTCGCTCGGGAGAAGTACACAGTGCATGAAAGAAGGTACGTTCAGGGTTGGGGAGAACATGCCTTTACCTAGGGAACAGGGATTAAGGCTTTCAAACTTTTCTTCTCACGACCCAGCTGAAGAAAATTGTTGGTGCTCACAACCCAACATTATTTGACTGGGGTGTGGCCTCCAGGGTGGGGCTGAGGAGGAGAGCTTTGGGCTCTGGCTTGCAGGGGGGTCAGGACTGGGACAGGAGGGGCTTACCTCAAGCGTCTCTCACTCAGCAGTGCCGTGGGGGGGGGGCGGGGCTAAGGCAACTTCCTGCCTCTCCTGCCACCAGAGACCGTGGTGTACCCCAGGCGCAGCCACCAGCAGGTTCCCAGCCTGTGGGAGTGCAGAGCTAGTGCTCAGGGCAGGAGCAGCATGTGGAGCCCTGTGCGCTCTCCCCCTCACTCCCACTCCCAGGAGCCAGAACTGTTCCCAGCTGCTTCTGGGGCACTGCGCAGTCTGCGGTGCCAGGACAGGCAGGTCGCTGCCCAGCAGCAACGAGACCCAGTGCCCGACAATCCACCATCCAGTACTGGGTCACGACCCGTAGTTTGAAAACCACTGAGTTAAGGCAACAATTCATTGTCTGCAATGATGCTGCTTCTTTGGGATCTGTGCTCCAGAGGGCCCCTTACAGATTTTCCTCTTGGTAGTTTATAGGGCTAGTGGGCATAGGTGGGACTGAGGCTATGGAGGGAGACTGAAAGCCTCATCTCCACCCATTATGTCAGTGTGTGCTTCCCTTGAGTCACTGCAACACGCCCACCGCGTGGTAAGAGAAAAGTCATGCACCTAGCTGGATTAGGGCACTGCTGTTCTGTTCCCAGAGGCTGGCTCTGAACTCACGAGTTGGGGAGGGGGGCATCACATACCTTGTCTGTACTAGTGGTACCCTCCAACATCAGTGATGTATGAGCTCAGCCTTGCCCATGCTTGGCTCTCTAGCCAGGGGCCTCCCTCGTGGCCGTGCTAGGTGGACCCAGAAAAACAGAAGGAAGCAAATTAAAAAGGTCCATTTGGGAGGCAGTAGCTGAAGAGCAATTACTGAAGGGAAAATGGGCAAAGCTCCCCCACCCCCTCTCCAATATAATCCTGGCTGC
The DNA here is from genome assembly GCF_049634645.1 of Pelodiscus sinensis. Taxonomy (NCBI): domain Eukaryota; kingdom Metazoa; phylum Chordata; order Testudines; family Trionychidae; genus Pelodiscus; species Pelodiscus sinensis. Next base: position 14,225,222 of record NC_134733.1, on the reverse strand, counting down.
AGCCAGAGCAGCAGGGCTTGAATGGGAATCTCACTGCAGATGAATGTATGAGCCTCCCCTTCCCCCTCGGCTGTACGCTGCCAGGGAGAATGACTGGCGGCTGCAAGTCCAAAGGGAGGGGATGCACAAAAGACCTTAATTAGAAAACTGAAAGCAGCTGTGCAAGGGGAGGGGGTGAGGGACCTGAACCCAAGGTCAGCACTGCTGAGGTAAATCTCCCAGGCACCACTGGCTAACTGACCTTCCTAATCATCCACTTGAGCAGTGGGATGGGGGAAAGCAGGGGAGGGGAACACCCTCAAATGTGTGTGTAACTGTGTGTGAGTGAGTGTGTTGGGGGGGCGGCTTTTCCTATTTATCAAAGTTAATTTTTTTTAAAAAAATCCAGGTTAGATCCAAAATCCTAGTCCAGACCTTAACCCCTCTCTGCCTCCTTGCCAAGTCTCCTAAGGGAAGTAAACAAACTAAATCTTAGTCCCAAATTCAGAGCAGCCCCTTGGGATTCCTGTGCCTTCCCCGCCCTCACCGTACAGACTGCATCTGATTTAACAGGCCTAAATGGAGCACTCAGGCACAGCTGCCCCCAGATCCACTCCCAGGGACACACAAGCCGTATGCTCACAAGCAGCACCCCTCCAAGTAAGACGAAGCGACAGGGCCAGGAGGGTCGGCGGTAGGCTGTGGGCCTGGCTTGCATAGATGCTGAGTACCAGCATCTCCCGTCCTCTCTAGCTGGCAACGTGGGTGCTCAGCATCTCTGGAGACCAGGCTGCTGATTTTAAATCAGGGGGGAAAAAAAACAGACCTGATGAGAGCGGTGGGAGCCTCCTGGGGGGGGGGGGAGAGAGGAGCAGCAGGAGGAGGAGAAGGAATTAAAATAAGCTGGGCTGTCTCATCACTGCACTGAGACTCAGAAATACGGTGGGCAGCGTTCCCTCTTAAGTTTTCCATCTATGTGCAGAATACATTTTGTTAGGTACACGGAGGCATGTGTGGATGTGCACCACCAGGAAAAACACATGCTGGTGGCTGTGGGCACTCTATTAAACAACTGGGCAGCACCTAGATCTCTCCTGGGTGGCCTCTTGATGCTGTTATGTCCCAAGAAATGTAATAAAGAATGGAAATCAGGGCCCAACCCAAACCTATGGAAGCCAATGAAAGGCCCCCGTTGATGTCAACAGACCATGGACCATGACACATGGCCTTTCAGGTAGTCTCACTTCCAGCGTGGCATCAGTGCCATGTCTAGCATGTATTGTGTCGCAGTGGGGCAATCCCTTGGTCTTGCAGTGGGAGGATTCAGCTGCTGAGGCCCCTCACCTGGCATTTTCCAAGGTGCTGGCCAAATATGTGTTTTTTCCCCCATGCATAGCCTAGGCTCTAAGGAGTTAAAAGGCATTCTGATTTCAGTTCCTTCAGAGCATTCCCATTGCCAAAGCTGCAGTTGATAAACCTGTGTCATTATTTGCTTCCTTCAACCTGGCACCAAGCCAGCTTTTCCTGCAGCTCCCTCTGTCTGTCTCTTTGGAAGCATCCTTCGAGGCTGCTGCACGGCTCAGTGATTCCCAAGTCATGGAGAATATGGAAAATCCGTATCAAACAATGACCCAAGAGAGGGAAGGAGCAAAGCTTCATTCACTTGCCTCTGTCTCCTCCCCACCTCCCAAATGCCTCCACTTCTGCCCAGCTTCTCCTGAGTAGGGAAGAGCAGAAGTGGTCTCACACTACACCCTTTTGGGGAGAGGCAGGCGAGAGGAGAGAATGGCAGAGGGAAGAGGGGTGGGGGAGATGGGCAGTCCCAGGGGAACTGAATGAACTTGTTCACAGGGAAAGCTTCCCATCCAGACTGGCAGGTTTCTTTTATCCTGTTTCAGTTCAGTAAAAGCCTCAATTAACTCCCCATTAATTATTAAATCAGAACAATGCGTCTCTGGGTTCCAACAGCTAGATTCTGTTACTGCCACGTCTTTGGGGAGCTCAACTAGTTTTACAACTTAGGACATAAATGCCATCCTTCAAGGAGTTTCTGGGTTGTTTTTATTTTCTTCTCTTGGGTTGCCTATGGCGTTTTTAATTCATAGCTCTCTGTCTCTGCGTATTAGCACACACGTGCACATGTTCGATGCTGGGAAGATGGGTCCATCTGCACAAGGTCAAGATTAATACACTATCTAGAGCCTATAGCAACACACACATACACACACACACACACACACACATTCTCAGAGTCCCATTGGCTATAGCTGCTCCCTTTGTAGATGACACTATCAAGGTTCCAGGTGCAGTCCACCCTTAATTCAGATGCCGTCACCTAGCACCCATCCTCCCAGACTGGTGATAGGGATTCTGCCACCTAAGCCAACCAGCACACGTTCACCTCTTACCAAACCCATAGCAACACACGCAGCTACTCAACGCTGTGTTGCCCCAAGTAATTCATCGGCCTAGATGACAACCGCCTCTGCCCTGCACAGCAGAGCCATCTCTCCTCCACTCCCGCTGACAGATGCTCTCTTTTGTCAATCACCCTTATCACATGATTGTTTCCCTCCACACACAGGCAACCTGTGGAACTCCTTGCCAGAGGATGTTGTGAAGTCCAAGACTATAACAGGGTTCAATAGACAACTAAATAAATCCATGGAGGTTAGGTCCATCAATGGCTACTAGCCAGGAAGGACAGGGATGGTGTCCTTAGCTTCTGTTTGTCAGAAGCTGGGAATGGATAATAGGGGAGGGATCACTTGATGGTTCCCTGTTCTGTTCAGTCCCTTTGGGGCTCCTGGCATTGGCCACTGTTGGAAGACAGGATACTGGGATAGATAGACCTTTGGTCTCATCCAGTGTGGCCATTCTTGTGTTTTTATGTTCCTCTGGGCACAGGTAAGTGGAATGTGGTACAGCTTGCTTCAGAGCTGGAGTTAATACCACACACCATGCATCTGGCCAGCAACGGTGTGTTCCAGAGCACCAAGGAACCCTTTTGGGAGACCAAGAAAATGTTATAGGTTGGCACGATCCTGAACGTTTTCTCCTTTCCTCCACCTGCTGCACTGCCCAGCAGCATAACATGCTGCCTTTGCCTCTGCTTCTGCTTAACTGGTCCAGTTTTGATTTGGCCAGCTTGCTTCCGCAACGCAATGGCTCTCAACACTCCCATCTCCCAGCCCTCCCTTTGCTTGCTGTCACCCGACCCTTGCCCGTTCAGCGTTGTAGAACACTGTCAAGAACTAAAAAGCAAAGCAGATTCCCCACCCAAAAAACATATTTAACTGGGGGCAAACTTTTTGTGCCACTCTCTTAAGTTCAGTGGAGCAGTACAGGGCAGGGGCGGACCCTCAGCCAGGAGTCTGTCTTCAATTTATGTCCCGTGGTTGCATGAGATGTTTCTTGCTGTGGCATGGGGGCCCTCTCCACTCAGACTCTCACCTCTGAGAACTGAAATGAGGCAATGGTACCTCTCAGGTGCCAGCCAGCGTGTGGGAAGCTTTGATGCCAGGGACAGAAATATAGCTGCCAATGGGGCTGATAACCTTTTCCCAAACTGTGTGTGTGTGTGTTTGTGTGAGAGAGAAACAGATGGAGAAATTGATAAAAAAGGACAGACGTTGACAGACAAATGAAGTAAACAGATAGCTCTGTGACTGGCCAGCTGGCTCCCTTGTTTTCCCTCTCTCCTCCTCTTCCTCAGACTTGGGGAACTGGCACTACTTCACCCGTGACCTGCAGGGCCATGGACAACATGTGATTTGTTTTGTCTCCATTGGAAGGGACTGCAAATTTTCCTGCAGTGAACTCACTTTCTGTCGGCTCCCCCTGTCCTTCGGGTAATGCCATAGACGGCGGATTTTCAGATCTGTTGGCAAAATATATTTATATTGGAGAAGCTGATTCCACGTTTCGCTTTAAAATCACTCCAGGGTAGCGGAAAGGGTTGGAAGGGAAACAGCCGTAAATATTTCATTTTATTCTTGAAAAAGATTAAACAAATATTCCAACTGTAGAGCTTGTTGCGTGTGTGTATGTGGGCTGGGCATTCACCATGCTCAGTGGCTGACAGACTGATTTTACATCTTCAGGTGCAAGGTTATCCTGGGAGTCTGCTCTCCAGAGGACAAGGAGCACAGACCTCATGTTCAAAAGAAAAGCCTCTGGAGTCGGAGCCAGACGTCTGGGGGCACCTGTCATGCAGATCTGCCTGAAAGATTCTATCCAGGGCTCTGGGTCACATGCAAGCAGAAGGCGGAAAGGAAGGAACGCTGCAGAAATGCTGTGAGAAGCCGCTTGGGAGCAGTGGTGCAGCCTCCCCTGAAAAGGAGAGGTGGATGGATGGTCCCATAGCTAAGTCACTGCTCGGAGACTTGAGCTTGATTCCCAGCTATGCCACAGACACCTGTGTCAAGCTGCACATGGCCTGATTTTTCAGAGGCGATGTGCATCTACGGCTCACAGGGTGGGATTGTCAAAAGCGCATGGCTCAAGAGCACACGTCCGAGTGATTCTCACAGGCACTTTTGAATGGCTCCCTACCCTCCCAACGAGAGGCAATTAAACTGTTCTTCTCTCTGTGCCTCAGTCCCTCAGAATATTTATTTTGGAGGGGTTGCAAAGGGGTGGATGAAGAATGGCAAAGAGCTGCACCTTAAATACGTACATCTCTGTCGAACCCAGGGCACGCACATTGCTTTTTACACACTTTTTACTACAGTAGACTTCCGATAATCCGGAACCTATGGGACCTAGGTCGTGCCGGATTATCAAATATGCCAGACTATCAGGAGGTACTATAAGCTGGTTATATATATACTGTATACATTATATACTGTATATAAAGTGTTCTTAACCCTTTTTATTGTACATACTGTATACAGTATACTGTAATGTTTTAGTTTTTTTAAGCCTTTTTTACCCTTTTTGCTCAGTTCAGCTGCTGCTGCTGTTACCTTGTGACTCATTTTTTGCCGAAGCTCACTCACTAGGCTCTTGCCATTTTGATGCCGGACTATCAGGAGTGCCGGACTATTGGATGCCGGACTATTGGAGTTTTACTGTATTTGTAAGCTCCAATGGGCAAGTACCTTGAGCCTTGGCCTGTTCCATAAGAAGTTGATGCACTGCTATGAAACAATCTATTACTTATAAATAAAACAAAGGTTAAAGAGACACTGTCAGGTATTAGCCAGGCTCCCAGGATAGAGACAGCTAGATCTGTATACCAAGCTGTGTGAGGGGGGGAAGAGGGTCTCTGAGATATTTATGGGATCAGGGGCCATATAACTACTTAGGACAGAGAAGTAGACTTTTTCCTCTCCCATATTTTGCATCCGTGGAAGACAGGGCAGGGTTTTGTCCCACATCCTAATATTTACATGGGTAAGTAATGGGAGCAGAGGGGTGCAAAATGAAGGGGCAGAGGCAAGGGAGAACAAATTTGCATCCGTCCTGGGGTTTGTATGCCTGCAAAAAGAAGCTTCTGCATTCATCTTGTCCCTGGCAGGGGGAAGAAGTCCACTATAGAGCCTGATTCTCCTTTCACTTACATCATTTGTATGCTGGGGTAACTCTATTGAGTTACCCCGATTGATGCCAGCCTGCACTGATGGGTCCTGACCAATGTCCCCTTTAATTTTTTCCATCCATGTGCAGAATAAATTTTGTTATGTGCCCCAAGGCATGTGTGGATGTGCACCACCAACAAAAACACTGCTGGTTATGAGTGGCTGTGGGTGCTCTGCCAAACAGCTGGGGCGGCACCTGAATCTCTCCTGGGCAGCCATCCAAGTGCTCAGCTGAGAGGGAATCCTGGTCCTGACTCCTCAAACTCTGGCTTTAGCCTGTGTCTGATGCACTCCACTTGCCAAGTAAGTCAACTGTTAAGCAGTCGGAGAAGTTCTGTCCTCTGCTGCCAAGTATGGAATAAATGATGAGCGGCACTTAGGTAAAGGAGCAAGGTTACTGTGCTCCTGCCATTATGCCGTTCCCTTTCAGCTACAGCAAACAGATCGGTATCTTTCACAACAAAACAAAACCAAGCAAATGATCACAAGGCAGAGCCGCCCTGGGACGTCCCTCTGTTGACAACATGGTGTTTTGGAGCATGCTCCATCTAATATCGAAATGGGGCTCTGTTGCAGCGTGTGCACACCCCATCCCTTAGGGGGCGGGTACCAAAGGGTGTGAACGCCGCCTGTTCGTCACCCTGAGGCATTGAGGCCTAGTGGCCTGGGGTCAGTAGTGTAGCCCCTTTGTTCACTGGTCAGCATGGCACCAGGGCTAGAGTCCATGACAACAGCCCTCAGTTCAGGGCCGCACAGCCTAATGGCTCAAGTCAGCAATGGGTTTGGGGCTGGGCAGTCTGATGGCTAGAATCAGTAGCAACAGCCCTAGGGTTCAGAGAAGCACAGCCTGATGGTTCAAGTCAATAGTCTGGGGCAGTGGCCCCAGTAGGGGGGCCCAGGCCCACCCTACTCCACCGGGCCCTGACCCAGGGCCCTGTTAGTGGCAGCGTACTCTGCCACTTGCTCAGAAGGGAATTCAACTGCAACATGCTGAGAGAAGTAGAAGGGCAACTCCCAACTGGAAGTAGCCAGACTGCTTATTTCTATTTATTTTCCCCCATTGTCTATTCTGGTCCTATGAAAACCCAAACTGGTTTGATGTGGCCTCTCCTCACAGCGGCCAGCTTGCTTCCTAAGCCAGAGACACATACTGGATGTGAGGATCACAGCGCATTCCCAGTGGGTGAGACTCCCATTTGTGCGAGGCTGGGCAGAAGTCTTTGTGGAAGATACATAAGTACTGGGAGACACAATGGTGGGTCCCATGCTGGATCCAAAGAGGCCAGTGGAGACACACATAAGGCAGATACTCCAGGAGGAAACCTTCACATGACGATATGGCAAAACAGTGGCCATTGCCTAGAATAGCTGCTTTGATTGAGCCCCATGGTCTCTCAGGTTCCCTCCCGCAACTTCTGTGCCAGGGAAGATAATGGAGCAAGTAATTGAGGAAATCATCTGCAAATACTTGGAAGATAATAAGGAGCTAGGTAACAGCCAACGTGGATTTGTAAAGAACAAATCACGTCAAACCAATCTGATAGCTTTCTTTGATAGGATAAGTCTTGTGGATAAGGGAGAAGCGGTAGACGTGGTATACCTAGACTTTAGTAAAGCATTTGCTATGATCTCACATGACCTTCTTATCAATAAATTAGGGAAATACAACCTACATGGGGCTGCTATAAGGTGGGTGCATAACTGGCTGGATAACCATTCTCAGAGAGCAGTTATTAATGGTTCACAGTCATGCTGGAAGGGCATAACAAGTGGGGTTTTGCAGGGGTCAGTTTTGGGACCGGTTCTGTTCAATATCCTCATTGGTGATTTAGATGAGGGCATAAAGAGTACACGTATTAAGTTTGCAGATGATACCAAGGCGGGAGGGATTGCAACTGCTTTGGAGGACGGGGTTATAATTCAAAACGATCTGGACAAACTGGAGAAATGGTCTGAGGTATATAGGATGAAGATCAATAAGGGCAAGTGCAAAGTGCTCCACTTAGGGAGGAACAATCAGTTTCACACATGCAAAATGGGAAGTGACTGTCTAGGAAGGAGTACTGCAGAAAGGGATCTAGGGGACATAATGGACCACAAGCTAAATGAGTCAACAGTGTGACACAGTTGCAAAAAAAAAGCAAACAGGATTCTGGGATGCATTAACTGGAGTGTTGTGAGCAAGACATGAGAAGTCATTCTTCTGCTCTATTCTGCACTAATTAGGCCTCAGTTGGAATACTGTGTCTAGTTCTGGGCACCACATTTCAAGAAAAATGTGGAGAAATTGGAGAAGGTCTGAAGAAGAGCAACAAAAATGATTAAAGGCCTAGAAACCATGATCTATGGGGGAGCACTGAAAGGACTGGGCTTGTTTAGTTTAGAAAAGAGAAGACTGAGAGGAAACATGATAGCAGTTTCAAGTATCTAAAAGGGTGTTACAATGAGGAGGGGGGGAAATTGTTCTCCTTGGCCTCGTATGACAAGAAGCAATGGACTTAAATTGCAGCAAGAGAGGTTGAGGTTGGACATTAGGAAAAACTTCCTAACTGTCAGGGTGGTTAAACACTGGAATAAATTGCCTCAGAAGGTTGTGGAATTTCCATCACTGGAGATATTTAAGAGTAGTTTGGATAGACATCTATCAGGGATGATCTAGACGGTGCTTGGTCCTGCCTTGAGGGCAGGGGACTGGACTCGATGACCTCTCGAGGTCCCTTCCGGTTCTAGTGTTCTATGATTCTATGAACTCCTGCCTAAATCCCCTCACCAAGCCTGTGAATTTGGTGTTTTTCAGGGGAGGGACAAATATCTCCCTTTGCATATGTTTACACTTGCTCCCTATCTCGAGATAGGGATGCAAATGTAGCCGACCAAAATTGCTAATGATGCGGGGATTTAAATATCCCACACTTCATTAGCATAATCTCACCCGCGCGCTATTCCGATCACCAACTGATTCGAACCAGGAAGTGCACTCCGGGCCGCGTTAGTTAGAATCAAACCCCTTGGTTCGAACTAACGTTACTCCTCATTTTTTGTGACGCCTCATTCATTTTCCAGTGAAGAAGCAGCAGAGGCCTAATGAGTTCCAAGCAGAGAAAGGGGATCTGAGGAGTTAATACCAGTGTATCCACCTAATCCAGGGGTGGGAAACCTTTTTTGGGTCAGGCACTGCTGACCCACAGAAAAATCAGTCAGGGGCCACATACAAGTGAGAAGCCAAAAAAAAAAAAAAAGCTCATCTGAGAAAGACATTACCCATATTTCCCTCACACACCAGAGCCCAAGGGGTTCAGGCCTGTAGATGTTGTGTGCTCCAGCTCCACAGGAGCAGTTATAGGGGGCTGGAGTTCCAGTATGGGATCCCCAATGCTGGGAGGAGCCCCATGCCCCAGGGGGGCAGATGAGGGCCTTCGTTTCCCCAATCCTGACAATTTGAGAAGAACTGCAGCCACGGGGCCTTTTACTGTGTAGACAGCAGCCGTTCCATCTGTTGGGATTTCTAACAAGCCCAGGACAGTGTCCAGACACTGTGCAACAAAAATAAGATTCAGATCAATTCTCTCCAAGTAGAATCTAATTCCTCCATCCCATGTCGATGAGACGCAACAGTAGCGTTGTTGGCTATGCCATTTTTAGTCGCCATGCTCTGGCTTTTCCACTTTTGATTATGCCACACAACCCTGGATCCACAGATACTAAGCACTAAATGAAGGAAAAGTTAAGGACTGGACATGGGCAACTCTTTCTAAAGTGGTCAGGGGGAAATGTCTGGAGAGACCCTGTGCTCAAATTCACCTGGGGGAAAAGCCAGTCAAGAGAGGTGAGAGCAACTCCCATCAGTCCCCTTAGACAGAGCCAACAAGGGCTGTATGCGCCAGGAGCTGCTAGATATGAAAGGGAAGGACAGATTGCAATGGATTTTAAAACACACTGCATGCAGATACACACACAACAGTGGAATTACTCTGTCAGCTCCCACACTCCCTGAGATAGGGCAGCCTCTCTGAAATGAACAGCTAGTTTGTTATATTAACCGCCAGCCTAATTTTCACCTTTTCCTTTGATAACTTGAGAGCCTGTCATTAGCTTGGGCTGAGGAGTAGCCATTAAGCAATTAACGCTGAAGTCAATTGCGTTAGGAGAAGTTTTACAGACTGAGGCTGCATTTTGTTGTTTTAAAATAATAGTAATAATAATAAAAACAATCCCCTTCAGGGCCCAACAAGAATAACAGACTCCGCCCCCCCCCCCCACAGAATGCTGTCGAGACACCCTGGCACCTCATAACTTGTCCATGCATCAAACTGATAACTTCATGGAGAAATAAACGTGAACCTGGGGAAGAAAAAAAGGACTCAACTCTTTAAACGTAGCATTATATAAGCTTTGTGCTAAATGGGGGAAGATGGAATGGACCCAAGCACTAGGGCAAGCAGGGGTAGGAGATGAAGATTTGATTTTTGTGAAGGTCTGGGATTCCAATGACTGATAAAATATCAGAGGAGAGAGCATTAGGGGAGCTGACGAGAGGGAGTGCTGTGGCAAAATCTGCTCTAAATGCCCTTTGTGTTTGATATTGGGAGCTGTGATATCCAGCTCAGATCACCCCACCCACTTTAGTACCTTTCCTTGTTTTTGGGCAGCCTTTGTGGGCACTGATTTTCCCCTTCCCATCAGCTCCATCCCACTGCTTTTCAAGTCCTCAAGGCAATTTCTATAGTAATGGCAGCTTCATAGAATCATAGACTCCTAGGGCTGGAAGAGACCTCAGGAGTCATTGAGTCCAGCCCCCTACCCAAGGCAGGACCAATCCCAACTCAATCATCCCAGCCAGGGCTTTGTCAAGCCGAGACTTAAAAACCCCTAGGGATGGAGATTCTACCCCCTCCCTACGGAACCAATCCCAATGCTTCACCACCCTCCTAGGGAAATAGTTTTTCCTAATATCCAACCCAGATCTCCCCCACTGTAACTTGAGACCATTGCTCCTTGTTCTGCCATCTGCCACTACCGAGAACAGCCTCTCTCCATCCTCTTTGGAACCTCCTTTCAACAAGTTGAAGGCTGCTTCAAATCTCCCCCACCCCATCACTCTTCTCTTCTGCAGACTAAATAAGCCCAAATCCCTCAACCTCTCCTCGTAGGTCATGTGCTCCAGCCCCCTATTTATTTTGGTTGCCCTTGGCTGGACGCTATTCAATACATCCACATCCTTTCTGTAGTGGGGCGGGGGGGGGGGGGGGGGGGCAGAATTGAACACAATACTCCAGATGTGGCCTCACCAGTGCAGAATAAAGGGGAATAATCACTTCTCTAGATCTGCTGGGAATGCTCCTCCTAATGCACCCTAATATGCCATTAGTCTTCTTGGCTACAAGGACGCACTGTTGACTCATATCCAGCTTCTCATCCACTGTAATCCCCAGGTCCTTTTCTTCTCATCTGCTACTTAGCCAGTCAGTCCCCAGCCTGTAACAGTGCTTGGGATTCTTCCGCCCCTAGTGCAGGACTCTGCACTTGTCCTTGTTGAAACTCATTAGATTTCTTTTGGCCCAATCCTCTAATTTGTCTAGGTCCGTGGTCACCAACCAGTAGATCGCGATCTACCGGTAGATGTCGGAGGCTCTAAGAGTAGCTCTTGAGCCCTCTCTGAACTGCACACCTGCGCAGTACATTTACATTAGATTTCCTCATTTGAGGAGCAGCTACTCACCGAGCAACAGCACAGGTAAGTAGCTGCGAGGAATGGTGGGAATTTTTTTTTTTAAAGTAGCAGTATAAAGATTGGGGATAGCAAGTGATGGAGAGGAGGAGAATAGAGAGGGCGGGGCTTCAAGGAAGGGGCGGGGCGGCAGATCTTGGCTTGGTCTGTCATTTAAAAAGTGATCTTGGGTGTACCTATTCTGTACCTATCCCTGCCCTCCAACGTATCTACCTCTCTTCTTAGCTTAGTGTCATCTGCAAACATGCTAAGGGTGCAATCCATCCCCTCATTCAGGTCATTAATAAAGATGTTGAACAAAACCAGCCCTAGAACCGATCCTTGGGGCACTCCACTTGAAAACGACCGCCAACCAGACATCAAGCCATTGATCACTACCCACTGGGCCCGACAATCTAGCCAGCTTTCTATCAACCTTACAGTCCATTTATCCAATCCATACTTCCTTAACTTGCTGAAAAGAATATTGTGAGAGACCGTATCAAAAGCTGTGCTAAAGTCAAGGTATATCACATCCACTCACTTCCCCGTGTCCACAAAGCCAGTTACTTCATCAAAGAAGCTAATCAGTTTGGTCAGGCATGACTTGCCCTTGATGAATCCATGTTGACTATTCCTGATCATTTTCCCCTCTTCCAAGTGCTTCAAAATGGATTCCTTAAGGATCTCTTCCATGATTTTTCCAGGGACTGAGGTTAGGCTGACTGCTCTGTAGTTCCCTGGATTGTCCTTTTCCCCTTTTTTAAAGATGGGCACCACATTTGCCTTTTTCCAATTATCTGGGACCTCTCTCCATCTCCACGAATTTTCAAAGATAATGGCCAAGGCTCTGCAATGACATTTGCCAACTCCCTCAGTACCCTCGGATGCATTAAATCCAGAACCATGAATTTGCATCTGTCTAGCTTTTCTAAATAGTTCTTACCCTGTTCTTTCTCCACTGAGGGCTGCCCACCTACTTCCCATACTGCATGGCTGTGTCTACACTGCACCTCTTTTCCGGAAAAGGGATGCAGATTAGACACATCGTTATTGCAAATGAAGTGGGGATTTAAATCTCCCCTGCTTCATTTGCATGGACATGGCTGCCGCTTTTTTCCAGCTTGGGGCTTTGCCGGAAAAAAGCGCCAGTCTAGACGGGGATTCCTTGAGGAATAAGGGATCTTTCGGAAAAGGCTTTATTTTCCGAAAGATCCCCGTCTAGACTGGCGCTTTTTTCCGGCAAAGCCCCGAACCGGAAAAAAGCGGCAGCCATGTTCATGCAAATGAAGCGGGGGAGATTTAAATCCCCACTTCATTTGCAATAACGATGTGTCTAATCTGCATCCCTTTTCCGGAAAAGAGGTGCAGTGTAGACACAGCCCATTAGTCTGGGAGCTGACCTTGTCTGTGAAGACAGAGGCAAAAAATTTTTTTGACTATTTTAGCCTTTCCCACATCATCTGTCACTAGGTTACCTCCCTCATCCAGTAAGGATCCCACACCCTCTTTGATCACCCTCTTATTTCTAACATGCCTATAGAAACCTTTCTTGTTACCCTTTGCATCCCTTGCTAGCTGCAATTCCAATTGTGCTTTTGCCTTCCTAATTACTCCCCTGCAGTCTCGAGAAATATATTTATACTCCTCCATAGTCATCTGTCCAAGTTTCCACTTCTTCTAAGCTTTCTTTTTGTGTTTAAGCTCGCCAAAGACTTTCCTGGTAAGCCAATCTGGTCACCTACCATATTTGCTTTTCTTACTGAACATTTGGGATGGTTTCTTCTTGTGTCTTCAATAAGGCTTCTTTAAAATACTGCCAGCTCTCCTGGACTTCTTTCCCCTTCATGTTAGCATCCCAGGGGATCTTTCCCACCAGTTCTCTGAGGGAGTCAAAGTCTGCTTTTCTGAAGTCCAGGGTGTATATTTTGCTGCTCTCCTTTATTCCTTTTGTCAGGATCCTGAAATCTACCATCTCATGATCATAGCTGCCCAGGTTGCCACACACATCTACTTCTCCTATGAGTACCTACCTGTTTGTGAGCAGCAGGTCAAGCTGCGCATGGCCCCTTCTGCACTTGTATCAAGAAGTTATCCCCAACATTCTCCAAAAATTCCTGGATTGTCTGTGTAGTATTGTATTGGCCTCCCAACAGATGTCCTCTATGAGAACCAGGGCCTGTGATCTGGAAGCTTCTCTCAGTTGTCTGAAGAAAACCTTGTCTACCTCATCCACCTGATCTGGTGATCTATAGCAGACGCCAACCACAACATCACCCCTGTTGCTCCTGCCTCTGAACTTAACCCAAAGACTCTCAACAGGCTTTTCTCCCTCTATATACTGGAGCTCTGAGCAATCATACTACTCTCTTACCTATAGTGCAACTCCTCCTCCTTTTCTCCCCTGTCTGTTCTTCCTGAACAGTTTATACCCTTCCATGATAGTGCTCCAGTCATCCCACCAAGTCTCTATTATTCCAATCAAATCATAGTTCTTTGACTGTGCCAGGGCTTCTAATTCTTCCTGTTTGCTTCCCAGGCTTCTTGCATTCATGTACAAACGCCTTAGATAACTAGGGGTATGTCTACACTACCCTCCTAGTTCGAACTAGGAGGGTAATGTAGGCATACCGCACTTGCAAATGAAGCCCGGGATTTGAATTTCCTGGGCTTCATTTGCATAAGCGGGGAGCCGCCATTTTTAAAACCCCGCTGGTTCGAACCCCGTGCAGCGCGGCTACACGGGGCTCGAACTAGGTAGTTCGGAATAGGAAGCCTAGTCCGAACTACCTAGTTCGAGCCCCATGTAGCCACGCTGCACGGGGTTCGAAGCAGCGGGGTTTTAAAAATGGTGGCTCCCCGCTTATGCAAATGAAGCCCGGGAAATTCAAATCCCGGGCTTCATTTGCAAGTGCGGTATGCCTACATTACCCCGCTAGTTCGAACTAGCGGGGTAGTGTAGACATACCCTAGCTGATTGCCCTACCTTCTCCATTCAACTCAGGAGTCCTCCTTTGTTACTCCCCCCTCCTTGTGTTTCTTCCCAATATCCCACTTCCCCACTTACCTCAGGGCTTAAGTCACCATCCCCCAATGAACATAGTTTAAAACCTTCCTTACTAGGTTTGCAAGCCTGCCCGTGAAGATGCTCTTTCCTCTCTTGGTTAGGTGGATCCCATCTCTTCCTAGCAATCCTTGAACCTAGAACAGAGTCCCATGGTTGAAGAAACCAAAGCCCTCTCTCCGACACCACCTGTGCAACCACACATTTACTTCCTCAATTCGATAATCCCTACCAGGACCTTTTCCTTCAACAGGGAAGATGGACAAGAACACCAATTGCACTTCAAATTCCTTGATCCTTCTTCCCAGTGCTACATGATCTGTCACTCTTGGCTACATGGAGAAGCAGGAAGGGGTAGGGATCCAAAGGTTTGATCAGTTTTGGGAGACTCTTGGTCACATCATGAATTCTAGCTCCTGGTAAGCAGCATACTTCTGCAGATTCCAGGTCTGGACAGCAGATGGATGACTCTGTCCCTCGTAGGAGGGAGTCCCCGACCAGCACCACCTGTCTTCTCTTGGGGGTGGTAGTCGTGGAACCCCCATCCCTAGGACTACGCATTCTATGCCTTCTAGTCGATGGTGCCTCCTTCTGATCTCTTCCCTGAGAGGTCTCTGCCAAAACATTCTCCACTGTAGTGCCTGTGCAGAAAGCCTAAAAGCAGTTACTTACCTCTACTGGAATTGGGGATACCTGAGTTGGCTTTCTTCTCCTGGAGGTTACATACTACCAGTTTTCTTCCTTGTTCTGTACTGCCTTCACTGGTCCTTCAGCCTGCTTCGACTCCCCACCTCGACTGTATTCCTGTGATGTGGGAAGACGACAACAGAGGGACACCCATCATGATACAGCTTCACAAGGAAGTGGAGACGGAACTTAGTTCTATAGCAAGGTGATCTACTGTAAGCTCTTTGGGGCAGGAACTGTCTTCCTGTTCTGTGATTGTACATCACCCTAGAGATGGCTCCAAACAAAATCCCCAGATCACAACTTGGGTGGCATTTGGACTCACAGCCAAACTTCCCAGCAGAGTACAATAAACAGGACTACAGGAATAGCGGACCACAATAATCATACAATTACATTCTAAGGCATGTGGCCCATGTGTCTGATTCTGCTGGTTTCCGTCCACTTAGGTTTTTCCCCTCTACCAATATTATTAAAGTGACATGCATGTAAAGCACGTGAAGTGAGGTGTGGACTGATTGCATATGATATTGTAAGGCTCCATCTATATCCATCCAAAGTGCTGCTATGGTTCAATTGGCACACCCTGCAAATTCTAGGCACACAAGTGCAGTTAGCAAACCTCCCTATTCCAGAAGAGGCCCATTGAGATGAAGGAGGCCACTCATGCAGCCCACTCACTAGCCTAGGTTGCCCATCGCTGTTCTAAGGTATCTACATCCAAATGTCACAAACTGGGGGGTGTTAAAACTCTGGTTCCAAATTTTGTAACTTAAGCCTCCTCCCCCCCCCCCCCCAATAACACAGGCTATTGTGGGGTTCCTTGGTCACTTTTGCCATATTGTGTCCAGCTCTGTGTACCACATTTAAAAAAAGATGTGGAGAAATTGGAGATCCAGAAAAGAGCAGCAAAAATGATTAAAGGTCTAGAAAACGTGGCCTATGAGAGAAGACTGAAGAAATTGGGCTTCTTTAGTTTAGAAAAAAGAAGACTGACAGGGGACATAATAGCAGTTTTCAAATATCTGAAAGGGTGTTACAAGGAAGAAGGAGGGAAATAGTTCTCCTTGGCCTCTGATGATAGGACAAGAAGCAATGGGCTCAAATTGGAGCAAGGAAGGTTTAGGCTGGACATTAGGAAAAATAACTGTCAGGGTGGATAAACACTGGAATAAATTGCCTAGGGGGGTTGTGGAATCTCCATCACTGGAGATATTTATGAGCAGGTTAGACAGACACCTGTCAGGGATGATCTAGACCAGTGTTTCTGAAAGTGTTACCACGGAAACACTTTCAGAAACACTTTAACTGGCCATTCTGGTTTGTTTATGTACCAGTGCCACGGCCACAGAGCCTCGCGGCTCCTGTTGGCTCCGTTTCATCCTTTGCAGCCAAGGGGTGCCGCAGGAAGTGGTGGCCAGTTAAAGTGTTTCTGAAAGTGTTTCTGCAGTACACTTTCAGAAACACTGATCTAGACAGCGCTTGGTCCGTGAGGGCAGGGGACTGGACTCAATGACCTCTCAAGGTCCCTTCCAGTTCTAATATTGTATGGTTTTATATTTATGGAGATGACAGACGTATAACCCTTTAATAATACAGTACCACAAAAGAAGGCAGGGCACCAAGCTAGGACTGCTGAGCTGTGCAAATAGGCCCCAGAGAGAAAATACTTGTATCTCCAAACTTAAGCCTTGATGTGCTACAGGACCACAGAGCCAGTCAGGCTAGAGGAGAGAGCTATGAAAACCATCTGAACTCCAGCAGCACTGGGAAGTTAGTACTTATTGTCATTTTTATCATTCCCTGGATCCCCAAATTTTGTTTGTTTGTTTGTTTTAGTTTGGTTTTTGGTTTTGGCACAGCAGCACTAATTACATCTCACAGATAGAGACAAGCTGAAATACCTGAAGACTGGGAATACCTAAAGTGATGGCAGGATCATCATGCTGTTTTATCCTGCTTGACGCAGAGGGCTAGGTTAAGTGATCTGGAGGACTTTTCCAGCCCCATCAGCTCTGATTCCAGCTGAAAAGTTCCCCAAAATAAAGAGCTGCATGGAAAAAAACCCAAACAAAAACATAGAATTTTAGAATCATAGAACCATAGAGCTGGAAGAGACATCAGAAGGTCATCAAGTCCAGCCCCCTGCTCTAGGCAGGACCAATCCCAAATAAATCAACCTAGCCAGGGCTTTGTCAAGCCGAGACTTAAACACCTGTAGGGATGGAGACTCCACTACTTCCCTAGATAACCCATTCCAGAGCTTCACCACTCTCCTAGTGAAATAGTTTTTTCTAATATCCAACCTGGACCTCTCCCCCCGCAACTTGAAACCATAGCTCCTCGTTCTACCATCTGTCACTACTGAGAACAGCCTTTCTCCATCCTCTTTGGAACCTCCCTTCAGGGAGTTAAAGGCTGCTATCAAATCCCTCCTCACTCTTCGCTTCTGCAGACTAAACAGACCCAACTCCCTCAGCCTCTCCTCATACGTCATATGCTCCAGCCCCCTAATCATTTTGGTTGCCCTCCGCTGGACCCTTTCCAATGCATCCACATCCTTTTTGTAGTGGGGGGCCCAGAACTGGACACAATACTCCAGATGTGGCCTCACCAGAGCCAAATAAAGGGGAATAATCAAATCTCTGGATCTGCTGCAATGGTCCTCTTAATTCAACCTAATATGCCATTAGCCTTCTTGGCTACAAGGGCACACCATTGCCTCATATCCAGCTTCTCGTCCACTGTAACCCGCAGGTCCTTTTCTGCAGAACTACTACTTAGCTATTTGATCCCCAGCCTGTAACAATAATTGGGATTCTTCCATCCCAAGTGCAGGACTCTGCACTTGTCGTTCAACCTTGTTGAACAAAAGCAACTACCGCCCCAGTGCTTAGAGTTTTCACTTGAGAAACCCCAGTTAATTACTAGAGGTCAGCACTTCTGCTGAACAACAATTTTGCAATTAGAAATGTAAAATAAAATAAAATAAAATAAAATAAAAATGCCTGATTTGTCTCTCATTTACACTAGCATAACATGGGTTTCAACAGAGTTGTTTCAGATTTACACTGCTGTGAGAGGAGACTCAGGCCAAATAGAATAATGGACCTAAAGTGAATGGGAGTTTTGCCACAGAGTTCAACGGGACTAGGAGCAGGACCAGTACCACTTAGCACTACATACAGCAGTGCTTTTCAAAGTACCACATAAACACAGGAACATCAGCCCTCCATCTGGAAAGTAGGCCAGTATAATTATGTCCATTATTTCCAGAGGAAAGCTGGTTTGCTTGTTGGGATCCTAGCCTGGGATTCAGAAAAGCTGGTTTCAATTCTGCTACAGAATTCCTAGGAGACTTTAGGCAAGTTTCTCAGGGTATGTCTACACTACAGCACTAATTCGAACTAACTTAATTCGAATTAGTTAATTCGAACTAAGCTAATTCAAACTAGTGCATCTAGCCCTAAAAACTAGTTCGAATTAGCATTTTGCTAATTCAAACTAGGATGTCCACATTGAGTGGACCCTGAACCGAGGTTAAGGATGGCCGGAAGCAGTGCCGGCAGGGCATCAGATTAGGACTTAGAGCGTGGAGCTGCTGTCTCAGGCTAGCTGAGGGCTGTGCTTAAAGAAACCCGACCTCCACCCCAGACAGACAGTTCTCAGGGGTTCCCCACTTGCAAAGCAGTCCTGGCTTGGAGTGCCCTGAGTGCCCACACTTGGCACATCACAGCACTTGGCCATCAGCTCGGCTGCACTTGCCACAGGCTGCCATTGGGGGAGGGTTAATCGGGGGGGCTGCTGGAGAGCTTCCACCCCGAGGAGCCCGCAGAGCCACCCCAGTCCTCCCCATTGGGGTCTCGTACCCCATTCCTCCCTCACCTCCTTCCACTTACCCCTCGCTAGTCCCCCTTCCTGATGTACAAAATAAAGGACACGTGTGTTCAAAAATGGAAACTCTCTGTATTGAACAAAACTCGGGGAGACTGGGAAAAGGAGGTGGGAGAGGGGAAGAGAGAGGGTGGGAGAGGGGAGGGCAACTAAAATGATCAGGGGTTTGGAACAGGTCCCATATGAAGAGAGGCTAAAGAGACTGGGACTTTTCGGCTTAGAAAAGAGGAGACTGAAAGGGGATATGATAGAGGTCTATAAAAGCACGACTAGTGTAGAGAGGGTGCATAAAGAAAAGTTCTTCATTAGTTCCCATAATAGAAGGACTAGAGGACACCAAATGAAATGAATGGGTAGCAGGCTTCAAACTAATAACAGAAAGTTCTTCTTCACCAAGTAAATAGTCGACCTGTGGAACTCCTTGCTGCAGGAGGCTGTGAAGGCTAGAACTATAACAGAGTTTAAAGAGAAGTTAGATAAAGTCATGGAGGTTGGGTCCATGGAGTGCTATTAGCCAGGGGGCAGAAATGGTGTCCCTGGCCTCTGTTTGTAGAAGGCTGGAGATGGATGACACGAGACAAACGGCTTGGTCATTGTCATCGGTCCATCCCCTCCAGAGTCCCTAGTGTTGGCTGCTGTCGGCAGACAGGCTACTGGGATAGATGGACCTTTGGTCTGACCCAGTATGGCCATTCTAAGCTGAGGGTCGGGGGTCTCACTGGACCACCCTGATTTTCATGCAAACCTGCTCCTGGGTGGCCAGGCTGGCAGCTATCCTGTCCTAGACGGCCACTTTCCTGTGCCTAGTGTGGAGGTCGTGGATGAGGTCACGATCTCCGCACTAGACCAGCTGGGCGCCCGCCTCTTGCGGACTTGGGCACTCTCCCGGGAGCCGCCAGCCTTGTCCTGGGAAGAGGCGGAGGGCTGGGTGGCAGCAGGTGGCTGGTTCGTGCCATGCCAGGTGCAGGGTCTGCTGGCTGGGTACTGGCAGGCTTGCACCTGGCACAGGCACCGTAGCCAGACCGTGCCCCTTTAAGGGCTCCGGGGCCGGGAGGGGGGCAGACGAGTTTCCCTGGTGGTGCCCAGAGTGGCCACCAGGGAAAGCTGGGGAGGGCTAGCCTCCCACTGGTTCGAATTAAGTGGCTACACAGCCCTTAATTTGAACTACTTAATTCGAACTAGGCGTTAGTCCTCGTAGAATGAGGTTTACCTAGTTCGAAATAAGCGCTCTGCTAGTTCGAATTAAGTTCGAACTAGCGATTTGCCTGTGTAGCGCCTATCAAAGTTAATTCGAACTAACGTCTGTTAGTTCGAATTAACTTTGTAGTGTAGACATACCCTCAGTTCCCCAGCAGTAAAATGGGGTTAAAACCATGGATAGGAGAACTAAGGCAGAGAAGTTTTAAGTTCCCACTGATTTCAATCAGTCCTCAGCACCTTGGAACGCCAACCTTTCCAGGAACTCACGATCTGCGAGGGCACAGAAGAATTAGTCTTTTGGAGGCCCTGGTTCCCATCCCTTTTCCAGGCACCTTAAACCTACCAATAAAATCTATTATGACTTAGCTCAAGGTAAAACCACTGAGATGATCCTACTAGAATCCACAAGAAGATACAAATATTCATTCACTCTTGAAACCTGCTTAGATTATAGACATGGTGAGAAAGGGTATGTCTACACTACCCCGCTAGTTCGAACTAGGAGGGTAATGTATGCATACCGCACTTGCTAATGAAGCCCGGGATTTGAATTTCCCGGGCTTCATTAGCATAAGCGAGGCGCCGCCATTTTTAAATCCCCGCTGCTTCGAACCCTGTGCAGCGCGGCTACATGGGGCTCGAACTAGGTAGTTCGGACTAGGGTGCCTATTCCAAACTACCGGTACACCTCGTTTCACGAGGAGTAACGGTAGTTCGGAATAGGAACCTAGTCCGAACTACCTAGTTCGAGCCCCGTGTAGCCGCGCTGCACGGGGTTCGAACCAGTGGGGTTTTAAAAATGGCGGCTCCCCGCTTATGCTAATGAAGCCCGGGAAATTCAAATCCCGGGCTTCATTAGCAAGTGCGGTATGCATACATTACCCCGCTAGTTCGAACTAGCGGGGTAGTGTAGACATACCCATACAGAATTATCAGAACATCCCTCCAAAAGAGGGGTAGAAGAAGAAATTAGTTCAGGCAGGATCCCTGACCCCCACGTTTCAGCTTTGCTCTTTAGAAAAACATCCTTGCTGAGGTTGTGAAATTGCTCAGATACTTTCCCGATACCTCCCCCCCCACCGCATGTCCGGGAGCACACAACAAAATGCCAGGAGGAACCTGTTTCAGTCCTGTTTGCAACTGTGATTAAGAGAGAGAGCTCATGTGAAACCATTTCCCAGGGTGATTTCCCTAGAAGCCTCAGACAAAAATGTCAGAAATCCCGGGTATTGCTCCTAGCCAAACCCACAGGCCCCCCAGAGTCCAGCCACGAACAAAAGGGTCCAAAAGTTTGGGGAGAAACAGGCAACAAAGATGCTAGTCCTTGACTGAAGATGAAGGAGCCTTAACTGTGGGAGGGAAGGGGTGCAGCGCTGGGGTCCCAAGCAATGTTCCCTCCAATCTTTTCCATCCATGTGCAGAATAAATATTTATTACACCAAGGCACGTGCAAATGTGCACCACCAACAGAAACTCAAAACCTAGCTGTGGGTGCTCTGTTAATCAGCTGGGTGGCATTTGAATCTCTCCCGAGAGGCCGCACAGGCGCACAGCTTACAGGGATAGTGTCGGGGGCATTCTGCAATTGTTGCGTTTGGAGCCACACTAAAATTGCAGAATTCCCCCCAGGATTGAAAGAAACAGGCTCCTTCCTGCCTCCTGGGGTATTGGCCCCACTTCATATACAAGGGAAGCGGGAGAGGTTGTGTGTGCATGTTTGTGTGTGTGGGTCTGTGCGGGGGGGGGGGAGAAAGGAGGTGTGTGTTTGTGTGAGGGGAAGAGAGAGAGGTTGTGGGTGCAGGAGAGAGGAGGTGTATGTGGGGGGGCTGGAGAGAGAGGATGTGTGTGTTTGTGGTGGGGAGAGGGTGTGTGTGTGTCTGTGGGGACAGGAGAGAAGGGGCTTTTGTGGGGGGAGAGAGAGTGGGAGGGGGAGAGGGTATGTGTGTCTGTCTGTGGGGTACATGTGGGAGTACATGCATCTGACGAAGTGGATCTTTGCCCACGAAAGCTTATGCTCCTACACTTCAGTTAGTCTATAAGGTGCCACAGGACTCCTCGTCGCTTTTGCAGATTCAGACTAACACGGCTACCCCTCTGATACTTGTCTGTGGGGGGTGGGAGAGACAGAGAGTGTGTGGGGGAGTAGAGAGAAAGGGTGTGGAGGCAGGAGAGAGGGTGTGTATGTGTCTGGGGGAGAGAAAGTGTGTGCTTGTTTGCAGGGAGAGCGAGGAGGGGTGTTTGTGGAGGGAGAGAGGATGTGAGCATCTGTCTGGGGATGGGAGAGATGGTGTGTGTGTTTGTGGTGGGGAGAGAGACAGTGTATGTGTGTGTCTGTGGGGGGCAGGAGGGGAGAGTGTGTGTGTGTGTGTGTGTGTGGTGGAGGGACAGAAGAGAGGGTGTGTGTGTATGTGTCTGGGGGGAGAAAGTGTGTGTGTTTGTGGTGGGGGGAGAGAGGGGTGTGTGTTTGTGGTGGGGAGAGAGTTGGTGTATATGTGTGTCTGTGGGGGGGGGCAGGAGAGAGAGGAGAGTGTGTTTGTGTGTGTGTGTGGTGGAGGGGCAGGAGAGAGGGTGTGTGTATGTATGTGTCTGGGGGGGAGAAAGTGTGTGTTTGTCGGGGGGGGGAGGATTGTGTGTTTGTGGTGGGGAGAGAGGGGGTGTGTGTGTGTCTGTGGGGGGGGTGGGAGAGAGAGGAGGGTGTGTGTGTCTGTCTGTGGGGGGCGGGAGAGAGAGGAGGGTGTGTGTGTGTGTCTGTCTGTGGGGGGGGTGGGAGAGAGAGGAGGGTGTGTGTGTGTGTCTGTCTGTGGGGGGCGGGAGAGAGAGGAGGGTGTGTGTGTGTGTGTGTGTGTGTGGTGGAGGGGCGGGAGAGGATGTGTGTGCTCCCCGCCAACTCCAGCTCTTCTACTGCATTTCATTCCCCTCCCCTCCCCTCCCCAGCCGCCCGGCTCCGCTCTGACAGCTCCCCGGCGGCTGCTGCCGTCCGTCGCGGACCTCCCGCTTGGAGCCGCCGCTCTCCTTCCCCCTCCCGCCGCTACCGCCTGGAGCCCCAGCGCCGCCTGCCTCCGCCCGGCCGCCAGCTCCAGACGGCGCGCACCGCGCCTCCCCCGCGGGCAGATCGATCCCGCTCGCCTTTCATCTGACCGGCGCGGGGGGGATCGAGGCTTCCTGGAAAAACCCGATATCAAGTGAACTGTTTACTGGCCAAGCGCATTTACAGGCACAGGGGGAGCTGGTGGCTTGTCTGCTGCCTGCTGGCGAGGGGGGAGGTTTTTAACCCCTGCCTCGCTGGAATACCTCCCCCAGAGAGCAGCCGAGTGAGCTGCAAGGCTGGCCCCGAGTCCCACAGAAAACATTCCCTCTCCCCGCCCTCGTCTCCCTGCAACCCACAGGGCTGCACCTCTGCCAACCAAGCCTTGTTTATGGCCAGCCCCTGGGGGCTCCTTGCAAGCCCGCCTCGCTGTTCTGGGCAGCACGCTTTTACAGCCCTTTTATGAGGAGCTATTTGTGACTGCGTTGTGTCTGGGGGAGAGAGGGGGGGCTCCAGAGCGCCACAGGCCTTCCTGAATGCTGCAGCCACGTCTGGCCTGTCCGTGGGGTGGAGGAGAAGGGAGAAGATCCACTAAAGTCCCTTCCTCTGACCAAAAAGGGCCCTGGCACCAGAAGTGTCCACAGACAGCCCACCGGGCCTGGCATTCTACCCACCGACGCACGTGAACGTCACTGGCCTTGCTAAAACAACACACAGGGCTGCTCCAGAGATACAGTCCGTGGGCGGGTGATGGATTCCCTGCCAACTGGGTCCAGAGTTAAGCCATCCTAAGCTGACCAACTGTCCTGATTTTAATGGCTCAATCCTGATATTTGGGGCTCTCTCTTATCTAGGCCCTATCGCCCTGTATCCAGGCCGGCTGATGGGGAAGGGCAAAAAGGGGTGTTGACCCGAGGCCCAGGGCTCCCGGACCCTGCTGTAGTAGTGGGGGCATCCAGAGCCCCAGGCCCTTTAAATTGTCACCAGAGTGCTGCGCAGCACGCTCCTGGTGGGTCTGAGGGCTCACTGAGGGGGTGGGCGCAAGGTGGCATGCTCCTGAAGGCTGTCTGCCTCCAGCCCAGCCCCTTCTGGGAACACAGAGCTGCCCCTCACCCCCACTCACCTTGCCCAGGGGCCCAGCCAGTCTCTCCGCCCTCCTCCTCCCCTCTTATCACCTGTGCCCAGTTTTCACACTTGCTATCTGGTCACTCCTCCCCTCATTTTAACAGTCTGCCTGAAGAGAAGCACCCCATCTTGGTGCACAATTTTCTCCCTCAACGTAGTGTCGGTTGCTGGAAAAACAAAAAATGGTGGTTCAACAGCTTATTTAAAAAACATTTTTTGTTCTTCCAGCAACCGACACTATGTTGAGGGAGAAAATTGTGCACCAAGGAGCTACTGCTGTTTCACACAAGGCACCCTTTACCTGCTTTGTTAATATCTTCAGTGGCTGCGTACCAAGAAATTCAATGGGGCATCCTCCATTGCGAAGGGTGCCATAGATTGTTCCCTCTAATAGTTTCCATCTGTGTGTGGAATAAATTTTGTGATGCACACTGCAGCATGTGCACCACTATTGGCTATGGGCACTCTGCTAATCAGCTGGGCAGTTTTGGAATCTCTCCTGGGTGGCCACCCAAGCACTCAGCTGATAGGGAATACTGGTGCCATGGTAATTTGCCTGGTGCCCGTGAGTCCTACCTGGTATTCATACATGATAAAGGCACGCAGCTGTATTTGATTTCTAAAAGGGCTTGTTGATTGAGACTACCACGGCTTTGTCACCCCCATGCAGCAACAGGGAGATTGTGGCTCTGTGGGGCACTTTGTAAGACCTTGAAGCTGTAGGATGGCATTTAGGTAATATATCACCCACAGAAAAGGATGCAAATTAGTACTTGTTATTAACAGAGAGAGGGCTGACTCACGTATCCGGGGCCAACTCAGGAATCTGGAGCCGACCTTCTCCAAAGTTGGCAGAAGTTCAGATGGGTCCAGATTCAATTACCCCATCCAGGATGATGTCTGAGATGACACAAAGTCTCTTGCCCTATCAGTATACAGACTAGAAATAGCTTTGAAATATATTTTAGCCATACTGGGAGCTGGAGGTTTTCTTCTGCTCTTTCTTTTCTTTCTATCAAACCAATATAGTCTCTGCTTCATGATAAGAGATAAATGGCATTGGAAGGCATTAGGGAAATTCATTCCACCTTGATACTTAGGGAGATAAAGTTGATCCATCAATATACTTAGGTTCTTATTATTCCACCGAAATTGTCTGAGACATTAACAATCTATTTGTAAAACAATGAAGGAGAGGATAGGTCTCATATACTGTCTGAGGAGTAATAGGCATCTTAATGGATTTAAGTCTGTCCCAGCAACTTAAATTGAAATGTGACCATTTCTCAATATTTTCTTGTAGCTTCAGTATCACTTGAGATGGCTAAGTTGCAAAGAATTGGAGATATTGGGCATAGATCAAGCTCTTGCACACTTTATTCCCAGGCACTAAAAGGCTTCATGTGAGCAGCACTGAATATTTTGCATCAGTTTAATGAAGAGTAGGAGATACTAATGCAGCTCTTCCAAGGAGAGCAGGGCAGAAAGAGTTCCTGACCCAAGAATATTTTTGAGAGATTGAATTTCTTTCCCATTTTGAACTGGGATGAAAAATCAAAAATCTCAAAAATATTCACAAACCAAAAAAACTGCTCTTTTTCATTTCAGATCGATCAAAATATTTTGTTCAAATGTTGACTTTTTTCTCTTTTTTCTTTTCAAAATCTTTTTTTCAGTTTGTTAAGCTTCACATCAAAAATTGGTTTAAAATTGGAAAACAGGCCTCTTTTTGGTTCAAATATATTAAAACTATGTTTTTGACGGTTTAAAAACTGGTTTTCTCAACATTTTTTTCAAGTTAGGAAATTCATCAAACTTGACTATTTCACAATTTCAGTTTAGATTAATCATATTTCAACAAAAATTATTAATCAAAAAATTTTGAACCCAGTTGTACCTCTAACACCATACAGGCACATGAGCCTGTATAGACAGAGGTGAAAAATGTGTGGCAACATAAGCTGGCAATTGGATCACAGGGATGAAGTGCTAATTCTGAGTACCACAAATTGCCCATATGGGTTGGATTACTAGAGATCCTTCACACCTACAAGATCTCCACCAAAATCAGGACTGGTGCCTTCTTCTGACCAACGCAACCAGCACCACAGAGGGCAGGTGTCTATTTTTCAATGCCTCTTCCCTTCTCCCACTTTATCCTAGCCAAAGTTAAATCTCACCTTTGACACATGGCAATGCCGCGACTCAGCCTCCCACATCCTTCTGAATACTCGTGGCTTTACATCTGCCGGACAAATACATCCCTTGACACAAAGGAGCAAATTAATCCTTAATTCAACTCCATCAAAGTCAATGGAGCTACGTGAGGAAGGAATGTGACACGTCCAGATTTTTGCCATGAAAAGCTGAACTGACTAATTACACTGGCTAAATACAACTGTGGGATGTGTTCAAAATAACTCTATGCAGGATGAAGTATTGATGGGCTTTTTTTAACCTCAGCCTGCAAATTACACCTATTTTGTCTCCCTTTTGCCTATTATTTCTATAATTTTATATTATTAGAGCTTTTGCTGCTGCTTCTTTATGTTTCATCCATTGACTAGGGTGGAATTTTATCAAAGATGAATCTCTCTCTCTCTCCCTCTCTCTCATATATGCTATGCAAAAGAATTCCCAGAAACTTCAGCATTTTATACATGCCACCTATGAGAAATATTTTCACCGACTTTAATGAAAACTCTCTGCTGCCTCCTTTTCAAACAATGGTTACTGTTGGTAATTACAACAAAATTACAAGCAGAGTAAGACATGACATGGAAATAACAGGTTTCAATGATAACTCTGTTTCAATCAAGGATGCCCCTGCACTACCTCTGTAGAAAGAGATTGCTGTAGGGATGGCTCACTGCTCCTGATTCTTCCGCTTGTTTAGGGATGATCAGCTATTTTGCTCCTGCCACTTTAAAAGGTTGTGCTTTGGAAGGTATCATGTGTGGTGTCTGTAATCTTAGAAAACACCAAGGATTCTACTGGGAGAACATCCAGACCAAAAGTATGGCCCTCTACCGCTTCAAGTCCTGGAGCTTGGGGACATGGATCAGACATGGAGGGGGATATGTAATACACCTTAAACAGTACATTATATATGCACATGTATGCATGATTTTGGAGGAAGGTGATAGCTGGAACATTCTCTGATCTGTGATTCCCTCCCTTCTCATCATCACTCACCTTTTATTTTGCTTTAATTTGTGATCATTTATCTTAGGACTGGGGAGCTCTGTCTGAGTCAGCAGTGGCTGAGCCAGGCGGTGGCTGGGGAGCCCTGAATGCGGCTGGGGAACCCCAGCATCAGCAGGTCCAGGTGGGGAATGGAGAGCCCCCACCCTGGCCAGGGAACCCCCAGAATTAGCCCGGCCTGATAGCAGCTGCAGAGCCCTGGGCCAGGGAACCCCCCACAGGAGCAGGACTGGCCCCGGCAGTGGGGCTGGTGGCAGCCAGGCAGCCCGAGCCAGGGAAACTCATGAAACACTCAGCAGCAGTGGGCTGGGTGGCCAGGTGCCCCAGCTAGGGAACTCCCGCGTTAGGTGACGGCAGAAGAGCATTGGTCAGAGAGCCCTAGAGAACCCTCAGTGTCAGTGGGGCTGATGGAGGCCGGGCGACCTGGCAGGGGAACTCTGGCAAACTCTGGCAGCAGCGAGTGGGATTGCAAGGTAGAAGCCCCAAACTTGGAAGCCCCAGGGAGAGGAGCCAAGGCATGGGGCAGCCAGCAGGGGAGCACTGACCTCCCCTGGTCTGGCAAACTCTTTGGTTCAGGACCGCTCACGTCCCGGATCAGGGAGGTCCAGCCTGTAGTTAATAAAAATGGTGCAACTCCTGTTCTCAAAGGCATATGCATGAAACCTGCTGACCACAAGAGAGGTCATTTGCCTGTTATAGGGGGAGATTTTAGCTCTATGTCATTAAAGTCTTATTAAACCAAAATGAAAAGTATTAGATTATGAGATTTATTTTCAGCCCTCTAAAGGTGCAGGATGTGGATACCCCAAACATTACTTATGAACTTTATTAAAGATTTCTGAGACAGACTAAAAGGAAAAAAATGCAAACTTTTGCATATATCTCTGTTTATATAAATTGTAGAATATATTCAGTGGTCTTGTGGCTAAAGAATTGGAAAGCCAGCAGGATTCCTGATCTCAGTTCCTGGCTTTGGCATAATCTCACTGACCTTTTGAGCAAATCACTTTAACCTCTGTGCCCCAGTTTCCTTGTCTCTAAAATGGGGATAATAATGCAACACACTGATCAAGTGTGGCATATCTCTCTCTAGTGACTGGCCTATGGGGGATAACGATCTACTACTGCTACCAGCTACTAGAAATGTATGCTTTGGAGCTGAAAGTCGTGAATGACCTTTGTGAGTGGGAGCTCTTCCAAAAAGTTTTAAATATAGTTCTGGAGCTTTAAAATCCCATTTGTTTGGGGGGTCGAACTAGTGACTTCCTCTAAAAAATCCAAATTTCTTCAAGAGGGAAGATCCATGACTGTACCTCAGAGAGGATATTGGGGGGGGCACTAATATACCTTATGATTTTGAGAACCTTCCTAGAATGCAAGATATTAAAGAAACCCTTAGTATGTTTTTAGTATGAGATCTGATACAACTATAATTAAATAAAACATTTGTGTGGTCATCCCAAATCTAAGAAAGCTCCAAGCAACACCTTCCAGTCAAATTTCATTGCCCAATGGGATGTATGCTCATGACATAGAATTGGCATGGTTTTCAGAGGCATAGAGCTTCCACATCAACACTTGTTGTGGCTTGGACACTCAGGAATAGAACTGGTTGGGAATTGTAATTTTCACCCATAGAAAATCCCAACTGGGACTGGGATACCACTTCCCGCAACTCCCAGTGGCCAGGAACAGGGATCCATGGCCAATGGCACCTGCAATCTCCAGTACCTGCAGAGGCGCAGGCAAATATATAGTGGCAGCAGCCCGCCAGGGACTAACTCTGGGAAACTGGATCTGGCCGCTAGGCCAGTATTTACCCCCCCCCCCTTAGGACTAGATGACCTCCCAAGGTCTCTTCCAACCCTAATATTCTATGATTCTTTTGTGCATCTGGCATCCCTGCCACATTGTAAAAGGCCACTTGATGCTTCTCGCATTTGCTCTTTGGCAGCTTGGGGAACTAGGGCTGTGATGGAAAGCAATCTTAAATGGAAACTGACGGAGGGGAGAGGCAAACCACTTCTAATTGAAAAAACACACACGCATGTATGCTTGGGGCAGATGAAGCGATAAGCTTCACCTATCTGCGCTAAGCAAGAAAAAAAGAGAGTAGGACCCAACTTATCCAATAGTGTTGGTCTTTGTTCTGCTGGTATCTTATCTACCATTGCTCGGTTCTCCTCTCCCACCTTCTCCACCATCATTCATATTTCTCACTTCAAAATAAAGTTAAAAACAAACAAACAAACCAGCCCTGGCTTTTTCAGTTCAGCTTCAAGGAATGGCATCCAGACACATAGTGAAAGGGGAGGAAGGCTTTTGGATTCTGGATTTTATTTTATTAGGTGTAAGTGAGCTATTTTGATTATATTGGCAGGGAAAGGCAAAGAAAAAAGACTATAGCGGGCTCCGTCCCCTCTTTAGCCCATTTCTCTGCTCACACACACATTTGCAGAGCCCACCTCACTTTTGCCAGCACAGACTAACCTAGAAAGACGCAGACGCCGGGTCACACGGATTCATATGCACTTCCCAGCCTTTCCTCTCTCCAGCTGGGAAAAAGAGGTGCATTTAAAACCAAACATTGAGGGTAAGGGGAAGATGGCTGCAAAATGTGCAACACATCACAGATTTCTCTGGCTAGGAAGGCTGCCGCAATCAGTCCCCTTCGACGTTCAGGGGATGTGTTGTGAACGGATGGCACTGTTTCACATTGATGCGGGGTTTCACATGTCTGAAGGCCACCCCACAGAAATAAATTGTGCAGGGTTACCAGTGACAGGCGGTATCCTGAGCCGGGGGGAAATCAGTGCTAGTTCCTACCACCCCTTCCCTGATGCTTCTACAGCAGCACGGATGCTCCACTGAACACGGCTCCTTCCAGTCCTCCCTTTGCTAGGACAAGCAGTTCAGAATGCCACATTCTCGCTCGCTCTTCCATAAGAATGGCCATACTGGGTGAGACCAAAGGTCCATCTAGCCCAGTATCCAGTCTGCCGACAGTGGCCAATACCAGATGCCCCAGAGGGAGGGAACACAACAGGTAATCCTCATAAGATCCCTCCCCTGCCTCCCACTTGCAGAGAAAGAGAGGCTAGGGACACCATTCCTACCCATCCTGGATAATAGTCTGTCTGTCTGTCTGTCTCATTAAAGAGCTTTGAGATCCTAGCATAAAAGGCATTATATATGGGCCACAATCCATTCCATGCCATGGCCCTTTGTGCTGCTCTGGGCATGTAAAAGGGGCACAAATGGCCCCCGTAGATTCCCCTGGAGAGAAGCAGTTCAGAACGCCAGAGTTTATTCTCAGCTCTGTCACTGACTTGTTGGGGGAGGTGGGTAAGTCATTTAGGTCTTCTCTGTCTCAGTTTCCTTATGTGTAAAAAAGGACTAATACTCCTCCAGTAGCCAGTGGGAACTTTGCACCATGGCTACTCAGAACTTCATGGCAATAGTGGACTCAGGCGTGCGTGCTCCGAAGGTGAGAAAACACAGGCTGCCCCCCCCCCCCCACCCACTTGAGCTAAAGTAGCATTGCCATCAGCTGTCTATGGCAAGCAGGCGAGTGGTGGCATATAGAAGCAGCCGTGGGAGCCAGCTGATGATAGGATGGCTACATCAATACTTGGGATCGCTGAACACAAGAGGCTGCACAAGGACAAAGGACTAAACACTGGAGGAGGAAGAGGGGATGACAAAAGAACAGCTTTCAAGTATCTAAAAGGGTGTTACAAGAAGGAGGGAGAAAAATTGTTCTCCTTGGCCTTTGAGGACAGGACAAGAAGCAATGGGATTAAACTGCAGGAAGGGAGGTTTAGGTTGGACATTAGGAAAACTTCCTAACTGTCAGGGT
This sequence comes from Pelodiscus sinensis, assembly GCF_049634645.1. Classification (NCBI taxonomy): domain Eukaryota; kingdom Metazoa; phylum Chordata; order Testudines; family Trionychidae; genus Pelodiscus; species Pelodiscus sinensis. Next base: position 14,193,896 of record NC_134733.1, on the reverse strand, counting down.
GGTAAAACAGTGGAATAAATTGCCTAGGGAGGTTGTGGAATCTCCATCACTGGAGATATTTAAGAGCAGGTTGGATAGACATCTATCAAGGATGGTCTACAGTGCTTGGTCCTGACACGAGGGCAGGGGCCTGGACTTGATGACCTTTCGAGGTCCCTTCCAGTTCTAGGATTCTATGATTTTATGAAAGGTGGGGGAATGTGAATCAGAACCACCCTGGAGGCCACTCCACTGACTTCAATGGACAATGGAGAAATTTGGCTCACTATTTTCTCAAGATGCTACCATAATGTCCTACCAGGGCTGGAAAATCACTATTCATCCTTTGTCTACTTGGGTGCTCTTTCCTAGCAGAGAAGAGGGCAATAAGAGTGTCTCTCATTAACAATGCCATAAAGTCATGGATGCAAATCATGCCATTCACAATCATGGCACCATTACAGAGCCATATTCTATAGTCACCATCCGCTGTACCTGCATTGGGATGGACTGAGCGCCTCAGGATTTGACTTACAGCATTCTGAACCATTTTGGACACAGTCCTTTCCATGCCTAAGCAGAGGCGAAAGTACCTTAACATTTCTTACAGGCACTGGCCTATTGCAACCCAGGTCCCTGCCAGCTCTTTAAATAGCTCCCTGCTGGCTTTTGCCACAGCTCAGCCAGCTCTTGCCGGAGCTACGCACCATGTGCACCTGCTTCCTTTCACCTCTGTTCCTAAGGCTAGATTCTGTGTCCTGGTAGCTCCGCATTGAGCATAAGACTGAAGCAAGGGCCAAAGTGGCTTTAAGCCACCTATCAGAGGGGTAGCAGTGTTAGTCTGAATCTGCAAAAGCAGCGAGGAGTCCTGTGGCACCTTATAGACTAACTGGAGTGTTGGAGCTTTCGTGGGCAAAGACCCACTTCGTCAGATGCATGTAGTGGAAATTTCCAGAGGCAGGTATAAATATGCAGGCCAGAATCAGGCTAGAGATGACAAGGTGGATCCAATCAGGGAGGATGAGGCCCACTTCTAGTAGCTGATCTGGAGGTCTTTAAGCCACCTTGCGACTCTGACTCTGGCTTTTGATGAGTATAGGTCCATGACACAGCTCAGAGGTAGTACCAGGTTTGCTCTAAATCGCATTCATTGGTCCTGGCACTCTAAATGCACAGCATAGATAGAGCAGTGTCCTCTAGCCATGTCCCGTATGTTGGGACCCAGTGGGATGCCATGATGCGTGCTCTATACCTGTGTTTCTCAACCACTGCTACGAGTACCCTTAGGGATACTCGAGAGAAGTCTGGGGGTACGTCAACACAACTGAAATGTGGAGAAAACTGAATTTTTGTTTTAAGTTTTCCAGCGCTTTATTATTTTTGTACTTTTTACACCCAAAATTTCATCATTCTCCTGGCTACAATTAAGTTGTTTAAACAAATGTGTTGCAATGGTAGAAAAAAAAAACGTGTGTCTGAAAACTGTAGGTACTGGGATTTTATTTTTAAAGGGGTACTTTATAAAAAAAGGTTGAGAAACACTGCTCTATACCAGGTGGGGAAAATCCCTTCTTGCCCTCAAGGGAAATCTACAGGGAGCATGTGAGCCCATTTTACATGCCCAGAGCAGCACAAAGGGCCACAGCATGGAATGAATTGTGGCCTATATATAATGCCTTTTATGCTGGGATCTCAAAGCTTTTTACTCTGTGTGTGTGTGTATGCGCGCGCACGTTTGTGTGTGTGTGTGAGAGAGAGACTGAGAAAGAAAATATGTATGTGCGTGCATCTATAGGATGGTTAGCAAGGGTAGTTATTAAAGCGAATGCAAACCACCCAAGATCAGAGGCAAACCCCTGGCTGCGGATTCCTCCTCACTGCGCTGAACGCCAATAACTCTAAGCAAAGGAAGTTAAAAGGGGCTTTTTATCTCCCGAGCCCAAGGAGATTCAGGGGGCTGGAAGCTCTGGTGCTAATCAGATGGGTTTTATTTTTGGCCTCGGCCTTAATTTTCTGTGCTGTTTCCTGACACCCTTTTTTAAAAGTTTGCTGCTTACTTGCTTGAGGTGGCTCCGGGTGCCTTCCTTCACCGGGCTTTGTGACTGCTGCGCAGAGCTCACATCTGCAGCCTGTCTCTCCCCCTCGCTCGGCGTCGGCTCAGGAAGGAGGAAACGGTATTTCTTGTAGATGAAGCCAACAGAAATAAAATCCCCGATAAAAATATGTCAGCGGCCATATCCCTCCTCAGTACCACAAGACCAATTTAGATGGCTCCAATATATTGCAAAGAGCACAAAAACTCTACACGCTGCTGCCTTCATTTCCCTCCCAATACCCTTGTGTAACCCACACACCTTCTGGGTGCGGTGTGCTGTCCCATGTAGTAGCACTTAGCTCACTTACAGAGAAAGAAAGTAGGAGTGAGCTCTACAGCCTGAGAGGCAGCTGGCTTTTTGCTCGCATTGTAGAGGCACATACACTGAGCTCCAGATGTCCCGGGTTCGGCTCTGCCTGTCGGTGTTGCACTTGCTCCTCCATAGGAACAACTGGAAGGAAACACAATACTTCAGCTTGAGAAGGGCCTGTCAAAGCACAGCTTAGACACAGTTTGGAAAGACATTCTCCCAGGGATTTCCGGACACCTACAGGCCATAAGCCTAACGCTGCTCCCCTTGATATCAGTGGCAAAGCCTTCTGACACTGGGAGCAAGATCCTGTCCCATGGGGAACCTAAGGTTGCCAGGTGTCCGGTTTTGAACCGGACAGTCTGGTATTTGAGCTTTCTGTCCAGGAAACAAATTGAGAAAATACCGGACATTTACATACCAGTATTTTCTAATTACGTTTTATTATCATGAGTATCAGTACGTTGTTGCGCACTGCCTGGTTGGTAGATGTGCTCATGCTGCGTGAGTGTGTCTACCCGCCAGGCCGTACGCAACCACGCAGTAGAGGGGAGGGGAGTGGGAGTGGGATGGAATCCCTGGGATCAGACTTGCCCATGCGCCCTGCCAGGACCGTGCAGGACGGGGAGCACCCCGGAATCTGTGTGCACCTGGGCCAGCCCCGCTCCCCACCGGCTGGTTCCCGCCCCGCCACTCCCCCAACCCTCTCCTGGCCAGTCCTGCTTCCCGCCGGCCAGTTCCCGCCCCCCCCCCCCGATCTCTCCCGGCCAGCCCTGCTCCCCCTGACCTCCTCCCGGCCAGCCCCGCTCCCCCCCCCCCAGCCCCAGATCTGAGATCAAGTGTGTCCAGTATTTTTTTTAAACCATCTGGTAACCCTAGGGGAACCTAAAGGCTCAGCTGGCGCAGCCTGCAGAATGCACCTACATTGCCAGGTCAGGCTTCTCCTTCCCAGGCTCTTTGTATGTGGAGGCCAAGAAGAAAGCAGGGAATCTGCACAAAGAGCCCAGAGTCCATCCAAGGGAGCTACGAATTTCCCTTGGCTTGTGGGTGGTGAATCGATGCAAGCGGAATCCCAGATGGAGCCATGCCGGCAGCAAGAGGCCCTGGGCCTCTGAGCGGGTGCACCAGGATTTCCCAGTGGAACTCACGACACCTCTGTAAGCAGGAGGGACAAATCCTCCATCCCCTCCCTGAATGGGGCAAACCCTAAGCTAGAGGGGAAGAGTTGGAGGAAACTCAGTGACTTGAACTCTTGGAGTTTCATGCACCTCCCATGAAATCTTCCCTCGGGCAGGTGAGATATTCACTGCCGAGTGAATAAACAGGACTAGCTAAGTCCCCGGCAGTTACACTGGTGCCACCCTGGGGACCAGTCCCTGCCCCATTCACCTTGAAGGTTTTACATAAATGCGTCATGTTCACTGTCCCCGAGGAAGGAGAGCAAGGAGGAAACGAGAAGGGGCAGAGAAACGGCAGGAGAAAGGTTTCCCGTGGAAGGAAAGGCTCCCAGCCCGGGAGAAGCGGGAAGAACACGGGGGGGAAGAGCGGCTCCGCTGAGGCTCGTAGCAGAGCGAGCCTGATGTCGGAGTCAAGCGTGGATGTGAAATATGGTGCTGCAACAGCTGTTTAGGACATTAGCCTATTGGTGGGTAGGCTCCTGGCCAAGGACTTTCCGTTGCACTCCTAGCCCGGCTGGAGCCGGGAGACAGATGCAAACAGGTTGGGAGTCAGCCCTCGCTGCTCCTAGGCAAGCTGTAAAGTGGTGCAAACACTCTGCCCTCTCTCCGTGGAGATGTGCCCGGAGGTGGCCACGCAGGGGAGGAAAAGGAGCAGGCCTCCCAGCTCCCTCTGCCAAATGCTAGAGAGGTCAGAAAGGAGCTGAATAAAAGAGCTGTCGGACCACCTTTCGCCTGCTCCTGGCAGGCCGGCCTGCAAGGCCATTACCTACATTGCATGTGCCGGTGAGGGGCAATGCAGGCTAATGAGTTGGCTGCATGAGTGGCCCTCCGTCACAGTGGGCCACAAGGCTTGTCACCAAGACGATCTCCTGGGATAGTTTTGCTCACTGCACTTGCATATCCACAATTTGCAGGATGCGCCGATTGCACCGGAGCTGCGCTTTGATTGGCAGCAGAAGGAGCACACGGCTGTGTGCAATCAACATGCACCCACCCCCCGCCCCATCACATGCCCTTGCGTTGTGTGTCACGTTAGTAATATTGGTAAGAAAAAAACGTCACAGACCTAAACCTGCACAATCTGGCAACCCTGCACGTGGGCAACAGTCAGTGGGGCCGACAGCCACCACAGGCCTGGGGGCAAGTTTTGTGGGGGGGGAGGCCTAGCTCCATGCCCCCCAGAAGGGGTGGAGCCTCAAGCAGCAGGGGGCGGTGCAAAGGGCAGCCAGTCCTTAGCTCCCCTAGAGCTCGTAGAGCCACGCGGAGCAATTCAAAGGGGCCCAGGGCTCCAGCCGCCACTGCTGTCACAGTAGCAGCTGCAGCGGCTGGGGGCTCTGGGCCCCTTTGAAACACCAGCCTCCTGTGCAATTGCCCCTGCTATCGGCAGGTCTGGCCATGGTAAACAAAATGTCTTGGGAGCCAGTCACACACACCACCTCAGTGGGCCACAGGCTGCCCACCCCTGGCCTGTGTTCTTGGCAGATATTCAGCCAGCCCTTTTGCTTTTCACTCAGCCTGCTAGTGGTGACAGGATGTCCAAGGATGACGGGAGATAGGGCTACACCAAAGACACGTGGGAGTCTGGATTAACAGGCCGCTGCAGAAGCCCCTGCACTCAGCTGGAAAGCAGGTCCCACGTGAGGGTTTCGGTGAAGACCTGCTGCCATCCTAGAAACCGGTTCCATCCCAAGCTGCTGGAATAATTTGTACAATGGGGGTGCTGAGAGCTGATGAACCAAACTGGAAACTCTGTATATAATGGAAACCACTTCAAGTCAGGTGCAATGTTCCCACTAAGGTGCGCGCCTGCACAGCTGCACACAAAAATTCTCCCTCCCCTCCTCTTCCTCTGGAGAGCCGTGTGAGCAGCTGCTCTCACATAGAGAGGGAGCTGCTGGGGCAGGAGGCCAGGACCAGCTGTGGCCACATGGCGGGATGTGGAGAGAGGCCTGCTTTGGTGGCCGGGACTGCCACATGGGAGTGGGGCAGGGCCTGTTCTGGTGGCTGGGGCCAGGACTTGCCACATGTGGGCAGCGTGTCTGCTCCAGAAGCCTGGAACGGGACATGCCACATGGCTAGGGGAGCGGGTCTATTCCAGCGGCTGGGAACAAGACCTGCCACATGGCCAGTGGGGGCAGGGTCTGCTCCGGTGGCCAGAAACGTGTGCGTGTTAATTACACGGGGTGCCACGGTGGCACACATCCAAACCAGAGCATGTGACCTCCATGTTGGTGCACAAGCCAAAACTCTCTCTGCTCGTGGTTGGAAAAATCTTAGCGGAAACACTGGTCAGGGGTGCTGCAGCACTCCTCCTCTCCCCCCATCCCTCCCAGTTCCAGCACCTAGGGCTACGTCTATACTGGCAGCTTCTCGTGCAAGAACTCTTTTGCGGAAGAGTTCTTCTGGAAAAACTCTTCAGGAAGAGAGCGTCTACACTGGCATGTGCTTTTGCGCAAGAGCATCCATGGCAGTGTAGACACTCTCTTGCGCAAGAAAGCTCTGATGGCCATTTTAACCATAGGGGCTTCTTGCGCAAGAAATTCATGTTGCCTGTCTACACTGGCCTCTTCTGGAAGAGCTCTTGCGTAAGAGGGCTTCCTCCTGAGCAGGAGCCTCAGAGTTCTCACGCAAGAAGCCCTGATTTTATACATTAGAACGTCAGTTTACTTGCATAAGAACACGCTGCCAGTGTAGACAGGCAGAAAGTTTTTGCTCAAGAGCCGCCGCTTTTGCCCGAGATTGTGCCAGTGTAGACACAGCCAAAGTGTTTATCTATATGAATCAAAACCTCATTGGGGCAAATAGGTGAGCTTGGCCCAGGGCTAGTGACAGACTTGCTGGGCCCCTGGGCAAGATGTGGGGGTGGTGTCACACCCCCAGAAGGGGCAAGGCAAGGGACAGTGAACCACACTAGCTGTGTGGGTTACATGGGAAAAATGAATTACCAGCCCTGGGAGTGGGGAGGCCCCCACCATCTCCCATTCTGCATTGATCCAAAGCCTCGGCTGCACCAGAAAAATGACTTCCTGGCAACAGTGGCTTCAGTACCATTCGGCGCAGTGGTGGGAAACCTGCTGCCCGCCCCACAGGCTCCACGCCGCCCATCGGGGCTCTATGTGCGACCCATGAAGCATTTTGTTTACTGTTGCCCATGTGCCGGGTGGTTGGTTTCTGTCTGTGTACCTTCTTTCCTACCATAATCGCTAAAGGGTAAATCACGCATGTAAAGCCAGGTCACGTGAAGGGAGGCGGGTGCTGACTGTGCACAGCATTGTCTGGGAGAGCCATGCACTCCCTCTGCATTCAATCCAAGCGCTGCTGAGGTTTAATGCCCCCTCCCCCCCGCAATGGCCATTCTAGGTATGCGAGCACAGTGAGCAAAACTACCCTCTCCTGGGAGACTGTCTTGGTGATGACAGTCTTGCAGCCCATTGAGATGAAGGAGGGTCACTCACGCAGTCCACTTACTAGGGATGTAATAGTGTAGTCGATTAACTGTTAAGCAAAAGCTTCTCAGTTAATGCTATAAAATGCATGCATCTCCCCACCCCACCAGTAAATTTGTTAGCAGGCTGGCCAGCAGCCTGGTTCAGTCCCGGCTTACGCCAGGTCCAGGACCTACCCCTGCTGTGGCTTTGCATGTAAAGTGTATTAGAAGCCAGGCGGGCAGGCAGCCCAGCTCAGCTTCTGGACCCAGCATAAATTGGAACTCAGACCCTGCCCCGGACAGGGGCCAATGCCTCTGTCAGAGGCAGCAGCACGGGGCAACAAGCAGCCAGTCCACAAGGGGAGCTAGTTTTTAAACTGGCTCCTCTCCTGGACCAGCTCCCACCTGGTACCCTGCGCTGCTGCCTCTGACACAGAGGCAGCAGCATGGAGCGGCAGGGGTTTCCTCGGGATTAGGGCTGGAGCGCACTGGCTGCCAGCCTCACCCCGCGGACTATAGAATAGTCAAGTAACAAATGAGAATTCATGAGGTTAATCAGCTATTCAATTAACCGCTATTTAACATCCCTACCACTCACTAACCTCGGTTGCCCATTGCTGGTTCAGAGGCATGTGGTTTAAACCACGTTCAGCAGCGTTTTGCAAAGATCCCAGGATTAACAACTGCACAGACCAAGCCTGACCCGGGACTGAACCCGGCTCACATGGCCACGGGAGAATTCTCTGCTGCAGACCTGGCCCAGGGGCTCTCTCTGGCATGGTGCCACTGTAGTGTGGAAATTAGCAACCTCCTCAGAAGTTATTTTACTGGAACTGCTTTAACCACAGGGCCTTTCCTTTTTTACAAGCACGTGCATCTGCGGAGGCGGCAGCTGATCTCACCAGCGTGTGCGTGGGAAAGGGAGCACCCTCCTCTCCTGCATCGCCGGTCAGATCCCCCTTGTGACACGTCAGCTGTTACAAGGGGGGGGGGCAGTGGGGAAGACAGGGCAGATTAGAAGGGGAGGGAAGGAGGCAGCAGCATGAAGGTCTTCTCATCACCGCAGCAGGAAATGGAAACAGAGCTCTCTCTAAGCAGGAAGTGGGCATCAGCAAGAGTGTGATGGAGCCCCTGACTGAAACCACCCCGCTGCTGGTGACTCAGGTGTGAAAACCCCTTCCTATGTGCTGGAGGGAGCCGCCACTCTGCACATGCCAGCACCGGGACTTGGCCTGGTCCCCACAAGTCACATCTGGCTTTTGGTGACCCCGACATAAAGGGATTGCAGCGGAGTTACTCACACACGGCGTGACTCAGGGCTTGTCCCCGCAGTGAACTGCTCTGTGGCCAGGCAGTGCACTGTGGAGTCAGACCCTGCACTGGAACTTGCCATGTAAACCAGCCCCAAGAGCAGTTTGGCCCAGTGTCCATGGATGGCTATTTCCTCCGGCTTGGGGAAATAGCCCCCATGTGCCATTCATCCCAACGAATCCACTGACCATACGCTGGCCCAGCTCCGAGGGGAGCGTCTCCTGCTGGGAGCCACGGAGATCTGAAGACCCAGGTAGCAAATGTGTTTCAGGTGATCTCCTACCAGGTTTTCTCTGGCTCACATTCTTCCCAATGGGACGATCCTGGAAGCCGGGACTCGGCCTCCTTCCTCTCTCCTCCTTGGCTGCCCTGGAGGGCGGGAGTCAAGGCATTGCAGCTCCAGGGAGGGGGCGGGCAGGTCTCATGCTGGCTCAGGAGCATTTCTTGAAGCAACTGGTCCATGCAACTGCCCAAGACGAGGCTGGCTGGGGATGCCCTATCGATGCCTTGTTAGTGAGAGAGATCACTGCTGCCCAGAAGGCGGTGCCGATGCAAAGGACTAGAATCGCTGGGCAACTGTCCAGCAGCTGTGAGGTGCATGGACCCAGCCGGGCAAGAGTGGACCGGCAGGGAGGTCAGTGCTGACTGTCAGGCACGTGCCTGGGTGTGCGACTGGAGGAGGCGGGAGTGCTGGGCAGCACTAAACTAGGGGACAGAGGTGATAGCAGAGCTCCTACTTGCACCTGCCCTGGCTGCAGTCCAAGCACCATTTTACCTTTCATGCTACAAAGCCCTGTCTTTCCCTCTCCTCTCCCGGGGGCGGGAGGAGGTGGCGATATTAATGAGCCATGGCCCTTTATTTGTGTGGTGAGGTTTAATTTGTGGGGGAGGCGCTCAAGCACCGGGCAGGCACCTACAGCAGTAATTAGAAATGGGCAGGAAGAAATAAATAACCACTGGGGCCTGCCATCCTGCCAGACGTTTTAAACCAAATTGAAAAGGGAGGGGTGGGTGCAAGAGGTCCAGCCCCCCAGCTTTCCTTGGCATTCAAGCTCTTTGCTGGCTTCCCTTCCCTCTTCCTTTCCAAATTCTCAAAGTACCATGGGAGATCAATACACAGAGCCACCCCAACAAGGGCCTGATTTTACCCTCGGCCGCACTCACATGGGTCTCGATGTACCAGACAGAGCCCAGAGCCTCTGTTCTGCTTCTAGCCTCAAGATCAACAGCGTAGCTCCTTCCCTTGCACCCCAGAAAATATCTGCAAGGTAAGTAATCAATTCCCACTGTCTAGCTACAGAGAGAAGGTCCATGACTCTTAAAGAGCCTCCAGCCATCATTCTGCAATTAGCCTTTTACACCCTTTAGCACATGTGTGTTGTGTATGTATACACACATGCCACACCTGACATCATATCTACATCTAATGTCATCCCTGGTATAACGCCACTGAATTCAGTGGTGCAAGAGATGTACCAGAGCTCACTTTGCTCCATGGGGCCTGATTCTGACCTCATTTACACTGGTGTAACTCCAGTGGAATCACTCCCGAGATCAGAATCAGACCTACTCTCGTGTCTTTCCAAATATAATGAAGCTGACGACCTGGCCAGCCTGGTAATGAATGGGCTGTCCAGGGCTTTTAACAAAGTCTGTGTTCCTATTGATGCTGTCTGATGCTGAGACAGGTGAAACATGATTGAGGTGCCTGAACCAGACGAAGGGGGATGTTTGTTTGTTTGCTTTATTTCCATGCTTTCATCTTATTACTCACAGCCACGCTTGGGCACATTTTAATTAGCTTATTACTTTTTATCTCAAAAGACACGACCAAGAGAATAAAAATGCCTTTGAATGTTCACAAGCTTTTCAACATCTCTAGTGATTAAACTCCACGCTGCTCCGGTGTGGTGAATTTTATCATGGTTGTATTTCCTTTAGATTCACAGTAGCCTTGCTGATTTGATTAATTCTCCACCCCCGTCTGAATATTCAGTGGGCTGGAGCCCATCCGAGCACTCTGCATTCTCCCAGAAAGTGAGCGGAACTGATTTATGTTAGTTACTGTCACTTACCACTTCACAAGACAGAAGAAAAGAGAAAAGTTAGAGGGGCAGGAGCCCTTTTGGGTTGTCTGCATCATCTCTTTGCAAAATCGGGATAGAAACAAGAGCAAATTAAATTATTAGAGTGAACGCTGCAATAGAGAGCGGCAGAACAAACGAAGGAAAGACTGTAAGTCCATCCCTGTTAAGTGCTGCTGCCAGGCCAGCCTTTATGCCTGATCTCTCTGCCAGGTACCCGTGTCCAAAACTTTCAGAGCTTTTTAAAGTTTCTTACACCTATTGGTTCTCTGGGACACAGCTCTTTGCAATGTCCTCTCAAAGCGATCCAGCTGTCACTGTCATACATAGCAGCCTCCACCCCCGACCCAGTCTCTAATTAAAGCTGATTTGTGAATTAACTCAAGAATAAAAACGATTAGCCCCAGAATGTCACCAGCCCAGTGTTTTCTAATCTCCAGTAGCCTCTCCCACAGGTCACTCTGGGCCCAGTCACCATGGGCAGGTTGCCAACCACTGCTAAGCAGAGGCAGCTTGACCAAGTTTACTTGGGATGCCAACAGCACCTGGGCCTGTCTGCCCTGTTTCTTCCTCTGGTTTGAAGGACGAGTGACCAATTCAAAGTGTGATCTCTCATCAGCCAAACAGGACTTGCAATTCATTCCATGCACCACTGGGAAGCTGAGAATCCCAACCTGAAAATGAGCAGTATTTTCTAGTCTGGGTGGTGTAGGAAACCCTTATTTGGAGGAGACTTTCCCTCATCCTGTGCTTGCAGAATAGCATCCTGACTTGTGACCCAGGCAGGCCACCCTGTCACTCAGCCAAACCTGAGATGCTTGTTGAGAGCTCAGAGCTATAATTTTGCCCCGGCATGACATCACTGAGTGAAAGAGTTTGCACTGAGGGCAGTGGGAAAGGAGAGGCATTGTCGAAGGGGCAAAGTGGACACAGAGACAGAGCAGAGAGGCCAAGGAGCTTCCATGGAGAGAGAGGCAGAGGAGGCAGGGGTAGGAAAATTGGCAAAGAAAGGACAGGACAAGCCAAGGTTCTATCATGGAGGAGGAAGGGGGACGTGCTGTGAACCTCACCTCTCTTTGTGCATGTCAGATGTTGGACCATGATCTTCTGAGGTTGGCCGGTGGGCCCTGATAACCATTATACAACACTTCCTCTGAAGCCCCAATGAGCATGTAAGTGAAGGGGACACGAGTGGAGAGGAAGGGTGTTCATAGAGGGATGCAACGGGCTACCTAGAGAATCCTACTCCAGCTGGGATCTCAGCCTAGGCTAGCCTGACCTGGGATGATTGTTTCTAATTGTTTTCTCCTTAGGCCTCCATCAGAGGGGTTTTTTTTTGGGGTGGGGGGGGAGGGAACAAACCAAAACCAAAAAGAGCTTCAGCAGTGACAAAAAAAAAAAAGGGAAAGCAGCATTGACAGCTGATATTCAACACCATTTGAATTTCACCGGTGGTGTGATCTCACATTTCCAAGGCTCTTGACACAGACCTTGGCTCCCGGGGCAAGACCATCTGAGACTTAGTTTTGTTGGGATTGCTTCCAGGCAGAATGTTGGGGAATGGGGATGGATTTCATCAGATCTGTCTTCTAAAACTCTCTCCGTAGCCTGGAGGAGTTGGGGCGGGGGAGGGAGGAGAAAGGGATTGATGCAATATCTAAGGCTAGGCCTACACTAAAGGGGAAGGTCGAATCAAGATGTTAATTATGTAGCTGAGTCGACATACCTTGTTTTGAATTTCCCCGCCGTCCCTACAGTAAACATTCCTATTGGTTTTCTTTAGTCTTCACAGGAGCAGGACTACTGGCTGCCAATAGGGGTGCCCTCTGAGTTTGATTTAGTGGGCCTCAACTAGATCAGCTAAATCAAACTCCGGAAAATTGATTGTGGCAGCATTGATCTTCTGCTGAGAGAAGACATGGCCTTCGTCAGCGCCTATTTTGACGCTTTCTAACACTAGGCTACCAATGTATCCAAGTGGCATTCAGACAAACACCCTGCTTGCTATATGGGAAATTGCACCAACTTCAGTTTGTGTTCCAAGCAGAGAGGGGAAAGAGTTGAGGTGGAAATTGCTAGGATAAAATTAAGGACAGCAAAAATTTAAATGGGACTCGAGGACACGTTAGCATATCAGACCGGAGAATAACCTCCTATCACTTGAACTCTGAAAGTCTGCAGCAGGGGTGGGGATCCTCCCACTCACAGGCTGCATACTGTTCATTGGGATTAGCTGCTGGTGGACCGTGAGATATTCAGTGAACCCCGTGGCTGCGGTTCGCCAATCCCAGCTAACGGAAATCTGCAGCCCAGTTCACACCACTTCCCATTAGGGATGTGATGAGTCGACTATCCGATAAGCATAAGCTTATCGGATAGTCAACTAGTGATGCAACTAGTTGACTATCAGAGAGAGGCAGCAAGGTGGGAAAGCAGGAGCTAATGCTTAAAAGCCAGTTCCCCCCAGCACCATCTCCACAGGGGGCAGGGGATGTAGAGGCACAGCAGGAAACGGCACGAGTGGGGACTGAAGCAGTCTCTGCTTGCGCTGGTTCTGCTGCGATTCTGCTTTTGAAATGTACAAGAGTCCCGGCGGGGCTCTTGTACATTTCAAAGATTCAGAAGTCGCAGAGAGAGAGGGGCCAATGGGGGAGTCCCCCGTTGCTCTGTGCTCCCTGTGGGGCTTCCTTGTGAAATGTGCTTCCTTCCACTGGGACTCTTGCACATTTCAAAGTCTGAGGTGCTGCAGGGAGTGCGGGACCAGCGGGGGACTCCCCCACTGGTCCCTCGCTCTCTGCAGGGCTTTTGTTTTTCAACTGTAGCAAGAGCCCGGCAGTTCAAAGGTGGAGGCACCTTTATCGACTCATCAAATAGTCGATGGTAATCCCATCGACTTTTCAATTAGTTAATCAATTTAAATTTACCATCCCGTCTTCCCATAGCTCCCATTGGCCGGTAATGGTGAAGCGTGGACACAGAGATGCCTGTGGACACTCAGATAAGCAAACCATCTGGTGGCCTGCCAACGGATAGCTCTGATGAACTGCATGCGGCCAGTGTGCCAAAGGTTCCCCACCCTGGCCTACATCCTGGAAAATATACTCTAGAAAATAACCTCACCAGAGCTGGAAATATGGACTTTAAGACCTAAGGTCTCTTCCGCTTCTAATGGGTGATGATAATACTTGGCACTCGTGTGGTACTGTGCATCTTCAAAGCCCTAAATGTAAACATTTAACCAGAAACTAGCCCCAGGTCCCAACGTTTGAATCTGGCGATAAATGTCTCCAAAGGTCAAAGACGTGTGGTTCTTAGGTGGTTGGGACAGATACATTTCTAACATTCGCTAGTTAATCTTCATAAATCACCAGCAGCCTGTGAGGTTGGTACTGGCCCCATTTTACAGATGGTAAAACTAACACAGAGCTGGGCTAAGTGACTGGGGGAGCCAGTGCCAAAGCTGGGACTAGAATCACAGTAATTCCCCTCATTGCACAGGTGCCAAAACTAGAGATACTACAGCCCCCCCAGCTCTAAGTGGTTTCCATTACATACTTTGTTTACAGTTCAGTTCAATGGCTCTCAGTGCTCTCTCTATGCAAATTGTTCCAGCCCAGCTACTCAGTTTTAACTTCCAATGGGCAGCAGATGGCAGCACTCAGGTCCCTGCTACTGCACCCACCAGGGCAGCCACATGGCTATGGTGCCAGAGCAGCCTTCCTCAATGCTTAGGCACTGGCGGCCCTAAACATGATGCAGTAGCCCTGAATCAGGCAGCTCACTACCCTGTTTGTTTTGCAAGATCAGTTGTCCCAGGAAAGACCCATTAAATCTTACCAGCTGAGTCAACAGGCTGTCCTTGTAGCCAAGAAGGCTAATGGCATATTAGGGTGCATTAGGAGGAGCATTGCCAGCAGATCTAGAGAAGTGATTATTCCCCTTTATTCTGCACTGGTGAGGCCACATCTGGAGTATTGCGTCCAGTTGTGGGGCCCCCACTACAGAAAGGATGAGGACACATTGGAGAGGGTCCAGTGAAGGGCAACAAAAATGATTAGGGGGCTGAAGCACATGACCTACGAGGAGAGGCAGAGGGATTTGGGCTTATTTAGTCTACAGAAGAGGAGAATGAGGGGGGATTTGAGAGCAGCCTTTGACTTCTTGAAGGGAGGTTCCAAAGTGGAAAGAGAGAGGTTGTTCTTAGTAGTGACGGATGGCAGAACAAGGAGCAATGGTCTCAAGTTACAATGGGAGAGGTCTAGGTTGGATATTAGGAAAAACTATTTCCCTAGGAGGGTGGTGAAGCACTGGAATGGGTTCCCTAGGGAGGTGGTGGAATCTCCATCCCTAGAGGTTTTTAAGTCTTGGCTTGGCAAAGCCCTGGCTGGGATGATTTCGTTGGGGTTGGTCCTGCTTTGGGCAGGGGGCTGGACTCGATGACTTCTGCGGTCTCTTCCAGCCCTAGGATTCTATGATCTAGCTGCTTTGCCTCTATCCCTGATGAAGTGTCCGCCTGCAATATCCCCATATAGCACGGCCGCTGGTGTCACAACCTGCAGCCACAAGAGCACATCTACCTCCTGTCACATCACTGCCCTTTGTAGTGTCTGACAGGCACAGGAAGGATGGACTTGGGGTTGAAGCCCTGGGATCTGGGTGTGTGTGTGAATGTCTAGTCGCTCAGGCAGCTAGGAAAAGCACAGCCATGGGGCGCTCTTCACCACATGAGCCTAAATGTCCCTTCATCCCTCTCTCTCTGACTCAGTTTCCCTCCCTCCCATCCTGTGGCTGTAGGTTAGCCGTGTTTTTAAAGGTGTCTGGGAAGCCTGGGTGGAACATGCTACAGAAAGGCAAAGCGCTATTATATCCTGCTTGGCTCAGCTGCCAGAGGAAAACCACTTTCCTCCAATGGGTCCCTGGCAAGGTCGGTACCTGGCTAGAGCCCCCTCACCGGACACTCGCTGCCACTCTCATCCTCCCCAGCTCCCAAGCAGGGGTTGGTTTCCTGACAAACCTGAGATCCATCCGCTCCTGGGGAAAGGGAGACCCGAGGCTCCCCGCAAACCCCCCTGCGGTAGATGGGAGTATGGAAGCTCTGACCTACTCAGGTGGTGGGTGCTACAGATGGTTTTGGGCATCTCAGTAATGTGCTCAATGGGGGAGGGGGCTATTTCGGTGAGTCAACGTGTCCCCCTCCCCGTCTGGTGAGACAGCTCTGCCTCTAACTTTTCTCGGGGGGGTGGGGAATTAAGCGTTTACTTCTCCTCCCACAATCCCCCATTGCATGCCCTGAGCCGCTCCACAGCAAGAAGCTGACTCACAGCAGCACTGATCTGACACGCGCGGCCGGGAGCTGCCCGTTTTCACCGAGGCAGCAGGAGGAGGGTGCTCAGACCAATATTCTATTCACTGGGAAAATGTACATTTGATTTTGCTGGCAAATATTCTGGCCAGGGTGGAGCCATGAGCCCTGGTCTATAGACATGCTCATTCCCCAGGGGGAGGTCACCAGGAGCCCCTCCGAATGCCCACCTCTCCTGCAGAGGAGCCACCAGACAGATGGGTATTTGTATTTTCCACCCTTCCCTTTTCAGTCTGGCAGGCGAAGCATGTCTGCCTGGCAGCAGCTCCCTCCTCAAAGGCTCCGTGGGTGGAACATGCATAACTTCATGCAAAACCAAGGGGCAAAACCAAAAAAACCAGAAAACCCAAACCCCACACAAAACGCACAATCTGGAGCCGTGCCAGCCCCCCAGGCAAGATGGCACTTGGGGCTTTCAGCATTGCTAACATTCGGCACAAGCCCCCCCCTCGTAGCACTGGTTCCACAGACCGACACGCACGCAGTGATACCCTCTTCACATCTGTCCACAGCCTTCCTTCCCATCCCTCACACACACCTCACAAAAACAAAGAACCCAGACAGAGAAAAAAACAGCCCTCACGCTGATGTGGCCCCTGACTGAGAAGGAGAAAGAAACTCCCCACATTCCCCTCACACACCAGAGCCGGGGGAGCCCAGACTAGTAGATTTGTGTGTGCTCCAGGGGCTGGATCCAAACAAGCCAGGGGCCACATCCAGCCCCCAGGCTTTAGGTTCCCCACCCCTGCTCTAGAGGCAATATAAACCACGAGAGAGAAGGGCTCTTGGTGGGAGACAGAGGACGACATTGCTTGCTCCCTCCTCATCGAGGGATTCATTTTCCTCTTCCCCCCAATCCTAGAGAATGATGTTGTCACCACACTAATTGTCAACCTCCCCCGACAATAGGTGCTGGAAATAGGAGTGCCAAGGGGGGGTTGTAGCTCCCCTCTGGCTTGGAGTAGTTTCCATTATATCCAGGGATTTCCATTTGAGTCAATGGCTCTCCTTGTCCCCATTATAACCATTGTTTCAGCCTCCCTGCCCCCAACACACACACACACACACACACACACACACACACACACACACACAGTGTTCACACCCTGAAATGCGCCTGTGCCTTTTTAACTTGACTTAACTTTGTACCAAAAACCAAACAAGCCATTTTTTTGTAAGTAATTCCTCCAAACCTCTTGATTCGGAACTGCACTTTATGCTGAGACCAGATGGCTTAAGGGTTATGGGGAGGAGATATGAAAGGATGTTAAAATGGAGAAAAAATTATCTCAGTGTTTGAGCATAGGCTTGGAAGTCAAGACCTCTTGAATTCTAATCCCAGCCCTGACAGCAAGTCACTGCATGACCTTGGGCAAATCACTTAACCACTCGGTGCTTCGGTTTCCCTTTTAAAATGGGGTTCAACATACTTTCTACAGGGGACCACAGAGGTTGATATTTTCAGTGTTCTTTGTGGCACATTATTAGCAGAATCTTTCCCTAAGGCCTCCTGGCGGTGCCACCGGCAAGTGATATGGGAGAACCAAATATTCTCCAGAGATATTTGTTTGAAAATCAGCTTCCCTGCTGTGACCGACTTGTCTATTACTTGTTGATACAGGAATTACATGGAGAAAACACACACACACAGAGCACCAAATCTGACACCAAATCTGACTGTGTACTTCCAGCAGTTGCTATAGGCCAGTGTTTCTCAACCAGTGGTACGAGTACCCTTAGGGGTACTTGAGAGAAGTCTGGGAGGTACAACACCACCAGTGAAACTTGGAGAAAACTTAATTTTTGTTTTAAGTTTTCCAGCGCTTGATTATTTTTGTACTTTTTATACCCAAAAATGTTATCACCCACCCAGCTACGATTAAATTGTTAAAACAAATGTGTTGCAATAGCAGAAAAAAATGTTGTGTGTCTGAAAACTGAAGGTATTGGGAGTACTTACAATTTTGTTTAAAGGGGTACTTTATAAAAAAAGTTTGAGAAACACTGCTCTAGTCTAGCACCACCAAATGGGGCCTTTTTAAGTCATCTTCACGTCTGACCTCCTAGAAACTCATTCTCAGGGCTCAGTGCCTTGACACAAGCCAACATTTTTAAAAAGGGAGAGAAAGAGGAGAACATTTCTCCCCTCACACTGAGCCTTTGCTCTGGGTGTGTTTGTGGAGTTTTCCTGTTTGGTAAAGCCTCATCATGGAGAGGGGGATTCTAATTAGAATCTAAGTCTCTGGGGAAGTGGCTTAATTTTTTGTATTTGTTTTAATTGTAAACCAAAAAATTTTCCCACTTCACAATGCTTCTGTCACTCTCTTTCCAGTGCCTCAGAACAGCCCGCCTACCACCAATGTTCCCTCTAATATTTCCCACCCAGGTGTGGAATAAAATTTCATGTGCCCCAAAGCTTGTGTGAATGTGCACCACCTGTAGAAACAAAACCTAGCAGTGCCCCTCTGCTAATCAGCTGGGTAGCATTTCAGTCTCTCCTGAATGGCCACTCAAGTGCACAGCTTACAAGGAACACTGCCTACCAATCCTCCCTAGCTCCATAGGATTGAAGGGATGTTCGATCAGGGACAGAAATCAAGCACTGAGCAGATACACCTAGCTCAGGTTCTTCCCCTCTCGGGCGCTCAGCTCAGTCTCCGTTACAGGTGGGCACATATGAAAAATTCAGGATTTTCTCCTAAGAAACAACTAGGCTCAGCGGATACCTCTACCCTGCAAACAAAAGCAAAATACAAAGCCCCAAAACAGCCATGCCACTGATTCTCAGAGACTGGCTCTACTGCTCTGAGCTCACGCTATGGGGCTAAAATAGTAGCATAGGGGTTCCCACCTCGGCTGGAGTTTGAAACCCAGGGACCTCTGGAGTCTCAGAGCCTGACTCCATGTTCACAGCTATTTTTAGCCCTTTAGCACAGCAATGGGTAGCCTAGGCTAGTGTGTGGGCCACACGAGTGGCCCTCCTCCATCTCAGTGGGCTGCAAGACTGCCGTAACCAAGATGGTCTCCCAGGACAGGGTAGTTTTGCTAATTGCACTTGCAGAGGGAGTGCATGGCTCTTGCAGTCAATGTTGCACGCAATCAGCACCCACCTCCCTTCATGTGCCCTTTTACATGCATGTCACTTTAGCAATACCAGACAAAATGTCTCCCAGGCCACACACAGGACTCCAATGGGCTGCCACGTGGCCCACAGGCTACAGGTTGCTTCTCACTGATTTAGCACAAGTCCTGTGAGCTCTGGATAGTTGAGCTGGGCTCTGAAAATTGCTGCAGTGGGTTTTGGGGGGATTTTTGTGGGGAAGGGGGAGGCTGTGCAGGGAAACCGTAGAGTCACTTCCAAGCAAGCTGGGTTTCTGACCAGGCCCCACCAACTGTGAGAAGTCATATTTACCGGCTCTTTGGAGACTTGTTGGGAAGATTCCCTGCAGGGTCTACCAAAGAGCACGTGTGTTTTTTCTTGAGGGGTTAGATCTCCCTCCTCTCTCGGGTTAAATGCTTTGCACACCCAGGGCCTCAAGCTAGCAGGAATCCTGATGCTTTCCAGCATTTTCAGATCCCCACGGGAGCAGATACAAGAGAAAGGGAGACTTATCAAGACCTTGGCAGAACTTCTAAGCAGCTGCAGCAAGAGAGCCGTGGAAGTGGAGGGGGCGGGTGGGGGAAACGAACAGGATCCCACATCTCCTGAGCAGCAAACATGAAACATGCTTCATGAACCCCCCACCGCTAAACTGGGCCTGGCTGCGTCTGACTCCGCGAAGCACTTTTCAGGCAGGCAGGTGGCCTTTGTCCCTCCTAGGGGAGCCGGGGCAGGGGGCAGCAGGAGGTGGAGGAGGAGGGCTGGATATTTATTTTCCAGGACCTCTTAGGATGAATGGCAACGTCGGAGGGGAAGCAAGAGGCACCTGACAGATTCCATTAGCAGGCGGCAGCGAAACAGAAAAAGAAAGGAGCTGAGCGAGAGGTTTGGCTGGCTGCTGCTGATTCCGGGGAGTCCTGCCCTATTTAATTTATTTTCCGCTCTCAGCCTCCAGCAATCTCGGTTTCAGTCAGAGACACCCCTTCGCCCCCGTCCTCTCGCCCCCAGGGAGGATTCGCTGCCCGGGCACGGGGGCGACCCAACCGTCAAGCAAACAAGAGGTCTCTTTGATAATTGCGTCTCTCTTTAGTGTTCCTGTTTGACAGGCATGTTCCGTTCGGAGAATCCCCCCCTTCCCCTCCCACGCCCTTGCCCGCGCCATCTGGTTACAGTTTGCACCGTGACGCGTTTCCTCTGTGGTTTATTTGCTTTTTTTTTTTTTCAGCCAAACGCCAGAGAGAGAGAGAAATGCCCCGCTTGCTGGGGTGAACCTCCTGCTGCACCCACCCACACTAGTGCTATTTATTGGGGCGCCTGGGTGGTTTTTTCCTATGATGCTAATAAGCGGGCCTTTTGCAGCATCTGCTGTAGATTAAGAAGGGCTTTATAAGGCTGCTGGCATTGAAAACCATTGTCAGGTGATGATAAAGCAGTGCAGTCTAGTGATTAGAGTAGGAGGATCTGGGAATGGCAACCCCTGGTTTCTACAGTCATTTCATCTCTCTGTATTTCAGTCTCTCCACCTGCAAAATGGGGCCAACTCCACCTGCTCCTTTCATGGGGGCTGTGCAAGAGGTCAGGCATTTTTGTTTGCAGAGTGCAAACCTGTAAAGCATTCTAGGAGCACTACGTGGTTTTAGCTCATGTCTGCCAAGCACTTATCAGGCTTTAACTAATGAAGCCTTGTCATACCCCACAGAGGACGGCCAGTAAGAATTGTCATGCCCCTTTTGGGCTATGTCTACACCGGGAAGGGTTGGCAACAAAAGTGCTGTCGACATGCAAAAGTCACGAAAAGTGAAATCCCATCGAACTGGTTTTTCTGTCTCCCATTGTCGACATTTCATGGCCACCTGGCTAGCTCCCCTGTCAACAAATAAAGCAAAGCAATATGGGTCAGCATCCCTCAGTGCAGTGTTGTAGGAAGGCAGAGATGAACTCTGCGCTTCTTGGGATTCCTTCCTAGCTCTGGGAGCTCTCGTGCTAAGGAATGTCAAAACAGCACAGCCATCTCTCTAGCCCTCCTTCTGCAGCAGCAGTCTGCCTGCTGCCGTGTTTCTAGTGCAGGACAGAACAGGAGCATTCCAAAGATTTGCTCTTTCTTTGTTCCCCAAACAGAGCAGCTCACTCAGCTGTCAGAAACTTCCTAGAGCTTTGAAAGGGGAGGGGCGCATGCCTGCAGGGCAGCAGAGATCACAAAACACTGAGCACAGCCTCAGGGCAGGCTTTGTGGGATACTGGCGGAAGCCAGGTCTCAACAAAACAAAGAGCAGAGTCCACACTGGCTCTTTGTCGACAATAAAGGGAGGGGGAAAGACAAAAATTTCTCGCAGGGTGAAAGATTTTTGTCACCAAAACTGGATATTTTTCCCCGACAGAAGTTGCATTGCAGTGTAAATGCTCTCAATGGCTGTGTCCAGACTCCATGCCTCCTTCGACGGAGGCATGTAGATTAGCCAGATCGGAAGAGGGAAATGAAGCCGCGATTAAAATAATCGCGGCTTCATTTAAATTTAAATGGCTGCCCCGATCTGCCGATCAGCTGTTTGTCGGCAGATCGGGAGAGTCTGGACGCGATGCCCCGACAAAGAAGCCTTTCTTCATCGACACAGGTAAGCCTCGTGAAACCAGGTTTACCTGTGTCGATGAAGAAAGGCTTCTTTGTCGGGGCATCGCGTCCAGACTCTCCCGATCTGCCGACAAACAGCTGATCGGCAGATCGGGGCAGCCATTTAAATTTAAATGAAGCCGCGATTATTTTAATCGCGGCTTCATTTCCCTCTTCCGATCTGGCTAATCTACATGCCTCCGTCGACGGAGGCATGGAGTCTGGACACAGCCAATGTTTTGTTACCGAAAGGCAGTTTTTGGCAATAAAACATGCCAAAGTAGACAAGAGTTTACAGATCTATAGATTTTAAGGCCAGAAGAGACAATGATGACAATCTCGTCGGCAGTCTCCTATGACACGGACGGTGGCATACAGCCCTGGCTCAGACGACTCACCCAGCATCATGCTGTGAATCAATGATAAAGCTGGGAAGAGAACCCAGGAGTCCGGGGTCACAGTCCCACAGTCATTCTACTAGACCAGACTGTATGCACAATGGGTCTACATAACAGATTCGCTGTAGAATTTACTGTGCTCCTATAGCTTGCTACCATGCTCCTGTATGGCTCCCTGACATATACACTCAGCCTCAACTCCACCGTTCCCAGCTGCTTGGGAATAATACAGACATGGCTTCTCTTCAGTAACGTTTGTTTACAGCTTCTATTTCATGCAATGACTTGTTATTCTTTATTTGTGTGGCAGTAGCACTTAGCAGCCCCCGTCCTGGACCAGGCCCTGTGGTGCTGGGTGCTGCACAAACACAGAACAAACCCCTTTTGTGGCCTTGCTCCCCGAGGCAAGCCTCACGACACAGCAGGCAAGCTGAGTGACTCCCCCTGCCCCCAAGGCCAAATCCTCACATAGCAGAGGCAACACCATTCGCTGGGAAGAAGCCAATCGGAGACCTCGTATGTGCCGGTGCGAACATGTAGGATCCCCTGGGAGTTCACCCCACCGCTCAGTGATTGGCTTCATTGTGTCTAATGAGCTTTTAAAACCCTGTCTGGGTGGCAGGTCTGCGCGTGAGCCCATGTGCGCCCATTAATCCTCTTTACTCCAGCCTGGATTTAATTCATCATTAGGTTTGGATGAGTAATTTTATCCTGCAACACAATTCAAGGTGATAGATGACATCGCGAGCAGGTGATTGTCCGGGTGCATCCCCCTCCCATTCTGCCTCCCCTGAAGAGCGTTGTCTGCCAGGCCGTGCAATGAGATTTACGGCTGTTCCAATGCCAGGCTGCCACCAGGCTGAGCAGGAAACAGAGATCTCAACTCGTGCCAGAGGTTGGTGGTGGGTGTTGGACCCAGATAGTTCTCTGCTAGTTGACCCAAGTCCCAAGCAAAGTGGCTGGGATCCAGAGACCACTAAACAAAGCTCTTCCCACCCAACCACCCAAACTCCACCTCCCTTGCTATAGCAGTGAACTCTTTGGGTCATCCACTCCGGAAGGAGCCAGGCTATACCTCGCTTGTATGTGCAGGAATCTGCTTGAAAACAGAGGAATTCCAGAGCCATAGACCCATGGGATCAATGTCCCGTCCAAGACCCCCCCCCTGGCCATCACTGCTTGAGAGAGTCCACATGGCTGTTAGATGACTAGGTCTCAGAGAGGGCTTCCGCCTTCAGTCTGATTGATGGCAGGCTGATATGGGGTCCTCAAACAAGATCACTCCCACCTCCCGAATCTGCACAAGTGTCAGGCAGACTGTGGCCTTTAGCACCCATGTCAGATGAACAGGTGGGGGCCCTCCCTTGGCAAGGCCCATGGCAGACAAAGGGAAGAACCTTCCCAGCCTGTTGATTCCCATGGGACAGTTCACTAGGAAGGTAAAATGTTGGGCCCTTTTCAAAGGGACTCAAGAGAGAGACAAGAAATGCCAGACCAGCCTGGCAACCAACAGGTAAGGGATGAGGATGGGACCCAACAACTGCATGCAGAAATGCAGGAAGACTTGCTCAAATCCACCCCTACAGCCAGCTACCGCCACGCCAGATTTCTCTTCTTTCCCGTTGGGCATGCAGGGAGACTTCCCACAAACCAGAGCTAACACAATGACGGCAGCCAGGCAAGGCGGGCGCGAAATAGCCTCTCGGAGCTTCCCTGCATACAGCTCTGCAGATGTTCTTACACCTGAGCAGCAGAGCTCCCTGCTACCCTAGCCCCGGGGGCTGCCTGAGCACAGATGGTCAGCTGTGCCGGTGATTTCAGATGTGGATAAGCGTTTGTCAAGGGACGGAATTGAACCATCAACCCCTTTGCTTCCAAGTTTGTGAGCTGAGACTTGGGATTTAGTCTGCGGCAGAGAAAGGCTAGTCCACTCCAGTGCGCCGTGCCCTCAGCCAGGCGGAGACGTGTCGCTCCCCCACGATTTTTACACGGCACTCATCACTGAGGCATTCCAGCTTTGCAGAGTTTCGTGGCACTCCGTTAGATGCCTAACCATAAATCCTGCCTTGGGAACACTTGGCCCCACTTACCATTCCTCCGCCGCCCCACTTGGACTTGAAAAGGGACTTTTCAGTTGGGTGAGCAAAGGTTTTAAAAGCAAAAGAACATCTCGTGCCTCTGGGCTAAGCTGTGCTCTCTCTCGTCCCTGTGCATCTCCAGCACAGGTTGGCGAGGTTGCTCTATTAACCCGGCATTGATCTCTTAGCACACATGGGAGGAAACAATTTTAAAAAATATATAAAAAACCCTTCCCCCTGACTTTGAATTTGTATCAAATAAAGAGAGAGAGAGGCAGAGAGAGAGATTCCTGCAAAGCAAAAAAGCATCTGTATGTGGGAACACCTCTGGCATTGAGTCAGTAAAACATCTTCCCCCCTCCCCGGTGAGCCGAGAGAGTAAACGATGGTACTGACAAAATGATGAAGCGATATCCCCCGAACAATGAGCCATTGTGTGCAATAGGAGTCAGCGCGGAGCTGGACTTGGCACCGGCTCTGCCTACTGGAAGTTCTCTGGCACAGGAAGGAAGCTCTGCTCACCCCCTCCAGCACTCTGCATATCTTTAAGCTCCGCCGAGGTCCTAACCCATCAATATCTAATCACAGCGAGCTGTGCAGGGCGCCAGGCCTGGGTGGGCTGGAGTTTCTCCCGCCTCCCCTTTCCGCTGTATTTTTTAACCCTCCCTTGCCCAATCAGACGTGTTGCAGCCATGGGCAGTTACACTGGGAGTCTCAGAATAGCACGGCGTGCTGCTCTGGAAACGGTGCCTTCCATCTAAGGATAGCACAGTGCTGTACTAGCGACGATGAGTGTAGCCCTCGCCATAGTCTCAGAAAAGTCAACACACTGTGGTGTGAGGGGGAAAGACTGCGCAGACTGACGAGAACAGAGGCTGATGATGGCAGATGTGCCAACAGCTACCAGGGGGGATTTACACACACACAAATGCAGTCTCTGCAAGTTAGAGGAGGAAAACGTGGACACTTATGGCCCAGGACTGGGATGTCTCGTAACACCTTCAGCTTCTGGTGGGATTGTGTTGCAGATGACAAAATGTATCATTAATTCAGGGATCCTCAGGGAATCCAGATCTTCAGGTGAAGCAATGTGTTAGGATATGTGAATATTCATCAGCCCTTAAACATGGTTTTTTCTTTATGGCCAACTACATATTTCTTTCAGATAATGGGCTACATTTCAGCCCTGGTGTAAACTAGACTCAGTTCCCATTGCCAGCCGTTGGCTTTGGGCCTGCATACACTGGGACTGGATTTGACCCACGGTCTTTTCTGGAGTGACAATGACTTGCACTGGTCAGTTAGGTTAATCACAGGTGTGCACTCCCCAGGGGTATCTCAACACTGTAGGTGTATGTTGGTTAAATATTACTGTAAGCTCAAGAGGTTGGTGACATTAGCAATTAGATACGACTGTCAGACAATAAACCAAAGGGCTGGTGTTCTGGTGTCTGTTCAAAAGTGCCAGTCTAACTTCATCTCCACATCCCCTCCCTGCCCAGTACACTGAATCTCAATGGACTCTTTTTATTCTACATCTTTCAGGTAAGATGGAGCAGGTGCTGCTAACCGTGTCCCAGGAGAGCTCTCATTAAAATCATTTTAACCCACTTGACTCCCCCCTTCAACCTGAATGAGATCCCAGAGAGAAAATGTGCTCTGCTACAACATCAAACTAGGCTATTCTGAGAGCAAAGTGTCAATATTTACAAATCTGCATCATTCCCATTGCTGGAATTCTAAAAGCACATGCATGGATCACAGTGAATCGTCTCTTACAGCTTTCGCTTCACTCCCAGTTTTAAAGTGAGCTTTCTTATCCACACCCACACAGGACCTCCTGCAGGTGTACGTGAGCCTGAACAAACACATGCAGAGATACAAATGCACGTATACATGTAAAAGCGTGTACAAATGCGCACCCACATGCAGGCAGAGCCAAGCACACACGTATGCATAGCACACATTAACAAGTTAACTTGCCTGCACATGTGAAGCTGTACTAATGCACACACAAGTAGACACACTCACATATTGACACATGCAGAGACACATACCTGCTTGCTCCTGTAGACATGCATGTTCTCTCACGCATCTGTATTCTCTGCTTTTGCAGCACAGTTTTTGGCTCCATCACTTTCATCTCACGAGTCCAGAATGAGTATAGTGAACAAACCTCGGGGGGATCAGTATGGGAATCCAAGACTCTTGGATTGTAGCTGTAGCGGGCCAAGCACATGAATACATCCCAACAACAGCTAGCAGTTGTATAGCCGTCACTTTGCACCTGCAATTAGTTGGACACAAAGCCCTGCATTGTTTGGTTGGGTGGTAGGTAAGGGTGGCCCCATTTTACAGACAGGAAAAGTGAGTCAAAGAAAGGTCACATGACCTTTCAATCCAAACAATGAGTCGGTAGCGGAGACGGTATTGAACTCCAAGGCTCTTGTTTTTCACTCCCCTGCTCTGACTACTAGTCAGCGTTGCTTCCTCCACAGGCTTGACCCCTCCAGACACATGCCTATACAGAGACTCACCCTTTGCTGCACTTGATTATTTAACCTTCTAGTTCTTCCCAGGTACAGGCATTTGTGCCCTACACTGGCATCTCATCACCCCCCAGCAACCACCTTCTGAAGCACGCGGTCCCTAGGGCCTCACCAGCACTGTGCCTGTTGCTAATATGCCATGTAAATAACTACAGCAAAAAGCACTTTCAGTGCTCTCTGCCATCTCCGCCAATGCCCCAGGGTGGTCTGGGACCCCAGAGCCCAGAAATGGGGTTGCAGTGGCCATTTCTTACCCTGCAGTGCCCCTCATGGCCATCTCAGGAAAGAGTCGTCGTGGATCACAACTGCAGGAGCCCACGGTGACTGGCCTGCTGGCTCGTTTGCAACCTCTTCACAAAGGCCGTTGTTTCACCACAGAGGAAAGAGACCAGAAGCTCATTGGACAAGGGCAAGTCTCTTTCCCTTCACTGCCACGCCCCTGAGGCCCTTCATCCCGTCTCTCCCCCTCTGCAGCTGACAGAGGACCGGTCCATACGGAGCAGTGGAGAGTCCCAGTTCTCAGTCATTAGTAACTCAGCATGAGAGGCAGGCCCCCCAACAGGGGGAGGCAAAGGCGGCAATTGCCTCTGGGGCTGGTGATCCCAAGGGGCCCAGGGATCCTGACTGCTGCCACCGCTAGTGTTCAGAGCCCGGGCCCTTTAAATCACCACTGGAGCACTGCACCGTGCACGCCGGGCGGCTCTGAGGGGGCACAGGTGAACCATGCTCTGAGCAGCACAAAGGGTTGCTGGGGGGCTGGCATGATGCACTCACTGCCTGGTCCTGGCCCTTCCCGGAGCAAGGAGCTGGATGCCCCCCCCCCTCCCCTTGCCTGGGGCCTTGTGGAAGGTGTCGGCTCCACTGTGAGTGGGTACCAAAGACCCGCTGTCTAAGCAGCATGTGGCAGAAAAAAAATCACATTCCGTCCCTTGGCCTCTTCCAGGGCTCAGACTCAGTGCTCTCGCCCCCTCAGTTGTAATGTCGCCCAGCGATGAAGCTGGGGAGAAAGAAAAGCTTATTCCTTTCCCCAGAGTCAGCTCAAAACCCTCCTGCAGGTAACATGCCATCTTCACACAAGACAGATGCTTCCCCATCCATGCAACTGAAGGAAGAGCTGTACTCAAGGGCTATGTCTACACTATAAGGTTTTTGTGCAAAAATGTCCATTTTTGTGCAAAAACTGCAGAGTGTCCACACCTCAAGCACATTTTGGTGCAAAAAAAAATAAATACAGTAAATCGACAGAACAGGGGGCTTTTGCTGGTAGAGTTATTCCTCTCTCCACAAGGAATAACTCCTTTTTGCGCTACAGCTCTTGTGCAAAAAGGCACGTGTGGACACTCCGCAAGGGTTTCTTGCGCAAAAAGAGCCTATCAGAAAAAGCACAGATGCTCTGATGGCCATTCTGTGAAAAATGGCCATTCTCTAAAAAGTTATCATTCCCCCAACCCTGGATGGCCATTGGCCCAGGGCACCAGTTTAATAGTACTGTGTTGGGCCCCGTAGATCTTTAGGACAGCCCTGGGACACAGCACTGCCAGAGGCAGCTTGAGTTGGATGGGGCAATGTCATGTCCAAGGTAGAATGGGAAGCCGCTTCATGCCTACTGGTATCCAGAGCATCTCTGTCTACTGTTCATTTTACATACGCCTTCATCCCTTTGTCTTTCAGTTCTTGGCCACACCAGCGCTTTCAAGTTACTCTTACCCTCCAAGAACGCTGGGCGGTGCACAGTGCTCCTGTCCACAGCAGGATGAGAGAGCGCCAAGAAAAGAGGCTTGTCCGAATCTTGTGGCCACATCTTAACTGAGAACCCAGCGCCGATTCACTGCCTGCATCTCTCCCTCTTGCATTGGAACTGTGTGTCCAGCAGAGTCACAGCCTGCAATGAAAGAGGTACACCACCTCAGCCATGGAGATCATTTGCAGAGGATGCATTAGACAAGATCATACAGGTACCAGGTGACAATCGTTAACAGTCGTTTCAGGGCTGAGTGTATGCTTCGTGCTATATGGGACACAGAGGAAGAAAATCCTACTCCAAGGTCAAGTGGGACTTAGTTTGTGTACAGCCCTGGCACTGGGCTCCTTGTACAGGGATGCATTTTACCTGGGGAAGGAGAGCGCATTCTAAGTGTACATGACAAAGGACAAATGAGGGTAGGATGAAAGCAGGTGACAGAGGGAGAAGAGGGGCAGGATTCACTAGTGGAACAAAAAGAAGAGACACAGGCATATTATAATTATATTTTACTTTAGATTTTAAAAAATACCCTGCTGGAAGTTCTGGAGTTTTCCAGCAATTTTGCCCTTTTAAATTCACTTTTGCCTTATGTTTCAAAACAGCCAGTGTGATTTTCTATGATTTATGTCCTAGCCGGGGCCCCACTATTGTTGATTAATTATCAGCTGCACAGCACTGTGGGAAACCGATGTTCTTGGTCACTGCAGAACCAGCAAAGAGAGCACTTTAATTGGAAGGTTTTTATACAGTAAATTAGTGTTACTAATAAAAAGTGCACAAGGCTGCCATGTAGAGTTTGTGTTGGTCCTACCCAAAAAGTGACTCCAGTTTCAGAAAGGGGAGGGCAAATTAAAAGGTAGAGAGATTTAGAATCTGGGGAATGTTCACTACCACATTATAAAAATTTAAAAATAGCTCAAATGCACCGTCTAAATTAACTGAAATTAGCCCTGCTGTGTGCCTTCATTTCTCTTCTTGCAAAATGGGTGTAATAAATACCTGCCTCCCAGGGCTATCGTGTAAATTAGTTAGTGTTTGCAGAGAGCTTGGAAGACAAAATGGAAGGATTTACCCGCAAAGGCCAGACAGAGAGTCTAGAGCAAGTCAAAGACAAAGAACCAAAAGTTAGACAAGAGCATGTAAAGCCACAGCCATTGGGGTGAAACCTTCATGGGAAAGGGCAAGGAGAGGTTGAGTAATAACAGAAGAGTAGACCTGGAGCTTCAATAACCATTTAAATTCCTCCATCTGAAAACGCTTTGCATGAGGTGGGTGTGAACCATTCTCCTTGGGTATGTCTACACTACCACCCTAGTTCGAACTAGGGTGGTTAATGTAGGCAACCGGAGTTGCAAATGAAGCCCGGGATTTGAATTTCCCAGGCTTCATTTGCATATTGCCGGGCGCCGCCATTTTTAAATGTCCGCTAGTTCGGACTCCGTGCCCGCGGCTACACGCGGCTCGAACTAGGTACTTCAGATTAGACTTCCTATTCCGAACTACCGTTACTCCTCATGGAACGAGTCTCCAGCGGATCCCAGGCTCCGTGCAGCATTTCCCCAGAACCCAGGGTCTGCTGGAAATGCCTCTCAGAACCCGGGGTTAGCTGGGGAATCCCCAGCTGACTCCTGGCTCCACAGCGCTTCGGAGTTTCAAAGGGGCAGCACCACACAGATGAGCCATGGATCAGCTGTGCGGCGGCTGCCCCTTAGAAATGCTGCCTTGGGGTTTCAAAGTGGCAGCGCCGCACAGCTGATCCCCGGCTCAGCTGTGCTATGCTGTTTCTTTGAAGTACCCCTTCTTTTCCCCCTCCCCTGCCTGCTGCCTGTATCTGATAGAGGCAAGCAAGGAGGGGAAATCGACTAGTCAACTAGTCAACTGACTATCGGATAAGCATTTGCTTATCGGGCAGTCTACTAGTCAACTAGTCCTTAACATCCTTATACCACAGTCACTCTGATCTAGCCTCACACATTTTCAAGGGAGCAACAGAAAGCGTGGGTTAACCAGGGATGAGCATGGTGAGGCTGTGAGGAGAGACAGGGTGATCGGGGAATTAGAAAGTGCTCTGGAAGGGGAGTAGGATTCAGTGAGCAGCAGTAAAAGATTCTTTAGCAGTGGGATGGGCTGCAGGGCCGAGAGCTGTGTGCAATCTGCAGCGTTCACACAAGGGGAGGGTTAATGAAACAGGACTAGGGAACAGAGCACACCAAATCCGAGCTGACATTCTGGCTACGGGGACCTCTCCAGGCTGGGGAAAAACCCAGCAAACTCACTAGGTTCTATTTTCTCCCCTGCCTGAAGGACAGGCTCTGGGGTGGACCTTCACCTTTAATCTCATTGCCTCGTTTGGACAGAGCATGTCTGCAGCAGGGCCGAGATGACACAGGGCTGGTTTGTCTGAAAGCCTTTGAATGAACCCCGGGTTCTCCTGCTTTAATCCCACAGACGCCACACACTCAGCCACTTGCAGCCGGTTCTCCCAGGGTACCCAAAAAGGGGCTGTTCACAGCGTTTCAAAGGAGGTACAAAGAAGGGTGCATCTTTGCAACTAACGGAGCGCTTAATTCGAACTAGCTAGTTCGAACTAGGCTTAATCCTCGTAAAATGGTTTTCCTAGTTCGAACTAAGCGCTGTGTAGCCCCTTAATTCGAACTAGTGGGAGGCTAGCCCTCCCCAGGTTTCCCTGGTGGACACTCTGGCCAACACCAGGGAAACTCTTCTGCCCCCCTCCCGGCCCCGGACCCCTTAAAGGGCTACGGTGCCCGTGCCAGGTGCAATCCTGCCAGCACCCAGCCAGCAGACCCTGTACCTGGCACGGATCGAGCCACCCACCCGATGCCCCCCAGCCCTCCCCCTCTTCCCGGGACCAGGCTGGCGGCTCCCGGGAGCTTGCCCGGGACCGCAAGAGGCGGGCACCCGCCTGGGCTAGTGCGGACATCGTGGACCTCGTCCACGATCTCCGCACTAGGCACAGGAAAGTGGCCATCTAGGGCAGGAGAGCTGCCAGCCTGGCCACCCAGGAGCAGGTGTGCAAGAGAATCAAGGGGGTCCACTGAGACCCCCGACCCTGAGCCCTGAGCTTACAATGGCCATCTTGGGTCAGACCAAAGGTCCATCTAGCCCAGTAGCCTGTCTGCTGACAGCGGCCAACCCTAGGGACCCTGGAGGGGATGGACCGAAGACAGGGACCAAGCCATTTGTCTCGTGCCATCCCTCTTCAGCCTTCCACAAACCGTGGGCAGGGACACCACTCCTACCCCCTGGCTAATAGCACTCCATGGACCCAACCTCCATGACTTGATCTCACTTCCCTTTAAACTCTGTTCTAGTTCTAGCCTTCACAGCCTCCTGCAGCAAGGAGTTCCACAGGTTGACTCTTTGCTTTGTGAAGAAGAACTTTCTGTTACTAGTTTGAAGCCTGCTACCCATTCCTTTCCTTTGGTGTCCTCTAGTCCTTCTTTATGGGAACTAATGAAGAACTTTTCTGTATGCACCCTCTCCAACCAACTCCTGCTTTTAGAGACCTCTATCCTGTCCCCCCTCCGTCTCCTCTTTTCTAAGCTGAAAAGTCCCAGTCTCTTTAGCCTCTCTTCATATGGGACCTGTTCCCAACCCCTGATCATTTTAGTTGCCCTCCCCTCTCCCACCCTCTCTCTTCCCCTCTCCCACCTCCTTTTCCCAGTCTCCCCCAGTTTTGTTCAACAAAGACAGATTCCATTTTTGAACACAATTGTCCTTTATTTTGTACATCAAGAAGAGGGGCTAGGGAAGGGTAAGTGGAAGGAGGTGAGGGAGGAATGGGGTACACGCTCCCAATGGGGAGGACTGGGCTGGCTCTGCGGGCTTCTGGGGGTGGAAGCTCTCCTGCAGCCCCCCAATTGCCCACTCTCCCCAGATGGCAGCCTGCGGCAAGTGCAGCCGGGCTGATGGCCGAGTGGTGTGATGTGCCCAGTGTGGGTACTCCGGGCAATCCAAGCCAGGACTGCTTTGCAAGCGGGGCACCCCTGAGAACTGTCTGTCCGGGATGGGGGTCGGGTCCCTTTAAGCGCAGCCCTCGGCTAGCCTGAGACAGCATCTCCACGCTCTAAGTCCTCCTCTGATGCCCTGCCGGCACTGCTTCTGGCCATCCTTAAGCCTGGTTCAGGGTCCACTTAATGTGGACATGCTAGATCGAATTAGCAAAACGCTAATTCGAACTAGTTTTTTAGTCTGGATCCGTTAGTTCGAATTAGCTTAGTTCGAATTAACTAATTCGAACTAAGTTAGTTCGAACTAACTTTGTAGTGTAGACGTACCCTCAGTCTTAACTAGTCCACTCCCTGAGGGAAATGGTTAAAAGCAGGGAGAAGGGCAAAAACGAAAGCCTACAACTACTGGACTGGCTTGCAGGCCATCTCGGACACCACAGAAGATGTACTGAGGGTTTGTGTATCCCTGGGCAACAGATAACAAAGGAGTTACAGTAGAACCAGGATGGTTCAGAAGAAAACCACAGGAGTTTATCAGCATCCTTGGAAAAGGCATGATTATGCCCAGATGGTATGTGTTGATTGGAACATAAACTATGCCACAATAGATTCAAATTGGCATTTAAATTAGGTAGCAAGAGAATATGAGCATAGTCAAAGATACTCAACAACAATGAATCGCTTAAACACGTTCGACACAAGATGCATGCATGATTGGCAAACCCTTTAGTACCTTACAGTAAAGTAGCAGGGAAGTGAATTCCATTTCTCAGGGCTCTTTTCATTGCAGAGGACAATGGGCAGATTGCTCATCCACGGGCTCTCTTCACAGGAAAGCAGCATGGCCGTAACAGACAGACACCCAAATCCCTGAGGACGAAGCTCTGGCACCAGGGCCAGACTGCATTCACCTGTACGTTCAGAAGGGTATAAAGTCTCCAGTAATGGACATGTGGATGGAGAAGACGACACACAGTGACTGTTTCTGGAGCAATTGGAAAGTCACGGACATGACAAAAGTGGCAAGGAGTCCTGTGGCACCTTATAGACTAACCGAAGTGTTGGAGCATAAGCTTTCGTGGGCAAAGACATGACAGTGGTTTTTAAATCCCAGCAATTAAGATGGGCGAAACTGACTTTGGTTCGAGGGAAAGAGACTGGAAGTCTCACTAGGGGTGGAATAGCGCAATACCCCGAGGGCGCCAATCCAGTTTGGCTTCTGGAAGGGCAGATCATGACTCTGTACTCTGCCAGGGTGAAATTCACCCCTCTGCAGAGGTTTGTGTAGCCTTTGCACCGAGCTCTAGAAATTGTGCTTGGATCTCAGGCTGGCCCTCTGCACAAGGTTGAATGTGACCCTTGGAACAATAGCGCAAGCAATCAACAAGGGCAGCGTGCAGCATATCATTCAACCTGGAGAACTCCAAGTGACTGAGTGAAAAGGGCTCCCATTGATGTGTAGGCTTGCAGCGTCACATGCTTCTGCTGGACAATTCCATTACCAACAATAATCTCTATGGGTAGGCTAGTTGTGATTTTAGGGGCCTGACTTGTGATGCTGGAGTTCTTGGGGGTGGCAGTGCTGCAGCCTGGCTGTCGTCGATTTGATCTAGCCTGGCAGTGGCCATGGAGGATGGTGGGTATTCACATTCCCGATGGTTGATTTTTTTTGTAATGGGGGGAGAATAAAAGTAGAGGCAGTCTGGAGGGTGAATCAGGAACATCATTTTCCCCAGGCTGAGGCTTCCAGCCTGCGTGCTCAGTAATTTAATTTTTAAAGCCTCTATAGGAAAGCACTTCTTTAAAGGGTTTTGGGGGGTTTTGAAAAAAATATTGACAGTGCCCATCGGCAGCTTCCCGTAGGGGTGTAGTGTCAGACCACATTAGCCCTTTGCAAATGAAGAAACAGATGCAAAGTCTGAAGCCTGGGAGCAAGCAGAGCTGCGGCAGCAGCCCAAGCTTCATGCATGCTAATTCAGTTTAAAGAGACACTCATGCTTTCCAACAGACAGCTTGGGTACTTTTCAGAGATACTTAGAAGCTCAAAAATAAACTCTCCTGAAAGGACTTTAGGACAAATGTACAAAGGTATTTAGGTGCCTTAAAAGTTAGTTGCCTAGCGCAACTTACAAGTGTCTGGGGCCTTGTCTAGACTTACCTGGAGATTGATCTTCTGGGGTTCGATTTAGCAGGTCTAGTAAGGACCTGCTAAATCAAAAGCTGATGGAGACCGCATCTATCCCAGTACTCCACAGGGTCATGAGGAGTAAGGGAAGTCAATTGGAGAGTTTCTTTCACCATTCTTCTACAGTGGGGCTTCCAGAGAAATTCAGTTAAGGTACGTAGACTCCAGCTACGCAATTCTCATTACTGACGTTATTCCGAAATAACAGTGCGTGTCTGCACTACAAGGTTTTATTTTAAAAAATGTCAATCTGGAGGACATCTTACTCTGATTCATGGTACTCATTTCATAAGGAGTAAGGGAAGTCAAAGAACTTCCTGCTGTGTAGACAGCGCCAGAAGCAGAGTTAAGCTATTTTGACTTAAGCTATGCAGTTGACATAGCTTAATTTGACGTTAGCCTTGCCGTGTAGATGTACCTTAAGTGCCCATGTGCTTCTTTAGGCTCTTTATTCTTCTCAATTTGTTGACCATTCTTTCCTCCTGCCCCACTCCTGCTCCCAGGGTGTTTCGTAAGAGGCATGAAATTAACACAGTTTTTTGGGGTTGCTTCCTTGTTTATGCATTATGACCATGAATAATTTCAGCAGAGCCCTAAAAATAGATTAGATCATTTGAATTCACAGCAGAACTGCCAGTAGAGGGCATGTAAGTCTACGTCTAGACTATGGGGGTTTTCTCAGGATACCAGAAGTATCCCCCAAAAACCCCACCATATCCATGGAACTCATTTGCACTTCCGCTTTTTCTTTGCATAAGTGCAAACACACTCTTTCGGAAGCCCCTGTATTCCTCCTTCCATGAGGAAGAAGGGGTCTTCTGAAAGAGGGTTTTTTTTTCCCCAGACATTTGACCCAGTCTAGATGGGCCAAATGTCGGAAAAGCCTCTTCCGACAAAAGAATTGGAAAAAGCTACGCAAAAGGTGGTGTGCATTTGCATAGCTTTTTCCAACAAAACCTTGTAGTCTAGACCTAGCCTAAGAGTACAACACAACGTTTTGGTGTAGGTCTTTGGGGGCAGGAAAGGAGGAAAGAGGTTATCAGTATGTGCATTTTAATTGAATTTCTAGTTGAAAAAATGGCAGACTTTAGAGAGAGGAACTGAAGATTTTAGAGAACAGAAGATGTTGTTTCGTAACAATTTTAAAGGAGACCAAATTGAAGGCTGAAGTGGCCTTTCCAGTGTCATCGCTGATTAAAAATCATCCTAAAATAAAAAACAACACTGATGCTACGCCCTTCACTGCAAAGCATTATAAACTGTGAAGACCTCAAGCACTTTCAAAAACTAATCAATTCAGCATCAATACCACTGCAAGGTAGGGAAGGGAAGCAGAGAGGAGAAATGCCCCCATGGTGAGTCTGTGACAGAGATTAGAAGAACACAAGGCCTGTGGTTTAGTCCAGGACCATCCTCCTCCTAAACACACCACCTACATTGCCAACGATGGGCCCAGGTCCAGTCAAGTCAGAGAGAGTCCTGTAGAAGTAGACTTTGTCAGAAACCATTTATGGAGAAAATAATAATAAAAAAAAGAGAGCCAAGAGGAGAGAAAGAAATTTTTTGCTGCATTTCCAATCTATGTGGAGACCGAGGCGAAAGATAAACGTGTCCCAAATGCAACAATCAGACTCAGAACCACTCCAGTTCTCCCATGCCTCACAAAAGCGGAAGGGTATGCCTGGCTCTGGCTCCCTAGAGGTGCAAGGGTAGAGCTCACATATGGCCAGTCCGCAAGCAGACTGCTGCACAGAGAACAGCATCTCCCCCACACCTCTTGTAGAGTGTCAGTGGTCTGGTGACAAGAAGGGAGTTTTCGAAATAGCGGAGCCCATCAGAGCTTTTTCAGCACCCGTATTGGGTGAGGTTTGTGGTTTATTTCAGGGCTTGGAAAAGACCTCGGGCAAACGTTCTGACTCTTATCTCTGAAAGCAAAGTCGCTTTTCCACCATCTCGCTCTCCCGCAAGGTCAAGATTAGCCAGATATGTTTGCGAGGGGGTGACATGCCCAGGCCTATTGCACTGCCAGACGTCTCCAGGGGCTCACCCGCTCTGCTCAACTGCAGGCTAGCTTACCGACAGACAGAACTTAGTTGATATTTTTAGGGCTGGAATAGGTTCTTCCAGGCTCCCCCCCTCTTCCCTCCCACATCAGAGCTGCCAAAGTACTGGAGCAAATGGAGGCTCCTGTTTGCAAGCTCCCTCCAGTCAGGAGCAGAGGGGTGCTGGTCAGGCACGAATTGTTTCAAAGCGAGGAGTCATTTCTGCCAAGCCTCCGGGAGTCATTCCCCAAAGCAGAGCAGAAGGGGAGAATCGAGTGCTCTGTGTTGCCTGTTCTCCGTAGTCTATCGCCCCTCTAAAGCCACCATCCTCCAAGCAAGAAACATTCCAGCTGCCCTGTGAGATCACAGACAGGCCCGAGCTGTGTCCTATATTGAGAGACGCTGCCTCACTGGCGGAGCCTCTGAACTGTGCTGGGAGGCAGCTGGGAGGGGTTGGCCCCACTGCTCACAGGCCCACAGGGAGGGGCAGCTGCCCTGGGTTCTAGATAAGAACCATCAGCCAAGACATCCTAAAGCTAGACGCCCGGCAGGCGCGGCATGGCAGTAAGATTTAAACCCAAGACAGAACAAGACTGTCAAGGTGCAGAGAGCAGGGTCAGGCCACGTTAGACACAATTCAGAGGGCAATGACAGCAGGAATTAGGGCATCTTCCCAGCACTGGACACAACTGGACATCGACATTGTTACGAGACATCATACGAGACAGTCCCTGCCCCAAGCGCTTACAGCCAGTTCCAACCAGACATGGGCAACGTGCTGGAGGACGAAGGAATCTCAAAGCAGCAGAGATGTCTAGGGTGGCAAAAAATCAGGTTGCTAATCCTGCCACTGCTCAGAGGGGACTCAGAGGCAAGTAGGGTTGCCAGATGGTCTCCAAAACATACCGGACACGCGGTATTTTTCTGGTCAAGCAAAAAAAAAAAAAAAGGGAACACGGGATAATAAGCCCAGAGCAGCGATTGCAACCCCGACTCCCTGCCACTCCCTCTGCCCTGGCTAGGCTTCTGAAGCGCCCAGAGTGGCGATCGCAGCCCCACCTCCCAACTGGGACTCCCAAGCTGGGAGGCGGGGCCACCATTGGCGCTGGGAGCCTGTGATTGTGCAGAAACCTGGCGGGGCCAGGCTGGGAGTCCCATTGCACATATCCAGTATTCTCTGATTTTTCTTTCCAAACAAAGAGCACAAATACTGGACACCTGGCAACCCTAGCAAGGGACATGGCTTCCTTGCCGGCCTCGAATGAGGCTCAACGTGTAACAGAGAGGAAGAACAGAGCTACTTGTCCTAGGATCAGGCAAAGCGTAACGTCAGCAGGTGGAACCAAACCTGGGACCTCTAGAGCTTAGTGAACGAGCCTCTACCGCATGAGCTAAAGACCAGCTGGCCTGCAGCTAAGGCTGTAGAACAGGCCTGGGCAAGATGCGTGCTGGGGTCTGGATCCAGCCCATGTAACGCTTGGATCCGGCCTGCAGACGCTGTCTGGCTGTTTTCTATTTATATTCTCCTGCCCCTGCCACCGAATTTCCAGGTGGTGGCTCAGGTAACAAGATCCTATTTAAATGGTTCCCGGTCGCAGCACTACCTCAGCAAGGGCTGGAGCTGTGAGCCCTTTAAATAGCCACAGCAACCCGGGGCAGCTGCCAGGCAATATGGCAGCAGTGGGACTGGGAGCCACGAGCCCTTTGCTATGTTTTTAATTCAAAGCCCCTAGCCCACACAATTCTGGGGGGAGGCTAGTCCCTAGCCCCGCCTCTTCTACCCCAGGCCCGCCTCTTGCAGTGGGGGGAAGATGGAGCTGGCCTGTGACCACATACCAAAATTAATTAAGTGGCCCCCTTGTGTAAATTATTGCCCACCCCTGGTAAAGCGTAGAGAGAATACCGAGTTTGCAAGTGGTCTCAGTGCCACTGGATGCGACAGTGCACCCCAGCCAGCAGGTGTGTGAGTTACAAAAGCTTAGATGGCTGCCACCATATTAGATGGGACATGATCTCAAGGAGGTGAAAAGCAGGGGACAGATCCTTTACGACCATGGGGGCTAGCAGGTGCCTGTCCCGACACAGAGGGCCAAGTTTGCAATACTCTGCCATCTGCTGCGTGTGCACCTATTAGCCCACTAGCGCAAACACAAAAGAGCAGCGTCAGCCGTGGCATCCATTTGCAAGACAGGCATCGTCAGAAAACCAGAGGAGTCTGCACCCTGGCCCAGACCAGTCGCCGCGCCCCTGGGCAAAGAGAGTAGATTCCAAAAGGAATTGACGTTTCTTCCCTTTCTTTCCCTCCTGCCATTTTTCTCTTCCACCCAGTGCTGATCTGCCAGAGCTGGAAGAGAGGCTAGAAGAAACAGCTCTCGTCCAGCTGCTGGGGACAGCCCGGAGGCTGCGCGGAGCTGGTACTTTGTCCAGCAACACAGCTCAGGGTGGGCAGAGATTTCTCTTCAGTTTGTTTGCACCATTCATGGCAGAATGGGTCCAAAAGTCAGGACCGGGACCTTCAACCGGAAGGGTGGTTCATCAGCTGCTAATTTGCAACACATTTAGGAAAATGGGCAGGAGGCTTCTGCTCCTTCCGGGCACAAGGTCCCTGAGCGATGGATCCTGGGCTCCGTGTTTCCTGCTAATGCCTGGAGAAAGCTGAGCTGGCTCTGTGCTCAGCAGTGGCCTATCCTGGCATCACCCCGGTGGCAACCTGCCCTCCCATCTGCTGATAACTGTCACTCAGGAAGGACAGGCCATGAAGGCAAGAGCAATAGGAGGGGCCCCCCATGTTGACACAAATCCCTGAGGGATTCCCCTCCCCAACAAAAACAGCCCCACTGAACATACCTCATTGCCCCCTCCCCCTCTCCTTTCACAACAGGCAGCAGCATTCCCAGCCTCGGTGCCCGTGGGGCCGATTTCACCATCACCCAGCGCCGACAGGGAAGCGTTTGGCCAGGGTTTTCTTACTCCCATCCCCCGCCTCCCGCCCCCGCCCGTCTGTCCGCACAGTGATGGATGGCTATTGGTTTTGGCTTCGTCCGACAGGGAAATCTGTCACCTCGTGCCAGCAAGAGGTGACAGCAAATCCATCAGTGCGGAGACAGCAGTCGTTTGTGGATCGCTTTCAAGGCTGCCGGGGGCTGGGTTCTTCTCCTCCTGCCACCCCAGCCTGGCTTTTTCACTAGCTCCAGTAAATCATCATTTGAATAAACCCATTCGGGCCCACATCACGCATCCTGGCGCCCGAACTCCACCAGTCCTGAACTGGTAAGCTATCGCCCATTACTTTCCAAAGGGGTGGGAGTGGGTGAGGATCCTGCCACAAGCAGGGGAAGGTGCATGTGTCCTCTGGACAGCTGGGTTCAAGTTCTACTTGCATCCACACCAGGGCAGCCAGTCTTATGAGCTTCCTTTGCCTGGTGCTGTGTGGACGTGAAAGCCTTGCCCCCCAAAAGCAGTGTCTATTCCAGTTCTGGGACAGAGGAGGGTGCTGCTGTCTGGGACAGAGGCGCATTGACAAAGCTCTGTGGAGAGCCACGACGCTGAGAACAGAGACGGGTACAAGCTGCTAATCCATTACAGGCTGTCGGATCTCACCCAGAGCTCATACACGATGGTGTGTCCCCTCTGGGGGGTAAAATGTGGGAACTGTGTGGCAAGACTCCTGTGCGGCAGGACGTCACTTAATTTCCTCTCTGCTATCGGACAATAATACTTACTTCCCTGAAAGGTTGCAGCAAAGCTTAATCAATTCATATTTGCCAAGCTGTTAGAGATCCTCAGACAAAAGACACTGATGGAGTATCATTATTTCAGAGAAATACATTCCGTTCACTTCGAAACACTGGGGGCCAGATGATTAGGATTGGTATTACAGTAGCACCTAGAGACCTAGGGCTCCAATGTGCTAGGAGCTGTACAGCCACATCATAAGACTGAGGTGTGGGACATAGGGGCATGCTTTACACCTCACTTTCCCATGCCTGGGGGCTGACCCCACTGCTGGCTCCTCCAGCCCTCACATTGGGTCCTGCCACCATGCACGCTTTACCAGCCTCAGGGTCCTGCTACCGCAGGCTTTGCCAGCCTGCCTCTTGGGGTCCCACTGGTCCTCGGGGTCCTGCTGCCTGCCAGCCCTGGGGTCCCCCCACCAGCCCAGGGTTCTGCAGCTGTGCCTAACTGTTGCCCCAGCCTGGGACAGTGAGTGTTGCCAACTCTCCTGGAATGGACGCCATTTGCAGCAATGGAATCCTGTCCTTCCAGCCCAAGAGAGTTGGCAACCCGATCTCAACAGGCTTAAAAGGTGGGGGTGGGACTCAACACCTCCCCCCAAAAATAGCTCCAGCGCCACTTTCCTGAGAAGCAGCCCTTGCCCTGGGGAGCTTGCCCTCAAAGCTTGAGGTGGGTGTCCAAGGCGGTTTAAAACCACTTGCACATTCCACAATCCTGAACCAGGTCAACCCCCTCCCTCATTAAGAGCAGCCTTGGGGCTGTTCTATTCTACTCTGGCTGCCGAGCCCCTTTGTGGACATTCCACTGGCTCCGGATTGCTCCGGACACATGCTCGAGACGGAGTGCCAAGAAGGGGGTGCTGTCGGGCTGGCAATGCCCAATTACAAGCCTAATCCTCAGCTGCCCGGTTAAGGCAGCTTTCAAGAAACAGGCAAAAGGGAGAGCCTGAACTGGGTCCTATTTGACACTTGGAGCATGAGAGCCACATGTGACCATCTGAATGTTGCACGGAAAGGCCCCCATCTCATACAGAGCCCGACACACCACTGGTTCCAGACATGCCCGCAAAGTAATGGAATAAGAATCTGTCCCGTCCACGTGCACCCCAGAAGCTCCAGGCATCAGGGTCACTAGTGGCAAACCTTCCTGGGCCGTTCACCAGGAAGACAATGTGGGTTGTGACAACAGCTGACAACAACATCCTAATGTCATCTGAAGGGGCTGTAACTTGGGCTGCATGGCTGGAGCTGCCCCCATCCATCCATGCCCCTCCCTAGCAGCAGGAATGGAAAACCAAGCCAGCCCTAAAAATAAACTGGATTTCTCGGGGCCTTGTATGAGTTTGCCGCCCCCTGAGCCATGACACAAGCCTTAAGAATGGCTAAAGATACAGCACACATGGCCTGCAGCAGCTGAGTGATGGCTCAAGGCAGCTGGGGTAGCAACTGCTCTGTCCTCATGCTGCAGTAAGCTGGGGTAAGGCATAAGCAGAGCAAGCAATTGCTCTGGGACCTGAGCAGCTCAGAGGGGCCCCTTATTCACTTACTATTGTACGCTGCATGTGCAAGGCTCAAAACGATTCATGCTTGGGGCTCCCAATGGGACCTCTGCTTTGGACTCACTCATGCAGGGTTTTCACAGATAAGCCAGTTGTCAATTTCAGCTCCAAACAATAATAGACCTTAAACCTTGGTCCCAAATTCCAACCCCACCTCCCATCCCCTCACGCTCTGGGCTCGTTGAGGGCTGGCAGGCTGGCCATTCAAAGAAGAAAACCCCCAAAGTGAGAGCAAAGCTCCAACTCAGCAGCCGCATGCAAATACGACATGTTCCCTGTGTTCCCTCTAATTGTTACATGCATGGAATACATTTTATGATGTGCCTGGAGGCATGTGTGAATGTGCACCACCAGTGGACACACATGCTGCCGTCCATGGGTGCTCTGTTAATTCTCTGGACGGCATTTGAATCTCTCCTGCACGGCTGCGGAAGGACTTGGCTTACAGGGAACGCTGCCTCCTACCTATGCCTGGAATGCAAGTTTGAAGCTCAAGAAGGGATCCTGAGAGGCAGAGGGCGCAAACCCCCATCAGGAGGTGTCCCCTTACATCCCCCCCGGGGAACGTCACCCTTGTACACAGAGGGTCAATGCAAAGATAAGGCGCCACTTCAGCCCTGAGCATGTAAGTGGGACCTAGCCTCATGCTATCTCCTTTGCACAATGAATTCCACCCACCGTGCAGCATGGGAGGAGGAATGGGAGGGTGCCGTGACCCCTGTGAATGGGTTAATCTGTACAACACAGCATACGCCGAGGGCCGCAACTTAAGCGTGGTTGCATAGACATGCAAATAGTGGGTTTTATTGTGATGGTACACACCGGCACAGCGTACAGTCACCTTTTTGGGGATCACTCGCACCGCTTTCCCCCAGCACAGCCCCCAGCCAGCCCTGGGAGCACTCCGACAATTGCTGCACCCTATGGAAGCCTGCTCGGGACACACGGCAATTGTCGGGGCCAAAATGCAGTCGCGGACCCTTTCTCCTGAATCCCCCCTCCCCTCCCAGGTCTCCCTGGTTGCTCGACAAATTTTTATCTGGCAACCCTAGTACCAGAACTTTTTTTTTTAAACAAAAAAAAGCACTGCATGCAAATATGTATGCAAATATATGCAAATAGCTTCTTTCGCACTGACGGGCATGAATACAAAAATTAAAGCAAGACCACACAACACGCAGGCCCGATTTAAGGCAGTTCTGCTGATACTAATAAAACGCAATAGTTCTGCTGATACTAATAAAATGCAATATGGATTTCCACGCATCTGACAGCACTTTTAATGAGCAATGACAGTCCAGGAATTTAACTACTAAAACGCATCTCAGCAGAAGACCATCACATTGACTGCTTTTTCGTTTCAGCTCCCAGCCGCATGTTGAGCCCCACATACAGGGCCAACTTATCCATTAGGCACAGTAGGCACA
Source organism: Pelodiscus sinensis (assembly GCF_049634645.1). Classification (NCBI taxonomy): domain Eukaryota; kingdom Metazoa; phylum Chordata; order Testudines; family Trionychidae; genus Pelodiscus; species Pelodiscus sinensis. The sequence goes on along the minus strand of NC_134733.1, from coordinate 14,150,755 downwards.
GTGCCTAGGGCCCACGGTACTTTTAGGGGCCCAGGAAAATGTTTTAATTTCTTTTAAAATCAGAAGAAAAAAAAGAACTTTGGGGTCAAAGAAAATGTTTTAATTTTTTTCTCACATCAGAAAAAAGATGCAACTTTTAGGGCATTTAATTGCTATTAAATTTTGCCCAAAACAGAAAAAAAATAAAATGTTGCAGTATTGAAAGTTATATCAAAAATAATTGTTAATATTTTTTTAATGGTGGAAGGGGCCCACGAAGGCAAAAGTGCCTAGGGCCCATGAAAGTCATAATGCGGCCCTGCCCACATAAACCCACACTGCACCATGGGCCACAAACAAACGGGCCGTGGGCTGCATGTGGCCCACAGGCCACGGGCTGAGTAGCCTTAGCGTAAGAGCAGCGAAGAGGATGCATTCTGCTGAGCCAATACTTGTGAGGAAGTAACAGTTCTCTGCAATGGCCTGTCTCTGGCCCCTGCTATTGCAGTGATGCCGTGCTGAATTAATGATCTGATTTTCAGGAATGCTGAGAACCACGTCTCCAGACACACAACAGGGTGGGCAGAACAAACCGAGGAGGAAGTGAACGGCTGGGGACCCACCCGCCATGTCCAGCAGAGGCTGGGGGAGCTGGCTTTCCCTGCCTGCTGGGGATTGAGTCTACTGCCTCTGCAGAATCCCCGCTTGAGCTTTTGACCCGGATTCCTCTGCATAGAGCTGTGGTGCTCCATAGGAGGAAGTGGTTGGCTTGCCCCACATGCCCCGAAGACACATCCCCTCTCCCGATCTGGTGGCCCAGGATTGGCACTAGCATCAGAGGCCCGTCACACACAGCCTCACGCTGCGTGGGTGCCAACTGCTAGCAACTCAGACTGGCTCCATTACATCCCCAAACAGGCATGACACAAGATGGCACATAGGGAGGCATCAGATCCCACCCATCTATTTTCCTAGGAGAAAGGGAGCCATGAAGCATAGAAACATATGAGTCCCTAGCAGGACTGGAGAGACCATCAAGTCCAGTCCCCTACATTCACGGCAGGACCAAGCACCATCTAGATGAGGGGTGGGGCAAAGATTGGCCTGCTGGCCAGATCCGGTCCACCAGGATTAGCCCCCGGTGAACCCCCGCCGCTGTATTTATCTGCACTTCCACAGGTAGCAGCAATCGCAGCTCCCATTGGCCACTGATCACCAATGGGAGCTGTGGGAAGCGGTGTCGGTGCAGGTAAATACAGCAGTTGTGGCTCACTGAGGCTAACCCTGGTGAACTGCTGCCATTTTACTGCCCACCCCTGATCTAGACCATCCCTGACAGGTGTCTGTCTAACTTGCTCTTAAATATCTCCAGTGATGGAGATTCCACCACCTCCCTGGGCAATTTATTCCGGTGCTGAACGGCCCTGACAGTTAGGAAGTCTTTCCTAATGTCCAACCTCAACCTCCCTTGCTGCAATTTAAGCCCATTGCTTCTTGTCCTATCGTCAGAGGTCAAAGGGAACAATTTTTCTCCCTCCTCCTTGTAACACCCTTTTAGGTACCTGAAAGCTGCTCTTATGTCCCCTCTCAGTCTGTTTTCCAAACTGTCCAAACCCAGTATCAGGACTCAGGCTGCAGAGGGCAAGAAGCCCACCCCCTGCTATCGTTCACCATAGTGTAAGCAGACTTGGCCATCTGCCTCACGGCTGCAGAGCAGCCCAGCCAGGACTTCCAAGCTGACGGCAAGTTTCCTGGCCCCAACTCCTGCTGCCTCCTGGGATGCGGCTGGATCAGCTGGGGAGAACAGCTGGATCCTAGCCACGAGGAGCGCCTGGCTGGCTCCCTTCACTTGCAGAGAACGCCCTGCAGGTTCCAGGCGAGGGCGAGGACACACAGAGACCCTGCTGGACTCCAGACTGCTGAGCGAAGGATGATTTATGGATCTCTGCAGATGGCATGTTCCAGCCAGAGGGATTCAGACCAGAAAAACGAGAGCCTCCTGCCTCCTTAAAGAGGCAGCGCCATTTTAGCACCGCGAGCTCACTGTAAAGTTAGCTGTCTGGCTATGTTAATATTTTAGGTGCTGACCCTACATTGATTGGGTTCAGCCTTTTAAATCTTTAATTTACCTATTTATTTGGGTTTTAAACCTGGCCTGCAATTGCAGCTAATTAAAAAGCTCATTAGCCAACATCCTGAGCCGATTCCCTGGGCTTTATGTACTGTATAGTGGGCCTCCTGTGAGTTTAAGCCATGGCTGGCATTGCTTGGCTTGTGTCCTACCGCCCTGGCTTTATGAGGTGTTCCATATTTTGGAAGAGACCGTACACCTCCCCGTCCTCTCGTGGGTGTTTTCTGGAGGGGTTAAGAACCACTTGATGCAGCCATTAGGAAACGAGAAGCCATTGTGGCTACATCCAGTAGGTGTAGCTTGGAGCTCATTTATAGCACATCCTTGATTTTCCCAGTACTGGGTCTGCGCCAAGCTGTTCCACTTCTTCCCCACTACAGCCCCTGAGCCCCCTTTTAGGGGACGTTGCATACGGGATGATGGAAACCCATTGAGGGTAAACTGTCAGCATTGCGCTCAGGTATAACAACCCTGGGGTGCCACTGCCGTGCACAACAGAGAAAAACACAGACACTATGGCCAGTCCTGGGGGGAACGGGGAGACTGCATCTCAGGCAGCACCCTGGATTCATCCACATTCCAGCCCCCAGAACCCTCCATGCCACGGCATCACTATCCTGTTACCCATGGGCATCCAGTAGCCTAGGTGGGGGAAGGCTTTGCCTTCCCAAACCACCAGGCATGGCCCTGCCCACACTCCGCCCCCAGAACGCCTGCTGTAGTTGTTCTGGGGGCAGAGTGTTGCTGACCCCAGCGCCCACCCTCCCTGTGCTCCAGAGGCTGGGCAGGCTCACCCCCTCCCATTTCTTCCCCTCCCCGTGGTGGGGAGGCGCTTGGCGCACTGTCCTGCCTCATCCCCTCCCCATGATGGGGCTGGGGGCCTGTCTCCCCCAGCCCCAGCTGCACCAACCCCCCTTGCTGGTACCCCACTTGGTTCTATCCTCCCCCGCAGCAGCAGCTCACTTGCCTGATCTCTCAACAAGCAGCCTTGCCCTCTGCTGACAGACCAGCTGACTCTCTCAGGGGCTGAGAACACTGCCCACCTCCAGCAAAGCTGGTGGGGACCGTGGGCAACTCAGAGAATCAGGCCCAGGGTTCAGATCAGTTGTTACAACAGGAGACAGGTGTGGACTAGGCTTTCAGTACAACACCATGCAAGCTGTGGAGCTGGGCTAGGTTTGAGTCCCAAGGTTTTGGAGCCTGTCAAATCAGCCCCGGAGCTCAGAACAAACTCACGGGCCCCTACTTTCACCAGCAGCCAGGCAACCCTTCTGCCTGCAAGCTGGGTCCCACCCATCTTCACAAATCTACTCATCATTGCCCGCCCAATGCCCCAATAGCCAGGCCAAGAACCGCCCGGCCACTGCAGCGAGGAGCCAACACCGCTCTGCACCAAGCCAAGACAAACCTCTCAGGCTGCTCTACCTACTTGGAAGGTGGGGAGTGGGAAGCAGCCCTGCTCCCAGGCCTTGCCTGGGGAGTTCTTTAGCTAGCTCCCCTGTGCGTTGTCCCCTCCGCAACCCCGGCACTTCCAGGAATCTACAGGGGTGATCCTGCACCCCCTCCTCCCCGCCTTTGGCTGATCTTTTCAGTGAAACTCACATTGCAACAAATCACAACAAATAAAAAGAGGAAGCTCCTCCGCCCCACCTCACAGCACAGCTGTTTGGTACGTGGCTAATGGAGAGCAGGGCTTGGACACAAGGCTGAGCCCTCAACGCCCCTTCGGACTTTGAGGAGATTTGCAAATCAGATCCAGGTCAGGCGAGGAACGAAGGAATATTTGCATTGCTGCTTATTCCAGTACATCCTGCCCCTCCTTCCCCCCCATCGCTCCAGGACCTTTGCAGCAGGGATGAGGGAGCGTTTGCCACAGCAATGCCTGTGTTGGGGGCATTCTCACTCCTGAAGGCAGCAGCAGGAACACATGTGGAAGGGGGGAAGCTGCAGCAGCCCCTCCAGTCTCCCTCCCCCTCTCTGTCACCATCTGGCTGCTTTGCCTTCCAAGAAACCCTGCGGCTCTCCTCCCTGCCTGGGGAAGCTCCTGTTTTTAACTCTGGTGGAGAGCCCAAGATGCGGTTCCGGAGCCGCTTCCAATGGAGGGCTGCACAATAAAGTTAAAAAGGAAGCCGTGATTAGAGCCGCGGTTTGAGTGCGTCTGAGACAGCTCCCCCCCCCCTCCAGCCCCCTGCCTCCCGCTGGCTGCTGCAGGCAAGCGTTAAAGCCCATCTGGGGAGGAACAGCCTCCCGCTTCCTCCTCTTTGCCTGGCAGGGGAGCCGGCGGGGATGGCAGGAGGAAGAATTACAGCTAGACGGGAGCGTGGGCGGCTGGGGCTCAGGTCTGGCACAACCTCCGCCGGCGTGTTTTCCTCTGACAAGGTCAGAACCCGAACCACCTCTGGTTTAGGCGTGGCGCCCAGGGCCCAGAGAAGACCGGTGGGGGGGGGAGGGAAGGGGGGGGGATGTGAGATATTGCAGGGCCCATTCCCGCACCTCAGACACCTCCTGGCCTTCTGCCTTGTGACAGGCCACATCGAACATTGTCGTCTCCTCCTCCCTTGTTCCTGGCCTGCCTGCCGGGCTGCGCAGGGAGCACAGTGAAAACAAATGGCCATTCCCTGCACAGCCCGGGGGTGGACGAGGGCCCAGCGATGCACTAGAGCTCAGGGAGCCGGGGACAGGCCAACCCACAGAAGCGCGAGGGTGGAGAGTCCAGATTGGACCCACGGAGACAGGGGAGCTCGCTCTCAGGGGCTAAGGCTGCCTCAACACTGCCCAGAGATCCACAGGGGCTCACCACGTCCCCTCCCTCCTCAACAGGCAGCAAAGAAACACCAGCAGGCCAGATGGGCCTGGCTATGAAGGCCGGAGCTGGGGCTGCCACCGCGAGGGTTGCCAGCCCTCCAGGATCAGCTTCGATCTCCCAAGGTGCATGGAAAACAATTTGGGAGATTTTGGATAGATTACTGTAAGAAAATGACATTATGCCATGTGGGGGGAGGGGGAGTCTCCCAGAATAGCTACAGTCTGAGTTGGCAACCCTAGCCACCGCCAACACTGACATTTGGTTCTGATTAGAAGGATCCAGATATTTGGGAGCTTCCCCACAGCCCCCCCCCCCCCATTAGTCCCCAGTGCCTCCCCAGAGAACCCGGCTGCCCCATGTCTCCAGACAGCACCATTGTCCATGCAGAACTCCCCGCGCCCCAGCCTGCTTCCAGCTCCCACGGCACCATGCCCCACTCGGACCCTTCTGCACCTTTCCAGTTTCACAGTCCCATCCCCCACAGAACCACCTGCACCCCAACTGCTCCATCCACTAGAGACCCTACAGCCCCATCCGCCAGACCTTCCCCCGTCCCTAGCAAGCCCCACTGCCGCATCCCCTCAGCACTTTGTCCCAGTATCTTGTGTCCCCTCCAGCCTGGCACAGACCCTCCTGCACTCCCCCACTTCTCACAGCCCCATCCCCGATAGAAGCCACTGCTCTTCACAGCCCCCTTCCCCACGGACACCCAGGTGCCCCCAGCACACGCTCTGTACCCCCATCCTCCCCACCAGCGTCCTGTACCCCCATCAATTCCCAGAGCCATGTGCCCCTAGAGAAGCCCCTGCTCCCACAAAACACCCTCCCAAACGTGCTCCCATTAGCCCAGGCTGAGGTATCTTCCAGCAGAGAGTGCTGGGAGCTGCTAGGCCCAATACAGTTTTCTGGGAGCGGGTGTTGGCTGAGTCGTCTACCTCCAGGCCATTCCCCCGCCCTGTGCCCACAGGCCTGCACCCACCTCCCTCGACTCCACCCTCCAGTCCTACCCGGCCAACCACCCAGGCCTACAAAGGCCCAGGGCTTAGCCAACCCTTACAGACTCCAGCCTGCGTTTTCCTCCTCTTCCCCAGCGCCTACACGTAACCCACTGGTGAGTGTGTGAGACAAGCCCGGCCCGACCAAGGATCTGAGTTGTTACCCACACACAGAGCACACACACACACACACACACACACACACAGTGCTACACTCTTTGGCTCACACTGTAGCAGCTCATATGCATATCTCTGGAGGTCCCCCGATGGGTAAGCCAAGAGGGCAGCCATCACATGCTCACAAACTCTAAGTCTGAGCCCTAGGGTTGGGTCCCTCTCCCCTTTCAACCGCTCCTGGGTCAGATCCTTCCCTGAGGTCGCTCTGAGCCATCTCAAATTCTTCCCCTCCACTGGAAAAGCAGCAGCTGCACCCGCTCAGGCTTGGCTCATTGGCTCAGCCTCCAGCCCCAAGCAAGAGACAAGACGAAAACTGGATGAGAATGAGAGGACAGGAGAGAGAAAGAAAGAGGCTCGGCTGGGTCAAGGCACAGCTCCGCCTGCCCTGTGCACAGCAAGGCCCAATTTAGAGTCTGCCTGTCGTGAAGTGAGCTGGTCTCATCGCAGCGCCCCTCGGACTGCTATCCACATCTCACAAAACCAGACTTTGGGGTAGAGGCAGGACTGGGACAGCCACAGGGACTGCAAGACGGAGACACGTTGGCAGAGCTGCAGAGGGACTGGGACAGCCGGGAGGACTGAGCTAGCAGGGAGTGTAGGTCAGTTCTGAAGAGCTGTACTCGAGGGACTCCGAGGCTGGCGTAACAGGGTTCTGCGGTCAGAACTGAGGGGCACTGGCAGCGTTGAGTGGGTGTAGGGAGGCGGGGCTGGGCTTCCTTGCCCGTTGGAAGATGCCAGCCCTTCACTTCCTTTAGCATCATAAGTCAGCTCCACAATATTTCCCTCTCTCGTTTCAAATCTGAGAAGGAAACTCCCTGCCCCCAAGTCGACGCGGGGCAGCAGATTTTCAGCAGCTGTCTTTGAGGGGAAAAGACCCTGTTCACAGGCATCTCATCCTATTGCGCTTTATGATTGTGTCAACTGTAGGTTACGCTTTGCTGCGGGTATTGCTAAGCCAGCTAAAGGCCAAAAGGGTCCCAGCTCCCCACTCCCCCCCCGCGTTGCTTCTTTTCTTTCTTTCTCGGCTGGAACGGAGAGAGCAAGCTCTTATTGTTGGACTGGCCTAGTGCAAATCCTTTTGGCGGTCATGGGCTGGATCCCAGCCAAGGTCTATCCCAGGGGACACAGGGAGCGCTTTGAAAATTAAATCTCTCAAGAGCTCACGAGGCTGCAAATGCCGGGATGTTACTTGACCTTGGGTTACACTCAGCGGAAGAGGAGCAGGAACGGTGGCGGGCGGCAGGAGCGGCCACCGCATCCCTGGCCTCAGATAACTCCCTGGGATAAGAGCTTTGCGGGGCTGGGGAACAACAGAACCTGCCCTTGTGGGTTAGCTCCAGCGGAGCGAGCATTCCCCTCCACGCATTCATTTCTGCTTCAGATCCCTCTATGAGTCAGAGTGTTCATTTCGGGGGTTTAAAGGAACAGCTCCCCCTTTTATTTAAAAACAATACTGAGGGGATCTAGTGGTAGGGAGGAAAAGACCGTTTACCAGTGAGGAAATGGAATTTAACCCCACTGCAGTGTCTTGTGGATTAGCGATCCGCCCATCAGTACCACAAGCAAGGCACCAGCTACCTTCGCACCCACCCCGTTCAGCATCCTTAGCTAGAGGATTCAGTGAGGCATCCCTGCTGCTGCCCACCACTACAAGTGAAAGATGGCTGCTTGACCCCCGGGGCTCCAGGGATACAGCTGGCCCGCCTATTGCTGCGGCACTTACATAGGGGTTGCACTTTCAAGGAGTGCTTGATGCTCCTTATTAGCACGAACGCATGTTTAGGCCCTGGCTTGACCCAGCCGACATGGGGACCTGGATCCAGAAGCTCAAGAATTCTAAGCTCCACTCACCTCCCACCAGATGCATGGACATGCAAACCGACATGCACACAAACACCTACCAAACTCACATGCAATCTCTGCCCTGCACCTCCAACACACACACTGACGCTCTGTCCTCGGCTTCCCTCGTGTCTTGAGCCTTCCCTGTAACTCCTGCATGCATAAACACCAGTTTTAAATCCTTCTGGACAGCTGACCAGTTCCTTTCCCTGGCTGGGGGAAAACGCTAAACAGCTCTAAGCAGCTCTACTCGTCTATTCAGGGGCCACACGCTCCAGAGGGAGAACTAATTGCCCGAGACTCCCCCTTATGGTCCAACCTGCCCCGAGGAAGGGCTGAGAACACGTCGTGGGGCTCCGTCCCCTAAGAGAGGGCAGTTGGCTAGAGGGATATGAGGCCAGGGAAGGGCTCGGTGCAGGTGCCTCAATGCAGAACCAATGCATTGTCATGGAAATTTCCGTGGGCCTTGCAAACTCAATGCTGCCAACGCTGCGGCTAATGAACCCCCTTCGCCTGCCCTCCCTGTAGCAAGTCCAGGGGGAGGCTCAAGAGGGATTGATGGATGGCCTGAAGGCGGTGCATTTGGATCAAGTCCAGCTGCCCTTTACAGTTCCGTGTGCGTGAGGCTGTGCTGGCTGGGCGAGAGATGCATGGCTCATTACGTATGGCTGCAAAGCCTCGACTCCAGCCAGCCTCCCCGAGGCCCTTTGCCCCCTGGAGCTGGCTGATTATTTTTGTCTCAGGCTGGAGGCCTGAATGTTTCGGCGTCTCTGGGCTCTTGTGTAGAGTTTCTCTTCCCTCCCCGCCCCCTTCCCCCGGAGAGGCGATCCAGATGGAACTGCCCAGACGCCCTCTGATCGAGCCGGGGAGATTTGTAATTAGGACTCGAGGCCTATTATCCGGTGACAGCTGAGTGCCGTCTCCAGGCAGCCTGGAGGCCGCGAGAGGAATGCGGGGGTTTAAGGAAGAAGGGAGACGCAGCGTGCGCTTCTCATCTGTGCCAGATTGTGCCGGCCGCAGCCACGACACCCCACCTGGCAGGCCTGGTTCCCAGGGCAGCAGCAGAGCCAAAGGGCAAAGGAGAGTGGAAGGAGGGGCGGGGGGCAGGGCCAGGTCTCCACAGACTGCACGGCTGACCACTCTGGCCTGCCAGAACAGGACTGGGGCCCCCTACACTGGTCACAGAGTTCATCCCCCCCCCCCTCAGGGATGCTGCCACACCAACCACATTTCACGTGCCACTGTTCAAATTCCTCTGTCGGACAGACGGCGCTGGGTGTGCGGCCCTGGGGGAGCCAGGGATGGACTGAGAAGGCAACCTTTTCTCCTCCCCCCCCGCCCCCCCACGTTGCTGCTTCAACCAGAGCCAGGTTTTTTAAAATGCGGGAGGTGGAAGGACAAGAATGAAGCATGCTCCTGCTTTAACAAGCTTCAGAAACTTCCATTTTGTGGCAAAGGCCTCAGCGGTCTAGAAAAGTCTCTCCCCCCTTCTGTTTGGTTAGGGTTTCCTTCACTGACCCTGCCTCTCCCCCCTGCACCTAGAGCCATACCTGGGGCAAGCTACTGAACTGTGCCCCGTCTCCCCCCAAAAATTATAAAAAATTTTTGGGAAGCAGTGATCATGAGATGGTAGAATTCAGGATCCTGACCAAAGGAAGAAAAGAGGGTAGTAAAATACACACCTTGGACTTCAACAAAGCAGATTTTGACTCCCTCCGAGATCTGATGGGCAGAATCCCCTGGGATGCTAACATGAAGGGGAAAGGAGTCCAGGACAGCTGGCAGTATTTTAAAGAAGCCTTATTGAAGGCATAGAAAGAAACCATCCCGACGCGTAGCAAGAGAGGCAAACATGGTAGGAGACCGGACTGGCTTACAGGGGAAATCCTTGGTGAACTTAAGCACAAAAAGGAAGCTTACAAAGAGTGGAAACTTGGACAAATGACCAGGGAGGAGTTTAAAGGTATAGCTCGAGAATGCCGGGGGGTTATCAGGAAGGCGAAAGCGCAAATGGAATTGCGACTGGCTAAGACTGTGAAGGATAACAAGAAAGGTTTCTACAGGCATGTTAACAAGAAGACGGTGATCAGAGAGAGTGTGCGGCCCCTAATGGATGAAGGAGGTAACCTAGTGACAGATGATGTGGGGAAAGCTGAAGTACTCAATGCTTTCTTTGCCTCTGTATTCACGGACAAGGTCGGCTCCTGGACTTCTGCGCCAAGTGACGCAAGATGGGATGAAGATGGACAGCCCGTGGTGGGTAAAGAACAGGTTAGGAACTATTTAGAAAAGCTAAACGTACATAAATCCATGGGTCCGGACTTAGTGCATCCGAGGGTACTGAGGGAGTTGGCAAATGTCATTGTGGAGCCTTTGGCTATTATCTTTGAAAAGTCGTGGAGATCGGGAGAAATCCTGGATGATTGGAAAAAGGGAAATGTAGTGCCCATCTTCAAAAAAGGGAAGAAGGATGATCCAGGGAACTATAGGCCGGTCAGTCTTACCTCGGTTCCTGGAAAAATCATGGAAGGGATCCTTAAGGAATCCATATTAAGCCACTTGGATGAGAGGAAAGTGATTAGGAATAGTCATCATGGATTCACAAAGGGCAAGTCGTGCCTGACCAATCTGATTAGCTTCTATGATGAGGTAACTGGCTCGGTGGACATGGGGAAGTCAGTGGATGTTATATACCTTGACTTTAGCAAGGCTTTTGATACGGTCTCCCACAATATTCTTGCCAGCGAGTTAAGGGATTGTGGATTGGATAAATGGACGGTAAGATGGATAGAAAGATGGCTAGAAGGCCGGGCCCAGCGGGTAGTGATCAATGGCTCGATGTCAGGATGGCGGTCGGTTTCTAGCGGAGTGCCCCAAGGTTCGGTTCTAGGACCGGTTTTGTTCAATATCTTTATTAATGATCTGGATGAGGGGATGGATTGCACCCTCAGCAAGTTTGCGGATGACACTAAGCTGGGGGGAGAGGTAGATACCCTTAAGGGCAGAGATAGGGTCCAGAGTGACAGACAAATTGGAGGATTGGGCCACAAGAAATCTGATGAGGTTCAACAAGGACAAGTGTAGAGTCCTGCACTTGGGACGGAAGAATCCCAAGCATAGTTACAAGCTGGGGACCAACCGGTTAAGTAGTAGTTCTGCAGAAAAGGACCTGGGGATTACAATGAATGAGAAGCTGGATATGAGTCAACAGTGTGCCCTTGTAGCCAAGAAGGCTAATGGCATATTAGGTTGCATTAAGAGGAGCATTGCCAGCAGATCCAGAGATGTCATCATTCCCCTTTATTCGGCTTTGGTGAGGCCACATCTGGAGTATTGTGTCCAGTTCTGGGCCCCCCACTACAAAAAGGATGTGGACGTATTGGAGAGGGTCCAGCGGAGGGCAACCAAAATGATTAGGGGGCTGGAGCATATGACTTATGAGGAGAGGCTGAGGGACTTGGGTCTGTTTAGTCTGCAGAAGCAAAGAGTGAGGGGGGATTTGATAGCAGCCTTCAACTTCCTGAAGGGAGGTTCCAAAGAGGATGGAGAGAGGCTGTTCTCAGCAGTGACAGATGGCAGAACAAGGAGCAACGGTCTCAAGTTGTGGTGGGAGAGGTCCAGGTTGGATATTAGGAAAAACTATTTCACTAGGAGGGTGGTGAAGCACTGGAATGGGTTACCTAGGAAAGTAGTGGAGTCTCCATCCCTAGAGGTGTTTAAGTCTCGGCTTGACAAAGCCCTGGCTGGGTTGCTTTAGTTGGAATTGGTCCTGCCTAGAGCAGGGGGCTGGACTTGATGACCTTCTGAGGTCTCTTCCAGTTCTACGATTCTACCGGTACACCTCGTTCCACGAGGAGTACGGAGTCCGCACTAAGGGGGATTTAAAAATGGCAGCGCCCGGCAAGATGAAAATGAAGCCCGGGATATTTAAATCCTGGGCTTCATTTGCAACTTCGAATGCCTACATTAGCCACCCTAGTTTGAACTAGGGTGGCAGTGTAGACAGACCCACAGAGTGGAGGCTCCTGGCATTCAGAGACAGAGGGCAGCAGGGGTGGCCAGGCAGAGTCAGGAGAGATTCAGCAAGTATGGGACACAGACACAGCAAGCACGGGACACTGTATTGCACAGACCCGGGATCTTAGGGTCTAACGTCCTGTGACTGCTCCAAAAGTAGGAAAACAATTATGCTTCCTTGGAAAGCTGAGTTTCCAGCTCCCCATAGTCTGAATTCCTAGCCCTTCTAGCTCATGCAATCTCAGCCTTTGAAAGGACACTAGGTCCCGCTGACCAGCCAAGGAAAAAGAAAAACTGGCCATCTAGCAGGCAGGCCAGGCTGCTTTCTGCATGCAAGTGGGGTGGGTGAGTCCGTCTTGGGCAAGACGACAGTCGATGAACAGGGGCCAGCCAGAGATGCGGACAAACAGTTAAAATCTTGAACCGTGGGGATATATAGTCTGCAGGCATCTCTCCCCTGGCTCCGAGCATGGAGCGATTTCCCAGCCAGCGCACGTATTCCCCCCTCTCCTCTGAGCATTAGCCTGGGCTTTGCACGGCCGTTTGCTGAATACGCTGCTACAGCATGCGATTTACCTCCGGCCAGAGCTTGGAAACCTGTGTGAGGCTTCCCCCTCCAGATCAACCGCGGCTGGACTCTGCCTGCGGGGGTCAGAGCGGCGGGGGAGGGTCAGGCCCCACATAGTCCCAAGGCACTGAATTGGCCCCCTCTGCACACTGCTCCTGCCAAGGTCGGAGGAAGTGAGTCAGTGCCGGTGGGGGGGAGCTCCGGAATTCTAGCCACCCCCTGGAAGGAGCCGCGGACAGGCTCTGCCTAGGGAGCAGCCAGCGTTCGATTCCTGTTTGTGTCCCCAATGACTCATTCCCAACAGCTGTCGCTGGGCCTGGCTGCGCTGCCCATGTGCTTTCGATTAGCTGAGAAAACAAGCGGGGCTGCTCCGGAGCCCAGGGAGCTCCCCCCTGAGCAGTGGGGGGTGGGCACGTTACCTGCTCCGGCCGGGAGGGGTTAGCCAGGCTGCAGGCTGGGGAGTTTAAGCCACTTTGCACCGAGCTCCCCCCGCCTCTTTCTGTAATATAGCGTTTCGGCAGGATTTACGGTAAAACACAACTCCCCCGCCTCACCCAGAGCAAGGCGCTGTCCTCCGAGGTCTCCTAGAGCCGCACAGGGCTCCAGCAGGTCGCTCCTTCCTCTGGGCAGGCCCAGTCCCCTGACGAGGATTCACGGAGACCACTAAGAACAGCTCGGAGGCCCCATCTGGCGAGACCTCATGTTGCCGTGCCAGTCACCCCACCACGCGATACTCAGAGTATTCCAGCACCTCCAGAGGGGAAGGTTCAATCCTGCCTCTTTCACACAATGGGGGCGAGGGTCAGTCACAGCAGGACAGATAGCCAGAGGGTGCAGGATGGGGCCATGCCAGGGGGAGAGAGGAGGACCACGTGCTTAAAGTAAATGAAGTTAGGCGGCCTGAATGCTATACCTAGCCAAGTCACAAACTTCCCACGTGACTCAAGTCTCTGTGCCTCAGTTTCCCCCATCAGATGGAAGTACTAATGCCCCAGCTGAACGTGGGCGGGGGGATAAGGGCATCAAGACTCCAATGGCTCAAAGCGCATTGTGATCCTCAGAGAGAAGAGATTAGAGACATGCAAAGTGTGATTATTAAAAAGAGCTCGAAAAACAGCTCTCTCCCCCTCCCCCTCCCGTTTGGGTCCCTCCCTTATGGGAAAAATGCTAGGGCTGTGCTTGCTGCGTCAGCCAAAAATAATCCTTGAGCTCCAGGGGGCCCGGGGCCCAGGGCGGGAGGTTCTCTGGTCTCCGGCTGTGTGAGCAGAGAGGCTCTGGTACGTAATGAGGAATGTATTCCCCACTCAACCAACTCTTCCGCGAAAGGGCAGACGGGTCTGCTCCAAACGCCATGTGAGCTCATGGCCTCAGCTCCACTTCCCTTGTTCAGTGAAGGCTGCTCATCCCCTGGGAAAGGCTGGGGCCTGTGAGCCATGCTGGGATCTGGAAGACACACACTAGTGCTAGCTCTCATCAAGCCAGTAAACTAACAACAGAAGCGCAGTGGCTCGCAACCCTGCATAGGTACCTCATCGCCGCATTGCCCAGCGATGGCACACTCGCATAAAGTCAAAGCCGGCTTCTGCTCCCCCTCACTCTAGCGAACATGTAAACTCTTGGCCTTCGGTTCTGCCTCCAGAAAGGAGAGCTGCTGCATCAGCCGATGAGGCTCTGAATTGGGAAACCGTTCCCCAGCTCGGTCCCTGACATACAGCTCTTGTAGAACGGGGTGTGGGGGGGGGGGGAAGTGAGATACTCTCCGGCTGTGTCTACATTGGCACCCTTTTCCGGAAAAGGGATGCTAATGAGACCAGTCGGAATTGCAAATGCCGTGGGGGATTTAAATATCCCCCGCGACATTTGCATGAACATGGCTGCCGCTTTTTTCCGGCTCGGGGCTTTGCCGGAGAAAAGCGCCAGTCTAGACGGGATCTTGAGGAAAATAAAGCCTTTTCCGGAAGATCCCTTATTCCTCTTAAAATCAGGAAAGATCCCGTCTAGACTGGCGCTTTTCTCCAGCAAAGCTCCGAGCCGGAAAAAAGCGCCAGCCATGTTCATGCAAATGTCGCGGGGGATATTTAAATCCCCTGCGGCATTTGCAATTCCGACTGGTCTCATTAGCATCCCTTTTCCGGAAAAGGGTGCCAATGTAGACACAGCCTTCATCTTTTATAAAGAGCTTTGTTATTACTCCACTGGGCTGCATTTGCTTAGCCACTTCTTTGCCAATCTGTTTCCTTGACACACAAAGCGCATGCAGGTGCTTTGGCAACAGATATGATCTTACATTTCACCCTGGCCCCAGGTTGCCCATGTACGGAGGTCTGGTCTACATTACACGGGAAGGTCAAAGTAAGATACGCAACTCCGGCTACGCCAATTACGCAGCTGGAGTCACCATGTCTTACATTGCATCTCCATGCCAGCCATGCAGCAGGAGGCCGACGGGAGCGAACACTCGTGTCGGCTTCCCTTGCCCCTCGTGAGGAGCAGGAGTACCAGCGCAGAGGGGGGCTCCCTTTGAGTTTGATCGAGTGGGTCTATACTGCACTCACTAAATCGAACCCCAGAAGACTGAGCGCAGCAGCCTTGCTCTTCTGTGTAGCATAGGCATGCCCTTAGCATCCAATTAGAGCTCAGAAGAGAAGTACAGTAGACTTCCGATAATCCAGCACCTTTGGGACCCAGGGGATGCTGGATTATCGGATATGCAGGAGTATCCGGCAGGGGGGCTATGACGGGTTGGGGAGGGGGGGGGGTCGGCAGGGAACGGCACGGCCTGGGGCAAACCCTCCGCCATTTTGCAGGAAGGCGGGGGAAGCCCCGCACAGCCACTGGTGAGAGGCCAGATGGGGCTGCAAGCGACAGCGGCAACTTGGGGAAGCGGCGGGGCAGAGCAGTTGGGGAGCTTCCGGGTGCCAAGCAGGAGGGCGAGGGGCAGTGCTGCGGGACCAGCCAGGCAGCACCCCAGCTGCTCTGCTCCACGCCGCTTCCCCAAGTCCGCCACTGGTCAGTTTCAGCAGCGGCAGCAGTGGACTTGGAAGCAGCACGGATCAGCTCCAATTGTCCAGCTGGCCCGAGCACTTCCAGGTTCCAGTTGGTGCTGGACTATCAGGAGTGCCAGACCACTGGATGCTGGACAATTGGAGTTTTACTGTACTATTTCTATATCCCCTTCCCAGAAGGCTGAGTGGAAGGATGAGTCTGAGCCAATGCCAGAACCCAGATCTAAGCACAAGGTCACACCTGCTTCTCCACAGACTCCTCCTCCATTTCAGTAATGTCACTTATCAGAAATTCCAAGTAACTGAAGTGACCCTATAGAAAACAGGGGCTCGCTGGTGGGCAGCTAAGAGGGGTTCATGCTACATAAATTCAACCCTTCTCCCTCCTGCATGCACAGGGCCCATGGTGTTAACAGAAACTCCCCCTCTGCTCTTAGGCAGCTCTCCTTCGCTTGCTGAGCCTCAGTTTACCATCTGCAAAGCCTCATCGACCTGGCAGACCCATATTGGGCACACCTCAACGCTCACCCCAGCAGCTGCGGAAGTGTCACCGATTCCAAAATGACCCCCTCCGCTTTGAAGGGAGTTGAGAACACCTGTGAAACTGGCACTTCAGGAGGGGTCACTAGGGCTTGTTAAATGCGCCTCAATTAAGCCTCCACGTTCCGATGCCTCAGTGTCCCTCAGTGCAGGGCGGGTGTGATCAGATCACCCAGAGAACACAGCAACAGGCCTTAGAGACACTGACTAGGTAGGTCCAGGTGTATTTCTCTCCGTCCCCCCCTTCTCCTTCTCCAACATCAGTGTCAGCTTTTATCCCTCCTCTCGGTATTTTTCTCACGGTCCGGAAGGGCTGGGACAATGGGGGTGCGGCGAGCCATGGAACCTAACTGCAAACCTTGGATATAATGGAAGCCACTTCTAGAGGGGTGCTGCAGCCCCCGCTGCACCCCCACTTCCAGGGCCTATGTCACTGTCCTCAAGCCCAGCTCCTCTCAGCCCAAACACCCTGCTCTTCTTGCGGCTCTGCTCTCCTTCCACATGGCCGGGGGGGGAGGGGAGCTGCAGGACGCCAGCAGCAGCCGAGGAAGCCTTCAGTGGAGCCATGGGAGCTCTCAGCTAATTGACGTGCCGTTCAGGCGGCGTCAGTGCCAGGAATCAAACCACGGCCCCCAGGGAGTGGCGGCGGCGGCGGCAGCAAAACCCCTGCTCGGCGGCAGCTGAGTTTTTCCATTTCCTTGGTTTCGGATCTCGCTTCTGTTCTCCCCGGTCTCTGCTGCGGCTCCAGCAGCGAGTTCCAGGGAAGCCCAGCTGCCTCAGCGGGTAAGGGCTTGTTAATGAGCAATTAGCTCCTAGCCTAATTGGGCAGAGGAATGGCTAATGAGCCCAGCCTCGGTTGTCTGTGCCCTCATTATCCAGCACTCAGCCAGTGGTAATATCGAACTTCTGTCCCACTTCCGTCATGCCACGATCAGAGGGCTGGCTGGAAGCTCGGATGCACCAGGGCTCCTTGTCTTCTGCTCCCGGGCTGGGGGTTTGCCTTGTTCGTGGCCTTGGACACACCTATCACGGTAGCAGTGGGTCCGCTCTGCATCATGGCCAGTTTGTCCCTTAGGTGCCTGCCCTGCTTGCAGGCAGCAGGGTCGCCTCTCTCCATAAAGCCTCAGGTTTGGGGAGCGAGCAAAGGCAGCTCTGAGCTCTCAGGATCTGAGTTGTTCGAAACGGTCACAATAAAATCTGAACCATGGCTGGTGTGTGGACTAACACAACCAAGACGGGCGCCCTAGCGCAGTAGGCATTATATGTACGTAGCAGGAGAAAGCCTCTGCCCCGAAGAGCTTCCCACCTCCATGGACCAGCCAGACCAAAGCGCCAGAGAGCAGCAGGACCGGTCTGACGGGGGACAGACACATGGAGAGAATGGGCGACTTACCCCCTTTGGATCTCCCCGCATTTTAGCGTTGGCTACAAAGGAGAGATTCAGACCAGGTTCTCTCGCATCACAAACCTTGTGATGGAGCCAGGCCCCCGAGCGAAGCCAGGTGGTCATCACGTGAAGCGTTATGGCTGCTTGGTCCAGAGCTAGTCACTTCATCTCTCTGTGCCTCCACCTGTCCATCTGCAAAGAGGGACAATGTACGTTGGATGATTCAGCTGGTTCCCCCAGAGAGTCTAGAAGGAGGCTGGGGGTAACCAGGGCTACCAACTGCTGAAAATTATTTTTATGGACAGTATAAAAAAATTGAACTTTTTAATGGGCACATTCTTACGGACCATAAAGATGGCTCAAGGGGACAAAACTGACCAATATGCCACATGAATGCGGACACAATCCTACTCCTATTATGGCCCCTTCTCTGGCCCAAACCATCCTACCCCAGGCCCTTCTCCCACCCCACAGGGGATGCCCAGGTGCTGTTCACCTGGCTGGGACCAGGGCTGCCACCAGTGACAGCCCCGCTGTGACTTCCCTTTGGTGCTAGGGATGTTAAATGTCAGTTAGTTGAACGGTCAATTAACCTCATGAATTCTTATCAGTTACTCGACTATTCTATAGCCCCTGGAGGTGGGGCCAGCAGCCAGTGCACTCCAGCCCCACTCCTGAGGAGCCCCTGCCACTCCACGCTGCTGCCTCTGTATCGGAGGCAGCAGTGCGGGGTGCCAAGCGAGAGCTGGTCTGCAAGGCGAGCCAATTTAAAAACCAGCTCCCCTCACAGACCAAATGCCTGTCGCCCCACACTGCTGTTTCTGATACAGAGGCAGCATGGCATGGCAGCAGCCCCTGTCCAGGGTAAGGGCTGAGCTCCCGGATTCGGCGTGAGCTGGAACGGAGCCAGACTGCCTGCCCACCTGGCTCCTAATACTCTTTAAATGCAGAGCCGCCGCGGGGGTAAGGTCCTGGACCTGGCGTGAGCCAGTACGGAGCCAGGCTGCTGGCCAGCTTGCAAAAAATGTACTGGCGGGGGCGTGGGGAGGAGGGGAGAAATGCGTGTAGTCTATAGTATTAACCTAGAAGGGTTTGCTTATCGGTTAGTGGACTACATTATTACATCCCTATTGGGTGCCTGGGGGAGGCTGCTACACCCATCCCACTGTACCCCGTCCCCGCCCCCTACAGCTGCAGAGAGCCTGGCAGGAGGTGTGCTATGTATACATGCCCCAAAAAGTGGAGAAGAGGTGCCAGAGGTGGAGAAGAGCAGGCCCTGCCAGCCAGCCGCAGGTTCAAGGAAGCTCCAGGTTCAATCTACAGTTCCCAGGAGAATCCCCCTCTCTGCCCGTCCTGGGAACTGTAGATTCCCTGGAGCTGCCCTATAGCAAGGAACTGGTCCCAGGGCCAAGGGGGAGGGACGCTTCAGTGCCACTGCAAAGCTGAGGGTTTTTTTAATTATATCTATTAAAAAAAACAGATGGTACGGACAGGTCCAATTTTGCCTCTTTTTTAAGGCCTGGCTGTGAATTTACTGATGGTAAACCTGCAGCGGCAGGTTTCCTCTCCTCGCCATCATGCTGAGGGGTTTCCCTTGGAACACTGTCTACACTTTTGCCTGTGTGGGTTGGAAAAGGCATGACACCATGCACACCAAGACATTCTCTCCCTCCCCGACCCCCCAGAATTACACCACCCCAGTCCTGCTTAGGCTTATGGCAATTTCTCCCCAGAGACATGCTCCCTCTGCGCTTGCATTGGGAAGCACGTCCTGGTGTCAGTGAATCAATACGCTAGCGCAAGCCATGCTTGGAGCACTTTTGCTCAGTCTAGAAAAGGAATTAAACTAAACGAGTCGGAATGTCATTTAAATTTGTTTCAATGCAGATGCGTTACAGCTTTGCACCAGCACAACGGAACTGATTTAGTGGACTCAGCCCCAAACACCTGCGAGTACTTCAGCTGTCTGAACTCCCAGCAGATATCACATCAACAGTGAGAGCAGAAATGGAAAACCCAGTTCTTCAGTGTAAGAGTTAGGTCAATGGCAACCGGACTAAGCTTTTGTAGCACTGAAAGGAATCTGAGGAATGCTCATGAATTTGGCCTCCTCTCTCCAAGACCCAGACATGTCACTTAGTGCTGGTTAACCCCAAAGATCCCAAAGCACTTTACAAAGTTCCTAAGGGAAAACCATAATTCACTTAGGACATAAATGCAGCAGCTTCTAGGGTGGGATATGGCAGCTGTGTATAACAAATTAAGATCATATAGTGTCTTTCATATCCAATTTAAATTGCAGGCTTTTAGGCCCCAGAATGTACCTAGACATGCCTAGGATTTGAAATCAATGCAGATGCAGAGGCTAGAAGACCCAACTCTCTTGTGAAAAGGACCTTAGGATTTTTAATGACTACAGGCAGTCGAATCTTCATATTTTTATGTCACATCCAGCTGGTGGTTCTTTTGACAATCCAAGTAATATTCTTAGGCTGTGAAATGTTTGGCCGATGCACAAATGGTGCCGCATTCCTTCCAGGATTGATTATTACAACTCCCAGCTTTCCCTGATAAGGTTTTACAGCAGCTGCTGATGGTTATGAACATGGCTATGCTGCCTCCAGGGTACTCACTCGTATTAGATTATCTCAACATATCACACCCACTTTTTAGTCGCTTCGCTGGCTTCCTGTTAAGCACCATGATTTTCAAAACTGCTCTTTTGACCTACAAGTCCTTGTTGAGCCTTGCTCCTCCCCACCCAGCAGAGCTCACCTTCTGAGTCAAGCCACTACCTGAGAGCTGCAGACACAAGGGGCTGCCATCCCCCCTATCAGCCCTGCCTTAGAGCCATGCATTAGCACCTTAGCCAGCAAAGTTGCTGTAACTGCTGGGAGAGCTGGCTGAAAAGTTTCAGTTCATGAAAGGGCCTGGTCCTGACAAGGGAAGTTTCACGACCAGATTCCCTGTTTAAAAAAAATAATTGTTTTTTTCATGAAATCCCCAAATTAAACATGTTCAGTTTTCATTTTGGCTTTCTCTCCCCTGCCAGTACTTAGTGGTGGTACAAGGAGGCAAGCACAGGGGAGCAAAGGATGGCGGGGGAGGAAGATAAGGACTTGAGTTTCCTTCCCCCTTCCTTAACATTTCAAAAAAAAAAAAAACCCACAACACATTTTGAAGAACCTCTTGATCAGTCCTAGATGGAACCTGCAGAATGTAAATCTTTCACACTGTCATCGTTTCATACGTGTTTGCCAGCTCATGTCACTGGTTAGTGTGAGCTCACGGGCTACATTGGTGCCAATCCAAAGTGCCTCCGCTGGAGCCCAGCAGCCCCTACAGAGACCCTGCACCATCAGCTATTGAGGAGCTGCAACGACGATCTGCTGCTTGGAGCTCAAGCAAACACGAGAGAATCCTGCCCCGACCCCATCCTGTTTCCCCTACCGGGGAATGGCCTCTCTCACATACCTACTTGTGTGTAAGAGATCATTGGAGAGCTTGTAATTCCCTGAATGTGTCTATTCTATTTGTGTGCATGTATCATTCCTGTATTTGAAGTTGGAAATATGAAGTATAAACCTGTTTACTACTCTAGAACTGCTAAATGAGGGCCAGTAGGACCTCAAGGACCTTAATGGCCCAATACTCGGGACAATGATCTGTGGATAGTTTTATTTTTCCTGTAAGCCTGGGCTATGATAGTCCTGCCTAGACATGTGGCCAGGTCACCTGATGCTGGAACCCACCTGGGCCATTGTACTTTTCCACTGGAGGGGAGAAAAGTTTGAACTGAACACACAGGATGCCTGCCTGGGGCAAAATCCACATATGGGCAAGGAACCAGACAACTGGGGCACAGCCCAGATACCAGGTGACACCTGGTACTGAACATTAAGAAGGATTAGACCCAAGTTGGGAGGCAAACCAATATGTGAGAAAAGATTATTAGGACCACTGTTTGGGTAAGAAACTGCACATAAGTTTAAGTATTAGACTTAGCTGGGGCATGTTTTTTTTTTTGCTTAGTCAGTTACTTTGATTTGTCTGCTATCACTTGCAGACAATAAAATCCTATTTTTCATACTTAATAAAATCTCTTGTGTTTATTAATCAACCCAGTGTAAATAATTGTTACCGAGGGAAACAGCTGTGTACAGGGGAGGCAACAGCCTCCAGGGGCCCCTTGGCAAAGGGGAGGCGGTTCCACACTTCCAGAAGGGGCAGGGCCTTGGATGGAAGGGGCAGGGCTGGAGCAGTCAGTGGCATGCCCCCCTCGGTGCCATACAGTGCTACGGCAGCAATTTAAAGGGCCTGGGATGCTGGCCGCTGCTGCAGCTGTGGCAACCAGGAGCCCTGGACCCCTTTGAATCCCTAGGCCCCAGAGCAGTTGCCCCTCCCCCCTCCTGTTGGAGGGCCTGGCTATGCCCATCCCTCTTTCATTGAGAAAGGGGTTGGAACACCTCATAAGCTTGCTGGGTATAAACCATTATGCACAGTAAGACATTTATCTGAGGTTCTGGTTCCACTGGGGCCGTGCCCCTGGGTGCTGTGTCAAGTGTGCGTGACTGAGCCTCCCCAATCTCAGTGTTTGTGCTGCTCTGCTGTGGGGCTGTGATCTCAACTCTGGGTCGTGGCTGGTGGAGACCAGTGGGTCTGGCCCAGCAGGACAGGATGGCGGGGCAGCCCAGAGGGCAGGTAGGCAGGCTCAGTGGTAATTCAGCCCATCCAGGGAGAGTCTCCAGGGAATCTCAGACTGAACCCACCACACAACTAGTGGCTCCTGGTCTCAGCTGCTTGAGGTTGGGGTCTCTCCTGGCTTGCCAGGGGGCGCCGTGGGGCAGGCCAGGAAACCCAACAGCTACAGCGTCAGCACTGCCCTGCTCTCCCTGCTCACCCAAATGCAAAAGCACCAGCCTGAACCACAGCTGTGCACAGAACGAGCGGGGCCCAGACACTCAAAGCCATGTAGTGAGATGTCGACATCCCTCGGCATCACAATCATCCAGCAACTTGGGCTCCCATCAACCCGCCCCCTGCCTGCCAGGATGGGAGGAGCCCACTAACCCCTCATGAGCAGCCAAGGCCTTGGCAGGGAGGCAGAAACTAGCAGAGGAGGCAGCAGCCGTGTGTACCAGAACGTGGCTTGTTTTTCTTCCCATTCCCCTGGCTATCAGGGAGCAAGGAGAAAGTACTTTGATTCTGTGAATTACTTCTCTGCCCCCCTCCCCTCACCAGCCAGGAGTGAAAGGCATCCATGGAATCCAAATACTTTCCCCTCACTCCCTTATCAGGGGAGTGGGAAGAAAGCAAGCCGCTTCCTGGTACACAGGGCTGCTGCCACCCTCCCCCAACTCTCCTGGAACACCGCCCTTAGTACAAGCATCTGCCTCTCTGTTGTTGGAAAACCTGCAGCAAATTTTCAGCTTAGAAAAGAGGAGACTAAGGAGGGTTATGACTGGTATGGAAAAAGTAAATAAGGAAAAGTTATTTACTTATTTCCACAATGTAAGAATTAGGGGTCACCAAATGAAATGAATAGGCAGCAAGTTCAAAACAAACCAAAAGAAGTTTTTCTTCACTCAGTGCACAGTCAACCTGTGGAACTCCTTGCCAGAGGATGTGGTGAAGGCTAGAACTTTAACAGGGTTAAAAAAAGAGCTAGATAGATTCATAAAGGTTAGATCATCAATAGCTATTAGCCAGGATGGGTAGGAATGGTGTCCCTAGCCTCTGTTTGGCTGGAAATGGGTGACAGGGAAGGGATCACATGAGGATTACCTGTTGTGTTCACCCCCTCTAGGGCATCTGGTATTGGCCACTGTCAGCAGTCAGGATACTGAGCTAGACAGACTGTTGGTCTGACTTCGTATGGGTGTTCTTATGTCCATTGGGAAGAAGGGGGACTCATACACATCCCATGAAATGCAAACTCTTATCCACAACACTGTCATGAATTAACCTCCCTCCCCCATAATTTACACAGGGTTGTGCTTAAAGCAGCTGTGCCACACAGCCTGCACCTGATGAGATACGTTAAAAGGAGCCAACTAAGCAAATGGAATAAATAGAGAAACACGGCCATCATCCAGCGCGTTCGAAGCATCTTGTCTCTTTTTGGGCCATGTGCTGAAATCCCTTGTTGCTATTGGCCAAACAGAGGCGCACTTGTGTACATGGTGTTGATTTCCCAGGGGTCCAAGTGTGTGCATTGCCCCGAGAGGCCCACTGGGGCAGGCAGCGAGCAGAAACCTGCGCTTTTCCAACAGTTTCCCCTCTTCCCGCCAGTTCCCCTTAGTGCTGCTTTTTAAAATGCCTTCGCACAGCCCCATCTCTCTCTCCTGCCTCACCACCTCCACTGGCTAATATTTTATTTATTGCAGCCTGACCCTTACAAGTGAGCTTCCTCCCCAAATGCCGCTAATTAGGCTGGGTGTCTCTCAAGCGCTCGTGCCCGAGTGCTCATCTGCTTGGCAAGTTGCAGGAAGCATACCACACGCCTGTGGATGGTCCAAAGGTCACGGCCCCTGAAGAGATAGGTCTTACCTCACCAGTTCGAGCATCAGCAAGCAGAATTAATATTGCATTTCACTGAAGAGGCAGGAGAAGACAACACAAGACTGGTCAACCCTGCTGATACAGCAAAAGCATCTCAAAGAAACAGAGCCCTTTTAGGTTGCTTTCCCTCCCTCCCCTCCCCTCCCCTTCCCCCTTTTCTTTCCTTGTCAGTTTCAAAGTGTTGGCCAAGGGCCCAGGGTTGTACCTCCTGGATTTCAAAGTCTCATCTCTGCCTTTGATATCATCAAGACATTTTCTGAGCCAGAAATGCTGCCTTTGAAATTCCTCTGCAGGATGAATGTGTGGCTGGTCCCCTCCCCAGTAGTTCCAGAATCCAAATGGAGATGAACAGGTGTGTAAAGCAGTATAAGTTGGAAGGGACCTGGCTGGGGTAGGGGATGGTGGTGGGGGGCTGGGTTTTCAAAGGCTAAATTAGCAGGCATTTCTGGGAGTTGGCAAGATGGTCGCGCAGTCCAAGAAATCGCTCAGCGACATAAGCAGTAAATCCTGTCCCCTGTATACAAGAATCAATACTGGTTTTGGACAAAGGACATCAAGTGTGACATAGGGTCCTTCACACTGGAAAAACCTTAGCAGTGCAGCAGATCCTGTCAATGTGAAAATATAGTGTTTATTAGGCAATCAGCCACCTGCCCCTAGTAAGAGATGACGTCCTGTGGACTATTTGGGTCTGTCCCCACAATCAGGGATGAGAGTTAAATGCAGCAGGTGGGAGATGTACAGAGAGCCCTATATGAGACCCCAACCTAATGCAACCTTAAAAACAGGAGAAAGGGAGTGGACTTTCACAACTCCAGCCCATTTTCTACTCCACACACAATGTTGACCATGCATAATTTCATAAGGGGGGAGCCTCTGACTTGGGTCAGTTAGGTTGTAGCACGGCAACTCTGGATGCCTCTGAATTCCTGGACTCTTGGCAATTGGGATTCTGAGCTGGGTATGTCACAGTCACCACTCTTCAGTTCCTAGCATTGCTTCTCTTCTCCTGGCGCTAGACAAACACCAGGTGCCCTGCTTGCTGCCATGAAGCGCATTGGCATTCTGTAAGATCCTAGATCAGGAGGTAGTATTGGTCAGAGAGGAGTTACATTTGGAGTTCCTGTCCTGTGGGAAATTGCAACATTTCTTCTCATCGCAAATTGGGACAAAGTGTAAATTTTAAAAGTGTTCACAGAACTGAAATTCTGAACCATTTCAGTTTGGAATTGTAAAGTGTTTCATTTAGACATTTTGTATCAAAATGAAACATTGTGTCATTCTCAAAATCTTCTCTCTTTATGGAACTGACTCAAAATGTTTCATTTTCAGACAGTCCAATATTAAACTGTCTTTTCCCATAGCAGCCTATTGCATCCTGAGAGTTATAGCTTGGGATGCCCCACTGCTCCCTGACTGAACTACATCTCCCATACTTCAACACACATCTTAGTCAGAAGGACCACCGCACTGCATTATGGGAAAATGTAGTCCTTCAGAGAGCCCAGCCTATAGGAAAGAATGAGGGTCCTGAACTACAATTTTCAGAAAGACAATGGGCTGATTGTAAATGAAGTTTACTGTTTTGTTGAACTGAATGGAAACAAACAAAAATTTGGGACAGTTAAAACAATGAAATATTCTGATCGGATCCAATCAACCTGCAATTGAAATATTTCCTTCTGATTTTGCAGAAATAGCATTTTGTCAGAAAATTACCAAACAGCTCTAGTGTTGATGTATTAACCATGCCTAATGGGAGCAGATGAGGCTACTCTCTGGTGGCCTCATTAGCGTTAGGCCATTGCTTCTTCATCCTGAGAGCTCCCACCCATGGGGTACTACGCGGATCATGAGGCTTGCTTAATTCAAGTTTGCAGAACACTCCCAAGTCCTCGGAAGAGAATCCTTCTAGACTAGAACATTGTTAACTGTACAAGATGTTTCTGTTTCACCAATAACTTTCCCCATGCCACTGCACCCTTCCGAGTGACACTGCAATGCAGTGCTTGTGAGAACACACTGATGCCAGGAACAGCACTGGGTGGGGAAGGAGGAGAAGCCAGAAAATGGAATCTGCCAAGGAGAAAAGCTCTTCATCAAAGAGAGGGAAAAAGCCAGCGTTAGTGAGCAAAATGCAAACCATTTCCCAGCTAAACGTTTCTGCTTGTGATTTTAACAAATATTGAGTGTATCCCAGCATAGAAATGCCTCTTTACAAAGAGACACTGAGTTAATCAAAACCAAAGAGGAAGGATGTTCTAGTGGTTAGTTCACTAGCCTGGGATGTGGGAAGCCTAGGTTCAGCTCCCTACTCTGCTACAGATTTCTCGTGTAGCAAGTCACTTAGCTTCACTGTGCCTCAGTTTCCCATCTGTAGAAGAGTGAGACTAGTACTTCCATGCAGGAGCATTGTGAGGATAATACATACAGTAAGGTGGTCAGATACAACAGTAATGAGAACTAGAGTGAAACTGTCTTTATTACCCAAACATACACTGGGATTCAGATGATCTTGCTGCATGCTAGCTGGCATTTAGAGGAAAAGCAAGGTCCTGACAGGTCAGCAATGCATAAGCATGAAATTATCTATATTACTGCAGTAATTAAAAGGTCCAACCAAGATCAGGGTTCCAACCTTCTGGGCACGGCAAACACACTGATAGCCCTTTCCCCCAAAGACCTTACAATCCAAACAGACAAGACTCAGGATTTACTATTACCCCCATGTTACAGGCAAGGAAATCTGAAGCAGAGAGACGGTGAGACATGCCCAAGGTCATACAAGGAGTTTGTGGTAGAGTCCAAAATAGAACCCACCTCTCCCACATTCCCACCCAAAGCCCTATCTCCGTCCTTCCTCTAAGATTCCCTGACTCTTTCCATAGGAGAGGGATGTTAACAAGAGCTGGATGAACAGCAGCAATTTAATGCCCCCAACATTACTTATAGACATGTGAATTTTTTGCTCCTCCTCTTACAAAAGGACAACAGAGCAAGAAACAAGTCCTAGCTCAGTATATCCATCTTTCAGTGCACAGGAGAGGGCAAGTGAGAGAATAATGGACAGGGGGAGTTAAGACAGACTCCTTACTGACAACAGACTGGGAACCTCTCTGCTTCACTTCTGAATGTGCTGTTTTCTAGGGAGAAAAACCCAGTCACTATCCTGGGAGAGCCAGAGACAAACATTTTTCTGGTATGAAAATCAGAGGAGCCAGACAAAGTCTGCAGAGGGCAAAGCGCATGACTTAATTGCCAACTGCGCCTTGCAAACAACTTTATGGAAGGATTTTGAGCTACAAAGTAGATTTCACAGTGTTGGCCCCCTGGACTTCCATGGAAATAAATGGGCTCCTTTTTGTCATAGGGGAGAGGGTGGATTAAAATGAAAAATGAAGCTCTGGAAGGCAAGAATGGAAAAGTCACGGAACTCCTAGTTACTGGAGATAGCAAGGAGAATTTTTATTTTGGAATAAAAATGACTTTGGTTCTGGACTAACACACCTGCCTAGAGAGCTCTCCTGGAATACACGTTCGGACCAATCTCCCTCTGTAGACAAGCCAGGCCTGTACACCGGGAGGGGTGTCGGGGGGTTCGAAGGGTGTGAATGCAACCCCCTTTCATCCCCCAAGTAAGCATGCTCCGGCCAGCCAGGGGCAGGCAAGAGTGGCAGACTGCCTGATCCTCCCTCCCGCATACTCCAATCCGCTGGGGCTGATCCCCCGCCTAAGGAGCAAGTCCAGAGGCAGGGGCTGGGCCTTGCTCCTGGGGGGGAGGGAGGAAATCAGCCCCAGCCTACCCCCGACCGGCCATGGGGAAAGGAAGCTCAGGCAGCGCACTGCTCCTGCCTTCCCCCGGCTGGCCAGAGCATGCTTACGTGGGGGACCGTTCGGGGGAGGGGAGGTGCATTCATGTCCTTGCAGTCCACGTTTACAAAAAAAAGCACCCCCCACACAAATTCCTGCGTACGGGCCTGCAAGCCCCGGGTGTCCTCTCTGCACTGGAGAGGGGAACTAGCTATATCGGCTTAATTGCCTCTATCCACCTCTATGCCTTGCCACGGTCCTGGGGTAGGTAGGTCTGTGCAGTAACACTTAGGGCTTCCCTACTTCGATACTGCACGGTTACATTTCGAAGGGCTAGGCAGCTGCCCTTTTGCAAGACATACCTGGGTCAGCATATTATTGAGCAGACAACATATGCTGTGTGCTCCATCTTGCCTCCTTCTCCCCCCCCCCCCCCCACCAGCATGAGAATTAATTATTTGTTCTGCCTTGTTTGCCCTAAATCAGGGGGCAGGGAACCTTTTTTGGGTCAGGGGCCACACACAAGTAAGAAGCAAAGAAAATAAAAAACACCCCCCCACAACAAACCTCTCACTGATGTGGCCCGCAAGTGAGGAGGAGAAAGACGAAAGACGAAAGACACTCTCCACATGCCCCTCCCAGAGCCTAGGGGTGCCCAGCCTAGTAAATTTTGGATGCTCCCACATTGTAAGGGGGCTGGAGCACCAGCTGGGCTCCCCAATGCCTAAGGTCCCCAGGCCTTACGTTCCCCATCCCTGCCCTAGACCTCAAATAAGTCATTCACTCTTGAAAGTACAGGATCACTCTTCCTCTATGGAGAAACATGTCTGGCCTTGGTCTCCAAGCAGGCAGGACTTCAGTCTCTGGGGCTGTCATGCTGGCAGATTGCATAAGCACTCAATTCACAGTAAAATATGCATCCAAAGAGATGACGATGACTTCAGTTGAGGAGGGAGGGCAGACAGCAGGGGAAGATAAGTGCCAAAGAAATAAAGACATCATTTTTATGCAAACTAAAAAGCTGATGTGATCAACTCTATATAGAACACTAGAAGATTTACCCAGCGTCGCCTGGGTCCTTAACTCACTTTTGCATTTTGGAAAATGAAATGAAAATGTATATGCACCATTCGAATCATTGCTCTGGTGTGGGGGTGGGTAGGAGGGGTTCATACACAGGCTACCCCAGGGCGATAGGACCACCTCAGCCTTCATCCACCACAGCAGCTTGGGGCCAGGTGAGAAGCGGCTCTCCACAGTCGCTGCAGCTCCAGCGGTCAGTGCGGAGGGAGGGTTGCATGTCCCCGGGCTGGGGCAGTTTTCAGGTTAGTCTGCCCCCTGCACTTCCCAGCCAGACTGAGGAATGGAGCCAACTGTTCACTTTCCCCTTGCTCCCTGACAAAGGGGAACAAACCCGTATGAATTGGGGGGTGCCCGCCAGGTGGGAGGCTCAGGGCTGGGGCAGTGCCCGGCAGTCCCTTTCACCTGCCTGGTGATTGTCTCATTTCTGCATGGCTTTATGAGACGCAGTCCCATTCCAGGCACATCCCATTGTTCGGGCACAACCAACCCCTGACCGTGCTGTAAGTGATAAGAGGAAGCTGTGTACTGCATTTGGTGGTCCGAGCGCTTACCGTTTAGGAGGCGTTTGGGGACAGACAGACACACGCACACATGCACAGACAAACTCTCTCAAGATATGGTGGATATCACCAAACCTCCTCACTCCCAATGCTCTTTGGCCAGCAAGTGGAGACGCTCTTTGGCCAGCAAGTGAATATGCTCTTTGGCCAGCAAGTGGCACCCGGCACGCCTTAGACCTTCCCAATGTGCATTAGCCAAGAGCAGCTGGGGGACAGACTATGACCAGGGTACAAACCAACACTCCAGTTGCATTGACACAGATGGCTGAGTTGCTGGTGTCAGAGCCCAGAAAGAGAATCTCTTTCCCAGAATCCCCCCCACCCCCACCCCCTCACGGTGCCACGTCTGGCAGAAAGCATCCGCGTTCTGAGGGCTGACGGCTGGGATGCCCGGACTGCTCACCCGCGTTCGAGAAGGCTCACTTGGAAGCGGGCCATCGGAATGCAACTCGCCCCGGTTGCTCGAGGGACCGGCTGACAAGCCGAGATCTGCCGAGAGCAGGATTTAAACTTCTGACCTTCCAGCTCCGAGAAGTGGGAGTGGAGCAACAGGCTGTAAATCTTCAAGTTCAGCCACAAGCGTTGTTCAGAGCGATATGAGTCAGTCCTCACCGCTGCCCATCCCCCCCCCCCCCCCAGGGCAGGAATGGATTTGGCCAGGTGGGCTGGGCTGGGCAGGCCGCTCCCTTCGAGGCCCCGCAGGGCAGCGGTGTCAGGGAATCATGGAATGAGCAATCTTCAAGAGAGGATGGAGCTCAAGTCCAGAGCCTCCTCTGCCAGTGGAGCAGGTTGCTGCTTGCGGGAAGAAATCATGAGCTCCGCCATTGGAGGAAGCTTCCTTCTTCACCCGCTGCTCAAGGAGGGTTACAAAGAAAAGATGAAGAACCAGCTGCTGGGTGCAGGACATGTGCTGGGAAGGGGCCAAGCGTCTCATCTCTTCTCACGTTACAAACCAAGCCCCTTTGCGGAAGGGAAGTCAAATATCAAAGAGCAGCGCTCCCATTATCCTGAACAGTTGGCTGGGCTGGCGACCATGATTACTGCTGCTATCCCACATGGCCAGTGAAGATGTCTTATTCCAAGCCTGCAAGGTCAAAATTCATCTCTGGGCTAAGCAGGTGGATCCCCGTTGGCATCTGTGGAGTTGCACATACTTATGCCAGGCTGGGATTCCAGTTGTCATGTGTTCAGGCCAAATGACAGTGGACCTTGCACTAGCTAGCCCATCAAATTCCTCAAATTGCTCTCCTGGCTACGAGAAGTTCCCAAAGGAGGGGATCGTGCAAAGCTGTCACTGTCTTGCTTGTTTCCTGGAGGACCCAGAAGGGTGGCGGATTATAGTTCTTCTCAGTCTGGGAAACTTTTCTCTCTCCAATAATTCCAGTTAGTACAAATAGCCCCGGCACATCCCTGCGTTGTTCTGAATGCTCTTGGGGCAGGGGAAAGACCGGTTCAGTGACAGTCGCTCCCAGGGCGTCCGGTTGTATTTTGTCAGAGGGATGACCCTGCAAAATCAAGGTCTCTACCCACAAAACAGGTACTAGTGCAGGCAGCAGCATAAACATTCACCCCAAAACACCCCACCAATGGGCTACCATCCTGAGCCATGTAGACGTGACCTCTTTGCTTCCAGGAAGGACCCATTGGGGTGGGTTTGTTTTGTTTTTTTGTGATGGGGAAAATTATCTTCACAGAACAAGGCCACCTGGGACTCATTTTAGATGGGCAGCTCCCTGGGGCAAGGACTGACATCTTTGCACCTTTTCTGCACAGTGCACGGCACAACAGGACCTCCCATGATACTGTAACCTCAGAATCGTAGGACTGGAAAGGTCTTCGAGACATCATCTAGGCCAGTCCCAAGCTGATGGTACAGAATTTATCACACCTGAGAATAATGTAACCGATCGTATGAAAACTGAGCCAAGAGCATAGGTGCCAACTCTGTGGTCCTCTGGGGCTGGAGCACCCAGGAGCTGCTGAGCAACTACCAGCACCTAAGCTGCCCCACCCCCATGCCTGCCTCCCTCCTGGTGCTTCTCACCTGCCAGTGGCCCTGCTGACCAACTCCTCCCCCGCACTTCTAACGCTTCCGGAACATTGTGAACAGCTGATTCACAGTGTTCAGGTAGCTCCAAGGAGGGAATGGAGGAGTGGAGTCAGGGTGCAATGGGAGTAGGGTGGGGGTGGAGCCGGGACATGGATTAGGGGAAACTGTAGAGCGGGGCCGAGGGCAGATGCGGGGAGGACGGGGGGAGACACACACACACACACACACACACACACACACACACACACCCGGCTAGAGGGGAACTGGGAGCCTATGACCGAAAGCACCTCTTATTTCACACAAAAAACCAGAGAGAATGATTAGATGCTAACTACTGATCAGGACAGCTTTGAATCAGGAACAGAGGTGAAAGTAAGCGGGTGCACCCAATGCACAGCTCCAGCAAGAGCTGGCTGAGCTGCAGCAAAAGCCAGCAGGAAGCTATTGAAAGAGCAGGCAGGGGCCCAGGGTTGCAATAGGACAGGACCGGTAAGAAATTTTAAGTTACTTTCACCACTCACCCGTAACCTGAGAACTGGCAGGCTCGTGACAGCCTTCCCCTGCGCCATCCAGTCCTGTCCCTCCTAGTACTGCATGGAGAGTGAGAAGTGCCCATTGCGGCGGCAGGGAAAGAACACTGACAGAATTTACCTCCCATGCCTCTCCTCCTGCACTCCATGGCTGGCTCCCATTACACCTCGACATAACTGGCATGCCCTGGTTCTTCACACACACCCTGTGCTAAATGTGAGGAGTTAGCAGCTGCTGGCCAGGGGCATGACCGGCCTTTTCAGCTATACAGGGGGTCTTAGCACTTCCAGGATGGCCTTTTGATGAAACAGCCCTGGAGGGAGGTTTGCCATGACCTCCACTGGGCTTGGCTAACTGGATCATATCCCCGCTCCAGATTACACAAGCACTCTTCTCTGGGCTCCCACATGCTGCTTCAGATGTGCTCCTTTCCAGCTTCCTGCTGGGTGCCTTTGCTGGGGTGGGGTGGGGTGGGGAGCAGGGGCTCATAGAATCCAAGATTTACTGATCACATCGGAGGCAGCTCCAAAGCCAATCAATCAATCTGCCTTAGCCTGACTTGCGATCATGTATGAAGGACACTAGAAAGGGCCTCTCCAGCCTCTGCCATGGCTGCTGGGTTTTTCAGTGAAGCCTGCTGGTGCTTTGCAGAGCTCTGCCGGAATGGGCCCCATGTGCTCCAAGTACCATTTCTCCGAAGAGCCATGCTGGGAAGGAGCAGCTGTGGCAGCAAAGGGAAAGGGCAGTGAAAGTTATTGGAGGCTGCCTTCGTTTTCCATTAGTCCAAGGCGGCCAGTGACCACAGCTGCCATGACGCAAGCAGCATCGCTGTGCAGGTTGCACGGTGCACCTGGGCCGAGCAGGGAAAACCAAGGGACGCAGAAGTCGGTCTCTTCCTGGGTACAGCCACAAGTCCAAGCAGCACAGTCTGTGCCTGAGACCTAAGCAGACAGAGCCTATTTGCTCCAGTTGAAATAGTTTTGCATGAGGGAGCCTAGATCACGCGTGTAGGGGCCATACTCAATGCTTGCCCCGCACTGATACTCAGCTCTCAGGGGCGATGTCTCCACAGCTGTCGAGCTGGAGGACT
Organism: Pelodiscus sinensis; assembly: GCF_049634645.1. Taxonomy (NCBI): domain Eukaryota; kingdom Metazoa; phylum Chordata; order Testudines; family Trionychidae; genus Pelodiscus; species Pelodiscus sinensis. The sequence goes on along the minus strand of NC_134733.1, from coordinate 14,117,623 downwards.
TCTTACCCCGACTCCTGCAACCCTCATTTCATGAGGAGTAAGGGAAGTTGAAGGAGTTTTCTTCCTTCCACTTCCTGCGGCGTAGACAGCTCCAAAAGCTGAATTCAGCTATTTTGACTTAAGCTACACAATTGATGCAGCTGAAGTTGCACAGCTTAATCCGACTTTTGCCCTGCTGTGTAGACCTGCCCTAAGGACGTGGGCTGGGTGGCAAGAGAACAAGAATTCAAAGTCATAAAGGGATTGGCTGGATCTAGAGAACTCTTTGGGGGGATTGGAAGAAACATGACGCAGTTGTTTCAGCACCCTCACCAGACCCCCTGCGGAAGTGTCTGCCTGCAGGTTCACACACACAAACCAAATGGATCTATACAAACACACAAATATATTGTATATTTATACATAAGACATGTGGGAGAATGCAACCCAGTGGACCAGGCAAGAAATAGGCACCTCGAATTCTATTCCCTGCTCTGCCACTGACTCACCGGGAGACCTCAGACAAGTCATTTAGCCTTTGCACCTCAATTTCCTCATTATTAATTATTTTTATTTTGTTTTTTTTCCCTGGCAACACTCAGAATGCATGGTGATTCCTAGACAGGAAAGGGCATGCTCCAGAGATTTACCAGGCTAAGACAGTCAGGCATAGGTGAAGCAATTCAGTTGTCCATTAGCCATGATAGCTACTGTATTAATTAATAACTACTTGAAACTGAAAGATAGAAATCTCCAGCTATCCCCAGCCTCCCCATCATCCCCTTTCTGAAGTGAAACACGCCAGCCTCATGGCATATTATGCTGTCTCTTCCCATGACCCCCGCCCCACCCACACAGGTACAGCACATGGCCAGGCGATGCAGTTCCGGTTGACACTGAGCTGACATTGCAACTGGAGAGTGGCACTCTGCACAGAGGTAAGGCAGGGAAGAACCGGTGCCAAGGATTTACAGTAAGCTCCACCCCAGCTTGGAATTTCCTGGCTGCGAACACTGCTCTGGCTCTTCAGATGCAACCAGTTGTCGTTCGCCAGGGCATAGCCAAACCCTCCTCAGAGCTGGACCTGGCCTGTATCAGGACCCCTCTGCTGGTCTCTAAGCTGTGGAAATTCAATCTGAACCCAGATCACTCCGTTGACACCAGGCCTTCAGCACCAGACCCGGCAGTCCACCAGTTTCAATGGAACAGCATCAGAACTCTGCCCCGTGGATTGTTAATGGCCTGCTCTTCGTTGCTACAGTTACAGGACCGGTAAAGAAAACACTCTTCCTCAAGAAGGAAGAAAGTCTCTTCCAGAGCCCAGCCCTCCTCCCTGGACCCAGATCCCCACTTTCCGTATGCCTCGTGCATCCTGTCACACCCATCTACTCCCACACCCGCCGCTGGGACCCATGCCCCCAAAACAAAGACCAAGTCCTTCCTTTGCTAGTAGGACATTTGTGGTCCACTCTCTGACATATGCTCTTTAGAGGTGCTCAGCATAGCTAGACATTGACCTAAGGCCGGGGCCACTGATGCCACAGGCAGTGGACGCCGGAATACGTCTCATCTGTCCTGCATTCCTTTGGAAAAAGCCCAACTCCATCGAGCCTGAAACTCTGACCTTAGCCTGCTCCTTCCTGGGTGGAGTTAGAGCTGGATTTGAGGTGCTGCACTGCTAGGCAGAACGGCTGGGTTAGCAGGAGTCCTCTTGTCCGCCTTTCCTGGCTCTGGCAGATTTGAGTTGCACCCCTCTATTCGGAGTCCAACCTCCGCTCTTCAAGAGGCAGGAATTTTACACACCAGAGCCTCTGGCATGGACCAATAGTGCCCCCTACTGCCCAGATCAAGTAATTTTAGACACTAGCTTGGAGACCACCGCTTAAAACTGATGATTATATTATGCCCACTTGGGACATGTTCAACTCTTCTGTAATGCAGCTCAGAACAAAGCTGATCTTCCAGCAGTGGTTGGCTTCCTCTGTCAATCCAAAGCAAACCAGTCTTCACTGGAGCGATATGCCCTTACACTCGCTGTTGATCACCGTTATGTATTTAGCTTGAAGAGTAACATTGATTCAAGACTGTAACCCACAGAACCCTGAGAACTTGCTAGATTCCAGACTCCAAGCCACATGAATACTAAACAGGCTGTGTCAATAGAAACAGAAAGTTGGAAGGCCTGGGAAAATCCCCACTGTTCCCAGTCAGTTATTCTGTTGCAAGGGTCAGGGTTGTTACTTTAAAGACACCCAAGCTGTACAACACAATTTAAAGGCTGGTCAGTGAGCCTAGAATGGAGGCCGTCTACACAGAGAAAGGAAAAGCACTGCTTCTGCTTGGTGTGTCGTGCTTCCCACGCAAGGGCAGCAAAAGTGTAACTCCCATATAGGGAAACCAAGGCACTGGAGGTGGCATGAGACAGCCAGTCAAAATTCAGGAATGGACGACCCAGCCAATCCCTTTCTCTAACTGCTGGACAGCCCAGCCTCTCATTTTGCTGCATATTTGCCATAACAAAAATCATTAAGAACAAAGTGTCTCCCCCACTCCTGGCCCTGGTGAGAGCCTCTGTCCCAGGGTCACAGAAGTTACACACTGAGACCCATGGTGCTGTGTTTACAGAGGAGGCTCACTATTAGCATAAGACAAAGGAGGAAAAAGCCTTTGCATCAGCCAGGATGCTCCGCACACACTCAGCCAGGCATATGCCCTGCTCTGTTCCCAGATACTGTATATGGGCCTCTGGAGAGACACCAGCATGAAAGTGTTTTTAAAAGTCACAGAGCTGACAAGAAGGGACTTGGGCTCAGACAGCTGGACTACGCTGTGGACAGCATACGCGTGGGAGAAATGTCAGGAGGTTCCCCCTCAGAGATGTTCCCCACTTCTTAAGACTTGAAGATGTGCTAGTTCTCCCCACCTTGCAGTCAGTCACTGCTTCCCTACACACCTTCCCCCCCCTCCAAGAGTTCACACCGTCCTGCAGCCCCTTTTCACCCCGAACCTCTTCACATCTGGTCCACAGGAAAATGCCAGTAAAACCTAGCGCCCCTACACAGCATTGGGGGGAAGAGGGGGGAAGGAACAGCAAGGACAGAATGAGCCTTGTATTTTACACAAGGACCCATGGCTGCTTCATTGCATGCTCAGAGCAGACAGGCTGGCTGTTCACACAGCCTGATCCTCGCTGGCAATGCCCCTTTGTCAGCGCCTGGCAGGTTCTTCCTTTCCCAGTGTTTTCAAACCAGTGTCCCCGTTTCTACAGCAGGAGAGACTCGGGATTTAGGGCTTGGGTCTCTTTAGCGAGCATCTGCTGCCATCTACTGGACACATTTTGGAACATCCTCCAGCATTCGAGGGCACAGTCCACCCATAGCAACGGTTGGAAATGTGTTTTCATTGGCAGCCCCATAGACAATGTCAAAAGGAGGTGCTGACGCCCTTTGGAAATTCGACCTATGAGCGTGCGCACCCCTATCATAGAAGTCAGACTGAAAACTGACTGAACAGAATTCAGCTATAAATGTAACACGTGCTCAGCCTACTGTTTGATGCAGTGTGAGAAAAAGTGCTAAACAATGAGGGACAACCGAGGCTAGTGCATGGGACGCCTGAGTGGCTCTCCATATCAGTGGGCCACAGGGATGGTCTCCCGGGATAGGGTAGTTTTGCTCACTGCACTTGCCTACCTAGAAACTGTGGGGTGTGCCAATTGCCAGATCCCTGTGCGGATACAAAATTTATATTCACAAAAACGAGCCATGGATATCTGCAATGATAGCCACGGATGTGGATATCCACGGATACGGATATCCACGGATACAAAGCAGATATCCACAAATTTGCAGGGTTCTAGATACAAAAGTTGTATCCGTATCTGCATCTGTATAAGTGAGCCATGGATATCTGCAGCCACACCCACAGAGGCGGATCCCTGTGGATACAAAGCAGATATCGACAGACCGCAGATTTGCAGAGCTCTACCGATTGAATCATAGCAGCACTTTGGATGCAGCCAGTTCTCCTAGTGTCGTGTGCAATCAGCAAGCACCTCACTTCATGTGTCCTTGCTATGTGGACGAAAACCAGCGGAATTTGGTAAGTCTGTGAACGGGCCACATGGAACCCCAATAGGCCGTGTGCAGCCCTTTGGCTGCAGGTTGCCCACCACTGTGCTAAACACTGGGCTTATATGGCCATGACATCACATCTAGATTTTGACTTGGAGGTGGGGGTGTGCACAGACTTTCGATTGATCAGGAAAGCAGAATGCCTTTTGTGGGATTTGAGACTTGATTTTTATAGTCACTTTTCCCCTCAAGGACTCTCCACGATTCAGCTCAGTACATTGGCATGACTGATGAATGCTGGCAGCACTGCAGTAATTGCGGCGCTTCGGACAGATTGGAACAGTACCTGCCCTGCTTATCTATTCTCTGGTCATGGTCTCAAGAGCATCAAGATTTGTCCTGAAAGTCCAGGCCAAACAGCTACAGTGCATACCAGGCCTGGTGCACATGGCTCTTGGCAAGGGACATCATGCACTTACCGGGAACATGGTGTGTTACAGTTTTGGCCTTCATAACATCCTCTGGCAAGGAGTTCCACAGGTTGACTGTGCCTCACGTAAAGAAATGCTTCCTTTTGTTTGTTTTAAACCTGCTGCCTATTAGTTTCTGTTGGTAACCTCAAGTGCGTGTGTTATGATACACTTCCTTGGCCAAAAATTCAATTTACCTGCCATGGAAAGGAATTGTAAACCTCTGATTACAGGGAGCCCAACTATTTTCTGACCAGATGCCCAAATCACTAATGCAAACCCTTTCAATAACCACACACACACACACACACACCCCTCTACAATCCTCCAAATCCAATCCCACAGGGTTCTGCTCCTAAACCAGTGTTTCTTAAACTATGTTCCATGGCACACCAGTGTGCCGGGGAGAACAGAATTCAAAATGGCTGCCCTTAAAGAGGCAGGCAACCTTCCCCCCCCCCCCCAATAACTTTCCCCTGACCCTTTTTTCCCCTCAATAACTGTCCCCCAACCCTGACACACACACACACACACACACACACACCTTTTTCTTTTTGGGGGGGGGGCTCAACAAAAAATCCTCAGTGTTCCTCATAAAAAAAATTATTGCTTGATGTTCCTCGGTCTTAAAAAGTTTAAGAAACACGGACCTAGACAGACAGTGGTTATAAAGCAGGAAGCAGTGAAAGATGTGGAACAGTGGGGTGCATGCAGCCCTTAGGGGTTCTATGCATGGCCCACAAAACATTACCCATGTGCAGGGTTGCCAGATTCCGCTGGTTTTCATCCGTGTCATTTTTTTGTCCTACTGGTATTACTAAAGTGACACGTATGTGAGGTGAGTTCTGATTGCACACAACATTGATTGAGAGAGCCGTGCGCTCCCTGTGTAGCCAATCAAAGGGTGGCTATGGGGCAACTGGCACCTCCCACAAATTCTAGGTACTCAAGCACAGTTAGCAAAGCTACTTTATCCATCTTGGTTACGACAATCTTGCAGCCCACTGAGCTGAAGGTGGGCCACTCCTGCAGCTACTCACTAGCCTCGGCTGCCCATCACTGATGTAGAATCTTTGTTGATGGGTAGTGTGGCCGGGTGTCTGGTTTTGAACCGGACAGTCCAGTATTTGAGCTTTCTGTTCGGGAAGCAAATTGAGAAAATATAAGTGAGAAAATATAAATGGCCGGTATTTTCTAAATAAGATGCAATGTAGATTGTGATGTGATGTCAAGCATGTCCGGTATTTTTGTTGGAACCATCTGGCAACCCGATTGATTGGCCTGCAGAGCATTGGGTCCTCAAATGAAGTGTATTTGGTTGGTGCCCTTACATTAAATAGGCCTCACTTTGGTACTTGCTTCCAATGGCCAAGAAAAAATGGACCACTGGGATGAGGGGACTCATACTTCACCTCTTCGCCATGGGATACTGACTCCTTTGCAGGAGACCTAGGAGCCAGAGTAGATCCATTATGCGAATGGCTGGAGATGGAGGGAGGAAGGATGTCTCTTGCTGTTCATTAAACAAAGGACAAGAGATTTAAGAGCTCGTTGAGAACAATTCAGCTCCAAGTGTGCTCCATGGGCCAGATTCTGGTCTCCACAGGGCAGATGTAAACACGACATCACTCAGAGTAACCCCACATTGATTGTGGAGTTGGGAATCTAGTCCCTTTCCTCTATTTCCATCCACGTGATGATTTGCCTTTGCCAATCAGAAACGGTCTCTGGGCCAAGAGCCCTCTGCTACTGGTGGCAATTCTCCCCAGGCAGGGTTACTTTAGGAGATGTGATGGGGAAGAGAGGGAACATTTATTTTCTCAGCCCTGGTCAAAACTCTGAAATCTCTTAATTTCTAAAAGCCCAGGCTAAGGTAAGTCTTGAAGAAAGCAGCCGCAGGACGGAAGATGCCCTCCCCTGTCTAAGAAGAAATAAGCATGGTGCGGGGAGAGGTTATTGGGCTGCATGTGTCTGGGGTTATGGCCATGACGCATGTTGGAATAAGTACACAGACTCGTTACACAGCAATCCCAACAACCTACAGACAGCAACTCCAGGATATAGGGTAGGAAGTGACCCAGAGAAGGCGAAGGAGTGATCCCTCCCACCTGACTGAGTTACCGATTTCCCACTGACCCGGTTGTGGGCCATCCCTCTGATGGGGAGGGAAAAAGCCACTGATTTGGCTCTGGCCATTAGGCCGTGCTACCCCTCAAGCAAGGGCCTCAGTGATTGACTGGCCATTGGGCTATGCGGTCTTGAGGGAAAGTGCTGCTGTGAGTGAGTCTGGCCACTAGGCCTCACTGCCTGAGGCAAGGGCTGCTGTACTTGCCATGCTGCCCTTAAGGCAAACCGTCGAACCGGCTGTTGGATTGCGGTGTCACAGCTGTGAGAGTGAGAAACGGGTGTATAAATATCCCCTCCCCGCTCCAGGTGGGGAAGGGATGCACCAGCCCCCCAGGACACCAAGCACAATGACTTAACGCCAGCCCTAAGGTAGAGAAGCTCATTTACATTCAGATGAAGGGGTTTCCATATAGCAGCTTGTCCCAGTAGCTCCCAGCCACCTCTCTGCAAGGCTGGGGAGTTTAACATTACACAAGAGAGGGGAAAGGAAACACCCCACCCCACCCCCTGCCAGCCAGGCTGGAAGCTTGCGATGGTCTGGTGGCGCAGGCTGGCATCCCCTCCAAAGGCGGCATGAGACTCCCCTGCCCCAAGAAGCTGGCCCTCCCAGTTCTAGGACGCTCTGTAGGCATACTTCGGTATCTCTGTCACTAGGCTAGCTGAGAACTGACACCTCTACAACACCCCTGAATGAACCCGACACTCAGCTTAGTGCTCCAGCGGCCGTGGTGCCCCAAGGTAGCCTGCCACCCACTGCAGAGCTGGCCTCCTCGGTTACGTTTACACAGCGCAGGACATCCTCGGGACCGCCAGACGCTTGACAAATGAACTGAGTGAAAAGCTACTTTGTGCTGAAATGTTGCCGCCTCTGGGGATGGGGACAGCAGCCACACACACAGCACAACGAGCACACCAGGGTTCAGGAGAGGAGCTGGGAAACGGGGCAAAGGAACCCTGGAGGAAGCTTACCTGAAAGCTGCCTTTGCGCTGTGACTTTCTGAACAGGGGCAGCGCCGTAGGCTGGACCACATGGGCCCACTGCTTGGGTAGCCACAGGGAAAAGCAGCAAATGCCCCACAGCAAGGAGCTCAGCACAGACAGCTCCCCTTGAAGCCGTAGCTTTGAGGGCAATTGCGGTGCTCAAGCAGACACACATTTAAGAACCACAGACAAAGAGGAACCTTATCTCTATAAGGCTGTTTACAAGGCACCAATACCAGCATTTATCTTGGGGGAAACTTTAATATCTATATAAACAACATAAGAGATGTAGCTGTGTTAGTCTAGTCTTGCTGAAACAAAAAGCAGGACTATGTAGTACTTTAAAGACGAACAAGATGGTTTATTAGGTGATGAGCTTTTGTGGGCCAGACCCACTTCCTCAGATCAACTTGTGGAAGAAAATTGGCATGACCATATATACCAAAGGGATACAATCAAAAAAAGTGAACACATAAAAAGGACAAATCAAATTTCAGAACAGAGGGGAGGAGGGGGGGAGGTTAATGTCTGTGAGCTAATGATATTAGAGGTGATAATTGGGGAAGCTATCTTTGTAATGGGTAAGGTAATTAGCATCTTTGTTGAGACCCAGGCATAAAGTGTCAAATTTAAGCATGAATGACAGTTCAGAGGTTTCTCTTTCAAGTCTGGTGTTAAAATGTCTTTGAAGCAGGATGCAGGTAATCAAGTCGTTGAGACAATGCCCTTTCTGGTTGAAATGGCAAGAAACTGTTTTTTCTTTGTGATACTGTCTGATATCTGTTTTGTGTGCATTGATTCTTTGGCGAAGTGTCTGAGACGTTTGTCCAGTGTACATAGCAGACGGACATGGGTGTCAGCACATGATGGCTGGATGAGTAGGAATATGTGTTCTTGATCTTAAAGCTGAATTGGTTAGGTCCAATAATGGTGTCAGCAGAGTAAGTATGTGGACAAAGCTGGCAACGGGGTTTGTTGTAAGGGAACGTTTCAGGGTTGGTATTAGTGTGGTATGTCCTGTGGTTGCTGGTAAGAATCATCCTGAGGTTAGGTGGTTGTCTATAAGAGACTATGTGTCGGTCTCCCAGAGCCTCTCGGAGTGTAGTATTCTTTCCAGTATAGATTGTAGTTTATTGATAATGTGTTGGATGGGTTTAAGTTGGGGGCTATCTTGGGTCTTAGTTTTCTTGGGTCTGTCTTGAAGTAGATGGTTTCTGGGTATTAGTCTGGCTCTTTCAATTTGTTTTTTTATTTCTCCGGATGGGTAATTGAGGTTTATAAATGCTTGGTAGAGATCCTGAAGCTTCTGGTCTCTGTCAGTGGGATTAGAGCAGATGCGGTTGTATCGAAGGGCTTGGCTATAGACGATGGATTGCATGGTGTGTTCTGGATGGGAGCTGGAGGCATGTAGGTAACTGTAGGAGTCAGTGGGTTTTCTGTAGAGAGTGGTGTCTAATTTACCATTGGTGATTTGTACTGTGGTATCCAGGAAATGGATCTCTCGTGTAGAATGGTCCAGGCTGAGATTGATGGTGGGGTGTCAGTTATTAAAGTCTCTGTCGAATGCCTCCAGTGTTTCTTGGCCATGGGTCCAGATCATAAAGATGTCATCAATGTAGCATAAGTAGAGAAGGGGTAAAAGGGGACGGGATCTGAGGAAACGTTGTTCTAAGTCAGCCATAAAGATGTTAGCGTACTGTGGGGCCATGCGGGTACCCATGGCTGTGCCGCTGATCTGGAGGTATAAGTTGTCCTTAAATTGGAAATAATCGTGGGTGAGAACAAAGTTACATAGGTCTGCTGCCAGATTGGCAGTGGTGTCCTCTGGGATAGTGTTTCTAATAGCTTTCAATCTTATCTGTTACCTGCCTGCTTGTCTGGGACTGATCCTGTTTTCCATTTCTGCCTGCTTGTCTGGGCTTGATCCTGTTTTCCTTGCTAAATGGAAAGTGGCTCCTTTCCACAGACTCAGGCTTTGTCCCATTCTTTAGCTTGCAGGCAGTTCTATACTCAACTCCTCAGGATTTCCCCAATCCTTTTCTAACATTTCTCTATCCCATTTTGGGTTGCCCCAACCTTCCTGGGCAAACCCCTTTCTCTATACCACTAAAATCCATGTCTAGCATGACAGGCTTCATGTTGCTGTATATGAACCAGTAGCACAATCCTGCCGACTACGCCAATTCTGTCAGCCGACGGTCAGGGCAGTGTGTGCGTGTGTGTTACACCCAAGTCTTCAACTGCTGAGACACAAAGTCTCGTTGCAGTGGGCAGCCTAGGAGGCTGGAGGGCGCCCCGAAAAATAGTTTAACGTCTGTGACTTTACTGCTAGGACCGGCGTCCCGTCGCAGAGGGCAGCCAACAGGCTCTCAGACGCCCCAAGTTTATAGGAAGAGCTTATTACACCTTAGATTTCAGCTGCTAGAATTCATAATTCCTTCACAGCGGGCAGCCTTGGGGAAAGACTGAAAGGTGCCCCAGTGGATTGTGCCACCTGGGTGTGACACAAATCCAAACGCCCAAGCTCTCCCTATATCTGTCCCTAAGACCGGCTGAAGTTCTTTTAAATTGTGCTTGGTTCTGTTACAGCAACTGAAGGAGTCAGGTTAAAACTTAAACAGTTACAGGTTTATTGAGGAAGCTTATAAATCATATGGTTGCAATGGCTATTGTTCTATTTCTTAACTGCTAGCAAAATATAGATCTTAAAAATGGTTACAAAGAAGATAAAGGTAGAAAAATAGAAATAATGGTACCTAGTAACAGCTTACTCTTTCTATGTGTACACTTAAGACAGAGGACCACATCCAGGTACAATTTTTACCCCCTTCTGTGCCTCTCTACTCCAGCATGTCAGGCCAGGGCCGGTCCCTCAATTCCTAGGAAAGACGAAAATACGAGGTGGGCGTCCCCATAGAACCTTGGGAGGTCAAACACCTAACCCGACCAGCAGGTAGAGGGTAGAATGACACTCAAAGTGAGTGTGTGCTGGACCTATCTTTTATACTCATGGGGTCACGTATTTCTCTTTCTTATCTGTCATGCCAAATGGGGCTGGTCTGTCTTTTGTGAGACTAGTTCTTACAAGGGAGTTGTGAACTTAATTTACACTTGTAAGAGAGAATTGAGATGATTAAATTGGAAGTACTGGACATTCTTTTCTCAGTGGGAAATTCCTCTCCCAGGGACTGTGTGTGTGTTTGAATCAACATAGGTGCCAGCCGGGCACTCTCGCATATCCTGATCTCGCATCAAAGCAGATCAAAGCTTAATGGCTATGCTGATTGCCTTAATCGCTCTCTCTCCACATATCTGTTTTTTTCAGCTTCTCAGGATCAGATGAGCCAGCATAGACTATGCTGATTTTATTGCTCCTTCTCTGCCCTGTATGCTTCAGAGAGGCAAATAAGATGGATGATATGGGGGGTTAGTCTGTCTGGCTACAGCGTGCCGATATCTGAGATGATGGGATGTCCGGGGTGTCCAGGTTTATGGATTTTGGGAAGCAGATAGAAAAATCCTGGTCGGGGTTCAGAAGGTGTTTCTGTGTGGATTTGGTCCCGAGTAGCTGTAGGGAGTTCTTTAAGGAGACAGTGTAGTTTCTTTTGGTATTCTGAAGTAGGATCAGAGGAGAGAGGTTTGTAAAATGTGGTGTTGGAGAGTTGTCTGGTTGCCTCCTGATTATAGTCGGACACTCCAGTCATCTGACAAAGTGGGTTTTGCCCATGAAAGCTCATGATACCATCTACATGTTTTGTTCGTCTTTAAGGTGCTACCAGATTATTTGTTTTTTAAGTTTATCCTGTACAGACTAACTCGGCTACCCCCCGAAGCTTAACCCTTTCGTTTTGACCCAGCACATTATGTTCCCTCCTGCTACAAACTCACTTATCTCAACTGGGTGCAGGGAGCTGCCTGCACAAACCATCCAACCCTCAGATCTGATGTTCCAGCCAGTCACAGACTGAGGAGCTGGAGATGAAATGCAGCAACTTACGCTGGTGGCTTGTGCGCTTTTGCTGGCTCAGTGTAAGGGTTTGTCTATACTAGAAAGTTTGTCCTGCTTTCACAGATCAGAGGCACAACCCCCATCAGCATGGATGTGATTATACCAGTAAAACGGGGGTGGGGAAACATACCTTGATCTAGCCCGTGAGGTTCCTGCACCCTTCCCTCTCACCCAGATCCCACACCCCAAGCCTGTGTCCTGCCAACCCCCTCCCATTCACTGAAACCCTCATTTCTTACCCCCTCCCAGAGCCTGGGGGAGGGGGATGCACAAAATCTACAAGCTCAGGCCCTCGTGTGCAAGTGGAATGTGGGGTGTGTCTTTCTGCTTCTCAGACCGGGGCCACGTCAGTGACTTTTTTGGTTTCTCACTTTTGCGTGGCCCCTGGCTGATTTTCCTGTGGGTCAGCGGCCCCTGACCCAAAAAGAGTTCCCCATCCCTGCAGTAAAAGCATCCCCCCCCCCCAACACACACACAGAGTTACACTGGTAAAACTTTACATTGTAGGCCAGGCAGAAGACAGCCACCTGCTAGAGGACAGAGAGAACAGTCTTCCTCCAGCTGATATCAAGGCTTCCGAAGCCCAGCAAATGTTCCCTGTTGAATGTAACTGCTGCTGGTCCAATAAGAGAGCCAAGAAGGAAAACAGCCTGAGAATTCACCAAGCTCCCGAGGGCCCGTGCTACAGCGAATGTCATTGGTTTTAGACTTGCCATGGGGGAGAACATGATGTTTCTGGAGAGAGGTGCCAGCTTAGGAGCTCTAGTGACCTACAGAAGAGACATAGCATGCAGGTCTGGTGCCCTGCCAACATTCTCTTATCTGGAGGGATCCCCGGTTTATCTATCCCCAACTGTGGCCATTTTGCAATGCTTTCCTGTAAGTGGGGGAAAAGGGGGGTCAGATCACAGCAACCTCACCTCAGTCCTAAGAATCCTCCCTGTTTGATCTGCCGCCCACATTCTTCCCGCACAACATACTTCTAAATGGCAAGTTGCAACCTGTGCTCGGTTTGGCCAGCAGAGCGGGTGCCTTCCTAGTGCTTCTCTGCTAAGAAATAACCTGTTGGCAACAGGAACTGAATGATTACCATGGAACAGGCAGTCAAAAATGCACAGGGAGCAGGGCCCTCTGGTACATGGATTGTGTATACCCCAGATAGACCCTTCAAAACAGTCAGACTGCAGCTCTACAATCGGTCACATCACCTGGCATTTCTACCGCCATTTTTTTCCTGTAGGACTCCCATGGGCTTCGCAAACGCTACATACTAGGGATGTGAAGGTTTAACCAGTTAATTGGTTAAAGTTAACCAGCAGGCAGGGGCTGCTCTGGCTGGCCAGTATATTGGGTGGAGGTGCTCTAGCCCAGCGGGGGATGGGAGGCATGCCTTTAATCAGTTAACTGGTTAAATAATGTGGTTAACCAGTTAGCCAATTAAATGGGATTTAACATCTCTACTACATACACTGTCCCTGGAACCAATGGGGGGGGGAGGGGGTTGGGGAGATCAGTGACCTAAAGCTCCCAGCACACAGCTAGAGCGGGATAGGGCTGAGCACCTATGGAGTGCTAGAAGGGAGTCAGAAAATGTGTCCTTGTGCCCGTCTCCTTTATGTGCACCCAGACATTGACCAGGACAAATCTAGCCCTGCAATAAGGCGAGTCTCACACCTGAAGGATGCAGAGTTGAGCGGACTCTGCTGGGATTTGAACTTGTGAATTCGTGTGTTCCAAAATAAGTGCTTAGTGACCGAGCAGTTCCCTCTCCAGCTTATGGTATTCCATTCCTCCCCCACAAGGGGGCACTGTCACAGAGAGAACACATCTGTGTGTATCTGCTATTCCGGATCTACAGCAAGTTTGGGTACAGTTCCCCCTGATTCATCTTAAAATGGCAATATTACTCAATCACATGGTGTGTTGCAGAAAAGGATCCATCTGGGAAGGCGTTAACAGGGGTTGGGGCACAGGGGATGTGAACAGTCGGCTGAGACAGCAGAGTTAAGACAATGCAGCCTGAATAAAACAAACCTGTGTCTGAGAATTCAGAAGATGCATGTTAAACCACAATTGTGGAAAAGTCACCAGCCCCAGAACATTAAATTCCATCACTTGTGATTGCACAGGCCTTGTAATTAGGGGTCGCTCAGAGAGATTTCCAACTTGCAGAGCTGATTAATATAGTCTGACAAAAAGTGCCAGTGCAGGAGGAAACGCGACTCCATTGCCATCACAGAGCTGGCTCCAGAAGCACATGCAACAATTTGCTCCCTAACTTGACCCCAGCAGCTCCTCAGCCCAGGAAATTTAGCCTTGGAGGGGCAGCATGGGGCAAGGCAGAGGTGAGACTCTCCATTCCTTGTGTGTAGAGTCTTCCCAGTGTGGCAGGGTCAGACCCACTCCTGGATCCCAGACCCCTGCTCTCTCCGTAACTCCACAGCCTCACTTGCCCTTTCCAGCATTTTGGAGGTTCTGCCCTTTGGCTAGACAGGTGCTGGGGCCAACACCCTGGTGAGCCGGGCTGAGTAACTAGTCCTCCTCAGTCACCAGCCAGGCTCTCAGACAGCTTGGGGAAGGAAGACCAAACACTCCCGGTCAGAGCCCCTTACCTTCCCCGTCTCTTCTGGCAGTGCTGACCCACTGTTTTTCACCCTCTAGCTCTCCCTTCCCTCTGCTTCCATACTCCTCTTCCATGCTCTCCTGCCCTCCCCCACAGGGAAGGCTTTTAAAAAGGTCCCGTGGCAGCCTGAAGGCAGCTCACCTGGCCTTTAATTGATTTATAGCAGCCATGTCTCAGCTGCCCATGATTAGCCAGAGTCCTTGCTATTTTTCAGAGCTGCCTCTCTCCCCTTCCATCCAGCCCTTTACCCTGCCCTGTCCCACTGCTGTGTACAAAAGCACATACTTAAATAAATGATAAATAATAAAAAGGGCATTACACAGCAGTTCTCAGGAGCTGCCAAGTCCCAGCGTAATCAAACACAGTTGGAGAAGGTAACATCACCCCTTGCTCAAATCTTTCCCAGCCTCTTTTGGGGCCGTAGTGCTGTGCAGAGTTCTGCTTTACTCTTGTAAACACCTGTTTACATCTATTCTGACTTCCTTACTTTGATCAATGCCGAGTTAGCCACAGTAGGATTTTCACACTCCTTTGAGCTTATTCCCAGGGTTAGGGATTTTCACAATCAAATGAACTCTGTGCCTGGGTATTTGGAACGTGGACTCACCTTTCTCTTTTTCATTGGCACGATGGTTACGGTTTCCAGTGTTTTTGTTGTTGCACCGTTCCGCTTTCTCAGAGCTGATTAAAGAACAGTCATTCCTGCATCACGGTAGCTATACCAACAACTAATTCTGCATGTTTCCACCTGATAGAGGAGATTGGCAGTGAGATAAAGAGAAATTCCATGTGCTACACACCATTCCCCACTATTCTTTGGCTCTGGCAATTACACAAACTGCTGTCTCAGTAAGAAATGTGCATGCCCTGTGTTGCCCAGGATATGAAGAACTTAATATACCTTGAATGGGTTATACCTTGACTTCAGCAAAGCTTTTGATATGGTTTCCCACAGTATTCTTGCCAGCAAGTTAAAGAAGTGTGGATTGGATAAATGGACTATAAGGTAGATAGAAAGCTGGCTAGATCATTGAGCTCAATGGGTAGTGATAAATGGCTCTACGTCTGGTTGGTGATTGGTATCAAGTAGAGTGCCCCTCGGGTTGGTTCTGGGCCCATTTTGTTGAACATCTTTATTAATTAACCGGATAAATGGATGGATTTCACCCTCCGCAAGTTCAGAGATGACATTAAGCTAGGGAGAAGAGGTAGAAACATCGGAGATAGGGGTAGGGTCCAGAGTGACCTAGACAAATTGGAGGGTTGGACCAAAAGAAATCTGATGAGGTTCAACACGGAAGAATCCCAAGCACTGCTACAGGCTGTGGACCAACTGGCTAAGCAGCAGTTCAGCAGAAAAGGACCTGGGGATTATAGTGGATGAGAAGCTGGATATGAATCAACAGTGTGCCTTTGTAGCCAAGAAGGCTAATGGCATATTAGGGTGCATTAGGAGGAGCATTGCCTGCAGATTTAGGGAAGTGATTATTCCCCTTTATTCAGCACTGGTGAGGCCACATCTGGAGTACTGCATCTAATTCTGGGTCCCCCATTACAGAAAGGATGTGGATGCATTGGAGAGAGTCCAGCAGAGGGCAACAAAAATGATTAGGGGCCTGGAGCACATGACCTACAAGGAGAAGCTGAGGGATTTGGGCTTATTTAGTCTGCAGAGAGAAAAGGGATTTGAAGGGGGGTTCCAAAGAGGATGGGGAGAGGCTGTTCTCAGTAGTGACAGATGGCAGAACGAGGAGCAGTGGTCTCAAGTTGCAGTGGGGGAGGTCTAGGTTGGGTATGAGGAAAAAACTATTTCCCTAGGAGGGTGGTGAAGCACTGGAATGGGTTACCTAGGGAGGGGGTGGAAACTCCAACCCTAGAGGTTTTTAAGTCCCAACTTGACAAGCCCTGGCCGGGAGGATTTAGTTGGGGTTGGTTCTGCTTTAGCAAGGGGTTGGACTCAATGCCCTCCTGAGGTCTCTTCCAACCCTAGTATTCTATGAACTAAAGCCATTGTTGATATCTTCTCTAGAGATGATGCTTCCCACTGATGTCTCTCCTTCTGCAATCCGAAACTACTGGATGGACAACTAGCTACCTAATATCCTCCTTGCAAGAATGCATGTTTCCAGGTTTTATACTGCTGCCTTCAGGTCTTGCCAATAGCATTAGAAGGCACTTAAGGTAAACCAAAGGCAGTGACCTGTCCTTAAAACTGCGGGTTGGCCAAGCTGCCCATGTTACCCATCTCAGTCCCATCTGATTGTAAACTAGATGTTAATCGTGCACATTGTGGAGGTAGGCCACCTCTTCTTATCTGACAGGTGCCTGGTAAATAATGTCAGACCCGCCTTAGTTCAGAAATCCATTCTTTGGAACCCTGGCTTGGAGATGTCTGCTAGACTCTTTGGGCTGTGTCTACATTGGCCCCTATTCCGTAATAGGGATGCAAATGTAGCACTTTGGAATAGGCAAATCTGCGGGGGATTTAAATATCCCCCGCGGCATTTGCATTAACATGGCTGCCGCTTTTTTCCGGCTTGTAGATAAGCCGGAGAAAAGCGCCAGTCTGGACGCGATCCTCCGGAAAATAAGCTCTTTTCCGGACCATCATGTCCAGACTGGCGCTTTTCTCCGGCTTATCTACAAGCCGGAAAAAAGCGGCAGCCATGTTAATGCAAATGCCGCGGGGGATATTTAAATCCCCCGCGGATTTGCCTATTCCAAAGTGCTACATTTGTATCCCTATTACGGAATAGGGGCCAATGTAGACACAGCCTTTTAGTGGCTGTCAATTTGGCAAGGCGCAGCAGGCCTGCTAGTATCAATTCTCACACAAGATCATTTTTGTTTGCTCGTAAGCTTCTTTTTTGTTTTGTTTTGTTGTGTTGGACACATAAAAGGGAGGGACAACATGAGTGAGCAAATGATTGCTCCTAGTTCATTTTGCACAGCAAGTGCAAGTTCTACCAAACCCAAAAACCCAACAGCTGAATTACATTGTCGCTTGGAATTTGGGGCCTGTTTTATGTCGTTCTCTATCATGCGTTTGCAAAGCCAATGCCATGAGCAAAAAAACAAACCTAATTAATTTGCATTCAGAAAAGAGTGAAACACAGCTGCAGAGTGCAAGGACAACCTGAAACCGCAAACAGAAAGCCTCTTCCCGCCAAGCTCCTAAGCACAGTGTTTTAGGGACAACTCGGGACTACCCTGGTAAAAGACACTGCCCAAGACTTGGGAAAATTAAGGCCCCTCCCAAAACTGTTGGTCACTAGTGCCCTACAGGGGATGAGGACTGAAGGAAGCGCAACTGGCAGCAGCAGTATCAGTAGCTCTTCAAGCAACATGACCTCGACAGAGCCACATTCTTTGACAGCGCTTAAAATGGTTTCAGAGAAGTGAGGGAGGGGTCTGATCCTCACCCCTCATTGCCCCATTTCCTGGTCCTCCATTCTGAAAATTCCACCCCCGCAAATTTTACCTCATCTCTGCCCCTCCCCACTCTTCATGCAGCTCCAAGGAGTGCCCCCATTCCCATAGCTGGAGGGGGGCTGCAACCAGGTGTCCTCTTCCCCTCTCCGGACTAGGGGTTCCAGGACCAGGAGGTGCTGAGGAGCCATCTTGTTGCTCACAGGAGAGGTCGGGGGTGGGGCTAGGCTCTTCCTGCTCCCTCGTGACAGGTGTCCCGCTCCTGAGGGGGGAGCGCGAGCACTTTATTGCATCCTTGAGTGGCTGCTCTTCCCTCCCCAGCTGAGAGAATGAAGAAACCAGCCAGTCTGAGGCAGGCCTACCGACGAGGGAGGTGGGCAGGGTGCAAGGGGGGGCGGGTACTGCCCTGGGGCCTGATGATTCTAAAGGGTCCAAGATCCCCAGAACCCTGGGCCCTTTAGATCGCTGCAGGAATGATACACGGTGCTCTAAGGGGTTGGGGGGGAAGGAAGTGTGATGTGGTACGCTCCAGGCGGCACTGAGGGCTGGCTGCCCCCACTCTCACCTCTTCCTCCTGAGGCCTAAGCGCCCGCCCCAACATGGCTGTCAGCTTCCCTGGTCTAAGGGGGCTTGGCCCAAGGTGACACAAAAAGGAAAACCCCTTCTTGGCCTGCTCCACCTTGTTCCCTGGGTCTGTGACCCTGCACACGATGCACTGCACTCAGGACCCCCACGAAAACAGCCCATTGGAGCAATGTGTCGTCAAAAAGCAGCCAGGCACCCCCGCTTCTTCCTTCTGGGATCAACACCAGCCCTCACACCCTCTCCTTGCTCTGGCTTGCACCCTCCTCACTGACCCTACCAGAGCAGGGCCTACAGTTTGTTTGCCTGTCGCTTGGATTCTGGTGCGGCGCCAGGTGTGTTGTTACATGTAGAACCGCTACTTATAAGAAATGGCATTAGGGTTGATTTACCTGCACTATGTTCCCAGCAGAAGGCGCAGCAAGACAGGCTGCAGGCAAACTTGCATCAGCAATGGGGAGCCCTCTGTTTTCCTTGGCTCAGACCCCATCCATCCCAGGGAGCAGTGTAAAGTACCTGAAATGGCCACCACACACAGCTGCTCCTAATGACAACTGGGATCCTGGCAGGCTGCACCCTGGACTCCAGAAAGGGACGGTCAGATGAGTCTCCTGGCCCAGCTGCCTCTGGGATTGCTGTAGGTGAGCCAGACCCCAGCGGCTTCCTCCAGATTGGTGGGTGGTCGTATCTGAGAAAGCGTAATAAATGGAATATTTCTTCCCAGGCCCAAACATGTCCCCAAACCTGCACACATTTCCCCTGAGATACATCGGCATTGAGCAACGTTCCCGCCGAAGACTGAAACAAACTGGTGTCCAGTCTACATCTAGCTTTCAATCCAGGCAGACTGGAATCCTGCAGATAAAACCTGTGGCTCAACTCCATCTAAAATCTCAACTAGTCCAAAGGTTTGTCAGAGCTTCTCCTCATCTCTAGCTGTAGGGGGTAGGGAGCAGTTGTCTGATCTCAGTAGCAATTGGGAAGGAAGGCAAAACTCTAATCTCTTGCTGCTGGGGGGCCATCTTTTTGCTGTTTGAACTACGGACGTAAGCAACTAGTCAACTACCCAATAAGCATAGGCTTGTCAGGTAGTCGAGTCACTATTTGACTAGTCACTCCCCCCTCTTGCTGCCTCTGTATCAGAACAGGAGCTGATGGGAGCCAGCTTAAAAGCCAGTTCTCCCAAGCACCATCTCTGTGGCCGGGTGGAAGGATGGGGGGACAGGAGAGGCAGAGCTACAGTGGGAAAATGGTTCGAGTGAGGACTGATGCAGTCCTCACTCACACAGGCTCCGGACTGCTGCACTCCGACATGGCACCTCAGTCCTGACGTGGTAGTCTCTTCTGTCATTTCAACCCAGGTGCTTTTCCCTGTCCCCTCCGGGGAACCGTAACACGACAGGGCTTGAGGCGACAGGCAAAAATCCAGCAGGCGCCTTGCTGAGATGAACAATTTCCGTTTAATAATTGTGGCCTAAACCAAGTTTGAGCTTGGTTCTCCAGAGAACACAGGCAAATAAGCCCCCCCTGCTTTACAGCTAAATGTTGGCTGTGTGGCAGAACAGAGGAGCATGCCAGCTATGCACCTGCAGAGCTGATCTCTATACAAATAAAACATTCACGAGAATCAACACGCTAATTCCCTCCATGAGCAAAATTAAGAGAAAACAGAACTTGCCTAGGTTGTAGATTTTATGGCCTTTTACACTAATTAAACTAATATTTCACAAGCCAATTTCCTCTGTGAAAAGCAGCTTCCTGTTTTCTCTTTCTCCTAGCGCTTTATCACCTATCTGTATCTTGGCTCTGATCGTTATCTAAATGAAGAACTCGAAAGTGACAGGAAGCTAGACAAAGGATCGGAGGCTTTATGGCAAGCAATGAGCGTATTTCTTCTCTGTCTTGGAAGAAGGTCAGAGAAACAAACTCCTGGTGGAAAAACCTGTCTGCAGCCTTTTCTTCATGCAACTGGCAGATAGTACAGACGGCTATTGGCCGCCCTAGAGAGCATTCAAACACATGGGTCTATGTTTCTGTTTACAAATGGCATGGCGATAGAAGGCAGGTTTGCATTTCTGAATGTATCACGACCACGTCATAGAAAGCTCTCCATCCACTTGAAGCAGAGCGCTCAGAGAAAAACCACATGTTCTCGGGCAACAGAAATCCCATATTTGGGCCTCGTCCCTGTAGGGCAGGGCTACTCAACATGTGGCCCCCAGACCACATGCGGTCCATGGCCTGTTTGTTTGCGGCCCGAGATGCAGTTTGGATTTACGTGGCTCAACACATGGCTGGGAGCCGGAACAAAAAAGTAGTCAATATAATGGTCTTCTATTGACATGCATTTTTGTACTTAAATTCCTCGATTGTCATTGCTCATTAAAGATGCTGTGAGATGGGTGGAAATCGGGTAACTATTGCATTTTATTAATATCAGCAGACCTGACTTAAATGGGGCCTGTGTGTTGCGTAGTCTTGCCTTAATCTTTGTATTCATGTCCATCAAAGTGATAGAAGCTATTTGCATATACAGGGCTTGCCAGCCGCGTGGTTCTGCGCACTGCACGTGCGCAGATCGCGTGGTGCCGGCTGTGCCGGCTTGTAATCTACTCGCCATGGGCAAGTAGATTACATGATTTGTCGAGCCCTGTGCATATATATTTGTACTATACGCACCCACACTTAAGTTGCGGCCCTCGGGATGTGCTTGGAGTATCACTGTGGCCCCCGGGGCTTCCCAAGTAGAATAGCCCTGCTGTAGGGTTTATCCTCCACAACCTGTAGCAAGCGGGAAGCACAACTTGGACTAAGTTCCATGTCAGACAGAGAATTTTAAAAAAGGGAGTCAGAGCAAGTGTCCCCAGCTGGAGAAAACCACCTTCAGAAGTCACTGATTTTCCCCTGCAAGATACTACATGGTTTAACTAGAAAAGCTGCTTGAAACACGCAACTTTAACTTCCCTTTTGATTTTAGTCACAACTGCTGCCCCTTTTGCCCCATGCAAACTCAGGTAACAGGGTACTTTATCCTCTGTCATGGCCACAAACGTGATGGTGAGTCTGTGGCAACACAAGTCCCTTAACCTCAAAATCAGACACACTGTGGAAAAGCATCCTTCTCTCTTCTGTTTATAACCAGGCAACTAGCTCTACACAGCAATTTTTCAATAGTAAAGATGTATTGAAACTTTTCTCGGATCACTTTTCTCGGGCACATACTGGCATAAGTTCAGCAATTTGACCTAGATCACATAGGGCCCATTTGCCAGAAAAGTGAAATATCCACAGCTCCCATTAACTTGAATTGGAGTCATGGAGCTCAGCCCAAAGACCAGAAGGGTATGTCTACACAGCAAAAGAAAGCCTGCATCTGGCATGTGTCAGCCAACTTGGGCTCACAGGGATATTTCATTGCTGGGAAGACATTCTGGGACTCTCTCACCCTCACCCCTCAATGTCCTACCAAGCAATGAAATAGCCCTGTGAGCTCATGTCAGCTGGGACAGGCCAGCAGCAGGTTTTCCTTCGCTCTGCAGTCGCACCTGAAGAGGTGGGCCCAGGAATTTTCAACGAAAAGCTTTTGTTTTTTTTGTTTTTTTTTAAACCACAATCTCTTCCCCACACCCCCGTTGTTTTGCTGTGTTTTAGGTAGCTTGTACTTGGGGTAACAGAGAATGTTGACTGGATGGTGAAGTCATGTGACAAAGTGCCATGAACACTCACAAAGCCGCTATATTTTAACTTGATTGTAGTCAAATCGCATTGTAACACAGGCTGAGCAAAGCAAAGCAATGTTAGAAGAGCATTAAAAATTCATGCTCTAATCCAGACTCCCTGAGCCATTGTGGGCCATACAGCGTTAGGATCATGTTAACAAGCGGCGTCCACACTTAGGGAAAGACATGTTTTCAAACATGCTTTGGGCTGAGAGTTCAACAAGGAAGAGGTGACAGAGTGCGGCTTCCCCCACTTTGCAAACAGCAGCAGACGTCTTCGCCTGGGCTTGGTGACACAGCACCCCCTTCCACTCTTTCTTTGCTCATGCTTCAATTTACTTTAACCACTGGTTGGACCCCACCCACATCGTGGGTGAAGTCAGTCTCCATTATAGTTACCAGAACCCCTTTTGGCTACAGCTGCGTTTTAACACATCCCTAAATGTATGTGATTTTCCATTTGGCTGCTTATAGCCTAAGTGAAGGTTGCAGAATTTATGCTAGGATTTCCCTGCAGCAGTAAGCTAGACCCAGGTAGACAGAATGCAATTACGCACATTGGAATTCAGTTCAGGTGCAAACCCAAGGTAGCATAACATTATATATGAAGGCTAGACACTAGGGTTAGCTAATAACAGACAAGAGAAGAGATCTGCGTTTGCTTGTAGATGTGCAGCTGCTAGAAGAGTTGTTCTCCCCTTATAACATTCTCTCGCACTCACCTTAAGTAACAGACGCACTCCACTTGCAGACAAAACCTGGCTGCTGTAGTGTAGCTTGGTTTTATTTATGTCCACAAATATTTCAAAAAAATTACAAAATACTCAAATGGAGAGAACACAGAAGTCACGATTTCTGGGTTTCTACTCTGTTTACACTGTGTTATCCCATGGCCAACTACTCATATATACATTAAGCTTCAAGATATATATAAATGTAGCAGTCAGAATGTACACTCTGCTTTAACGGTGCAGTGAAACAAGCTCAACCATGACGACATAGAACAAGAGACGTTTCAGAAACACTAACGCAAAATTAAAAAAAAACCTTCAAAACAGAGGGGAAAAAATAAGATTTCTGAAAGGAAACCAAAAGGTCAGGGTTATATTAACAGGGCAATGAACACCAAGATGGTTCAAAAGCCATTGCAAATAAAGCTGTAGTTAATCACGGGACTGAGATGGATGAATCTCAGTGCTTCTTTGTGGCACAATGTCAGAAACGTACAAAATACTACAGAGCTGCAAAGAAAAACAAGATCTAGCTTTTTGAATAGGGATTGCAAAACAGTACTTTGTTCTTTGGAAAAATGGAAGGAGATTAAAAAAGGACACCATGAAGGAATAAGCATTTTACTTTAAAAAAAAAACCCACACTGAAATAGGGAGGCAGTGTCACGGGTGGTGGTGTTATACCTGCCCTTCCACAATTCCAGACAGTGAGACACTGACTCACTCTAAGGATCTGAAATGGGACTGAAAGAAGAATTGGAATGAAAGGAAAAGAGATGAGATGCAACTGAAACAAGCTTCCTCCCCTGCTACACAGATTAAGCCTGGAACTCCCTGATGCAGGTCTTCATTCATAAACTGGTGCCATTACCTACCCATGAGCGCAGCCAATGAGTAGCAACATGGTAATGTTGGTTTCTGGCCAGTGTGGTGGTGAAGCACCATGCATGCTGTGCCTTGCCACAAGGCTGAATGATTAACTACAAGTTTATCTAACATGGCTCAATACAGTCCTATGACACGACCACCACATATAACAGTCTACAACAGCAGAGCTACAGCCCTCAAAAGTTGAGAGAGAGAATGGAAGAGGTTTGTACCAATAGAAAACATGGCCAGCAAATGCAGATGTTCTCTGGACCTGCCATCCTCTGCCTTATAAAAAAACATGGCTAATGCAGCACTAAGAAAAAAGATGTTTTGGTACGTGTGTATGTGAGGAAGATGTGCCTCTTTGTTCAGACAGCGAGCAAAGCTACTTACAAAAATATATGCCTATTGTTCTACCGTGTGCACCTTCTCCTTTGCCATACATCAGCCATGGTGCACTTGGGGTACACAATAGTTCTTCTTCTAGCCAATCTGGACCAATCAGCATGAACATGCTGTTACTGAACACCTCTGGCTAACCCCACAGTGGTAGGTTCCTTGTTACACACATACTTGTGCCATGTCAGAAAAAAAAAAAAAGGCAACCTTCAGTAAAAGACAGGATAAGTTTAGATGACTGGTGGTTGTGAAAAAACTTTAAATGCATAACTCTGGTCCAACTGTCTAGTCTCTTCCTTTAGGATTATGTAAAACAAAATCCACAGACAGTGGGCCTGGTCCAAAAATTCTGCACATGCCCACACAATCCTGACTTTAAGAGTCTGAGTGACACATCCTCTTTAAAGGAAGCTACTATTTCTTTCAATGTTTGCTGCTACTTGCTAAATCTAAAGAGATAACACAAATTTAGCAAGACTCTTGTTTTAAAAGACAATAGGAGGAGGCAGATTACAGCCAAATTTAACAATAACCTCTATATTAGAGACAGAAAGGAGAGGCCAGTTCCAAGGGACGTCTGTACTGCTGAGAACTCAATAAAAGTCATCTGCAGAATGGAAAGATATAACGATAATGGGAAAAAAATAGAAGAGAAACAGTTATTTGTAACATTATCCCTGCAACTCCCTTTAATGCTTATTGTATCTACCAAATCAAATTTCAAGCATCTGCCCATTTGAAATTATTGACACCCACCATTTCCCTTTATTTAAAGGGATAATTATATATATTTATTTTGTATTAAAAATCAACTCTGTATTCTGTCACTACCAGGATTTGTGATGTTACTGAAAAAAAAAATCAAGATTGTTATGTTTGTAGAGTTTTGTTATTTTTCCTCCCCCACCACCCAAAAAAATTATTTACAGACTTAAAAAGCCATGCTGAAGAACTGAGCTCTCTTTAAAAGTATGAAGATTTCCTACAATGTATTAAAATAAAAGTAATTTTTTTTTATTATTATAGCACTTGGATTCAGAGCTTGTTATGCCACCTACTTGCAATCCTTATTTTTTTTCTGTTTGTAATATATATAGTATAGATGCATTGTCTCTTCACGCACAGTGACTGTCGTGTTGTGAACCTGATTCTAGCACCTACCCCAAAATCAAACAACAAAAAACAACCCCCCCCCCTCCCAAGATTGCAGGGTAGTTCTCTGAGAAATCCAAAGAGTCCTGTATTTTCAATAGGCTTCTGAACAGGTTGTCATGCAGGGAAGCCCACACCAGTCTTGAGAACATCTTCTCTACAAATGAACACTATTTATGCCGGTCAGTCTGTAGCTGTTGGTAAGGGAGGTGGGTGTTTTCTTTTGATTTAAATATATAAAGAAATCTTTATAAGATATTCTTTTGCAGCTCTTATTGTATGTAAAAATGTTCCATTCCTTCCCAAGGACTGGGGTTTCCATAGCCGGCATTACAAATAAATAATTAATTACAACTGTTTGTCACCTTCTTTCTTCAGTCGACTGAAAGAGAAAGAAAATGAGTTTTAGTGGACAGAGAACATGTGTCTCGGTGTCTCCACAATATGTTGCCCTTTGATGCCTCACTGTGAAATGGGTGAAGGTCCAGAGGGGAGAGCGAAGGGGACATGGGTGCAGGAGATCTGATTTCTCTGAACAAATGGAGAACCAGCATGGAAGAACACAGTCAGTCTTGGGAGATGACATACTTAGTTTAATTGGGGTCTTCTCTAAATTAGCAAGACTACCACTTGGAAGCACGTGCCAGCAAACAGTGCAGCTGAACTGGTGCTGATTATGTTTTGCCTCTGTACACACTCGCAGCTAAACCATGTTCAACACCAGCGCAGCTGCTCGTACCATCCCCCTATGTCCATGATTTTCCAGAGCACAGAGAGGGTTTCAGACGCCAAAGCAAGATGGGCATGAGGCTGGCACATGCCATGCTGCTGCTCAGTCATCCTCACTACAAAGCAACACAAAGAGAGGACTTCGCTGGATGCCATAGGCAGGAGATTACCAGCCACCATTGCAAAACAGAAACTAGAAATCTTCCAGTGAAAGAAATGGGGAAAAGAGAGGAGAAAAAACATTGCAATATAGTAATTTTGGTACAGGAGAAACTCTCATGGCCTGTTGAGATCTGCTCAGACATTCACCCAGAATCTGTGTTAGTTATGCTTGCACCAACCGGCATCCATCAGCATTTGGTTCAGCTTTACATGCTGGCGAATTCCTCTTATTTTTGTTCACAGGGGTTTTTTCCTTGCAGGGGAGGAAGTGGGGAAATAGCAACTGTAACGAATGTCACTAAAAGCAAAGGTAATTCTGCAGAGCACACTAGAGCTAGCTTATTCCTTACTCTGGTCTAGTTTCCAAAATATCCCTTCTTCCTGTGACAAAGTGGGAATGTTCTTAATGTTTCCAGTAAATACGGTGTGCGCGCGCTTTGGTTTCCCCTATGTATTACTCAGCTATCTAGGTGGTGGGATAAGAGTGTGTGATCTCTGCAGAGATCCCCAGAGAGCAGGTGTGATTGCCGACTGGTCATGGAAAATGGCCTATAGGCCGTGTCCTGGCAAATGAGGGCGGGATCTCCTCCTCGGCAAGGGACTAGCTGAAGGTGTTGAAGAACAAAGAGACTTAGTGACCTGTTTGCCTGAGAAAGGGACAAAGCCTGAGACAGGGCAGGTGGGAGTGACTGAGCCTGGGCTGGTGGAAACTGGTCAGTTTCCTGTTTTGGGACACGGGGGGGAGGGGGGGGGAAGAGAGCTCAGTGGTTTAAGCATTGGCCTGCTAAACCCAGGGTTATGAGCTCAATCCTTGAGGAGGCCATTTAGGGATCTGGGGCAAAATCTGTCAGGCATAGTACTTGGTCCTGCTGTGAAGGCAGGGGAGAGGACTTGATGACCTCTCAAGGTCCCTTCCAGTTCTAGGAGATAGGCATCTCCATTCATTACCCCAAGATCGATTTTGCTAAATGGTCCTGATTCTGTGCTAACATGATCTGTTCTATGCTGCGTTCTCATCCACTAAGAAACTCGTCTGTTTTACACACTTGCTGAGTGCACAGTGGGGTACACGGCGCCCTTTGGCGACCCGTATGGCATGGCTAGCGGGACGCTCATGGTGCACTGAATGCTCTGAGGCCAGACTCAAGAAATGCTTCTTGCCCTTGTAAGAGTGCACCTGGAGGGGAGACACGCTGCACTAGAGCCCCCCACCACCTCTGCAGAGCGGCTGCAGACCAAGACTGACTCTCCACCCCAAATCAGGTTTTTCTGAAGTTTTATCTCCAAGCTCCTCAAGGTCACACTGATCATGTCTGGGTGGCAGGGAGGGGACCTGTCAGGGGGAAAAGGGCCAGGAAAGTAGTAACAGAGTTTCTAGCTGAATCTCCATTTTATGTCTCACCTGTAATAATCTTCCTGACTCGGTAGGTGCCCACCGTGCATGTGGGGGTGGCCGTGCAACCATTGCTGCTCCATCGCCAATCTCTGCAGCTCTGCTGACTGGGCATGCATGGCCTGCAATTGATGGGCTGCTGACATTGGAGGTGGGATAGCACCAGGCAGGTCTCGTGGATAGGGGGTACCTACAAGAGACATAACTTTACAAACATAATTTCGTCTTTGTTGGCCTGCAAGGTGAGTACAACAGAACATCCTCCCCCACATTCCCATTTCACAGATGGGGAAAACAGATGTGCCGAGCGGTTAAGCATCTTGCTGGAGGTAATGCGGCAAATCAGTGGCAGAACTGGGATTGGGTGCTGATTTCCAGTCCCCGTGCTGTTCTAATCACTATACCACCCCGTGGCTTCCCTAAAGCTGCTATGAGGATTCAGTTCTAGTGGATGCATTAGTAACGGAAGAGGAGGTCTCTCAAAAGTTCAGTTAAAAACAATGATGAAAGCAAAAGCATAAAAATTAAAGCTCCTAGTTTGCTCCACTGCACATTTAGCCCCAGAGGGAAGTGTTAATAGTCTGGATTGAAATGCTGCCTAGAGAAAGGTCAGTGAAGCGTTCTCACCGAAGACCGGGTGTCGGAGCATTTCATGCTCATGGGGTGGCTGCCCTAGCAGTGGGTTGGGGATCGTGCCAGGCGGGTAGGGAAAGCGTGCCAAGTGGGGTCCAGCTGCCAACGGATCCACCAGTGGGTGAACAGGTCCTGCTGAACCTAGAAAAGATGACAAAAAGGAAGGTAACCAACTGCTTGGGGAAGCCTCCCTGGCTGAGGAACAAAAGCTATGATTCCACTTGAGCTCGTGCAGTATCTGACTTAATTGGTGTGTAATTATCTGGAGCTTAGCTCCATCTAACTTGAAGCCCACTTCTCTATCTTCAAGTGTCTGAAGTGATATCTGCTTGTCAAACAGTCTTAATTGTTAAAGTAACAACCCGGGCCTTTCAGTTTCAACAAGGACAAATAAATCTGCCAAGTGATAGGAAAAAAATCAAATGGCAAAACCGCTCAAACATTCATTTTAAGTAGCCTCCTCTTTCACCCTACACACTCTCACGCTAAGACAGGTAAACCAAGATTCTAATGCAAAGCTCAGCTTTTCAGAGTTTTATAAGAAAACTTATCTGTAAATATTTTCTTGCCTTCCTCTAGCAAATAAGTACAAGTCAAAGGATCAGTGACAATCCTCGGGTCAGAAGGACTTAACTACGGAGCAACCTCATAATACTGCTCTGGACAGACAGGAAGCTCTCAAACCCTCCATTCCCCAAAGCAGACAGTGTTTGCTCCAGGGAGCTGCCAGTCTGGTACAAAAGAGAAACGATCACCCCCTTCTTTTTTGTTCCCACTTGGAGGCAATTCCTCTAAAGTCACTTCACTAAGAGGATGAAAACTTCATACTGATGAAACCATGAAAATATTTTATCCATCGGCATGTGGCAAATCCCCTGCACTTAATCCGCTGCAAGTTTGCATGGAGATTGCATATTAGCAGAAAGCATGGGACAGGAACACAATTTGCACCCAGCTGGGAGCTGAACACCGTGGGATGGTCTCCCTTGGCCATTTCAATATCAATCCTCCTCCTCCTGTTTTTAAGCTCATCCCTGTGCAAGCCTGTAAGAACAGTGCAATACGATAACTATGTGAAGGCTGCCCATCACTCAGATTGGCCCCCTGCTTCTCCTTCCTTCCTTCCTTCCTTCCTTCCTTGAGCAGCTAAGTTCTTAATTCAGAAATGGTGCCCCCCCTTCCCTCCCCGGAGCATATTGCTTCAGTGATTCCCTCATTTCAGTGACTCACTCAACAGCATCACTGCCCTCTGTGGGTCACACCAGAGTCTTCCAGCTTGAGTGAGTGGACTGCCCATCGACTTGAGGCAGAGAACATGTTTGTAAAGGCTGGTGTAAACAGCTGGGCCTGCAGGAAACATGAGTGTCCTGGAACAAACATCTGTCAAGTGTCCACCCTGGCCTTCACAAATGTGTTAGCAATCAATTAACTGGAGATAAAAACCGTGTGTAGAAACGTTCTCTCTCAGGCACGTCTTTCTTTTTTAAAAGTGACCATATTCATTACACAAGCGTCCGGAGGTATGAAGTCAACTTCAATCAACCCTATTAATCATCTGCCAAACTTCAGTTCAACCTGTGCCCATCCTGCCCCTTTACAATCCGTAAGACTTGACATTTGGTGCAGTCCATCCTATGCCCTCCAGAGCAAATCAAACACTGTGCAAGTTCCATTTAGTAGTGCACCTATATACTGCATCCAAGCTACCATCTCACAGATACATTTCCATCAAAATACAACTGTGTATCCTTTGCCTTCTTTGATGCGCACTCTGGCTCTTTCTGCAATAGCTCTCAAATTCCCTTCCTAACCCAGGAAACAGAGACATGAGCTATTTTTAATACACACGCTCCACGACTCATTATGCTATATTTGCTTGCACAAGTACATTTGTCCCAGGGACTGTACAGCATGTACTTGAATCGCTTTCACTCCTGACCTTGCTGCTGAATTATTTGGTGCCTTTTTTTAACCTTTCTCCACCAGTTTGCATCAGAAAACGTGGCAATCTTGTTTTGATTACCCATCTTCCCAATCACCCACAGCTCCTCAGCCAAATGAGTGACTTTCCTGTCGCTTCATCTTGACACCTAACAAGATGCTAAGTTATTGCACCAATCATTTCTGGGGCTATAAAAACAACATTTTAGAACTAAGCACAGTCTAACGAGGAAGGCCGCCAAGCTTAGACTGAGGAGCTTTCGGATAACAACAGTGCAAGAACAGCTAAATTTACACGTTAAACATTTAAAGTGAAAGGCTGTCCATAGTGCCAGCGGCGGCAGAGAGCTCAGCCAGAGCTGGAGGTCAATTATCTAAATGAGGGGGGTAGCTAACAGTGCTAGGAAGCCTGTTCACACTCCCACTTTACAGCATCGTAACTTGCTGCACTCACGGTGTGTTTTTTCACACCCGAGTGAGGAAGTTTCAGTGCAGTAAAGTGGTAGTGCAGACATGGCCAAAGCCTATTCCAGTTGCACGAGGCCCAAGAGAGCTCTAGCAGTGCACAAAGGCTGAAGAGGTAAAATCTACCCCCCATGCCCTTTTCACTGATGCTACTACTAAAGACTGCCTGGAACAGCAGCCTCAGCCCCCCTTCCTGTAGCACAGGATATCAGGATAACAAGGATCTGCAGAACCATGCATTTCAAGGGCCCTGTTCCCCTCACCCAATGGAGTTCTGTGTCTCTAAATGGCCACGGCAAAAGTCCCCTTTCTATGGCATGTAGGAGATGCAGAAATAT
This sequence comes from Pelodiscus sinensis, assembly GCF_049634645.1. NCBI lineage: Eukaryota > Metazoa > Chordata > Testudines > Trionychidae > Pelodiscus > Pelodiscus sinensis. The sequence goes on along the minus strand of NC_134733.1, from coordinate 14,086,818 downwards.
CCGCATGTGGCAACTTTGCCTGCACTCTTCAGGCCCTGCACAGAGGCTGAGTTGAAGTGAGGAGGAGGTGCACTACAGGGGCCCTGCAATCTCACATTGCAACATCCAGGCCTGGGTACTCCTCAGTAGAGACTGCCAGTTTCCCTGATCTGTGCAGAGGTTTTGCATTATATTCACGAGATACTAGGACTGCACTGAAACTGGATGTAAAGTATGTACTGGTAAGTGCCAAAGGGGCAGAAGGGTGAAGTGGTAACAACTAACAGATGTCAGATTTGTAGATATGTAGTCAGAACTAGGAAGTTATGGTGTTGACAGTCAAAACAAATAGATGAATGAGAGATAAAGGGATCTGTCAACAAAAGGGCCAGAGGGTAGGTCTACCTTGCAGATCACGTATTTCTGTAGCAGAGGTAGGCACACCCAGCCGAGCTAGCACTGGTAACAGTAGTATAGGTGTGGTGGCATTGACTTCCCAAGGTTCTTGGTGGGCTTGTACTGAGGCAGCAAGTCTGGACTATCATATCTTCATTATTGTAGTCACCTGCACTAGGATGGGTGCCTGCCTGTACCAGAATTACACCTTGGTCTGCGATGCAGACATGCCCAGAGCCTTGGCGCCTTCCCTCTACAGCAGCGGTTCCCAACCTTTTCCAGATGGGGACCCATTTTGACAATTCAGGAAGACTTGGTGACCCAAGGCAATTCAAAAACGGAGGGAGGGCAGGGCCGCCTGGGGAGACACTTGGTGACCCTTTTGAAATGTAATGGCGACCCATATTTGCGTCCCGACTCATAGGTTGGGAAATGCTGCTCTACAGGGATGAGATGAGGGAAGATATGTAACCTCTACCCAAAACCTACCAAGGTAGTAAGCATGTAACTCTCCTTCCTGCCCTCACCCCCAATGCATTCTGGGGTGTGGGTTTTTTCCCCCTTCATCTGAAGCATCAGGGATGGCCATGGCTGTCAACTGGACACTGGAAGGGAGGGCCAGGGCTCAGAGGAGGAACTGTAAATTCTCTCAAGTAGCTGGCTGGGAAGGACGGGCAACAAAAGTGCTGTCAATATGCAAAGTTGCCAAAAGTGAAAAATGGTCAAACCAGCTTTTCTGCCTCCCACTGTCAACATCCCACAGTGCAGTGTTGTGGGCAGGCAGAGTCGACTCCTGGGCATTCCCTCATAGTTCTGTGAGCTCTCCACGCTAAGCAATGTCAAAGCACACAACTGTCTTTCCAGCCCTCTCCCTGCCGCAGTAGATCAGAAGCATTCCAATGATTTGTGGTTTGTTGGCCAAAGGGAGCAGCTCACTCAGTAGTTACATACTTCCAGAAGCTTTGAAAGAGGAGGGGGCGCATGCCCACAGGGCAGCAGAGAACACAAAACACTGAGCACAGCCATCAGGGCAGACTTGGGATACTGGCAGAAGCTAGTTCTCTCAACAAAACAAAACAAAACAAAACAAAACAAAACAAAAAAGAGTCCACACTGGCTCTTTGTCAACAATAAGGGGAGAGAAAAAGACAAAAGTCTCTTGAAGAGATGTGGAAGTTTTTTGTTGCCAAAATTGGGTGTGTGTCTCCCCGGATAAAAGTCACATTGGAGTGAAAACGCTTTCATTGTTTTGTCGCTAAGTTGACTAGACTAGTTGCTTACATCCCTAGTACACAAAGTGCACACATCACACCCTCGACACTTTCCCTCACTATTGTCATTCAATATTTTAGTAACCAACAGTTTTAGATTCACACTCTGGCTGAACAACTCAAACTCTCCAATTTTGCAGCCTGAGACAGCCTGACTAGTGATCCCATCCCTAACTCTCACTGGTGTACACACCAGGCTATGGATGACTAAGCCGGATACACAGGTATACCTGTGTGATCTGACAAGAGCCTGCATTCAGTCTACACTACTGTGCCACTGCCTGGCCTGCACCAGGTTCAGATCAAGAGAGGGAGAATTTTGGACAAGGCCTTAACATGTGAAGCGTGTTACTGGCTGCTGAAAATTTTCCCTGTGCTCAGCAACGAGCTCAACCAATCCCAGTACAGGGAAGCGTGAAATATGTGGGTTTAAAATGCCAAGATTATTACAAGGGAGGCCTGCGTCATCTATACAGAGACAAAATGCCTAAAATACAAAAATAATCCTATTACTTAAACATGGCTGTGCCCCAGCTACATTGTGATGTGGTTTTCCTGTGCCTGTGAGGACAGGAAAAAGCAGGTGTCTGGAAGAGATCAAATACAATTATAACTATTTTTTCATCCAGACGGTACAGAGAAAGCAATGTCACTCCAAGGTGGGGTCACACCTAAATGTCACAACCTTGTATAGACCTGGGTACAGCGGCCATGCCGACATGGCTGGAGGTTATATTTTGCATAGTTCCTGAGCCATGGGATATGACCCCATGATTTGGGCAGATAGCTCATGGACCTGGTGCTATTTGATTAATGAATTGGACAATGGAGTAGAAAGTATGCTCGTAAAATATGTAGATGAGAGGGGTTGCAAGCACGTTAGAGGAACGCATTAAAATTCAGAACAACCTTGACAAATAATCTGAAATCAGTAAAACGAAATTAAATAAAGATTCGTGCAGAGTACTACGCACAGGAAGGAAAAAAAAAATCAAACACTCAACTACAAAACAAGGAGTAACTGGACAGGTGGTAAACTGCAGGTTATAGTTCATCAGAAATTAAGCATGAATTAACTATGTGATCTCTTTGCAAAAAAGCTAATATTCTGAAGTGTATTAGCAGACATGCGGTACGTAAGACATGCCAGGTATTTGTCCTGCTCTACTCAGCGCTAGATTGGGCTCAGCTGGAGTGCCTGTGTCTAATTCTGCACGGTACAATTTAGTAAAGAAGCAGACAAAGTGTAGAGTTTAGAGAAGAACAGCAAAAATGTTTAAAAGATTCAGAAAACCTGACCATTGAGGAAAGGTTAAGAAAACTCGGCGTGTTTAGCCTTGAGAAAAGACCACCAAAGAACAACTTGACAGTCTTAAAATATAAGAAATATGATCTATAGGAGGGGGCCAGCTTTTTATGTCCACTGAAAAGTAGGATAAGAACCAACAGGCTTAATCTGCAGAAAATAAGATCTAGGCTAGATATTAGAAAAACTTTATGGCTCTGGAATAGGCTTCTAAGCCAAGCTGTGGGATCCACATCATGGCAGGTTTTTAGGAACAGGTAAAAGAAATCTATTGGGGATGGTCTAGGTTTACTTAGTCCTGCCTCAGCGCAGGGGACTGGACAACCTCTCAAGGTTCCTTCCAGCCCTGTGATTCTACAATCTCACAGGGAGAGCAGACACCAGCGTCCCTGGAGAACAGCTCCCTGTGCTCACCTTGATGCAGCGGGTCCTGCTGATGGAGGTGCAGATGCGAATGGATATGTGAATGCTGGTGATGGTGAGGCGTCACGTTGAACATCTGGAGCCGTGCCAGTGGGTCATTGGTGAGCGACGCCATCCGCTCGGCATGTATTCTTTCTGCTGCCAGTCTGTCGGGGTAGCTCATTTCAGGCCGTAACTGTGGGCCTGCCAGCGCAAGTCTCTCCCTTTCAAGAGGGTTCAAACCCGGATGGAAGGAAGCAAATGGGTGGGGCCCTGCCGTTGGGGGTATAGTCAGTGCGCCATGCCTAGCAAAATGCTCCATGGGGTTGGTCGCTGGGTGCAGTGCATCTAGTTCAGGTGGCTTCACCTCAAAGCCTGGTTTCATCCTCTCTCGCAACTCCCTTTCCCTGATCTCCCGCTCCCGGATTTCCCGCTCCCGGAGCTCCCGTTCCCGAATGGTGGGGTCCACGTTATAGAGGCCGGGCATGTGGTAGGCCAGAAGTGGGTCGGCGGGGTTCAGGGGAACAAAGAAGGGGTGGTTGCGGTTTGTCGGGGACATCACGTGAGGACGGGCGTACTCGCTGAGAGTCCGTAACGCAGGTGTGTCTGGACCTATGTAAGGTGGAACAGCAGCGATGGTTGTGGGTGGAGGTTCAAAGGATGGTCTCATGTGAGCTGGCCCGCTGAGTGGCGGTTCCCCTAGGCGACCTTCATGGGAAGAGCTGGACACTTTCTGCTGCAGAGAATGTGAGGGGAAGGGAAGAGATTTTAGTACAAATCAGGCTGAAAAAGTTGCAGGCACATTCCCCCTTTCCCTGCATGTCACTATGGGGATAACCCTACACCTCTGCCACCGATAGATACTAGGCCTCGTCCAGGGCGTTCTCTTCTCGCGTGGGGAAAATTCCTTCTCTCCTCCCCTGCAGGCCACTGAGCTCAATACTGGCACCACACTTCAGAGGTCTAACAGCTGCAGCTCTTACACCCCACTCTGGGGCATAGCTGCTAGGGAATCGTAGCCAGGGGCCCACAGCTTTCGCCCCAAAGCCTCCCCCAACATGCACTACGATTGAACAAACTGCATCGCATGGGCAGGGGGAGGCTCTCGCCTCCTGCACTAGGTCTCAACATCCTGCTCCCAGCACTGGTGCAAAGGCCACGCAACAGTTCTGGGCAAGGACGGGATTCACCCCAGTGTCATCATCTATGGAATCCTGCCTCCAAATACAGCTTATGTGTAAATATCAACTTCAGTATCAGCTTCAGAGTCAGACATTGCTCCTATTGGAGGAGGACTACATTCTGCCTTTCCAGGTGCGGGGGACTGGAAGAGTGTAGGCATCTTCCACTGCAAACTATTGCAAACCTTCTTTTTTAAAAAGTTTGGTTAAAAACAATTAAAAAAAAGACTGTAGTGCAGTGTTTTTCAATTAAAACAGGAAGGCAGTATTGTCACATGGCCATTATGACCAGTCTCTCTGCCTATGCCACAGCTCTTAAATTCCAAGTAAATTAAAAAAAACCAAAAACTTAGAAATTAGCATAAAAGTTTGAATTAGAGAGTTGGGGCGTCCCGAAGAAAATTAGGTGTTCTTCAGTCAAATCCACTTCAAGGGTACAATACCTTCACCCCACCCCTTTCAGGGAGCTCCCTGAAATGGTACATCATGCAGCAGGTAAAGGACACTCAAAGTACACTCAGGCATTCTGTGCCTACAGCACAAACGGAAGCAATAATATTCACCAATAGATATTTACTGTTCTTTGACACTTTGGTATCGCTTAACCTGCTGTTCCACTGAGGGGAGGTCTGGAGCAAGGGGCAGGGCCAGTGTAGGACGGGACAGGTATAAGCTAGATATGGCACGCTCATAACCCAAAACATTTCCTTGCAACTGATGTTCCCTCAAATTGTTTCCATTCATGTGCAGAATAATTTTATGTGCACTGCAGCATGTGTGAATGCGCACCACCAGTAGAAACAGAAAACCTGGCTGTGGGCACTCTGCTAATCAGCTGGGTGGCATTGGAAACTCTACCGAGTGGAGGCACAAGTGCTCAGCTAAAAGGGAACATTGCTTGCAGACCTTTCCACTGCGCCCGTGCTTTGCATGCACCTGTCTTCCCCTTCCATGCCATGCTTGTGTCTGGAATAAGCTCTGATGGAGATTTGCAAAGGCATCCCCAACGTCTTACAGTCACTATTTAATACAGATATGAACACATCTTGCATAGCAGGTTGATAAACCTACCGCTGCTCTTTCTGCTTCTCTTTCCCGCTCCCGCTCTCTCTCCCTCTCTTTCTCCTTCTCTTTCTCTCTTTCCCTCTCCTCTCTTGCTTTCTGCTCCGCCTCCCTCTTGGCCTTCTCAATTGCCTCCTCCCTCTTCTTGGCCAGCTTGGATCCTGCCAGAGGCATGAAGTACAGGTCTGTCCTTGCGCAGGAGTTGTAGCCACGGTCCAGGTGCTTATAGAACCTGAAAGAGAAAATAGAGTTAGAGGCTTGGGCAGTGGCAGATTAGCCACTGGACCAATGAGGTCCCAACTGGGGGGCCCCTGGAAAAATGGGCACCCACACGCCCTAAGCTACTTACCTGGCACTTCTGCTGGGAAGTGGGGTCAGGCCATTGGGGCTTCACCCACTCTGCCTGCCCAGCACGCCGCTGGGGAGTGAGGGAAGCCCCTGCACCCTGAGGCCACTGTCTTGCCAGAAGCTCTCAGGAGTGTGAGGGACTCCGGGCAGAAGAAGTGGGAAAGGGCTACCCCTTGCTCTTGCCCAGGACCCTAAAAACCTCTAATCCACCTCTGGGCCTGGGAAAGACCAAGAGTCTGTGATCTGACAGCTTCACATCAAAGGAGAATTATACAAGACTTGGGGTTCACATTACCAGGTACTGCACTGAGAACCAGGGAAACTAACTTTAACTGTGGTGTTGTGTCTCCACAGGCTGGCCTTCCAGTGCAGTGGTTCTCAAACTTTTTGGCCAGTTGCCAATGTAAACCTTTCCGTGGACTGCCAGTTGCTAATGGAAACTCGCTGTTAATCACATAATGACGCCCAAGCCATTTTGCTAGTGCTGCAGCTGGGGAGAATGGTTTAACCAGTAAGAAAGGAAATATTAATTGAAATTATTAAACAGATTAAACACTTAACTTTATCATGTTAGTTTATCAAACCTCATTTAAATTAAAGTAAAATATGTATTTATGTCCCACACAAAGGTCCCATGTTTTCTTTATTTATGGTAGGAGCAGGGAACCTTTTTTGGGTCAGGGGCCATTGACTCTCAGAAAAAAGAAAAAAAAAAAACAGCCCTCACTGATGTGACCCCTCCCCTCCAAACTGAGACACTTCACTCCTCTGAGGCTCCAGCCCCACCAGGGGAGGAACAGGGAGGACTGACGTTCAGGGCTTCCCATAGGCCAGATTTACTTTTCTGGGGTTCCAAGGTTAGTGAACCCGCCCCAGGCTCTGGAGTTGGGACAAAAATGAGGAGTTGAAAATGCGGGATAGGGCTGCCAGCAAGAGGGAAAGAGGTGCAGGATCTGAGGAGGAGGTAGGGTGTAGGAGGGGGTGAAGTCTGGATGGGAGGTAGGGTGCAGGTGCAGGCTGGGAGTAGGGTGTCTGGAAAGGAGGAAGGGTGCAGGAGCAAGGGTGGATACAGGAGCAGGCTTCTGGGGTTCCAGGGTTAGTGGACACCCCCCCCACAACCCCCGGCTCTGGGGTTGGGACAAAAATGAGGAGTTGAGAATGAGGGACAGGGCTTCCAGCAAGAGGTGCAGGATCTGGGCAGGAGGTGGTGCCTGGCCAGGGGGAAGGGTGCAGGAGCAGGCTGGAGGTGCGGGGTCTCGGCAGGGGTGCGTGTGTATGAGTGGCCTGGGGTGCAAGGGTCTGGGCACTTAGTTGACTTTGCGCCTCATGCCGCTTCCAGGCTCTGCCTCCCGCTGCTCCAAAGGGACTCCAGTCCAAAGCCTCTAGGCAGCATGCCTGCGCGCTGCTCAGCCAGGGGAGAGGAAGGAGAAGGGGGAGTGCTGCTTCCCTGTGAGCTGGATCAGGCAAGTGAGGCTCAGAGCTTTCTCTCCCCTCTCAGCCCCCCAAGCAGGAAGCTGCCACTGGTGCTCCAATCTCGCAGGGGAGGGAGGATGAGGCTTGAGTGCCAGCACTGGCTCCCCACTGCCAGGGGAAGGCGAGGGGCTGAGCTCAAGCTGCAGGACCACCTGGACTGCAGTTTGAGAACTACTGTGCAGAGGGATCTCTCTCAGATGGTACCTGCAATATCAGTCTGAATACTATGGCTGCACCTGGGCTGGATAAGGGGCTTTCATTCCCTGAAAAATGGTGCCAGAGTTAGGGGAGATTTCCCAAGACACAAGTGGGAGAGACACACCCAATGCCCACACTGCCCAACTCCCCTTTGTATCTTTGGAAACCTGCCCTGAAAGCTTCATCCACGCAACTGAAAGAGCCACGTTTATTAGCACAAAAACATGCTGCAAGCTGGAGACTGAATATTAGAGGGCAAAGTAGAAAACCCTGCAGAAACGAACGGGATTCTGTGCTGTGTCAGGAGAGCAGTAAGCTTTGGGGGGAAACGTGCTTAATTCCTGAGTTCCTGTCATGCAGTTCATAGGACTCTGCTGCAAGTTTAGAGGGAAAGGGGCACAGGTTCTTACCTACAAGTGATTTATAACTTGAATGTTGGGTTCTGTAGACTATGCTAGTAACAACTGTTCCAACAGATGCTAGCACGATTTCAACCAGTGTGGACTCACTCAGACAACCATCCTATTGCACAAGTGGCTGGCAAACAGAGGCTGTAGTGGACCTAATTCCCAATTCCACAGTGGTCAAGTCTATAATACTCAATCCCTGCTGGCTACGCCAGCCAGCAAACGGTGAAACTCTGAACGCAGCCATGTCAATGGCAGAGCATCGAATGAAAAATTTGCCAACACCCACTCTCCATACCTGGCTGATTGACTGGCATGACTTGGTGTGTCCACCACAGTAGGCTCAGGTGATGGGCTTCTGGGTGGAGGAGGTGGGCTTTCCGGTTCCTCCGTCTCATCGGGAGCCTCCTCTTTGATCTGAATAGGTGGTATCGCGCAGGATGTCACCACTGGAACGTTTCCACTGGAAGCCGCAGAGGTGGGGACAGATGTCTGAGACGGGACACCAGGCACGGAAGGTGGCGTAGAAGTGGAGGGGCAAGATGGAGGGGTGATGGAAGGTGGGCCCCCAGGGACAAATGGATGCTGAGAAAAGGGTGCCTGGGAGGATACCTGATGGAGACTGGATGGGGGGTGGCTCGCCGCTGCTGGAAGATTCTGACTCTGAGTCAGGACTGGAGGCTGGGCTGGAGAAGACTGCAGCGGCTGACTCTGAGGCATCAGCTGCAAGGGAGGAGGGTGTGCTGAAGGAGGGTGATGAGTAGAAAGGGAGCTCAGAGGCTTCAGAGCAGGTGGTGGTGGCAGGTTGGAGTTCATGGAGAATGGAGAAGGCCCAGAGAGGTGGGGAGGGTGCTTGTGGGCCTGTGGAGTAGGAAGCTGAGGGATTGGGGTAGTAGGAGGGGGTTTGATATGAGGCATAGCCATGGGTGCAGGAGGCAGGGGCTGTTCCCGGGGGGGCTGAGGTTGCTGGAGTGGAGCCTGAGCTTGCAGGGCAGGCTGCGCTGCTTGAACCTGCAGAGCAGCATGAGGGTGAGCAGTAGCCTGCGTCTGAAGGGGAACCTGAGACTGAGAAGGCTGTGAGGGGAGAGGGAAGGGCTGAGGTGGTACCGGATGAGGCAGGAGGGGCTGGGCCTGCAGGTTGTGAGGGACAGGCTGGACCTGGCCATGAAGCGGAGGCTGTGAATGTGGCTGTGATGAGGCAGGACCCTGGGGCTGACTCTGAGGCACAGTCAAAGGCTGAAGTGGTGGGTGCGGTGAAGGGAGTCTCTGAGGGTGTAAAGCAGGGGCCTGTTGGATGTGCGAGTGAGGTGGTGGTGGTGGGGGGGGCTGGCTGGGAGGCTGAGACACTGATGGAGAAACCTGTAGGGGCGCTGTCGGGGTGCTGGAGGCTGCTGGTAACGGAGTTGGTAACTGTGCTGATACGGGCGGGGTAGAAGGTGGAGCCTGGGCAGGGACATTCTGTGCCTGGAGCACTTGAGGTTGTGCCTGCAGCATTTGCTGCTGGGCAGACGAATCTGAGTCACTTTCATTGTCCTGGGGGCTGGGGATACTGGGTGAAGTGCTTCGGTTGTCCTGGTCAATGTCCTTTGGATCGCTGCTCCCGTCGTCATTGACGCTGCGACTGTCTGAGCTTTCGCCCTCGCCCTCTCCCTCCGAAGGAGAGTCTGGCCTGCTGATCTCCTGTTGACATGGGGGAAAGATCTCTGTCATCACTGATGTGGCTAAAGTGAGCTACCTGCTCCCACTGGCACCTCCAGCCTAACTCCAGACACCCCTCGTTACAGGCCACCTTGCAGCACAGCCTCCCCAGAGCTTTCAGCGTAAGTAAACCCTGTGGAACAGTGGATGCCAGCATGGAAGACTGAGGTCTAGAAATCCTAGATGCCATGGTAGGGGGTAAACCTGGCCAATTACAAATGGACTAAATACCATGCACTAAATCGACAATCACAGATTTAACGGGTTTAACATTTGTTCAGTTACATTGCGCTCTGTTAGGGCTACTGCAGCCAAGGACTCGTGAATTTTAGACCTATGTGAAGAGGACTTTCCTTTTGCTGTATGCGTGATGGGGCGTCTGCCCCACACAGGCCCTTTAAGGTTAAAACCCAGCCCTGGGAGAGGGCGTCCCGCAAAGCCCAAAGCTGAGGCTGATATTGCCAATTAGGGCCCAGCTGTGGGCTGTATAAGTAAGGGCTCCAGGAGAGCAGAAAGGAAACACTCTTGCTGGGGAGCAGGGGGGATCTGGCTGGAGGGAAGCTAGAGGCTTCCTGAGACAGGGCAGGGCAGTGCAGCGAAAAGGCAGGCAGAGCTGGAGTGCTCTGGCCTGACCCCACTCCCAGGCTGCAAGGCCTGAGGCAAGGCCTGAGGGTTCTAGGGCTGCAGGGGGGCACACCCCCCCTTGCCAATGATGAATGACCATTCCAGACTGCAGTTTGCCCCTCAGGCAGGGACTAGATGAAGACTGGCAGCGGGTTACTGAGGCAAAGTGGATATAGGGGAATTGGGGGTTCCGCAGGAGGGGAGGACCCCACAGTGCAGAGACAGGACTCCCGATCCCCGGAAGGGGGCCGAGAGATACTGGAGTGGGCACTGCCAGAGGACAGTGTCCCGAAGGGGACACTCTGGTCCGGGAATGACATGGGTCCAGAATGGAGAGCGTGCAGTGAGGACACAGGGACACCTGCCAGAGGGAGGCGCCCTGCTTCCAAGCTAATTCCCAATGCTACCTGCAGAAGGCACCGTGGCGGTGAGTGTCCACCCTATGACAGTATGTTACTGAGAGATGCCAAGAAGAGAAAAAATTGGCATTGAAATAAAATGTGGACATGGGTTAAAGAAAAAAAGCTAAAATCAAACTGTGCTTGAACCCTAGAGATATTAATGCGAAGGAGGCCTGGGCGTTGGTGCCTACCCACATCCTTCCCTGGCTCTCCCTGCAGCAGGAATGCATCAAGAAGTGGGTTGCTTCCAGCCACAGATTCAATTAGAATGTGCTGTTCTGGCACTTTGAAGCTGTTCTAATCCATGTTACGTTTCTGGTTTGTTGTGGGATTTGGATTTTAGATTCTCTCTGCCCTGGAGGGAGGGGGAGCAGATGATTTTAGCCCCCAGTGGTGTGCACATCCCGATCAGAGGGGAACAGGCAGGACTGTTGCTCTGCTACAGGGACTCACTTGTGTTTTGGATTTTTTGACATTGGTTCTCTCAGGTTCCTCGGTGTCTGAGGCTGTCTTTTCCCGCTGGCGCTTGGAACTCTTGAGAGGAGAAGATGCCTCTTCTTTTATCTTCTACCATAAAAGAAACAGACAGAAGCAGTTTGTTAGCGAAGTTAAGTGATGCTAAATGGAGCACTTACTCATACGGAGAGACTTCATACTGACACGAGCAACACAGGAGAGTTCCTATGGCGAAGGAAAACTTATCAGAGGTTGATTTAGTGAGTATTTAATGGCAATCCAATATGCCTCATCCCCCAGTTTGAAGAGGAGGGGAGGCATCTGGTTCTGGAGCTGCTGAGGCACTTCCCATCTGCTAGAAGCTGTTCCCAGTAGGCATGCATGGCCAAATTTAACTCAGGGCCCAGAATGGAGTTATGGTTTTGCCGCTGGGAACAGCAAGTTAGGAGACAGCTTGTAAGCAAATCCCTCACAGCATTCAGTATATAGGTGGGAGTAAGTGGACAACCCAAATGCAACCTTTATCAAGGCATTATTATTTAAATCTCAGATTTCTAATTAGGAATATTTTTAAAGGGAAATTGCTGATCCTAAGCCCTAGATTTGTTAAGGCTTAAATGTCAGAAGAAGTCCCATACAAACTGTCTCACTGGATCAGACCCAAGATCTGTCTAATCCAATGTTCTCTGTCTATCCTGGCCAGCACCAGAATCTTCAGAGGATGGTGCATGAACCCTGCAGCAGAGAAATGTAGGATAATTGGTGCCCCCATAAAAGTCTCATTCTAGCCCCATGTAGTTAGAGACTAGGTAATGCCTGGAAATGTGAATTCTCATATCCTTTCCAACACTTTTGTTAGCATGAGCTGTAATAGTCAATATTCATCTTCTTCTCAGAAATGTTTGTTCTCTTGGAATCTGGCTAAAGTTCTCAGTGTCAATATCATATGGCAATGAGTTCCACCGTCTGATTACCAAGTATGAAAAATATTTCATCGGTTTTCAACCTCCCACTTTTCAATTTAATTCCACTTTTCAATTTAATTTCACTGACTGCTCCCAAAGTTTGTGTGTTATGAGGCAAGAACAGATGTTCCCGCACCTACCTTCTCTAGATTATCAATTACGTTATGTACTTCTATCCTGCCCTTTCTCCTTTCTAAATCATAATCTTTCAACCTCTCTCTAAGATTTTTTGTGTCATTCCTGTCGGCCTACTCTGAATTCCCTCTAATTCTGCAATGTTCTTTTGAGACAGGGTGACATTTCAGATGAGGAAGCATCATTGATTCATATAATGGCATTAGATTTATGGTATGATTCTGCATCCCATTCCTTAAGTCTAATAACACAGTTTGTTTCCTGAGTGCAGCAGTCCATTGACCAGAGATCTTCAAAGTGCTGTCTAAATTAATGCCCAAGCCCCTTTTCTGAGTTGACATGCTTAATTAAGAACTCTAAGGTGCATGACTGCTTCATATTCTCTCTCCAGTAGTACATTATTTTGCAATCGACAACACTGAATTTCAGCTATCATTGTGTTGCTTGTTCACCTGGTGGGGTTAGTCCATTTGAAGTTCCTCGCACTCTTCTCTGGACTTGACTTTGTACCTCCTGCAAATTTTGCCACCTTTTCCTCTCACTCACTTTTCTAGACTCCAGATAAATATGGTAAACACCACCAGTCCCAGAACCTGAAGTCACTCTGCTGTCAACCTTCTGCCATGATGAAAACTGACCACTTATGTCTTCTCTGTTGTGTGTCTGCCAGTTTTCAGTTCATCAAGATGTCCCATGCTTCTTTGCCCTATGCCTATTTTGTTTCTTTAGTAACTTCTTGTGAAGGTCTTTATATGCCTACTGAAAGTCTAAAATGACAGAGGTGTGGATATGCTTTCAGAAAAACAGTACCACAGGAAAACTGAGGTGCAGACCAGTCACTTCTTTAGTATATGCAGTTTGTGTATTTATGAAAAAAATTCCTCTAATCACCATCATGCCTGTATATGTATATACAGAACAGCTCTGAGCACCTGAACAAAGGACCTGCCACATCTACCTTGCTGTACATGTAGAAAGAAAAAAATCCCAGGTCAACCCCAAGTCTCTGACTTGCTCTGAAGTTCCTAAGCTGAACTCTCTGAATTGAAAACAGTCCAGATCCTGAACCAAGAACAATGAATCTCAAGCCACTTTTACCTTGGTGGATTTCTTCACAGAATCTGCTTTGCTGTCATTACTGGAGGTGCTGGCAGCACTTGGAGAGTTGCGGCCACTGGATCTGATGTCTTCGTTAGTGGGCGAGGCTCTACCATCGGGGCTGGCTGGCTGCTTTTTACGGCCACTACGTAGTGTAGACATCTATCAATTTTACACAAATAAAGAGCATATAAACAAACAAGGATTCTCCCAAACCTTTTGCTTTTCCCCCGATTACTGGAAAGACGCAAGCTCCAGCTCAGTGCCTGAGAAATGGAAAACCAAGAGCATTAAATGATTTTACAATCTCTTCTGGAAGGCTCATCTGGCCTTAAAATGAAAGGAGACAAATACTTAAGTGCTGCTTATTGTATTAAGTAGTGTCTGCTGGAAATGAGAACATTAGAAAGATGTTCCCACAGCTGCTGTTCACATGCTAGGCATCTCTTTTGGGAGACTGGGGGAGGGGGAAAGAGAACTTCCCTGCCCCCAATGTTCCATCTTTAATAAAAAAAAAATCTGCTGGCATAAGCCAAGATGGATATGAAAATGACCTAGAGAAATAAGGCATTCAAGGCAGCACAGAGCAGTTCCTAAAACCACTAACAGCTTCAATGTGTTTTTGCTGTGCAATGAGAAACACGTAGATTATGCAGCAATAATTAACGCCGTTTCATCTGTTCCTCCTAATTTAGCAGCTGTTGGGATGACTGGCTACCATAAAAATAATGAAGCCAACTTGAGCTGACCGCAGAACCTGACAAGGTGTTTGGCAGCAACGACAACATTAACGTGACCAGGCAGGCGAGAGAGGAGGCTGGTGTAAAAAGAAACATTTTCAGGTCTGACTAAAACAGTCAATCCAGGTTTACAGATGGCCAGCCCCAAACTAGCTGAAGTTTCCCCTCCAACCAGGTGAGTAGTAATTTGGCTTCCATTTCAATGCTCTTAGCCTATTACTGTGAGGAAAGTCTTTTGGGACAGAATACCATGCTTTTACGTAAAAGACTCTGATAGTTGTAGTTAGGTGATGAGATTTTTAACTTCAGTGATGTGGGGGCAACTTCTGGTAAGCACAAAGAGAAGCAGCATTTAAACTTTATTCTGCACACATGGAATTGCACACGTGTGTCTGTTTTACAGATGGTAGGCATGCCTAAAATGAGATTGGCAGAGAAGAGATTAAAGTAAGGATGTTAAAATGCCTTTAATTAAGGATGTAACTGCTGAAATTTTCAGCAGTTACACGTGGGACAGCAGGCAGCTGCAGTGTAGGGGAGGGAAGAGGAGAATCCCCAGGAGCTGGTGCATGTGGGGAGCTGGCTTTTAAACTGACTACCCATGCATACCGGCTCTGGCCTGCCTCTCCACACTGCTGCCTGGATATAGAGACAACATCATGGGGGAGGGGGGGAAAGGCTCCTTGGGAGCCAGTACACACAGGAACCTGGCTTTTAAGGCGACTCCCTGTGTGTATACTGAAAGCCTGTATGTAACCGTGAAGGTTAACCAATGCACCCAGACTCATGGGTTAACCCAGTACACAGTTACTCTTTCACATTCCCATCTGTAAGTGAAGCTTTACAAGTCTATTTGCAAATATGGCTCTCTACATTTGGAATTTTCCAACCTGCATCTCTCCCTAAGGGAGGAGCTCAAATGGGTTGGTAAAAAAGAGGAATGGGCCTACCGAGCCTCGACTCCGCCTAGTCCTCATGCTATGTTTTCCGCTGAGTCCGTCATCTTCCTCTTTGACAGGCTTGAACATAA
The DNA here is from genome assembly GCF_049634645.1 of Pelodiscus sinensis. NCBI lineage: Eukaryota > Metazoa > Chordata > Testudines > Trionychidae > Pelodiscus > Pelodiscus sinensis. The sequence continues at coordinate 14,071,648 of NC_134733.1, read as the reverse complement.
AGGGCGGCGGGTCCACTGGTTTCTCAATGGGTGGGAGCTCTCCGTACTTCTTGAAGTGGATGCGGCAGTCAGTGCACAGCAAGATGTTTTCGCGACCGCCGTGGTGCCAGTCCTTGGAGGCTTTTGTTGGAAAAAGGATGGGGTTAGAAACAGACAATCTCTTGGATACTGAACACATGCACTTTGCATTTAATACAATCTGGAAAACAATCTGCAGTTACTGACAAAGCTTAAAAGCTGACTGGAAATCACTGCCTCTTCCAGGGTGACTTGATGTTTCTGTTAACATTCATCCTGCTCAATTACAGACTATTTCTAATTAAACAGGCACCTGCCACTTTGAAAGAAAAAGAAAAAAAGACTCTTCTGCAGCACTGGCAGCTATTCTTTCTTCAAGGTCTTGGATTCATCTCCCCTTTCACTTACTTACCTCCAGGCTCTCAGTATGCACTGTGTGTGTATGCACAAGCATCAGAGGGCTTCCAGGAGTACTTACAGGAGAGAAGCTGATGCAGAAAAGCCTTGATGCATCATAAATGTGTGTGATGTATCTGACAGCCACAGTTCAATATTGATATGCTATACAGTAAATGGATTATACAAGGGACTCTCTGTTTAGGCATGCATTCATTGCTACATAAATTTCTAACTTCCAGGATATTCCCCCATCACTTTGTAATACTAATTTGCAATGGTAAATTATGTTTAACCCTCTACAAAAATAGGGCATATTTTGGCTGCTCCAATGGTATGTTTTTAGTACGGATACATGCATGTGAACTGTTCTTGCTTCGATGAAGCTATGCTGAAAGGGCACTAGCATATTGCAAAGAGATACAGTAAGTGCATACTGGTTGTGAAGCAGTGACGACAGGCGTAACCCTTCAGTTCTTGTTCACTGTCCTCGCTGTCAAAATCATCTTCGCTGGCTGAGCTCAAGTCCACTGAGTAAGCAAAGAACGAAGTTAAAATCAGAAGGCGCTCATATTTTGCACCAGTTGACTAAATAACCATTTACAACGAAAAATTCTAGCCATTCTTTTAGCGGTGTTATCTTTCATGTTGGGGGAGGGGAAGAGGGAAGTGGATAGCCTCTATAATTGCTGGCAATTAAGTCTCAGGACAATTTTCCAGAGTAGGGATCTTCACCTCAAGATTCTAGCCAAATTCCATCTCCGATATTATTACTCATAGACTTTAAGGTCAGAAGGGACCATTATGATCATCTAGTCTGACCCCCTGCACAGTGCAGGCCACAGAATCTCACCCACCCCCGCCTAGAATAATCCTCTCACCTATATCTCAGATATTGAAGCCTTCAAATACTTTGAAGACCCCAAGATGCAGAGAATCCTCCAGCTGTGATCTGTGCCCCATGCTACAGAGGAAGGTGAAAAACCTCCAGGGCCTCTGCCAATCTACCCTGGAGGAAAATTCCTTCCTGACCCCAAATATGGCGATCAGCTAAACCCTGAGCATGTGGGCAAGACTCACCAGCCAGACACCCAGAAAGTTCTTTATAGTAACTCCTATAATCCCTCCATTGACCTATTTCCCACTGATAATGAATGGACAATTAGTTACCAAGATCATGTTATCTCATCAAACCATCCCCTTCATAAACCCATCTAGTTTAATCTTGAAGCCAGATAGATCTTTTGCCCCCACTACTTCCCTTGGAAGGCCGTTCCAGAACCTTATTCCTCTAATGTTTAGAAACCTTCGTCTAATCTCAAGTCTAAACTTCCTACTAGTCAGTTTATATCCATTTGTTCTTGTGTCCACATTGGTATTAAGCTTAAATAATTCCTCTCCCTCCCTGGTATTTATCCCTCTAATATACTTAAAGAGTGCAATCATGTCCCCCCTCAGCCTTCTTTTGGTTAAGGTAAACAAGCCAAGCTCCTTGAGTCTCCTTTCATAAAACAGGTTTTCCATTCCTCGGTTCATCCTAGTGGCCCTTCTTTGTACCTGTTCCAGTTTGAATTCATCCTTCTTAAACATGGGAGACCAGAACTGCACACAGTATTCCAAATGGGGTCTCACCAATGCCTTGTACAATGGCACTAACACCTCCTTATCCCTACTGGAAATACCTCGCCTAATACATCCCAAGACCGTATTAGCCTTTTTCACGGCCATGTCACAATGGCAGCTCATAGCCATACTATAATCAACCAGGACTCCGAGGTCCTTCTCCTCCTCTGTTACTTCCAACTGATGTGTCCCCAGCTTATGACTAAAATTCTTGTTATTAATCCCTAAATGCATAACCTTACACTTCTCACTATTAAATTTCATCCTATTGCTATCACTCCAATTTACAAGGTCATCCAGATCTTCCTGTATGATATCCCGATCCTTTTCTGAATTGGCAATAGCTCCCAACTTTGTGTCATCCGCAAACTTTATCAGGACACTTCCACTTTTGGTGCCAAGGTCAGCGATAAAAAGATTAAATAAAATTGGCCCCAAAACTGATCCCTGAGGAACTCCACTAGTAACCTTCCTCCAACCTGACAGTTCACCTTTCAATATGACCCGCTGTAGTCTCCCCTTTAACCAGTTGGTTATTCACCTCTCAACTTTCATATTAATCCCTATCTTTTCCAATTTAACCAATAATTCCCCATGTGGTACTATATCAAATGCCTTACTAAAATCCAGGCATTTCCTTTATCTAAAAAAATCTGTTACTTTCTCAAAAAAAGAGATCTGGTTGTTTTGGCACGATCTACCTTTTGTAAAACCATGTTGTAATTTGTCCCAATTGCCATTAGCCTCAATGTCTCTAACTACTTTCTCCTTCAAAATTTTTTCCAAGATCTTGCATACTACAGATGTCAGACTAACAGGCCTATAGTTACCCGGGTGGCTTTTTTTCCCCTTTCTTAAAAACAGGAACTGTATTAGCAATTCTCCAATCAAATGGTACAACCCCTGAGATCTAAATTCCTCCCTTGCAGTTTCAACTGGACAAGAGTTTTTTTTTTTTTTAAACTTCCGGTCTTCAACTGGCTGTGTGGGACGGTTTTGTACTTCAACAGAACATACGTAAGTTCCTGCAACAAGGATGTCCCTTTCAAACTAAATATTTGAACAAAAGTGCTCAAACACAGTTTCACCTCAAAGATGGCTGAAATTCACAGATGAAGGATTCATGTATATAATTTGTAATGTGCTTTGTGATCCATCTGGACAAAGGCACAAGAATCCAGTGTAATCATTTCTTAAAGGGTGCATTCTCTGGTGGAAGTACATTTTATGTAATGCATTTTTTGGGAACTAAAGACTATTGCAAAAGTCACCTCCACGTTTAGTGAGTAGTCGATGTCAAATCATATGATCACCATGCCCATCAGCTGAAAAGCATAACCAACTTGTGAAAAGTGCATTAGTGTCACAGTACACACATTACGTGTACTGGAAAGAATCTGAATATTTCAAAGCAAAATATAGGATCCTGCAGAATTCTGCAAAGAGTTCAGAGTGAATCTTTTATAGCTGAGGGCACTGCATTTTCTAGCCACTCATGACAAATTCACAAAGCAATGCATATCAATAACTACGTGTTTCCTCTTTTGTTTAAGTCTTTAGACTGAAGAGATGTCCTTGGTGCAGGACTATAACATGCATGTTCTGTAGACGGAGTGTCTCTGCAGTAACTTCCATTACCATTTGTCATCAATCCATATACCCTTCTACAAACGCACATGTGGTCCAACTTATTAACCTAAGTTGCTGCAACAGTGGCTGCTAGCACTATCACATTTTCCAACTTCAATTCCTTGAAGTGTTCAAAAACTTGAATGTGAAATTTGCGCTAGGACAAGATTTTCATTTTACTGAGCTAATTTTGGACTTAATCTCATAATCGGATTTGAATGGGTAGAACCTAGAGGTCACAGAAACTGCAAAAGGCTGTGTGGGCACAGGAATCCAATCCACCTGAGTCCAATGGTAACGTGGGGGCCCTTCTTTCTAAACAAGAATAAGAGAGACTTTCTGGCATGAGGAAGTTAACCTCTCTCTCTTACTATTCCTCATTATATCTCCTCCCCCCCCCCCCTTTCCCTCATCCCTAAAGCCTACGTCAATACATTTTGGTGACATTTCTGACTTTTGGGAGTGAGGGGAGTTAGTCCATAAAAAGAGATTAAAACTTTAAGGGGAATCTTTAAATCTTTAGTCTTTTGTATGGTGATATATTCCTTACAGCTGTACTGGTAACTGTGGTGCCATAACACTTAGGGTACGTCTAGACTACATGCCTCTGTCGCCAGAGGCATGTAGATTAGGCTACCAGACATAGGAAAATGAAGCGGCGATTTAAATAATCGCCGCTTCATTTAAATTTACACGGCTGCCGCGCTGAGCCAACAGCCTCATCCCAGGAGGCATACCTGAGTGGTCGACAAATACCTTTGATGTCGCCACCCGCGCGTCCAGACTATTGCACTGAGCTGACAAACAGCTGATCAGCTGTTTGTCGGCTCAGCGCGGCAGCCATGTAAATTTAAATGAAGCGGCGATTATTTAAATTGCCGCTTCATTTTCCTATGTCTGGTAGCCTAATCTACATGCCTCTGGCGACAGAGGCATGTCGTCTAGACGTACCCATAGTGATGTGCTAGACTGTTTAGATGCTTTTGTCTCAAACAATACTTAGAGGCCAGAGCAATCAAGGTCATGGAGCTTCTAAGGTCATGTCTATAGAGAAAGTGCTACAGCAGCACAGCTGGACCAATACAGCTGTAGCACATCTGGTGAAGATGGTCTATGTTGACAGGAGAGCTCTCCTAGCAGTGCAGTAAAGCCAGTGCCACAAGCAGCCCAAATTGTGTTTGTGCGAGATCTCCCCACAAAACAACAATATGCACATGAGTGCTGTTAGTGTAACTTTTGGCATGCAGGGTAGTTTTTAAAATTATGCCGACACAGGCTGTAGTGCAATCATAGCCTTACATTAAGGATGTAAAATCCTATTTAATTAGTTAACTGGTTAAACATTAAGTTTAACTAACAACCAGGCAGCAGTGGGGGCAGTTTTAGCCTGGCTGCTTCCGCCTGGTTGCTTCTGGCCCTCTGCCTGCTTCCAGTCCTAGGGCTGGAGTAGCCCGTGGTGTGATGTGGGTGGGGAACTGCTCCCCAAGTACAGAGCAACCAGTTACCAGTTAAAATCCCTACCTAAGATATGTGAAGATACAGCAACACTGACTATAGCATGGCATGAGTTGAAATAAAGCAGAAAATATGGTCATGAAATGAAGCTTGGAGAGGGAAGTTTGCTTTATATCTTGCCTTTTCTCAGTGTTATTCCTAGAATAACCCCAGAGAAAATGCAACACATACAACCAACTACAACAAACACAGGGAAATTTAGATCCAGGTACAAGTGTCCATCCTTACGCTGGGCCTCCGTTCCTAAGCACTGCATTACACACAGTACAAAACCATCACTTGCAGATCACAGACGCCTGCTATACTCAGGCATAACGGTGGAGTGGGAGAAACCAAATGCCTAAACTCCATTTTCTTGCTTTATTCAGCTACAGGCAGACAGCCATTACATTACTACAGTTCTATGCATCTAAACAAAGATAAATGTGCTGCTTTTAGCTTCCACTTACAGAATTCACTAGAGGGGGGCCTGGAGGGAGTGTTGACTGGAGTGGAAGCAGTTCGAGTCTTAATTCTCCGAAACACAGCCTGCCTTCGATGCCTACGGTGGGCTCGGGAACTTGCTGCTTCAGGGGTTTTCTTCCAATAGTAATAGAAAGTGATTAGTTCTCCCTGTAAACATAGAAAGAATGTGTTAGAGGGGCATGAATAGCTGACTTGTCAGTCTCTGACACACACACACACACACACACACACACACACACAAGCTTAAAGGTATATTTCAGTGAGAAAAAAATCCCCTGGATGTAAGAGAAACAGATATTTCGGTGGGGAAGCACATTTTTAAAAAAATTAGTAGTTGGATGGGAAGTCTTGCTACCACTTGCATACTGCAGGAAGTGCAGATATTGGTGCTTCAGCAGGGGGCGCTCTTTCCTTTGAGTCAAAGAGTTAGTAGGCTCTGTACTTCAGAAGTATCATCTCTTCAACGAGTTATAAAAATCCATGCTCTAGCCTTTTAAAGATCCCATGGTACTTTGAGTGAAAGTGGAATCAGTTCAACTCTATAGTGATATCCTGTTTGAAAAGTTGAATATCAGAATAAAAACACGGACTCATAGAAGACTAGGGTTGGGAAAAAACATGAATTAGAATAAGCTGTAAACATAATATTCAACCAAACCAAACTTTAATCTGAATATATATGCCTACTTGCAAATTAATTGGACAGGTAAAGGAGTACACCAAGGAAAACTAGAGATAATTCCATAGCATAATGAATCTGGTTTGCATTCAAAACCCTATAGCTGATGACATTAAAACTAGCAGTTGAAGAACAGCATGTAGTTTTAATCTTTTTTTTTTTTTTTTGGTGTTTTTTGTTTTTTAAACTTTAAAACCCCATCATTTCCTGGCCACTTATCTGCCTCTGAGGTAAAAGTTGCCAGAGAAATGGAGACGTTCTAACTAGCCCCTTGAAAATCAACATCAGAACAAACATGCCTACTGACCACAAAAAAGGGCCTCTTTGAACTGCCTTATATGTGATCTAATCAAGTAACCTCAGTGGCTGCGTCTAGACTGGCAAGTTTTTCCGCAAAAGAAAAACTTGCCAGCTGTCTTCACTGGCCGCTTGAATTTATGCAAGAACACTGATGATCTCATGTAAGATTGTCAGTGTTCTTGCGGAAATGCTATGCTGCTCCCGTTCTGGCAAAAGCTTTTGCGCAAGAGGGCCATTGTAGAAAATGCAGTATTGTTTTGCGCAAAAAAGCCCCAATTGCGAAAATGGCGATCAGGGCTTTCTTGCGCAAAACCGCGTCTAGATTGGCACGGACGCTTTTCCGCAAAAAGTGCTCTTGCGGAAAAGTGTCCATGCCAATCTAGACGCTTTTTTCCGCAAATGCTTTTAACGGAAAAACTTTTCCGTTAAAAGCATTTGCCGAAAATCATGCCAGTCTAGACGTAGCCAGTCTGTGCTCTCTCAATCTGGGCTAAATAGTTCAGTCTTTGCTCAGCATAGATCACTTGAGTTAACTCTGCACTAAAGACAAATTCCTCACTCAAAACTTCCAATGGCTCAGAACAAGCAGTAACAGCATAATCTGTGTGTACAGCACTGCAAGCAATGCAGACATATAGGAGATATTATTTAAAAAGTTACAGGACTCACTTAAAACATCGAACAGTAGACGAAGTTACACAACCACAACTTTGTCTTCAGATAACAGACAGAACAAATACACTGTTAAGCTGCACTGGTAGCAGGTGCAATTGCCACAGATTTACCAATATTGAAATGACACCTAAGCCCCACCAATTTCAGAGCAACACTTTGTGCATGAGACAAAAACATAGCTATGCCCCTAGATCAGGTGGGATACAAAAATCCTCATGAAAATGCTCATTTTTCCAGAGTCTCCAAAAGTGAACTAGGCAGGTACCATCCTCATTCAATACCAATTGGTAAATATAGCAACTCAGGGCTTATCTAGACTTGAAACAGTACAGCACCACTGTCTACAGCTGCACTGCTGTCACACTTCAGTATAGACCCTACCTACACCAATGGGAGAAGTTTTCCATCTGTGAAGGTGATTCATCTCCCCAGTAAGTGGTGGTGGTGTTAACTATATTGAGGGTTAGGTCAGCTAAACTGCATCACTGGGGTTGGTGGTGTGTGGATTTTTCATACCCCTGAGTAATTTGATTGGGTTGACCTTATTTTTAGCGCAGATCAGGCCTCAGGAACTTTAAATTAGCTGCCCAAGGGCGCGGAATAAGGGCTGGTCTACCCTGGAATCTTACATCAGCAGAGCTACTTTGTAGTGAGCATTTATACCAGGGCTACTCTCAACACGCAGACTGATTGTTTGCGGTCCATGGTGTGGTTTGGGTTTACGTGGGGCTCAACACATGGCCCATGGGTGGGAGCCAAAACAAAAAAGTAGTCAATATAATGGTCTTCTGCTGATGCGTGTTTTAGTAATTAAGTTCCTGGACTGTCATTACTCTTTAAAAGTGCTGTCCTATGGGTAGAAATCAGGTAACTACTGCATTTTATTAATATCAGCAGAACTAACTTAAACGGGGCCTGCATGTTGTATAGTCTTGCCTTAAGTGTGAAAGAGGCTATTTGCACATATATTTGCATGTCTATACAACCACACTTAAAGTTGCGGCCCTTGGCATGTGCTGTGAGTATCATTGTGGCTTCAGGAGCTTCCAAAGTTGAGTAGCCCTGATCTATACAGAAGAGCTCAGCAGGGGTGGGGACCCTTAGGCTTGGGGGCTGGATGCAGCCCCTGGATTGCCTGGATCTGGCCCCCGAGGCTCAGAGATGCCCCCGCATTGGGGAGCGCCATGGCATTGGTGCTCCAGCCTCCCTGTGACCCACCCCCAGGACTGGGGTATACAAAATCGACTAGCCTGCCTCCTCTTCCCCCCCGCCCAGCTCTGGTGTGTGAAGGGAATGTGAGGAGTGTCTTTCTCCTTCTCTGTAAGGGACATCTCACTTGTATGTGGGCCCCAGCTGATTTCTCTGTGGGTCTGTGGTCCTCGACTCAAAAAAGGTTCCTCACCCCTCAATTACAGCAACACAGCAGTAGTGTTTTAACACGCAGACACAGCCTGAGCCAGAGCCAGATGCAGTAACAGTCCCTTGCTCTAATCACTAAACTGTACTAAGCTCAATGCAGATGCACAGTGGGGTCTCCCTGTGTTATCAAGCAGCCATTCTTCCTTCCAGAACAGGAAGCAAGATCCTGCAATCCTCTTGGTACCAGGGATACATTCTAGTTTCTAGCCCTGAGTCCCTACTCTGGGAATAGAGAACAGCGGAGTAGCTCTGGGTAACAAACCATCATCTTTCCTTCTGGAGCTGGGAGCCCGATCCAGGGTGTTCCAGGATTTGTGGGTTTTTTAAGATTTGCACAAACATATCTATATGCATGTGTGATTTCCTTCCACTACAACTACCGTCCACGACAAGACAGCCTTACATTTACATTCACTAACAAACACATCTACTAATGCAATGGATTGGATTGTCTTAAAATGACTAATGAAATGCTTATTCAAAAAGACTCCCTTAGCTGAGACTGAAGAAATGGGTGATCACAAGAGTTAATGAACGGTAGGTAAGATTCCTTTCTGGAGCTTCAGATACATGATGCACTAAAATGACCCAACCTTCAGTCACAGTCCCAGCATTAAGTATCAGTGAGGAAGTACAGAAGTAAGATTTTAACATTATAAATCTTATGGAATGTATGCAGACAAATTCCAACCCAGGTTTTAATATTAGCTGCCTTGCCATCAAATACTAGTCTGTCTACCTAAAGGATTAAATGATGGAGTGGAGTGAATCTGGGAGGATTAGCAACAGCATTTTGGTGACTGCATGGGTGGCAGGGGCTTGAACACAAACAAAAGAACATGTCGGGAAAGCTTTGGTTCTACAAACAGAGAGCGAAACAGCTCCCGGCTTCACCTCCAGTGAAGTCAATTGAACTTTAATCAAACATGCATAGTGTGTGCTGCAGAAACCCATCGCACATAAATTTAGGGAACAAAAGCTGTTGCAGGAATCAATAGCCTACTGAAACATTAACACAGGCAATCATTGATCAAAAGGCCTCTTTACAAAAGGCTGCCTTGCAAATTAGCTGCTGTTTTTGCTTGCAAGCAAACATGGGAGCATAAATGCTGCCGACATGAATGGCCTGTAATGATCATTTTGTTCCTGGTGATCTCACCTCATCTCAGAGCAAGGTCTTGCAGTCAACACATCTTACATCTCTGTACTATAATTGCTAACAGCATGATAAACTGAGCTGGTTTGGTGTCTGGGCACTGAGGGAAGGCAGAAAGAAGGTTGTTCTGAATCCACAGTGTTCTGGACAGTACCATTAGCCCGGGGACCTGCTCCTAACCAATCCGCCTATATTTAAAAACCTTTCCACACACTGAAATCATCCAAGACAAGATCCATCCTGTTTTAGTTCGGTCCTAGGATAGTGGCTCTGGCGGGAAAGCTTTCCCCTCCTGACATTTTATTACAAAACAGTAATAATTTCCCCCCAAATTAAAGATAAATAATAACAAAAATAAATTAGGAGACCGATGATAAAAAGCTGGAGTAGGCGATGTGGCTAACAAGAAAGAAGGGACACACTGCTGCTAAAGTCATACTCCGCATGCCATTTGAGAACTGCTCAGCTGTCATGCCCTTCCACAACCCAGTATTACCTATATTGCTGCACAGGCTATTTGTAATTATTAGAAGGTTGCTTTCTTGGCACGAGAAACCATGCTCTCCTCCGCCACTGCCTGCAACTCAATCAAGACCTCCGACAGACACAATTAACAGACGGGCATTATTAAGCGCTGTATACCCCAGCTTCTCATTTATTGTGACTTGCAAATGTTAAGGACGCCAAACCGTATGTGCTTGCACCAGTGTGAGTGCACCAGACAAGAGACACACAAGGGTAGCACTGAACCAACCACTGAAGAGCTGGCAAATCTCTTGCTTAATGGAGCTGATGCTCTTCTAAAGAGGAGAAAAAAATGCATTTTGTGCACTTGGTTATAAACATATGGCGCAGTGTTTAGATAAGTTGTGGCCTAACAAAGGTGGTGATTTCCTTTGGGTTTTCCCTTGTTTCACACAGCTACCAACTGAGTCCCACCTGTCACAGCAGTTCCACAACACTGAGCTCACACTCTTCAAGCCCACCAGCCACTTTTGGCTGATTGATCTTTATGATTGATCTTTATTCTTCCAATAATGGAAAATAAACGAGTGGCATTTGTTCCTGTAGAACTTCGTCCATTTTCTCTCATTTACCCACCAACCATGCATGTAAGAGAGAGTCCCAATGGACTCTTGCACATCTTCTGATTTTGAAATATGAAGTTCTGCTCCACAGTCCAGAGAGGGACACCACAGCTGATCTCTTAAAACCCTATTGCCAAGGCACCTCATGCACGCTTCTTGTATTACCATGTGATTGGCCCTTTATCACGCCTGGATGATCAGTGCTGCCAAAGAACCAAAAATTACATCATTACAGAGTGGAAACATCGATAGGAAGAAGCCTAACATCAAGTAAATTCAGGGGCCCATTACTGCACCTGCCTCCTTGTCAGGGGCGACCCATGAGTATAGGCTGACTCAGCGGTCACCTAAGGTGCCACCTTCAATGGGGCGCCCGATGATGACGTCACACCGTTGACGGCCATGCAGGCGGGGGCGCCGATCGCGCGTTCTGCCTGGGGCGCCAGCTGCCGCAGCTGGCCTCAGGCCACTCCTGCTCCTTGTCCACTTGATTGTAGATCCTAGACCAGGCTCAACCAACTATTTATTCTCTGGCTCAACCAAAGCTGCTGCAGCCATCCACCAGTTCGGCCAGGTTTCACCCCACTTCTACACTGAGGTCGGGGCAGAATGGCAGACCATAACCCACTTGTTGGAGTGTCTTCCCCGCCCTCCCAATAACAGGACGACAGTCTACCAACACCTAGCCTCCCACCATACAGAGACCTTCCCTCTTGTTATGGAATCTCAGCATACCAGCGTACTCCAAACAGCATCACATACACACACATTAGAGATTTGTGCGCTTGTCTGTCTGCGAGTCTGTTTGTTCTAGAACTGCTCCTAAATGTTAACAGCTAGAACCACCAAATTTAGTATGCAGCTTCCTCTTCTCTTACCTTAAAGCAAGGTTGAGGTCTGATTGTACAAGGTCAACTGGAATCACTGGGAAAGAGACTGTTTTCCATAATAGGGAAAAGGAGGGGCATGAGAGCGCTATTGAATGACCATTGAGGGCAATGAGCCCACAGGGGAGAGCAATCCTGCAGAGAATGCACTGGGGGCAGCTACACCACAAAGGCAGCAGCCAGCAGGTCTGGGGCATCACCTTCTTGTCTGCCAGCACACCGGGAACTAGCCCCCTGTCCCAAATCCCCCCACTCGCCTCCCCGCAGACCCTGGCGGTCAGGGAGCGGGGGCAGAGAAAAGGCCCTGATGGCTTGGGGGGGAGAAAAGGCTCCTGGCAGCCGAGAGGTGGCCTGGGGGGAGAGAAAAGGCCCTGCTTCACCCATGTCATGCCCCTCCATGCTTTACTGAAGTTGGGTTATGAATACAAATATGCATCACTCAAAGATGATTTAGACAAAATACCTCATGTAACATGAATGTTTAAGTTACTATCTGCTATGTTTGTGTACGTGTTATTCTTGTATGTGGAGTTAGAAAGATGAAATGGGGATCAGTTTAGAATTCTAAAATCAGCCATTACTGATGCTTGGGAACTTTATCAAATGTTTATCAAACACTGATCAATTCAATGACCTGATTCAAGGAGGAGGTAACCCCAACTGTGAGCCTGGGGTAGGGGAGACCAGAGCTTCTGGTACAGCAGGACAGGGTGGCAGGGAGGCCCAGAGGGCAGGAAGGTGGGCATCAGTGGCTTGATTCATACACCTGGGGACAACCCTAAAGGGACGACTGTGATCCAACCTGTCACTACCCTCTTTCTCCAAGGCACAGATTTCAAGGGGAAAAGATGTTTCTACCCTCCTCATTTTTGGCCTGTCTTCTGATTAGGTTCTGAATTCCTTGGGACAGAAAGTCTGTAGGCACTCTAGATACCAGCTCACATTCAAGAGTGTTATCGGTGTTTAGAACATAGAAGAATGAATAGAAGAATGGACAAAAAAATTCTTCTGTTGACCTAATGGTGCCTACACATTGAGGCTTGAATTGTCTTACCTAGGTTTTAGGAATGTGAATTTTTCACACACCTTAGCAATATAGCTCTGTCCATCTAGGGACACTTTCTCGGGCTGTCCAGGACTGAGAGTCACTGTACTACTCTCCTGCCTCCAGTGAGTTGTCATCTTTTTTGTGCCCTACTTTGCGTTGCAGACTCCAGTCCTGAATTGCCCACAAGCATCCCCCTGTAGCATCCAGTCCCTATTAGTGGACATGCACTGTAATTACTAGGTTCGATACTCCCATGGGTATAGTATACACACACAATACTATGTTTGAAACTGCTGGGTATCAGCTCCAATACAACACAGTAATCTATTTATAGGGAAAACAAAATATACGTTTATTAACAAAGGTAATTATAAGAAGAGCAAGGATAATAAGAACTGGTTACAAATCAAACAAACAGGGCAGTAACCTCAACTCTCTGCCTTGGCTGGGGGAGACCAGAGCTTTTGGCCCAACCCAGGCTGATAACAGATTTAACTTTAACAGGCTAACCTCAGCTGAAGCAATTTCTCACCTAAGCCTTTCCTGGCAACGTTGCAACCAACTGAGGCTGGTGGAGAGCCTGTTTTCATGCAGCCCATGAGGGTTCTATATGTGGCATGCAAGATACTTAATTTACGGTGCCCACATGCAAGGTTGCCACTTTCTGCTGGTTTCTATCCACATAGTTTTTTTCTAACTGGTATTATTAAAGTGACATGTTAACTGAAGTGCGTGCTGATTGCACACAACACTGCCTAAAACAGCCATGCATTCCGTCTGCAACCCCTACAAATTGCAGATATGCCAGCAGTTAGCAAAACTACCTTATCATGGGACACCATCTTGGTTGCAACCAACTTGTGGCCCAGTGAGATGAAGGAGGGTCACTCATGTGGCCCACTCATTAGCTTAGGTTCCTCACTGCTGCCATAACCACACTGCCTAATTAACCCCCCACCTGCTGGATAGAAGAGGAGTCCTTGTGTGGCCTTCTTGTCCCCCAAACTCCATTTTTTGTCTTCCCCCACAGGCAAGATAACTCCCAGCGTTTCCCTCGCGAGGTATGACTCAAAGGCATCTTCTCATACTCTTGTTTGTTTCACACTTCCTCCTACCCTCCCAACCTTTTCCCCCCATTTACTTTTACATGCAAATGGGGCTCTCTATGCTAACTCTACAATGCTTAATGCATACATGAACTAAGGGCAAGTTATTCCACAGACCTTAGCCTAGCAAAGCCAACCTGCCAAGTCTGCTGGGGGACAGATTCTAAGACATACTTTCAGTACATATTAGGGATAAGGAAATTACTCACCTTGTGTAGTAATGACAGTTCTTCGAGATGTGTCCCCGACTGGGTGCTCCACTGTTGGTGTCAGGCTTGCCCTGGCGCTGCACATTGGAGACTTTCAAGCAGCATCTGGTTGGGCTGCGCATGCCATTTGCACCTTTGGAGTTTGCGTGTGGCTCAACTCCCCTCAGTTTCTTTGTGCATGCCCTCCTGAATGGAACAGGTCCGAAGAAGAGGGAAGGGTGGGTCATGGAGCACACCCGGGGACACATATCTGGAAGAACTGTTGTTACTACACAAGGTGAGTAACTTCCTTTTCTTCTTCGAGTGATGTCCCTGTGGGTGCTCCACTGTTGATGACTACACAACGGTACCCACAAAGTGGAAGGTGGGTTTTGGTTTAAGTACTACACACGGATTAAAGAACTGCTTGAGCTACTGCAGAGCTTCGGTCTACTTTTAAGGGAATTGCAAATGCCTTATGAAGGTTTGGTTGGATGATCAAGTAGCTGCCGCACATATGTTCTTGAGAAAGACACCCTTCAAAAAGGTGTTGAGGTGGCTACTACCTGTGTAGAGCGTGTCTTAGGCAGCGAAGAAAGTGTTCTGTCTTAGAGCAAGTAACATTGGATGATGGACGATGTTATTAGTTTGGAAATACACTGTGATGATAGTGGCATTCCCCAGGAACGTTCCACAAGTGATAAAAACAGAGTTGGAGACTTGCAGAAAGGCCGTGTATGGTCATTATAAAATGATAACGCTCTCCGGACATCTAGGGTGTGTAACACCATCTCCCCACAGGAAATGGGCTCATTAATGTAAAATTCTGAGCAGATTTTAGGCAGAAAAGTGGGGAGTGGTCGGAGAACCACTCTGTACTTATGGAATGTTGTATAAGGCACAGCTGCCTTGCCAGCTGCATGTTAGCCTCACTAACTCGTCTCGCAGATGTGATTGCCAATAAAAACACTGTCTTCAGAGCAATCACATGGCCAGAGGCTCAAACGGTGGTCTAGTTAATGAATCGAGCACCAACTCTAGGTTCCATGTGGGCCCATGAGTTTATGTGGAGGGATTAGGTTGGGTAGCCCTTTAATAAATCTCTTAGAGATAGGATGTGCGAATATCAAAAAGCCATCAATCAGAGTGTGAAAGGACGTCAGTGCGGCAAGATGTAAGAGTGAAAGAGGCGAGTGATAGATCCTGTCTGAGATGGATAATGTAATTAAGAATTGTATGTAAAGGGGGTGGTAGTTTGAGTGCCCATGTTGTGGCACTATGTTGTGAAACATTTCCACTTCTGCAGGTAAGTACTGCGAATAGTCTGCTGTTGACTTTGAAGCAAGACATTCCTCACTTGGTGTGAGAATCTTTTCTCCTCTTCCGAGAACCAGAGAGAAGCCATACCATGAGCTGTAGTGTTTCGAGCTGGGGATGGAGAAGAGCACCTGCATTCTGAGAAAGGAGGTCTAGATGAACTGGAATAGGGTAAGGAGGTCGATGAGACATTCGATAAACACAGGGAAACCAAGTCTGGTTCATGCTGGCGCTAAGAGGATGACTATGGTATTGTTCTACTTGATCTTCCCGTCAACCCTTGGAATGAGAGGCATTGAAAGAAATGTGTAGGAGAGGGGAGCTTCCCATGTGACTAGGAAAGCATCTCCTAGTGAGCCCAGACCTGCTCCCATTCTGGAGCAGTACTGGGGCACTTTGTATTCTGGTAAATTGAGAAGAGATCTACCATTGGAAACCTGCAGCAACAGAATATAGTTTGTATGATGCTTTTGTGTATCTACCACTCGTGGTCTGTTCCAAAATGGCGCCTGAGAGCATCCGCAGTTGTATTGTTGATCCCCGGGAGATACAATGCAACTAGGTTAAATGTTGTTGATATACCAGTTCCATAGGCATACAGCCTCAGTATAGAGGGAAAAAGAGCGGGCACCACCCTAACGATTGATACAGAACATGGTGGCAACATTGTCAGTGAGGATGAGCACCGTGGATCTGCAAATGTGGTGGATAAAATGCTTGCAAGCACTGGTCACTGCACAAAGCTCCAACAGATTGATATGCAACGGGGATTCGTGAGCTGACCATCTGCCTTGTGCAAATTACGTTGCATGCGTGTGCCCCAGCTGATAAGGGAGGCGTCCGTAGTAATTTGTAGAGAGAGCTGTATCTGGTGGAACGTGACACCGGTGAGAAGGTTTCTTGGGTCAGTCCACCATCGCAAGGAAACGATAATGCTCAGTGGACTTGAGACCTGCTTGCCCACGTGATGTTTGGCTAGGGTGCAGACTATGAAGATGGGAAGATAGTGCTGATCTGTGGGCAGAAGTTGACAGTCAGTGGATTGATGCCGTGATGGAGCACAATGATGGCATGGGGACTACCGTTATGAAGATAAGACCAGTCAGACTACCAGGGAGGATGATGGTGATATCGTGGTAGGTGTCTATCATAGGGTGTATTTGTTCTGGTTAGAGAGGAGTGTTGAGAGCAGAATGTGTTCCTGCGGTCATCATAATCAGAGTAATGGGAGAGCACCGCTGATCTCGGGAAGCGGGGGCAGTTTTTAGCTGGAGATGGTCACTAAAACGGTTGTGCATGGGTTTCATCCCATGGTGACCTAGAATGTGGTGCTGCAGTCAGCACTGTTTCTTCCGCACAGTACCTGTGTGTCGAGTGGTGCTGGGAATCGGCAGTCTCTTTCGGTGTCCATGAGCGGAGTTGCTCACGGAGGAGGCATTGTTGCCTTTGGAAAGGCCACCTGTTCCGGGCTTGGCAATCAAGGCAAAGGTCTGGTGGATTTCGCCCTTGCTTTCGCTGGTGCTAGGAGTGCTGGAGTCTTATCTGGTTCACGGGCCTCCAGAGGCTTCGGTGCCATGCTTTCGGTGCTGGAGTTTGCAAAGTCTGTGGTTTTGGTTCTGTGACCGATGCAGCATGGAGGCGGCATGGGGACGGCCGGCACCGGATGTACCAGGCTTATCTCCCGTGCTAACTTTGGGAGGTAGGGAATGGGCTGAAGAGATTATCTTTTTTTGTGTGCAATTTAGACAAAGGGGAACCTGCTCATTTCCTTTGCTTGCTAAGGGCCTCTTGCAGTCCCTTCTTTGGGTGCTTGAGACTCAAGGGCCTTATCGAAAAGGAGCATTCTCAATCTGAGCTTCCTATCCTTTTGCGTCCTGGCTGAGAGGCTGCAGCAGTGCAGGCGAGGGATATGCGCTTTGCCCAAGCACTTAATGAAAGACCTGTGGCTATCCCAAGCGGACACTGGGTCACAACACTGGTCTCATTTCTTAAAGCCGGATGAACCAGGCATTTTTTTTTAAAGATTTTTTTTTGGTCCTCTCTGCATTGCCTTGTTGGTATGAGGTGTCTCTGAGGTATGGATTTAGGAAATCTGTATTTAAACTGAAGTCGTCTTTTTGTGCTTGTGAGGGGTCATCGTTAGGTCCCATTAAACGCAAAGTGCATCAGCGGGTTGTGGGAAAACAATTTACATGATGAACGAGTCCTCTCTCTCTCTCTCTCTCTCTCTCAAAGGTGCGAACAGCACACATCCCTGCATATGCGGCTCAACCAGATACTGCCTGAAAAAGTCTCTAACCTGTGGTGCCGGGATGAGCCTGACACCAACGGTGGAGCACCCATGGGGACATCACTCGAAGAAGTAGTGAATGTTTAACCGGTAAACCTCACCCTCACTCTGGAACAACTCAACTGCAATGAGGGCTGGGCTGGGCTGGGCGCCCCCCCCACCTCCTCCCTTTAATCAGTCCTTAGTACATACATGCTATTTCTTAAATGTCATTGCACATACTCTGCCTAATTTTAAGGATCAGCATGACACAAGATTGCATGAGACACCTCACACAACCCTTTTTAGGTAAATACTAAGAAAGAAGCGTTTGCGTGTAGGAAATTTGTCAGGCCTGATAGGAGTTGCTGACACAAGGAATAGCGAACCATTGCTAGCTGGCACTGAGAAGCCACTGAGCACACATCTAAAGCCTCGTCTATATTGAAAACTTTGTCCATGTAGCTACATTGCGCAGAAGAAGGAAAAATTCACACCAATACACATTATTAAGCTAACCTAACCCCTGATGGAGACATAACTAGGTTGGTAGAAGAATGACCTAGCGACTGCCCCTTGAGGAAGCGGACTGATTACAGTGATGGAAAAAACAGTTACTGCTAGTACAGTTATTGCATAGTTATTAGGAAGCTGTTTCCTTGGTACCATTATCTCTCCACCACCCTTTTCTTGCCCTCTTTTGTTGTGCTGTAACTCACTCAAACTAAGGGACTCAATCAAAAGCCTGGGCAGGCATTATCAACCAAAAGCAATAAGTGCTGCAAGCTCTGGTTTCTCACTTCTTATCAGTGGGTTTCAAATGTAAAAATACACAGTACAAACTGTGCCTGGGTGTTTGTGTTTAGTCTTGCCTTCGGTAAACAAAGGATTAACACTGTATGTGCGTTTCTGAATCTGAGAGGTTTGACTGCAGACCCTGCTCCTGTGATGGAGTCACATAAATACAACAACTTACCTTCAAGTATCTGTTAGGGTATAACAGAGTGAGTAAGCATAACTGCTGTTTAATTTCCCAAAAATAGCACTGCCAAGAGGAAAAAACAAAGCCACAAAAACATAGCAGGGGATAGTTTTAGCCGAATTAAACACACACAGAATCAATCTGCACAAGTCTCCTCAGTTACTATGAGTGAGGAGAGACTGGCACTTTAGTTTTACCTCAAGATAAACTTGTCAAGGGCAACTGTTTAGTCTTTGCTTTGTTTTTCATCTCAGGATAGGGTCATGCTAGTTAGTTACACTGGGGTAAAAGCAGAGGGATGTCTGGTTGGCTCAGTGGCTGTATTCTCTGAGAGCAAAACAAAGCAGAGACCAAGCAGAAGGAGTATAGATCTGACCTCTGCGAGTTTACCTAGTGTTATAACTAAAGTATCCGGTTTTCCCTTTGCGTTTGATTCCAAGATAAAAAAAAGTGCCTGTTTGAGCAATGAAGACAAGCCCTCAGAACGCTGATGTGAATTGTGTGTGTCAGTCTAAAAGGAGTCACATTGGTTCCCCACAACCATTCATGAGTTATATTAACTCACAATTTAGGACAGGCTGACATACCTCGACATGAGAATCACTTGCCCTTTGGATTTCAGCATCATCCACGGCCACTTTCTATTTTTTTAAGGGTTTTACTAATGGCGGCAGCAGTTCATCTGCCATGGGAAAATATCTTCATATACACATTATGTTGTTGGCCTTCATCAGTGATTCAGCAGGGGAGTCAAATATATCTTCTCCTAGCACTCGTTCATAGCATTAGGTAACTGAATTAAAAATGATATAATAAAGCTTGGGAGGACAGAGCCAATGAGGAAATATTGAGGATAACTGGGATGGTAAGTGTTGTATTTTCTTCCCAAAATAGTTTCATGTACACTTCACTAAAGGTTTAACCTGGGCATTTCTGCCATCTTAACCTTAGTGCGCATGCCACTGTCACAGTGACAAATAGGCTTGTGTGCGTTCTAATTAAGCAATAAGTCTCAACAGATTGTGCAGCAGTGCTGATTAATGCCTTCTTGGGTACATGAGGATACTGCACAGCCTGAAATGTCTTATTAAAATTATGAAGGCAAGCAAAGAATTTTTGTGGTGTTATTAAAATATATTAAAAATCCTCCAGCCATCTAAAATGGTTCCTAGGGAATTTCCTATAAATATCACAGTCTAACAACATATTGTAAGAGCTTAAGAGAGTCTCTCTATTTAGTTCCATACACATTAGTTTTAAACTGTAGTTTAGCTTTCTTCTCCCCCATTTCTCTACTCAGGACACTTTCTACAAATCTAGATAATGGAACAAGCTCTATTTTCCTGGGCATTTCTTTAGCCTCCTTCCCCAAAAACTCAGCATGATAAACTAGTTTGGTTTCACTTTGTAAATGAAACTACAGTCCAAAAATGGTTAATGTTGCAGGGGAAGGGAAAGCAGCTAGGAGGGACAAATTTACAGAACCTATGTTCTCACTTGAAATTTTAATGCCCTCATTTCTCCTCAACACAAGCGCTGTCACAGATTTACTCAGCAATCCAACCGAGGCTCCATCTGTTTCTGGGTATCATTTTGTAGCAGAAAACCCCCCCCAAAAACAGAAAACTTTATGCGCCACATGCATTGTTAGTATGACTGGCTCTGCACAGACCTGAGGAAGACTCAGTCCTGCCCCCAAAGAATTTACATTCTCATTTAAGCAAGTGACATAATTAAGGCCTATAATACAAAAGATTCAAAAGCATCTATGTGAGACTCCTAAGTCCCTTTGGCATTAAATGTCTAAACCACTTAAAAAAATGGAATTCATGCCATTTTAAAAATTCTGCCCCAGTCTCAATGGGATGGCATTTGCCTCCGCCACAGTAATGCATTAAAATAAAAAAAAATTGCTATTTGTGGATTATGTGGGTACACCTAAGACTGCACGAAGAATACTTAGTGTTTGCATCTTTCTGAATGGAGTTGGAACAAGAGTCAGAAAAGGGGTAAGGAGATCCATATAGAAAAAGGAAACAGAGGCTGGAAAGTGGGGAGTGAAAAACTACAGAAGATGAGAACAGCACGAGAGCTGACTGTAGCGTCAAGAAGAAAAAAGGATAAAGGATATACACAAAATATGTACAGTAGAAGTGGAGGTTGTTCATAACAGAAAATGTTCAAAATTATGAACAAAATGTGATGGCGGCTCTTTAAAAAGTTTAAAACTGAACATTGACTTAACACAGCTTTGAAACTTTACTATGTACAAGAAAAGTGCTGCTTTTAAATGAAACAAGCATAGAAACAGTTTTCTTACACCTTGTCTTTTTTTTTTTAAGTTTACAATTAACAGCACTGTACATGCTTTCTTTTTTTGTCTCCCTGGCCTGACTGTATACTTCTGGTTCCAAATGAGGTGTGGTGGTTTACCGGTCAGTTTGTAACTCTGAGTTTCTAATGTATTTTATACATATCCATAATACTCTTCACTTACACACTTTTCATTTGAGGATAAAGTGTTTTATAAATATTAACGTATTAATTGACATACTTTGGACAGTGAGCATTATTCACATTTTACAGAGAAGGAAATAGAATCACAAAGAAATGACTTGCCCAAGGTCACAAAAGAAGTCAGTAACAGAATTGCAAACAGAACCCTGGTTTCTTGATTGGTTCTCTTGTGTATTAGAGTGCTCCAATACCTTCCCCCCCGCCCTCCAAAAAAGTGGAAAACACGCCATTGATTTTCTGCTAACTTATTTCAAATGCATGGAGTTTACTGAGACACATTTTACTACAGGCATGAGATTCCTTTTCAAAAAGCGTAGTCCTGCTGATTACATACATTGTCATGTGAATGGTTCAGCCAATCAATATCAGACTCTTATAAGCAATTTTATAATACAGACTAAGCTTTACAGGATAAAGTCCATCTTCATTAGACACGGTAAATTCACTGCCTACCTGCTCCTCACCAACTTAGTAAAGAATTCAGTGAGACTTTCCTCGCCTCATTCTAGACCCAAGCATTTTCTTTTCTTTTATTTCCAGGGTACTCTCTTTGTTTTTGACATGAATAAATCAACAGAGAAATATAAATTCTCTTAGTAAGAGGATAAGAAATGGTTGGCAAGAAGTCGGTGCCACATTCACTTCATAATTTCGGTGCAGTTTGGTCACTAACATTTTCCAATGTTTGGAATTGAAGCCACATTTACTCTGTAATGAAGAGCTAAATCAGATAATGCACAAGTTACACAAGTTTTCCTGGCTGGGTGAACTATGAAAGTGTTTCTCTTTTTTCAATTTTAGGGATTAAACTACTGGGTTTAACAACAATTCTGAAAATCAGAGGCTTGCATTCTTAAACCTCAGCCACAGTTGGAGGCCTCTGTCACTCTCTCCAGCTGTATGCAGTGCTAGAATGAAAAGGAAGGCTCTTGTAATTAAGGTTTCTCTCCCCAGAGACTTCTCTTTTGTTAATCAACAGAGTCTCCTAATCCCCAAAGGAACCCAGAGGCTGTCAGCTGCATCCATTACTAATTGTTAAGATACCATCTTTAATAGCATCAGTTATAGTTCTACAAGACTGTTTAACGGCTGCCTATGATGCCAGGTAAATGTGGCAGAATGTACAAGTGGAGCTGCCCAATTAGCTGGATATTACACTACAAAATGGCAGGGGAGTGACTATCAGCAATGAAAGGGTTACGGCTAGCCTTATATCTGATACCAACTACTGCATTCTGCTGAGCAATTTGGGATCTAACTAACCCTTCTGAAAACCTATTAGTATCATCACAGATACTGGACTGCTATTTGTCTGAGTCTTCTGACAAGTTCAAAGTAATTTAATTAAAATACGTTTTGTAAACTAACTCCTCAACACCAGGACACAGGGCCTGTTCAGACACAGCTGCCAGAACCTGTAGCTTCAGAAGGGCACCCCATCTGGGTCAAGCTGCAACACTAGTGTGATGTTTGTTGCTCATGCTCCACCAGCTCAGGGCTTGAGGCATGAACAGCTTCCTGTCCATGGAGCTGAGAGAGGATAATGTAGCCCATGCAGAGTCAGGGTTTTCTGTCTGTACAAGACTCAGGCTAGAACATATCACAGGTTCTTCCCTTCCTGCAGCTCAACCTCTATTCACTATCCCCTCAGCCTTTCTAGCACACATACAAATACACATACTGGTCCCTTTTGTCCTCCTCCTGAACACTTATGTCCCCTCTCCCCACAAAGCTGCATGGTAGAACAGCCTGAGGTAGGTGGATGATCTGTAGTTTACTTTTATAACTAAGAGGTAAAGGGGAACAACAAATGGTTCTGCAAAGGCACGAGCGTAAATCTGTATTTTCCTTGAGCCAACGCGGCTCGTCTGCTCATTTACAGTCAAGTTTTGATCTTTATAACCATTCTATAAACCACCCACACCCTTTTCACTCCTAGGTAGCTAGATGATCTCAAGCAGGTGCTTGCACCGTTTGGCAGCAATTAGATCAATGTATGTGCCTAGACAGATTAGATATAAAGCATACAGAAGAGCTCTAGGACGACGACTCATTCCAGGATGTGTTACCACCCACATATTGTTAACATTTAAATCTTAACAGTATGATATAAGAAATAGCATTTTCTCAATCAGGCTGCTTGGAACCGACAATTCATCCTTCCAATTCAGTTTTCTACTTACACAAACTGAATACTTCACTATTATCTAGTTTCATTTAGCTGGAGTTCAGGTGCAGGGCAAATAGCATTTCTCTGCAATTGGCTACAGCGCCATGTTACCTTTCTCACTGTTTTCTCATCCCTGCAACTAAACCACAATTCCATCAGTGAAAGAAAGAGAAGAAAAAAGCCATAAAGCTGCTCAAACTACCATGCTCTATCCCGTAAACATTTTTCTATTTATCTGCCCTTCATTACATGCACAATCTTATTATCTCTGCACAGCCTCAAAGTGACAGCCGTCAGGGTCACCCTATAAAATATACATTGGCAATGTTACATTTAATGACGGGAGCGAGGAGAAAGATGAAGGATGGGGGGGGAGGTTGGAATACTGCAGGACGTTTTTAAAGGGATCATCAGTTATATCTGTGCATTTCCCGAGGTGATAATTGAATGACAGTGGCTGGAGGGAAATCCATTTTTGAGCTCAGGAAAGAATTGTTAAGCGAAAAATGTTTTTGTATAGGAGGCATGTAATGGCTGCCAGAAAATGAAAAAGGCTCCTTCAACCACATCAGTTCTCATATTTTATGTCTTTTATATGTGGGCTGGAAATTATCTAGCACAATCAGGTTTTGAAATACAGCTTTAAAAATAAAGACAGACTTTGGTCATTATATCTTGTAGTGGAAGAGGTATTTTCTGTTGTAGTCTGTGTGTCAACTTCAATTAATTTAAATAAAGGATCAATTTTATTGTGTGGAGAAGGTGACATACCAACAGAAGGGCAACCACCTTTATCACCATCATACTGGTTTTAAAATAAAAGGTTAAAGCACAATTCTAATTATGTTCTGTATTTAACTAAAAGTAGCTGCCTGAATTAAAGTGAAGTATATATGCACTCATTGGTATTCCTTGTAATTTGGCAGCACTGCAATGAGGCCCACAGTAACTAAAACGTCATTACAATAAAATGAAAAGAACATTTTTCCTAGTATACGGTCATATATCTTCACAATTAAAACTAAACTACACGGTCAAAACAAATAATATTCTGTGTTGCAATAGCTTTGCTGTTTTGTTCTGCAGGTTTGCAAAGCTAATTCACAATGGGTCTCCCAGTCATTCAGGTAAAATGCTACCTACAACTACCCAAAGGAAGGATATTGAGAGTTAAGGTTGATACACCATGATTACTCTGTGATTACTGACCCCAATGGACCAGCAGGAGGTAGAGGCAGAAAAAGGGACAGCTATCTACTATATATTTCAGAGAGTTTTTCTATTTGTGTCTGTCTGTCCCCCAGTCAGAGGTCATGCATCACATCCTACCCTACCCCGTCCCCATCTGTGCCTGCTGCAGCACCCATGCACAGGCGATTCTCACCTGGCCCCAAGCTTCTATGGTGTGAGAGGACTGGGGTTGTCCTCTCTACCTGGGGCAGCCTGCATATGAACCTCTCATTCCCATCCCTGTCCCAGAACTATGATTTAAATGAAGAAAAACAAAACTTAAGTACCTGAGCAACTCCAGGTAAATCTGCTAGTTGTTTATATAAAGTGACGGCTTCATTCTTCCTCTTGGCTAATTCAGAACTACTCTATTATCAAATTCATGGCTAAGACCTTCTACTTTTAGTTAAATAAAGAGGAGGTATTTTTTTAGACAGCATCAGAAACAGAGGCTCATATCATCTAAGTCTCAAGGATAAGTGAATCCAGTAGGCTTCCAACAATTCAGTCAGCCAGCCTTGGGAACATTTTCAACTTCTCTAGTCATAAATGTTCTGTGTTTTAACTTTAGATTTATTTACAGTTTCCAACTACAACCATCTCATGAGAATTGCCTTCAGCATTTCCTTTGGAAATAAGTGTGATATAGGATTAAATCAAGGGATAGAGCCCTGAGTTCCATTTCCAGGAGGTACTAGTTCTGTGAGCGTGACCTTCAACAAGTCACTAGGGACTTGTCCCCACACACCACCTTAACTAAATCCACTGAAACCTCTGTGTGGCTTATTTTGGGTTAGTGTAAATCTATTCCCAATTGATTTAAGCCACTCAAACAGAAATAACATGATCCCCATGTGTGGAGACTCTTGGTTTAAGTTCACAACTTTATATAATATAGAGCAACTCTACACAGAAACTCTTCTCTCTCCAAGATAAGGATGTAAATAAGTAGTCAACTATCTGATAAGCCTAGGCTTATTGGGTAGTCAAGTCGACTACTCACATTTTCCTCCCTCCCTCCATGGCCTCTCTATCAGAGGCAGCGGGGAGGGGGAGCAGGAGCTGGGGGGAGCTGACTTAAAAGCCAGTTGCCTCCAGCATAGCCTCCACAGGAAAGCAGGGGAGTCTGCTTGGTACTTCTACACTCCATCTCACATTAGCCTAATGCCTACCACTACTTCTTCCTGAGCAAATGACACCCGTTGAAAAGTATGTACTAACCAAAAGGAAGAAGCCCTACTACACAAACCAGAAAAGTAAGAGACACTGAGGATACTGGGACACAATGGTAACTGCAAACCCTGGGAGCGTGGTGGACTTTTTCTCCTATTCCTTCAACAGGAAAGAAAAATGGGTTAGCCACGGGCTGACTATCAGTATTTAAAAGATTTTACATGGAACAGTTCTGTTTATTGTATTTCCACATACAGGCAGTCCCTGACTTACGCGGATCCGACTTATGTCGGATCCGCAGATACGAACGGGGCTTTTTTCTTGCAGACCAGGAAGACGCGGAGCAAAGCTGCGGAGGGGCTCGGGCAGCCCAGGCACGCCTGGGCTGTCCCGCTGCGGACGTGCTCCAAGGCTTTGCTCCCTGTCTCCCAGCAGACCAGGGAGAGGGGGAGCAAAGCCTCGGAGCACGCCAGCAGTGGGACAGCGTGGTGCGCCTGGACTGTCCCGCTGCCCGCGTGCTCTGCGGCTTTGCTCCGCGTCTCCCAGGTCAGCAGACCAGGGAAACGGAGCAAAGCCGTGGAGGACTTGGGCGTCCGGCCATCCCCATCTCCATGGTCTGCTGGGGGGGGGGAGGGGAGTGTGCAGCTAGTGCCCCCCCCCCCAGCAGACCAGGCTTTTCTTGCCTACCCCTGGGGTAGAGCAGCTGGGGGCTGCCGGGTTGGTCCCGCAGCGCTGCTCGGGACCAACCCGGCAGCACCCCAGCTGCTCTGCCCCAGGAGTCCTGATTCAGCTGCTGCTGGTCAGTTTCAGCAGCGGCTGAATCAGGACCTGAGGCAGAGCAGCTGGGGTGCTGCTGGGTTGCTCCAGTAGCGCCGAGGAGCCGCGCTACTGGAGCAACCCAGCAGCACCCCAGCTGCTCTGCCCCAGGCGTCCCAAGTCAGCCGCTGCTGAAACTGACCAGCGGCTGACTACAGGAAGTCCGAGGCAGAGTTGCTCTGCCCCGGGCTTCCTGGAATCAGCCGCTGATCAGTTTCAGCAGCAGCTGACTTGGGGACGCCTGGGTTTCTGACTTACATACAGATTCAACTTAAGAACAAACCTACAGTCCCTATCTTGTTCGTAACCCAGGGACTGCCTGTATTAAAAAAGGTTCAGGCAGTGGCAGTGCAACAGTCTGCATAGTGGGGGTGCTGAGAGCCACTGTAAACCCTGTATATGATGGAAACCACTTCGAGCCAGGAGGTGCAGCCACAACCTCTGCACCCCTAGTTACAGCAATCCTGGGATCTGGTCTCCTAATCCATTTAGTTACCTGAGATTAATCCCCACACCCTCCCCAAGAAGGAGATCCCACATCCTGAAGCAGCATTTAACAGGCAGTATTGATTTGTCTGTACACTGATCTGTTTTCTACATTTCATTGGAAAAGAAGTTTTAAATGTTCCTTACACACCTGTGATGAAAAATGTACAGCATGGCTTGCCTTGTCAAGTACATTCATTACCTTAGCTTAGCCACTTGCAGTCTATGACCCATAGGGGGCTGGTGAGTACTAACATTCACTGATGTTTAAAATGAAGCCCACTGTGGAAGATTTAAAATGAAGTGGGGACCACTGAAAATTTTGAAATATAATTCCCGTGCCTGTTAACCAGGAGAAAGCATGTGTGAATTTTGGGGGCCAGAAGGAGTTTCTACCAACTTCTTACTGTAGCTTCACTTGTAGAAAATCACTACAAGAGATCCATATACTGTGATGAAAACTAGAGGTTTCTTTTATGCACTGAAAAATGCTAGTATGAACTCTCCTTCTCTAGAGTTTCCATGTCACCACATGTCTGGTACCTAATAGGGATGTGAATAACTAGTCAACTGTCCCATAAGCAAATGCTTATCAGATAATCAACGGGCTACTCAACTAGTTCCTTCCCCCCAACCTTGCTGCCTCTAGCAGAAAGAGGCAACAGGGGGAGGGGAAGAGGAGGGAATGCTTCAAAGCAGCAGCAGTGTGTGGAACCTGGGGCGAGGCCCCAGGCTCTGCATGGTGCTGCCACTTTGAAATGCCCCGTGCAGCCCGGGAACAGTTGGGAATCCCCAGCTGGGCCGGGTTGCACACCGTGTTTCAAAGCAGCAGCAGCAGCAGCAGCAGCAGCAGCAGCAGCAGCAGCAGCAGATGGAGCCTGGAGTCAGCTGGGGATTTTGAAACGCCGCAGAGAGCACGGGGCCAGCGGGGGACTGCTTGAGTCCCCCGCTGGCCCCGTGCTCCCCTCAGGACTTTTGCCTTTGTGCAACGGGGGTGTGACGTAGTGGGGGTAACTTGCTAGGGCAGTGGCGACCTTGCTAGGGCTGTGGCGACCTCTGCTGTCTGTAGCAAGACCCAGCAGGGAAGGGGGGAATCATTATGCAAAGGTGGCTCCAAACTGGTCTGACCAGCCACCCCCCATGGGGAGAAACAAAGGAAGGTGGAAGGCTGCCCTGGCTGGGGGCAGGGCTGGAGGAGAGGTAGTTAGTTGCTGTCTGGAAAGCAGGGGAGAAGGAGCTGGGGAGGGGGGCTGGGACTCCCCCATCTCAAGGGGGGCACTGAGGCCTCTTAGCCCGAGTTCCTGTAACCAGATTACATCTGTGCTGTGCTATATCCTGGAGAAGCAATAAACTACCTCCATTCTACTGGCTGGTGGAGTCTGTTTGTGCCATTTCAGGGTGCAGGAGACGGGGGACCCCAACGCGCCATCACGCGGAAGCACCCTTATCGACTAATCAAATAGTTGATGCAAATTGCATCAACTACTTGATTAGCCAAATCCAAAATTTATATCCTTAAGTACCTAATGGCAGAACAGACTGTGTGGAAGAGAGGCGGGCGCGCGCACCCCCCTCCCGCCCCCAACAAAGCGGGCTAAGGAATAATAGATGCCCTTTCTCTGCCACCCAGTCTGTTATACAGTTGATGGGCCAGGTGTTTTGTGCCACCAAATCAAATGCCTCATTCACACCCATATCATTTACTCTGGATTTTGAGCAGACTAAGGATCAGAGTTTACACTACTGTCCAGTAGCCCCTTTAGCAAGTGGATTTTTAACAGTAGCCAGGTGATATGAATAGGAATGGGAATATCTAGGCATTGCACTAAGCAAAACGAAGAGTTGCTGCAGCAACTGGTCTTCAATTACTGTCACTTTTTCCAGCAGCCAGTCTCAAATTCCTTTCTTAAAACAAAACAAACCTTCAAATTAAAGAAATTTAACCAACACACATAACACTGCTACAAAAGCAGACAATAGTATTAGGCTGACGCTTTAATGTGGCTCATTACAACCTAACTGATCTGGTGCAGTTGGAAAACGGGGACATATAAGTTTCAGAAAACTTATAACACCAGGTAACACCACAACCCTGGCTAGAACAGTAATAAATGAATTTTTCCTTTTTACATGGCTCTTCCACCCATGTGAAGCTCATCAATGAGCTTTTTTTTTTTTTTTTTTTTTTTTTTAGGGAATAGTTGGTCCTTCTGCAGTGCCTCTCCTGAGGACATCAGAGAACTCACTGCACCCCTGTGAACTAGGTTTTATCCCCACTTTAGAAGAAGGGAAAACTAGAGCCCGGTAACTTCTTGTGTGACTTTGGCAGGAATAAAATGTAAGATCCTTGATTCCAATTCCCTCCTCAAACCACTAGATAATTCCGCCTTCTAACAAGTACCATGTCTCATAGGAGCGGGCAAAATACAAATTCTGAGCCTACACATGGCACTTTTAACATGGCTGTGCCATCAGAAAACAAAAGTCATCTTCATGCATAGGGCTCTACACAACACCTTGACTGAAGGATAGCAGCTCAGCATGCAATTACCTGCCTCTTCCGGCTCCTAACTTGCATAGATCAACAGAGGCAAGAGATGGGCGCAGAAGTGGCAATAGACTGAGTTAAACATAAGCCCTGGGAACACTGAAGACCAGAGCTTTAGTTTTAAACTGTACAAGCCACATAACTAAACTTGCCTCCTAACTTCCACACCAAAAAGCCTATTTCAGAAATGGTTTTTACTCTACATAGCGTGAAAACTCAGCAATTTGGTTACCTGTGCAAGAGGAAGGTAGGTTAACACTGCACTTCAAATACTTTTAGCTTATAAAAGCAATAGCTACTTTCGAAGAGCACAGTGCATTATTACCAGCATTAATGGAGAATCACAATATTACTGTGAAGTAGATACTTATCCCAACTTTGCAACATGAGCGAGATGCACAGAGGTTAAATGACTTGCCCCAGGTACAAAGTTAATAGAACAGATGAGAACAGAACCCCAGGAATTCTGTTAAGTCTAGGGCTAACATACACAATATTTTCCTTATACTAAAATACAGAAACCTAAAAACCCTATTACAAGATAGACCCCTTACAACCTTTTTACTGTCTCCTTGTATTTCTCTTTTTAAAATCCTTTTTTCTGTAGACAAGAAACTGGCTTGCTATTACCCTATTCACCAATCTGCTCAAGTTTGTAGTAAAAGAATCTACCAGCTAAGGCCAGAGTCTTCTAAAGTCAGTTCCTTCTCAGCACTTCATAAAGATGCCAAAGATCAAGTAAAAAACGTAATGTACTTCTTACAAAAAGGCAGGAGACTGCATCATTCATAGTCACTCATCAGGTTTGCCCTAGAGCCAGCTTTCCCCATCACTGAAACTTGCATATCTTACTGGATTCCTACTCAAGTCCATCTGCTTCAGAGGGGTAGCCGAGTTAGTCTGTAACAGGAAAAACTTAAAAAACAACAAATAGTCTAGTAGCACCTTAAACACTAACAAAACATGTAGATACAAAAGACAGACTAACGCGGCTACATCTCTATTACTATAAAAAATGTAGATGGTATCATGAGCTTTTGTGGGCACAACGCACTTCAGATGACCAGAATGTTGGAAGTCCACTCTCATCATCTGAAGAAGTGGGTTGTGCCCACAAAAGCTCATGATACCATCTACATTTTTTATAGTACAGGCAGTCCCCGATTTAAGCGGATCCGACTTACGTCGGATCCGCACTTACGAACGGAGCTTTCTCGCCCCGAAAGTCGGGGCGAGAATGCCCCATTCGTAAGCTGCTCCGGTGCCCCTGGTCTGCTGGAGACCGTCTCCAGCAGACCAGGGGCACCGGGCGGGTTCCCGCGCTTCTGAGGCTTTGCCAGAGCAAAGCCTCAGAAGCGCGGGAACCGCTGCTGCTGCCCCTTGAGACCCGGTGCCTGTGGTCTGCTGGGGACGGTCCCCAGCAGACCACAGGCACCCGGACTGAAGCCGCAGCCGCGGGGGGTCCCGCGCCTCTGAGGCTTTGCCAGAGCAAAGCCTCAGAGGCGCGGGGAACTGCCGCTGCTGCCGCTCCAGTCTGGCAAAGCCTCAGAGGCGTGGGACCCCCCCGCGGCTGCGGCTTCAGTCAGGGTGCCTGTGGTCTGCTGGGGACCGTCCCCAGCAGACCACAGGCACCCAGACTGGAGCGGCAGCAGCGGCGGTTCCCCGCGCCTCTGAGGCTTTGCTCTGGCAAAGCCTCAGAGGCGCGGGACCCCCCGCGGCTGCGGCTTCAGTCCGGGTGCCTGTGGTCTGCTGGGGTCCGTCCCCAGCAGACCACAGGCACCCAGACTGAAGCCGCAGCCGTGGCGGGGTCCCTCGCCTCTGAGGCTTTGCCAGAGCAAAGCCTCAGAGGCGCGGCACCCCGCTGCCGCTGCGGCTCTGCTCCCCGTGTCCCTGGTCTGCTGGGGGGGGGGGGGCACAGATAGTGTGCTCCCCCCCCCCAGCAGACCAGGCTTTTGTTTTGGACTCTGGGGCAGAGCAGCTGGGGCGCTGCCGATTGGTCCTGCAGCGCCCGTGGGCACTACTGGACCAACCGGGCAGCACCCCAGCTGCTCTGCCCCAGGTCCTGATTCAGCCGCTGCTGGTCAGTTTCAGCAGCGGCTGAATCAGGACGTCTGGGGCAGAGCAGATGGGGTGCTGCTGGGTTGGTCCAGTAGCACCCCAGCTGCTCTGCCCCAGGCGTCCCCAAGTCAGCTTCTGCTGAAACTGACCAGCGCTGACTACAGGAAGCCCGAGGCAGAGTTGCTCTGCCCCGGGCTTCCTGGAATCAGCTGCTGATCAGTTTCAGCAGCAGCTGACTTGGGGACGCCTGGGGTTCTTAAGTTGATTCTGTATGTAAGTCAGAACTGGCGGTCAGTTTCAGCAGTGTCTGAATCTGGACGCCAGTTCCGACTTACATACAGATTCAACTTACCTACAGTCCCTATCTTGTACGTAACCCGGGGACTGCCTGTAATAGAGATGTAGCTGTGTTAGTCTGTCTTTTGTATCTACATGTTTTGTTAGTGTTTAAGGTGCTACTAGACTATTTGTTGTTTTTTAAGTTTTTCAAATCCATCTGTTTGTTGCTATCACCACCACAGTACACACAGTCTCTTGCATTACTGGTACAAACACTGAATATTTTGGCTTAAACTATTCTTAACGTAAGCTTAACTCATAAACATTATGGTTAGAAGCTTGGGCTGATGTGCCTTGGAAACTGGTTGAGCAACCTAGTAGCTATTTCAAGTATAATGGCTTATTGAATTGTTTATCTCCAAATCACACATTAAAAAGTCAAAGGGTGTTGATGTACTAACAGTCGGAATGATCATTTTAGTTAGTGGCGTGCACTCATGAAATGATCAAAATGACAAAGTTTATTAAAGGAAAATAATGTATAATCAGCAACTGAAAAAAACTCTTAAAGGTATCTGCTGACCTGACTTAACAGAAAAAGAAGTCTAATAGGTTGTAATTTCACATATGCATCTCCTAAAGGTACTGTTAATTAGCAGCTATTAACAGACAAGCTTCAGTCACAAGATTTAAGTAAATTGCTAGGGTAAAAAACTGGGAGAAGGGGGGGAAACTACTAACAATTACAGTACAATGCAGCAGCCTGCTGAGTGTGACATACAGGACGATGCGTATTGGAATTGTATCTTCCTTTCTCAAAAATCCCTCTGGGTGCTTCCTCAAAAATTTGAACTTTTTGGAAGGATCGGACCTCTTCCATTGCTTGCCACAAGCAACTGAGTGATCCCAAAATAGTCCCACTACAAATAAACCTTCAGTATGTATATTAATTACAGTGGCTTCACACAAGAGGCTATACTTGAAGATTTGCTAGCTTTTCCATCCTGAACTTGAAAACGCTTATACAGAATGAACTTAATTAAGCAGGATCTAAAACTCCTATCAAATTCATTTTCTAATGAATATTAGTTTAAAGAGTAATCAACTAGAAAATATCTAAAATGACAATAAGTTTTGTTAAATCCAAAGACTAAGCAAATTTAGGTCTACAGTCAGACTGGAAATAGTCACAAATAGTGACTTAACTCATAACATTTAGTTTTCTAAACGCACAGCCTTGTAGATTAAATTGTCAGCCCAGCTTCTCAGCATCATTTGAATTTCCTATAGCTCTTACATTTCAGTCTTGCCAATAACATTATCTAAGTACAAACCTTCAAGAAGTATCACATAAAAGAAAGCCACTATTAACTACACAAAATAACAGGCACTGAAAACAGGAAGAAGTATTTTTAGTTTGGAAAAATATTTTCTCCCTCAAACTTTACAAGGCACATTTTCCAAAACGAAAAAGCTTTTAATTGCAATTCTGTTAGTAAAATATAAGAACAGAGTCCCAAGTCTACTGATTAGATAGGCATACCACATTTATATATTAATGGACATGGTTCTTTAGCAGCCAACCCACAACAGCAAACAATGTGAACATGGTATCAACACACTTGACTGAAAGAGCTGGCTGAAACTGGAGGGCAGGTCTTAAAATGGACATTCAAGTGTCCTAACATGATACAGGCAGTCCCCGACTTACGCGGATCCAACTTATGTCGGATCTGCACTTACGAACGGGGCTTTTCTCGTCCCGGAGTTCACTGGCGGCAGGTCGCCACCCGTGTCCTCCGGGGCGAGAAAAGCTTCTCCCGGTCTCCCTGGTGGTGGTGGTGGGGGGGGGGGGGGGGGTCCAGCAAAGCCGCTGGACCCCCCCCCCCCAGCAGACCAGGGACATCCGAGCAAAGCCGCCGCCTGGGCAGCTTTGCTCGTTTACCCAGGAGCAAAGCCGCCCAGGCAGCGGGACCCCCGCCACCTGGGCGGCTTTGCTCCTGTCCCCCTGGTCTGCTGGGGGGGGTCCAGCGGCTTTGCTGGACCCCCCCCCCCAGCACCCCAGGGAGACCGGAGGAAAGCCGCATGGGCAGCGGGGTCCCTCCGCCTGTGCGGCTTTGCTCGGGTCTCCCTGGTCTGCTGGGGGGGGGGGGGCGCAGCTAGTGCGCTGCCCCCCCAGCAGACCAGGCTTTTGTTGCGGGAAGCCTAGGGTAGAGCAGCTGGGGTGCTGCCGGGTTGGTCCTGTGGGAACCTACTGGGCAGCGCCCCAGCTGTTCTGTCCCAGGCTCCAGATTCAGCAGCTGTTGAAACTGATCAGGCTGATTCCAGGAAGCTGGGGGCAGAGCAACTCTGCCTCCGGCTTCCTGTAGTCAGCCTCTGGTCAGTTTCAGTGGCAGCAGCTGAATCTGGAGCCAGTTCCAACTTACATACAAATTCAACTTAAGAACAAACCTATAGTCCCTATCTTGTACGTAACCCGGGGACTGCCTGTATAACAATTTCCTACCATTTGCTGTAATGAACTGTGGCACAACGTTCTTTACAAGCATTATTTGACATCTAAACCTGGATATTCAATTTTAATTGCTACAAGAAGAAAGCAACTCAGGATTTTATTCCATCATCCACCCTTCAGGCTCTTTTTAACATTCTGTGCATCTGAGATCAGTTATGATGGCAAAACAAAGAAGTTTCCATAGCTTCTCAAATTTTTTTCCTGTGTTGTCTGTGTGTGATTCCAGTTCTCTGTTAACCAGATTAATCAAGACCCATGTTGGGACTGCAAGAGGAGCATCAACCACCTGTAATCTGTCAAGTCACTTTGACACCTCCTTAAATTTTTTTTTAATAAAAGTTGGCTCTGTCTACCCTTCAAAGTTTGAAATGCAGCCGCGGCAGGGTTTTCATATGGCAATGCGGTCAGGGCATTAGAACTAGGAGAGAGCTCTCCCACCACTGTAAGTAAACCACCTCTAAGAGGGGAGTAACTAACAGCGCTGGAAGCCTGAAAAACTGGCAGTTTACAGTGCTGCAACTTGCTGCGCTTGGGGATGTGTGCTTTTTCACACCCCTGATTGACAAAGGTTACAGCACAATAAAGTGGTAGTATAGACAAGCCCTTAGTTTCTTTGCAGAGTCCCTATTGTGCAAAATCCATGCTATGTTCTGATAAAAATCTTTATGGCTGCAAGTCATGCAAGTATCAACAATAAAAAACAGAGAAATGCATTTTTCTTCACAGTTCCAGTGAGTGCCTTTAGGAAGACTCTGGTGTCAATCTTATTTTTTCAGGCAACCAACCATGAGCCTGATGGTGATTGTGGAAGGGTTTTTGAACTTCCAGAACTTTCTTAATCCTCTGCTTAAGACACATAAGACTTTTAGAATGACTGTCCCTGAGAAATGTTCAGATGTTTTCATTTAATTTTTGCTTCAAGGCTGAAAAGGAAGATGGATTAGTGGGCAGGTGATGTAGTCATAGTTTTGATACACTGAACAGAAATGTGGTAACATACATCAAACATCTCTGCAGCATATTTATCACATTCCTGTGTAATCTGTCACATACTTATGACATCACCTGTTCACTAATCCACTACCACAGAATTTATTCTAACATTCCAAACCTATCAGTATCTTCAAACAGCTGCCAAATCCTCTCCCTCCCTCACATGTCCTAGCAAGGAAGTGTTTTCTTCTTGGATGAAGATGTACATATGTAGAAATGTGAATCAACATACACACAACTATATACTCTCTTAGGGAAAATGGCTAGCAAAAGAAAACACTACTGTAGAAATGTGATAGTGTGCACTGTTTCATTAACACCTCTACTAAAAGATGGGCTAGGCATAGTGATGAAGACCTTGCTCAGAGACGAAGGAGTGAGAAATCTCAACTGACATTCAACGTGATCTCTTTATGTATATATTTGATACCTGGGATGTCAAAGATACATTGCATTCCTAAGTTTTACTACTTTAACTCTGGAGGATTTCTGTTTGTGAAAACAAGATGGTATCTAATAATAGGGCCCAGTTAAGGAAAATGTAGCACCTAGAAAAAATGCTTACCCACCTTTTTGTAATGTTTGCTCTTCGAGATTTTCCCCCAGCAGCTAGTTTACCTTGCACACTAACACCTCTGCAAATGATTCCTTCAGATAGTGCCCCTAACCCCGACCTACTCGCTCCAGTGAAAAGGAGCACAGTCCAGTTTGGAAAGGTTCTGCTGATGCCATCATGCTAGTGAGTGTGGGAAGATCTGCTCCTATATAGATATATCTTTGGCATTTAGGTTGCCTACAATACTACAGTAATTGTATGGCTCACAATCCTTGATGTATTATTTTTACCTCCAGGGGTACAGATGTACTATTCTGTTGTGAAGGTTAGGACTTTAACAGGGTTCAGAAAAGAGCTATATAGATTCATGGAGGTTAGGTACATCAATGGCTATGAGCCAGGATGGATAGGAATGGAGTCCCTAGCCTCTCTGTCTGGAAATGGAAGACAGGAGAGGGATCACATGAGGATTACCTGTTGTGTTCCCTTCCTCTGGGGCATCTGGTATTGACCAGTCAGCAGACAGGATACTGGGCTAGATGGACCTTTGGTATGACCCAGTATAGTTGTTCTTATGATCCCTACTTACAGATGGGAAACTGAAGCACTGAGCAACTAAGCAACTTAAACAGAAAATTTGTGTGTCAGCAGGAAAATTAACTCAAGTTTCTTGAGAAGCAAGCTAATGATATCTAGCCACTGGTCCATCCTTCTTCCCTGCCACTCTCTGCAGGGCTTTTCAAGATCTACGCTTGGAAGGTTAGGAGCTTCTAATCTTCAAGGGCACAGGTAAGGTCAAAGAGGCCTTATATCCCTCCACTGCTCTATGCTAGGTTATAGGCACCACAGGAACTGAGGAGAGTGATGGGCATGCTAGCTATTAAAAAGCATTGCCTGTTGCAGTATCCGGCCTCCAGTCAACTCAAAATGCAGGATTTTTTGCAGTGTGAGAAAAAAACCCACAACCCCTAACAGGCAGGGTAGCATAAAGATTTATTTTCTGGGCAATGGTGACAGTTGGTATTTCTCAAGTAAAAGAAATACAGCTCTGCTTGATATAGATAACTTCTCTTTGGCCTGAGCGCTCTGATGTTCCAGATAAGTGAAGGCATACAAGAGAATAAAGTGGTCTTATTCTGGCAAAACCTAGTAGAGTTTCAGATTAATCCTGGTTTGCAAGAGTACAGAACTACAGGTAATGGTGGAGAGGAAAAAAGAATTTCACACATACATGCTTCAGAGACCATCATCTGCTATGTAGTAATTTTATCAAAACTAGCTATTTCCTTCAAAATGCTGAGTTGCAATTCCACTGAAATCTGCAGATTTTCTTATGCTCTATTTTTAAACTGTTCCTTTCCTTTGTTTTAACAGTGGTTATGATCACAAAATTTTATTTTTTCTCTCTAATTGTCCAAACAGCTTTTCTTTTTTCCAGCAAAAGAGACTTTTAAAACGGAAGTTTGGAATTTGTGAATTTACAATCAA
Organism: Pelodiscus sinensis; assembly: GCF_049634645.1. Taxonomy (NCBI): domain Eukaryota; kingdom Metazoa; phylum Chordata; order Testudines; family Trionychidae; genus Pelodiscus; species Pelodiscus sinensis. The sequence goes on along the minus strand of NC_134733.1, from coordinate 14,034,059 downwards.
CAATCACATCATCCAAATTTAGTAGTACTCCAGTATTCATATGCATCTTCAAAAGAATTAATTCCCATTTATCTGTTTGATTAGTGTTCTGAAGTTCTGCTACAATAACCTTTTCCATGCAAGCTTTTAATGATTGAACATTCCTGTTTGGTTGCCTCTCCCTTTCACATTTCTGCTCCCGGTTTTGTAGTTAGGAAGAATTCTTTTGTCACCGTAGCTATTGCCTCTAGAGTGTGGATTTGCTGCAGTGAAGAAAGATCTCCTTCCATCGCTATATTAAGTATCTTATACTACAGCAGTACAGCTGCAGCACTGCAGTGTTTCTAATGTAGACATATCAAACATGGCCCTTTCACAACCCAAGCAGTTTTCTTTTGAATAACAGACACATTGTGGCAAGACAGAATGCTCAGGATCTGTCGGTAAGTGATATTTAATTTGCAGTAGAATAATGTTAAGGTGGCATGATGACAGTCTAAGGTCACACTTCTAGATTCAAAGATGTGGAATGGGTATCAAGTCAGTGGGGATGTGAAAGACTAGTCGGCTATCCGATAATCAAAAGCTTATCGGATAGTCTATACACTAGTTGACTAATTGCCTCCCCCCCCACCTTGCTACCTTTATCAGAAAGAGGCAGCGGGGGGGGGGGGGGGAGGGGAGGATTCAGAGCCGCAGCGCTGTGTGGAGCTGGGGACTCCCCCGCTGACCCCAGCTCCATGTCAAATGCGGCAACACCACGTAAAGCCGGCATCAGTGGGGGAGTCCCCAGCTGGCCCCTGGCTCCACAAGATGCTACCACTTTGAAACACCACAGGGAGCAACCCAGTGCTCCCTGCATTGCTTTTACCATTGAAATGCAGCAACAGCCTTGGGGCTACTGGTAAACTTCAAAGGTGAGGCTCCCTTACAGACTAATCGAACAGTTGATGCAAATTGCATCGACTATTTGATTAGCCTATTAATCTAAATTTAACATCCCTATCAGTCAGCACACCAGAATCTGCTGGGTCCACAAGTTGAGCATTAGACTGGAGGTTAATTAGCATCCCAAAAAGACAATCAAGGGCATTTCCACACTATCTACTAGTAAGGTGACCAGATGTCCTGATCTCATAGGGCAGTCCTGATATTCAAGACTGTGTCTTATTCAGGTGCCTATTACTCTCTCATTCCCTGTCCAGATTTTTCACTTGCTATCTGGTTATCCTACTACAGTACCTAGTTAGGGAACAGAGTATGACACATAATTTCCAGGCTGTCCCGAAGACAACAAAACCTCCTGACACCTAAGGGACAGGATGTGTTCGGAAACTTGACCCCCACTCAGATGTCTCAGAAGTAAAGGGAACAGATCGGAGGAATCTTTTATCCTAAAACATGTTCTGCATATGGGGATGCACTCAAAATAACATAGGAGGAAGACACAAGGATATTGAACAAGGAAGGGTGTGGGATGGAATGGATGCAGGTGACACAGATGGAGCAATACACATTTTTCATGCTACCCTGCATCCTTGCTATCAATAAGAATTAGCGTCTGAGTCTATTAGGGATGTAAAATCCTGTTTAGTGAACTGGTTGATTAATATGGGGGCAGGCTGGAGCGGCCCCTGTGAAACTTTAGTGAAATAGCTGCCATCTTATTTCACTTCTTGAAAGACAGGTTTTTCCTTCAAATTAACTTTTTTTTGATCTAGAGAGGCTTAAAGGAGACAGAGGCAAAAAAAAAAAAAGCGCTCAGTGATTTGATCACAAGGCAATCCCTGCATCCAGGATGGGGGAGGGAGAGAGCATTTGGACTTTTCCAGTCAAGGTGGTAGTCTCAAGGCGGACAGGAGTGAAGGCTCTGTGGGACAGATAATGGACAAGGCCTTTGGCTTTACATCCTAGGATATTTCAAAACATAAAACCAGAAATAGCAAGGTGTGATTACTGGAGACCTATAACATGCTTCATTGCTCTTTTTCACAGAAGCATGGGCGACCCCACTGCAGGTTACACCTTCAATGGAAGGAAATGAGATTAGGGGAAGGAAGGAGAGACACCTTTCAAAGTGATCACTTACCCCATTCAGCAATGCCAGGGACTTGATGTCTTGAAAGCTGAACTTGGTCAGACATATATCCAAGAGAAGCACATTTTCAAAGCCAAATGTTAAAAAATGTTTCTTTCTGGCTGACACCTTGCAGCCTCTCCGTAATTTCCATATGAAATATTTAATAAGCTAAAATATGCTCTCAACTTTGTATGCAGTTCTTTATTAAAAACATCAGAGCAGTGACAACCACCCCAGCTCTTAATGGCACCTACTACTTCAAACAATTCATCACCTTAAGTTATTCAACAGCAACACTTTTGCCTTCCAATCATATCTACCTTTTGCTTAACTTTTCCTCTCTGTCTGCCTAGTTTCATAGCTTGTTGCATCCTGTTCTGCTAGCAGCAACTCCCCCTCTCCCCCCGTCTCTGCCAGGATTGTAAAAGCACTATGGACTACGGATAAAAGCCACTTTCTTACTATAAATATGTTGAATCATCCAACCAGCTGACACGCCTGTACAAGGCGGCCATCTTGCAATAACTGGAAGCTCAGACATTTTGATGACTCAAATGGAATATCCCCTCAAACAACAAAAAATAAGTTCCAGACAAGACTCACATGGTCAAAATTAAAGTAAATTATGGGCATTATAGTTACCTGAAGACCACTGTTAGAAATAATTTGCCTGTGTCCCTCAATACCTTTCTTTCTAGCTGTTTGGATCAGTGTAGTATCCTTGCCTTGCCTAATTTTCTTCCTGTCTTCCACTGCTAGAGATTTTTTAAAAGAAGAATCTCTGTTTTTCAACCGTTTGTCCACTCCTTCTGCTTATGTCCCGTCCGAGTTAGGCTACACTGCTACTTTACTGCACTGCAAAGTGCCAGGGTAAACAAGCTCCTAGCGCTGTTAAAAACTTGTGGAGGTGGCCTACAGACACCTTGGGGGTGCCCTGACCACAATGCCACTTTAAAGCTGCTGCAGCTGTGCTTTAAACTTTGAAGTGCAGACAAAGTCTTACTGACCAATAGGGATGTAAAATTCTATTTAATTGGCTAAGAATGTGTGTAACTGGTTAACGGATCGAAATGAAGACAAGCATGGGGGTGGGGGGCGCAGGCCTTGAGCCTGCCTGCCGTGCTCGCTGCTGGGCTGCAGTACCCCTTTCCCTCCTGCAGGCAGGGTCTGTACTGGCATCCTGGTCAGAGAAGCCCTTGCCTCAGGGGCACCCTCCACTGGTTAACCGGTTAAACCTTCGCATCCCTAGTGACTAGGGCCCAGTCCTGCTCCTAATGAAGTAAATGGGACTGTGACTGGGATTTCTCGTGTTTTTGCCATCAGAAGTAGCTGCTGTAGAGATAACTGCAGGACCACGAGGCTCCTGATTTCAGGTAAGTAACAAACAGGAGCAACAGACAAAGGCAAACCGCTGTTACGCAAATAATACTGAAAACAAAAGGAAAGCACAGAAGACAGGATGCACTCTATAAAATGACAACACATAGCGGCATTTTGCTTTCTAAGTTTCACGTGCAGGATCAAAGGGTCTTTAAAATAGGTCTCTCACAAAAGAGTATAAATTAAATATGGCATTACAACAGGAGTAGGCAATTTTTGAAGGGAGGCTACTTCACAAATTTCGGAATGGGTCGCGAGCTGACCCGGAAGGGGCGGGGCTTCAGGTGGAAGGGGAGGGGTTGAGAGCTACTCTACCCGGAGCTTTGCTTGGCCTGGGGTCTCTGCCTCCTGGACAATGGAAGGGACCTGGAGCAGACGGGAGGGTACTGGGGGCTAGCATCCTCCCAGAGTTGTCTGGGGTGGAAGCTTAGAATTCACATAACAGGGCTCACAGCTCCTGGCCCTGCTGCTAACCTGTTGCCTGGCAGCCGCCCGGCAGGCACAAGCCCTAAAGGCTCATGCCTCTGGGGTGGCTCCCAGGCAATGGGCTAGCGTGAGGCCGGGAGCTGCAAGCCCTTTCAATTGCTTTTATTTAAAGGGCTTGCGCCTGCCGGGTGACTGCCAGGCAACACAGGCACCTGGAAGGCTTGAGCCCTTTAAATAGAAGCAGCTGAAAGGGCTCACGTGTGTCGGCTCCCAGGCAACAGACTAGCAGCAGGACTGGGACTTGTGAGCCCTTTAAATAGAAGCACTTAAAAGTGCTGGGGGCAGGGCCAGGAACTGCCATGTGGGCAGAATCAAAGACAGAGGTGGGCCAGATCCGGCCCGCTAACAGGCTTTTGCGTACCCCTGCATTAGAAGCATCTGACATTTAATTTGGGAGGGCAAGGAAGTTTTAGTTGATGTGTTTCAGAACATCTAATGCCGCAAGCAATAGCTCTATATCCAAGATACTGAAGGATGGAGGGACCAAGAATACAAGCAGACACATGCATGCACTGGCAACAAGAAAAGGGGGAGTTATGGAGATCAGAAAATGGAATGTGAAGCCTTTCACCCGTGTCACAGCTTCAAATTCACTCCATTGTATTAGAGATCACCTCGTGGTTAGATCACCTGATGGCCTGCATGAGAACGGAGGGCATGCTGCTCAGAACCCCAAATGAGCCATGGGATCTGAACCATCCTCCTCCTGAACACAATGGCAAAGTGCTTTCTGTCTGCCAATAAGACAAATGTGACATCCTACCCTTTAAACCGTGAGAGGCTAACAAGGCAGCATACAGCAGGGCAGAAATACTGAGATGAGTTCATTTCTCTAACGTACAATGGTTTCAGCCTCCCTGAAGCCATGAATTACAGAAGCAAACTGCACGAGCCCTGGTGCTGAACACAGAAACATTTGGATCAAAAATTGATCATGGAAAATTATTGATGTCAAAAGAAAAATTATTTACAGATTCCATGCCATTTGCAAGTTTTCTCTTTACATGCTATAGTGTACAAAAGAGAATCAAAATTAATCTCGTTCTGTAAATTGTGCATCCAAAGAACCTTCACCTCTTCAATTAAAATGAAAAAGTAATAATGGTGCTTCCCCCAGTGTCCCTCTCCTCAGCCATCCCTGCTCTGCAGAAACTGCAACGCTGAAACAATTGATCTTCTCTGTCAACACAAGACAGCTGCTGCGATTGTACACACAGTCCACTTACACTGTCCTGCCAGTTCTTCTTTTTAGTAGCTTTAATTACAGCCTGAAACAAAATATTTATAAAACACACCAGATAAGGAGTCCACTGAATAGTGATGAGGAGGCAATAATGAATTATGTTCAACATTTGTTAAGCCAGCACCAGGGCAAACATCTGCTGCAAGGTTGTGGTGAACACATTTCTATCAACTCGGCCATCTTGTCTGGAAAATTACAAACCCTGAAGGGATGTTTGCTATTAAAGTTTCAGCCAGTCATGGAGCAGCTTTCTGACTGATGCAAGGGACACACATAGTAACAACACTGCTGCTATGAATATAACATAGCTGTTCTCCAGGATTTCTATTCTGCATGCAAAAATTTATAGTTAGCATAGCTCCAATACATACCCGGTTCTCTCACAATTTAGAAGCACAAACACTACACAAAAGCAACCTGCATGACCTGACGGAAAACACCAAGGGATTTATCTGTGCATAGTGATGCAAATCTGGGAAATATCGGTCTCTGAAACTTGCAGTAACTTCACAGTAAGGGCATGCATTTCTACTCTACTGGGTGTTTTCCCCCGTGGTTAGCATTATCTGCTAAATGCTGCTCACCTTCACATGAAGCTTCCAGGAACTTTTTGTGGCTCTTCCATCTCCATGAACATCACTAATCCTTTTCCTTCCAGAAATAGCTAAAAACCTTCCCGCTCCACGATGGATTGAGATTGCACGCTTCTGAGTGTCCTATGTTGTTCAGTTTGTGTCATCCGACAGTTAGCTCTTAGGGAGGAGTTCAGTTAGTCTGGAGGGACTATATAAAACTCAACACAGTACTCTGTTTCTGAGGTTGCAAAGGAATGAGTGACAGCAGCAAGGTTTGCAGCCAAAACTGGCCACATTCCTAGCCAGATAACAGAGTGCCACCTAAGACTTCAGGCGCAGATCTGGCTCTAGCAAAATTCCTAAATTGCAAAAATCTCCCAAAAGAGCAAGCATGCTCTTTCAAAGAGAGGTGATGAAATCACCAGCACGAACTCCTTTGTTGTTTCACCCATTGTACCAACATTACCCATGTCTTGTCTGGATTGCACTACATCCATGTCACGGAGTCATATGAAATGTAGAGATGTGTATCCTCAGCATACTGAAGACACTGCCGCTCATGCGCTCTCTCTCAATACCTCCATATCTACAGGCAGTCCCCGGGTTACGTACAAGATAGGGACTATAGGTTTGTTCTTAAGTTGAATTTGTATGTAAGTCGGAACTGGCTCCAGATTCAGCCGCTGCTGAAACTGATCAGCGGCTGACTACAGGAAGCCCTAGGCAGAGTTGCTCTGCCCCCGGCTTCCTGGAATCAGCCGCTGATCAGATTCAACAGCGGCTGAATCTGGACTCCTGGGACAGAACAGCTGGGGCACTGCCGGGTAGGTCCCCGCAGGACCAACCCGGCAGCACCCTAGCTGCTCTACCCCAGGCGTCCTGCAACAAAAGCCAGGTCTGCTGGGAGGCGGGGGGGGGCGCACTAGCTGCGCCCCCCCCCCCCCCAGCAGACCAGGGAGACCCGAGCAAAGCTGCAGAGGTCCCGCCGCCTCTGTGGCTTTGCTCCTGTCTCCCTGCTGTGTTCCGGGGCAAAGGAGCAAAGCCGCACAGGCAGTGGGGTCTCGCCGCCTGTGCGGCTTTGCTCAGGTCTCCCTGCTATGCTGTTCAGGTCTCCCTGCTGTGCTGTTCAGGTCTCCCTGCTGTGCTGTGCTGGGCGCGAGCTCCGGGGCGAGAAAAGCCCCGTTCGTAAGTGCGGATCCGACGTAAGTCAGGGACTGCCTGTACAATGGGATGATGTGATAAGACCAAGCCCCTGGTTCTCTTATAAAACCACCACTGAGGCAGAAATGCAGATGTTCAGTCCTCTTGGAACCTCATGCAAATGAACAAGGCTAAGGGATAGGAAGGATTTATATTGATCCAAAGCCTTCTAATTCTACATCTTCATACTTGTTAGCTTCTTCACCGCAATCGCAGTCAATCAGGCAATGGCTGGTAGACAGATGGAGAGAGGATAAGAAAAATTTCAGTCCACGGGGAATACATCAACGGGCCAAATACAGCCACATACTGTTCTACCATTGAGATATAAAAGCAAGGGGGGGGGGGGGGGGCGGCGAGAAATCCTGTTTGCTTAATTATAAACTCCACAAAGAAAATCAAATGTGGATGCCAGCCTTTACTGCCATGACCTGATTAATAAGGGTTTATAGTTTCTTACAGAACTTTAAATTTTAGATGGCAACTAATTTTACCAGGCAACACAGGGGCTCAATTAGATTTTTCTTCAAGGCCACTTTTACTTTCAACAGGAATAATGCAAGTTAGAACTACTGACCCGCAATGGATATGTTTGCATCAATGGGGCATGAGGAACACTGTGCATGACCTCAGTGGCACATGTCAGAGAAAGAAGATTACTAAGCAATCACCAGGTAATTAGTTCCACAGTTTTAACATGGATGGCTTATGACACATTAGTGAATGATTTCCAGAAGGCTTACAATAACAGCACATTTGAAAACTCTGTAGCTTCCTTTTTAGGGACAGTAATACAGTCATAGTCTATTAGTCCCTTTGCATTTGACAACCACCAGTCCCTGTATGAACATCTATAGTTTTAATACTCTTTTTTGGGCAGATTGAAACTTTGACCCTATTGAGATGCATCCCCAGTAGGGATGTTAAAAAAATCTCAGCAGTTACATAGTTACATTCTATGGACTCTGCAGTATAAAGCTTATATGGCAAAGCCTTCAGTGCAACCAGCTCCTTGGAAGCAGAGCCAGCTGTGCTGTGGGCTCCGCAATATAAGCTTTATACTGCAGAGACTGAAGTGTGGGGCAGAAGCTGGCTCCTGGCACGTACTGGCTACTGCCTGCCAGCCCCATGCTGCTGCCTCTGATACAGAGGCAGCAGAGTGGGGTGGCAGCCAGCTTCCCGGGAGCCGGTGTGTGCTGGGAGCTGGCTGCTGCTCATGCTGTGGGCTCTGATACAGAGCCAGCATTACAGAGTGGTAGCCAACTGCCCAGGAGCAGGGCTGGGATCTTGTGTATAACCGTTAATAGCAACCGATAAGCCCAAGCTTATCTGGTAATTGTTTAAACGGTTATACCATTATATCCCTAACCCCCAGTATAATAAAAGATTGTCTATAGAGGGAAATTAACTGGCATAACTACAGCTGCATAATATTATTTCCGTAGCTACACTGTTATAACTCCTCATGAGGACTCTATTGAGATGCAACTACTCTGCTCCACTATAGTTTTGCCAGTTAAGTTTCTCCATACCAGCAAGCCAATAATAATATTTCTCTTAAAATCCGATCTACTAAAACTTTTAATAGGAACCTGTGCAATAGGGATATAAAAGGTTAACCAGTTACTTAGTTAGCATTAGCCTTACCAGCATGCTTACCAGGTAACTGGTTAACCTGCTCCCCTTACCCACTGTGGCCTGGCTGGCAGGACCCCGGTTGGTTAGAGCAGCCCAGTCCAGCTAGAGCAGCCTGGCCCCTTATACGCAACAGCGAAACCTCAGCTGGCCGGCCAGAGCAGGCCCTCCACCCAAGGCTGCATAGTGTCTCCCCCTACCCACGGCATGACACCTGCCTACAGGCTGGCGAGGCCCCAGCAGTAGCATGGTTAACTGGTTAAATTATCGCAATTAAATTAGTTCACCAGTTAACTTTTCTCCTGCATATTTATGTCCCTCTCGTGCATATCCTTGATTTTTAATAGAGGATGAAGATTTACTAGTGCTAGCCATGTGAACTCCATCTTCTAACAAGAAAACCAAAAAATAAGAAATCGTTCTGAAATGTGTCATTTTATTTCAAATATTAAATCAATAACTTTAGCGTCGGACATGAAACATGCCTTCTAGTCTGCATCCCATTTCCAGCAGATACACATTTATCTCAAAACAGGCCCTAACTGTTGTCCACCCGCCCTCTCCCTGTACCTTCACACTCAAAAGACAGAGGCTAAGAACTGAATCAGATACAGGGATCAAACTCTCAGCCCCTGAAGCAATTTCTTCAGAGCAGGATTTAGGTTGGAAAAGCTTTCATTACCACTAGTTTTTCCTCCTCTGTGACAGCTCTGGAGGCATCCATTCCAGTGCCTTTTACCAGTAAGGGGAAAACAACTTTAAATTAAACCCACTCAGGGTTGATTTGTGTGTGTATGTGTGTGTGCTTGTGCACGTGCTATTGATAATGAAAATCACAGTGCTGTTGTTGTAGCTACTATTTGTGCCAACCTCAGCAGAAAGACATATGTGACTGAGTATGATGAGACCAGTCAAAAAGTCAGAAGGCTGTGCACACATTCCAATCTTATAACAATTTTCCGTAATAGGAGAGAAATGAGAAGACACAGTGAACTGGAAAAAAAAACACCCCTCTGTGTACTGCAACAAAGAAAGGGAGCTCAGCTGAGCAGGTTTGGAGAGTACATTCATGATCTGTCACCTGTGTGTGATGAACAAAAGCTACATCAATCCTTGGAGCAGTCCTACAACTTTCCTATGAAACCATCGCCTGGTATTTGTATATGGAGGAGGGTGAACTGGATAGTAAGAGATGATAGGTCTGAAACACAACACTCAATGTGATAGGAAACCAACAGTGGTTTAATGTACTAAAGAATTAAACAGAATGTTCCAAAAAATAAAATTAAAGTGATTTCCTATTTGGCCTTTGACCAAGGGACTGGCTTCAAGAAGCTAACTGCCTTTTTTTCCTGGACAGATGTAGAAATTTGCAAGGGCATTTTAGTAGGTGAAACACATAGGACAAGCAGCACACTTTGAAAAATGCAGTGGCTTACGTATTTCTCTTTATAGTAGAACAATGAAAGAATACTTGTCCCAAACTCTGAGCGTCAGCGAAGCTCTCTTTAAAAAGTGGAATGTGTATAACCTAAAAGTCCCCCCACAATCACTCCTGGAACACAAATACCCATATCAAAATCATAGCAAAAATAAAATAAAGTTACATTCTCTAACAAAAAACCCAGAACCTCCTTTCACTGCCTAGCCTCACAAGTGTGTTCATGAGGCTGGGACAAGAGATGAGACATGTACTACCCTTGAAAGTTAAACATTTAAAAGATTTTTTTTAATACAGGCAGTCCCCGGGTTACGTACAAGATAGGGACTGTAGATTTGTTCTTAAGTTGAATTTGTATGTAAGTCGGAACTGGCATCCAGATTCAGCCACTGCTGAAACTGACCAGTGGCTGACTACAGGAAGCCCGAGGCAGAGTTGCTCTGCCCTGGGCTTCCTGGAATCAGCCGCTGATCAGTTTCAACAGCAGCTGAATTTGGACACCTGGGACAGAGCAGCTGGGGCGCTGCCGGGTAGGTCCCCGCAGCGCCGCACCTCAGCGCTGCGGGAACCAACCCGGCAGCACCCCAGCTGCTCTACCCCAGGTGTTCCCAAGTCAGCCGCTGCTGAAACTGATCAGCGGCTGATTCCAGGAAGCCCGGGGCAGAGCAACTCTGCCTCGGGCTTCCTGTAGTCAGCCACTCGTCAGTTTCAGCAGCAGTTGACTTGGGGATGCCTGGGGCAGAGCAGCTGGGGTGCTGCCAGGTTGGTCCAGTAGCGCCGAGGAGCGGCGCTGCGGGTCCAACCCGACAGCGCCCCAGCTGCTCTACCCCAGGCATCGTCAGCGAGAAAAGCCTGGTCTTCTGGGGGGGGAAGCGCACTAGCTGTGCCCCCCCCCCAGCAGACCAGGGAGACGCAGGCGGCGGGACCGCCAAGACGTGCCGCGGTCCCGCCCGCATCCTCTGCGGCTTTGCTCCACGTCTCCCTGGTCTGCTGGGGGGAACTCCCCCCAGCAGACCAGGGTGACGCGGAGCAAATCCGCGGAGGACGCGGGCAGCAGGACAGCCCAGACGCGCCGCGGCTATCCGGATCCGCAGTTACGAATGGGGCTTTTCTCGCCCCGGAGGACGGGAGCGGCGGGATGCCCAGATGCGCCGCGGTCCCGCCGCCCATTTCCTCCGGGGCGAGAAAAGCTGCTCCGCGTCTCCCTGGTCTGCTGGGGGGGGAACCCGCCAGCAGACCAGGGAGACAGGGAGCAAAGCTGCGGAGCACGCTGGCAGCGGGACAGCCGCGGCGCGTCTGGGCTGTCCTGCTGCCTGCGTCCTCTGCGGATTTGCTCCCTGTCTCCCTGGTCTGCTGGGGGGGGGTTCCCCCCCCAGCAGACCAGGGAGACGCGGAGCAGCTTTTCTCGCCCCGGAGGACATGGGCGGCGGGACCGCGGCGCATCTGGGCATCCCGCCGCTCCCGTCCTCCGGGGCGAGAAAAGCCCCATTTGTAACTGCGGATCCGACATAAGTAGGATCCGCGTAACTTGGGGACTGCCTGTACAGGTGAGGTGCACAATCAAAATAATTTGGTACAGGCACTATGCACAATCAAAATAATTTAAAAAAATTACTTCTGTTCATTTTTATTTTAGTGCAACCAATCTTAGTTTCCATAGACAAAGTATTAAGCTGAGTAAAACTTGGCAGCCTCTCCTAACCTCTCAGTCGAGCCCTGCTAACTTGCGGATAGGTGCAAATATCTGCATCTGCTCATTTTTGCAGATGCGAATACATGCTTCATATACAGAACCCTGCAAATTTGCAGATATTAGCTTTATATCTGCAGATGTCAGTGCGGATATGCACAGCTCATTTTCGCAGATACAGATGCACAGGGCTTTACATCTCAGCAAAGATTTTAATGGGAAGGACAAAGCAGTAATCCAGGGGTTCTCAAACTTTGTGATACCATGACTCCCTAAAATGCTAAATGAATGTATGTGACCCCCCCCCCCCCACTGCCCTGTGTTGCTTCCTCCCCCCTTCACCAGACTCCTTGCCCTCCTGGGGTTCCTTTCAAGGCATTTGCAGTCCTCCGCCCTTCCCCCCTGCACGCTCCTTCCCTCCACCCCACCCCGTCTCTTTCTCCTCTGTGCCTCTTCTCCGCTCTGCGTCCCTTTGGTTCCTCTCTTCTCCTCTCACCCCCATGTGCCCTTATTCACCTCCAGGTCCTCTGCCGGATCCAATCCCCTAGCCCGCTGCTTGAGGGACCCCACCCTCTCCCAGCTGGGGAAGAGTTCGGTTGCCTGGCAATCGTGCCCCGGCCAGCCCCTTGCGAGTCCACTCCTCCACCGGCCTCACTCTCCTGCTGCCCTGCCTCTTCCTGCAGCCGAGCCGCGCTCCAGGAGTCCCACGCCCCCCGCCACACTGCGCGGCTTGCCAGTGGCTGCCTTCCACTGCCCTGCCTCTCTTTGTGGCTCGGAGAGAGAGGTTGCAAGTGAAAAACCGAATCCAGCTGTGACCCCCCTCGGGGTCACAACCCAAAGTTTGAGAAACGCTGCAGTAATCAATGTTTCTACCCACACCACTTTATTTTACCAAAAAGTTCTATAGAGCATTTACGAGCACATAATCAAGCCCAACTTCTTAATTAAAACTCTGCTACAATGGTCAAATAAACCTGTACATTTCTCTCTGTGGTTTGCTAGCCTCTCTTTTGTGGCTTGTTCGATTACTATAACACACCACAAAATCTGCATTAGTTATCCAAATTGATGAAAATCTGTGAGGAACTAAAGCCAGTGAACAGTTCTAGAGAGGACTGCAATACATGATAGTTGGGGCAGGGCAGTTGCTGATCTATAGCAGTGATTTTCAACCTGTAATCACTGAATCTTGGAGGGGGCTGCAGACTGTATCTAAATTTTCAGAAGGGATCCATACAGCCATCTGAAATTTTTTTTAGTGGTCCGCAAAGGCAAAAAGTTTGGAAATCACTGATCCAAAGCAAATCATTCAAGAAGTACTGAGTTATGGAAAGCCTGAAGAAATGATTCAAAGCAAAGTATAAACCTCTCACAAAGAGTTGTTACTCAATTAGAAGATTTAATTAATGGGTGCACAGTGTTCCTTCTCAGATAAGATGAAAGTGACTGCAACCTACTATTTGCTTGTCTGCTTCTCCGAGGGCAGGTAACCCAGCCTTAACAGATCCTGCATGGAGCAGAAAAACAAGAGCTGCCAAGAAACCTAGTAAGCCTTCAAGCAAGTGATGTTAACATTAATAATTAATGTAGTGAGCAAAACAATAGGGAGGAAACAAAGCTTTGGCAGCATGTAACAGTTTTCCTGCTGTCCTTCAAGGACACCTCTCTAATGATACAAAATGTAAATCTTTTTTGCTTGCTGCGGACGAAGGTGACGTTTCTGAACCTGGTGTTGCTGATCCTTTTACCCAGACAAGAATAATTCGTAACTGGATCTGCCCAACTTCACGGTAAGGCCAAACTACACCTACCATCTGATTTGGACCTGTTGTCTGTTTATCAATGGTGCTCAAGTTGCAACAGTCAGAGAATGACAAGTATGGAACAACTGGTGAATAAGCAACACAACGTGAGTTTTTCTCGCAGCAAAGGACACAAGATGTATTCCTGGATTATACATGTGAACAAATATAATCAAAAGCCTGGAACCAACAGAATGTCTAATATTCCAAGAAGGCGGTCCTTGTTACTCACTCATTTTACTAACCTATTTCAACCTGACCTTTATAGGGAACATAAAGATTGAATACTATGCTACAAAAGGTTGTGTATCTATTTGTGCTGTATTTCAAACCATACACGACAACAAAAACAATCAGAAGTGTAATAAAACCTTATTTTAAAAATCTCCCATAGTTTTTCACACAAGTTTGCTTTAAAAGGTCAAAGTTAAACTCATGTTCTCTATGTGGCTCAACAGCCTGTCTCTCTCACCAACAAAAGATGGGCCAAAAATAAAAACCATGTTACCCACCCACCTCCTTTAATATCCTGGCCTCGACACAGTTATAACAAAACACTCGTTTGGGGAAAGGAAAGAATCAAAACCTAGGAATGCAATGGAGTATTACTTACGTTAATCTAAGAACATAAAATATATATATACTAAATTTAACCAATTACAGGAGGGAGAAGAGAAGACCTTTCAAAGTTCAATTCCTACATGCCAGCAGAGTTATTTAGATGGCCATGACTCATAAGCTAGGATTCACAGCAGAAGTTCAGATCATATTTTGTACTACAAAGTGGTAGGAAGAGGAGAAGGGTAGAAGAGGCACTTTTCCCAGATCATACATACACAGAAGCTTTAAACGGGTTAACTGTCTCACTGAAGTCAGTGATGTAAGGGGAAAACATTAGCATGATCAAGGCATAAGGAACTGGCTCACTCATCTATGCTAACTACAATTACTAAAAAAAAACCCGACGAGTCCCCTGGCACCTTAGACTAACAGATTTATTAGGACACAAGACGTCACTTTACAAACTACAACAATGCCTTGTACAATTGGCCTGAACTGGCAAATACAACTCTTGCTAAGTAAAATAAATACTCCTCTTTTAACTATACCAAAGGTTAAATTCTCTATTGGTGCAACTATACTGAAGTTAATGGGATTATATTAGCAGAGATTCCACATTAATTTTGGAGGGGAAGATTATAAGTAGAAGAAACATATATATTTCTTTATGAAGCAAAAGTCCTGATCTGGTCTTAAAAGCATATACATAGGAAAAATAACTTGGTACTCCTGTTGAGGAGACAAATGCTTTTTTATAATGCTCTCATCTTTGCAACAAAAGAATGCACGTCTCAAACCAGGAAACAAAAATCTATCACATCAAATGGCACAGAATCATAGACTGAAACTGTTAAATCAATAAAACTTTAACATAACACTGAAAGTAGAAGGCCTTTTGTCCATATCACTTCATTGCAAGAAGGTGAAAGTCGAGAAATGCAACCCACAGAGTTATTTTCTATGTGCTGGATCTGACTGAACAGCGGGAAATAGAAAGTGTTTTTTTCCCCGTATGGTCTTTGAGCAAGCAAGTTGTGTAAGGTGTGATGATCAATTTTTTAATCACAGAACCCACCAAAGATAAAACTCTTCAGGTCATAAACAGGGTCCTAATACAAAAACAATGATCTTCCAGAACCTAAATGATAAAACATTCCAGCTCTATTAGTTTAATACAATGAAAGATGACTCCAGGCAGGAAGCATGGCTTTTGTGTCACTTAAACTGAAAGGAAATCAGTAGAGCCTTGCACAGATACAAAATTTGTATCCGCCTCTGTATCCACAGAAATGAGTTGTGGATATCCACACTGACATCTGTGGCTGCGGATACCCACAAACATCTACAAATTTGCAAGGCACTAGAAATTAGGCAAGCTCATGATGAAATACAGCTAACAATGCTGAAATACACTGGGAACAACCCAGTGGGTACACAAATTGTGGTGAAATCAAAATACTTAGACGAGCTTCCACCCCTAACTCACTGTCCTTTATAGACAAGAAAAATGAATGCACGGAGCACGTGTATCAATAAGAGGATATTTTAGTTTAATTTGAGATAATCACTCCTCTTTCTCCCACTTTGGGCTGTCAAACAAAAGGATGCAAGGTCTGTTATAAACCCCAAAACTGTGATTAAATAAGCAAGGGTTGAGATAACTGAGGGATAGCAATATAATGGTGATGTTATTTCATGATATAAATAGCTAAATTAAGAGATGAAATAAGCAAAAAATATAAAAAGTTGTAGATATTCTGTTAATTCTCTTGCATGGAAAAACACTAGGGATAATGCAGGAAATTCAAAGGTCTTTTGATGTCCTTGGCACATGCAACCATAGAATCACAGAAATGGAAGGCTGGAAGGGACCTCAAGAGTTCAAAAGTCCCACCCCTGTGCTGAGACAGGACAAAGTAAACCTAAATTACTTGCAAAAGGTGTTAACATCCAATAAGTGTCAACCCAATATCCATGATGTGGATTTCACAACTTTCCTTGGAAACCTATTTTAGAGCTTAATTAAGTTTCCAGCCAGAAAATGTATTCTAATATGTAACTTAAATCTTCCTTGATGCAGATTAAGCCCACTACTTCTTGTCCAGCCTTCACTGGACATGAACAACTGATCTTCCTCCCCTTTATAACAGCTCTTAACATGTTTGAAGACTATTCTCAGATTTCCTCCACTCCCCCTAAGCCTTCTATTCTCAGGTGTAAATATGCCATTTTAAATTTTTTTAAGCTATCCTCATAGGTCAGGTTTTTTAAACCTTTTATTATTTTTGTTGTTCTCCTCTGGACTCTCTCCTATTTGTTCACATCTTTCCTAAAGTGTGGTACCTAGAATTGGACATAGTACTCCAGTTGAGGCCTCACTTATGCTGACTACAGGAGAACAGTTACCTCCTGCGTCTTATAGGTAACATTTATGTTAATACACCTCAACGGTATTAGTCTTTTTTGCAACACCATTCACGTTGTTCAGTTTGTGATCCAACCAGACACTTTTCAGAAGGTCTACTGCCTAGCCAGTTACTCTGTATTTTGTTGCTGTGCAATTCACCAGTCAGTGGCGGGCCATCAGACGTTTTATTTACCTGATATTGACTGATGATTTTTGTGGATGCAAATGCCAATTTTGTGTCCACGCAAGGCTCTACATATGACCGTTTCAGATTGCAAGAGAGACATAGGAAACATCACATGTAGTGTCAGGTCAGTTCCTACACTACTTGCATTGGAAGGGAAGATGAAGGAATGCCAAGTGAAAGCAAGGTAAAAAGGGTCCTTCAGTGTGCACAGAGGTGGGGTTTTTTAAGTGGTTTTTGTTTTATCCAAGATTCAAAAGGTTTACTTTGCGGTTAGTTTTGGCTGCCTGAAAGGATGGGAAGAAACTTTCAGAAAGGGAATGCAGGAGGAAAGGCAAAGTGATGGGGCTGTCCCTCTCACAGCTCTGGAGAAAACATAAGTCAAAAGGGAACAAAAGAAATTTGTTTTCTGTGTTTTGTGGGGTTTTTTTGGTTGACAGGATTTCTCGGATTCCCTCCAACTGCTGCAGTTTGGGTAATAAAAGATGCTGCTTTAGAAAGGCTCACCTCCTTAGCAAAAAAGGGAACATAATTAAGCTTACTGGAAACAAAGCTAATCAAAGCTGGAGGAATAACAAAGGGCAACAGAAACATTTTCATGGTATCACATCCGATTCGCTGGCCAACAGCCCAGAATTTTCATTACAACCTTTTTAAAAAAAATTCACAATAGCATTAGTGAGCTCCAGCCCAAGATGCCTTGCTGCCCAACCAAAATTTGTAGGAGGTCAGCCTTTCATGAGGTCTGAAACCCAGCATGTGGAAAGTGTTAGGACTATTATGTAACAGGGGAGGTTCTTAACACTACTACTGTTTTGCTCTGAAGTCTTGGAGTGTCACAGATCATTGAGGGTTTCTGAACCACAGAGTTAGCAAAATAAATCTAGAGCTCCTCTGGGATGTGCTCACACTTACACACAAGAGGCTTTCGGCACAAAGCAAGCACAGAATTAAACAACAGGGAGGACCTCAAGTTGGAGGGGAGGAGCGCTCTTTTTGTTACATGGAATGCACCCTCCTTTTCTTTATTGATTAGGATTTTAGATGCACCACAAGAAATAATTCAGCTCCTATCAGGGAAGCTGGGGGAAGGAGCATAGAAAATGGGAGCAAAATCAAATGAAAATCAATATTCGGATCAGATGAAGAGTGTGGTGGATTTCACTGTGGTAAAGAGGCACTTGTCAACTACTTTTGGGGAGTACTTGATATTTTCCTCTGTCTATAGATTGTGAAATCCTGGGCCACATCCTATACAATCATCATTACATGTGTTCACAAATGGCATAATTCCTGAAAGTCAGCATGGATTGTGTGCTGGTTGAGGCACTGCTGACATGATGTTCACAGCCAGGCAGATCCAGGAAAAAAAATGTAGAGAGCAATATCAGGATCTCTATGGGTGCGTCTACACTGCATCATAGGTCAAAATAAGATACGCAATTTGAGCTATGTAAATTGCATATCTTATTTCAATGTTATTTTGAAAAAGCTTATTTCAAAATTTGGCACTGTCTACATAGCACTTATTTCTAAATAAGTCACTATTCCCAAACGAACCTTACTCCTTGTGGAATGAGGTTTACAGGGACATTGGAATAGCAATCCCGTTATATTTCGAAATAACGTGTGTGCTCAAAAGATGCAGAACAGTTATTTCAGGATACCTCTGGTATACCGAAATAGCGCTGCAGTGTAGCCTATGGGATTTTCATCAACCTGACTAAGGTGTTCAAGACAGTCAACTGAATGGACTTTGGAAGATACTTGGGTGAATTGGCTGTCCTGAAAAATGTATCAATATAGTTCAGTCCTTTCACGATGGTATTACTGGGTCATGTCCTTAACAATGGAAAGGCATCAGCACCTTCTGAAGAATCTAATGGTACAAAGCAAGGAGGTGTTCTTGCTCCTTTCCTGTTGAGAATCTACTTTTCAATGGTGCTCTTAGCTGCTTTCAAAGATTGCATGTTCGGCATACCTATTAAGTTCTGAACTGAAGGCAGCATTTTCAACTTCCAAAAATTTGAGGCTTGCAACAAAATGTTTAGTACAGTTATCTGTGATCTCCTGTTTGCTGATGACTGTGCATCGTTGGCTCTTTCAGTCGAAGATGCACAGGAGCTTTCTGATCATTTCGATACTTCTGCTCACCGTTTTGCCTCCAGAAGACAGTTACCGCTGATGCTGTCCTTAAGGCTGTTCATAAGTTTCGCAATCTTGGAAGCATACAGCCCTCCAGCATAAACGCTGACGATGTATCTGCTTGACTAGCCAAAGCCAGCACCACCTTCGGAAGATTGACCAAACTCTTATGGAATGACCATGGGGTTAAACTTCATATGAAGGTAACAGTTTATCATGCAGTTGTCCAGAATATCCTGCCGTATGGCTTGGAGTCATGGACCATATATCACTGCCACGTTTTGAAACTCGATCAATTCCATATGCACTGCCTCAGGAAGATTGCTCACATGAATTGATGGGACAAAATTCCTAACACAAAGGTCCTTAAGCAGTGTGGTGTCATGGACATGGATGCAATGCCTATGAACAAAGTTTCATTGGATTGTTCATGTTATCATGATGGATACCAAAGATGGTCTTCTACAGGCAGCCTGTTCACACAAAGCACTCTATTGGTGGTCAGTATAAGTGTTATAAAGATATCTTAAAAGTCAACATAAAGTCATGCGGCTTATCTCCCGGTGACCTTGAAATCATAGGTCAGGACTGATTGTGCTGGCGGCAATCTTTTATACAGGCTCCCAAACGCTTTGAGAGTCAATGTATCCAGAACATTATAAGAAAAGTGTAGGCTCCACAAAGAGTTTATGACACCCACAGATAGCGGATTTTTATGTGACATCTGTAATTGGATTTGCTGATCAATGATTGGCCTAATCGCTAACCAATGGCATCATAGAAGATGAGATCCATCGATTGAAGGCTAAGCCCATACATACTTTGTTACAGTCTCTCTGAAGTGTGGGAGGGAGGGAAATGTTCTTGCCAATTCTGCCTTTACCATATGGTCAAAAGAAATTAAGATTTCCCACCCCCAGCACTGCCAACTCTCGCAATTTTATCATGAGTCTTGATATTTGGTGCTTTTCCTTAAAGCCCCAGTTTCTGGAGTCAGGTGATTCCATGGCGCACACAGCTTTTATTTTATTTATTTTTAATAAAAGATAATTGTAGACCTTGCAGTTATAGACAAAATGACTGAAAACATGAACCTTAAGGTCTTAAAAAAAGCAAACAGAAATAAAAATAATTCAGAATTATTTATAAATATCTCAAGATTTTAAAGCCAACCTCTTCACCTTTTGTGGAATTTAAGTAACTGATTATTGGATGCTTGGGGATGGTAATAGAAAAATAAAAGGGGGGGGGGTATACTAATAGACCAAGCAAATAAACATTCTACTTAGTATTTTCTTCTCTGTTGTCTAACTGCATTGCGATGCCCACAGAAATGTGTACAGCTTTGGAAACCACAAAAGATGCAAAGCCAGAGTCAGTAGGAGTCCTATTTATTGGGTGCTCAAAATACAAACTCACTAGCAATGGGGGACCTGATGTTGCAAGGTATTCACTGCTGCAAAGACCTGTTCTTGAAAATATCAATAGTGTAAATTCAAGACCCTAATGCCCACTGACTTCAATGGACATTAGGGCTCAGTCTCTCTGCTTTCTTAACAGTTTGTGGCAATGAAAGGGACGGATGTTTATACAAAGCTACACACAGTCCGTTAATCAACCACAATCCACTTAATGCAGCAAAATGTGACTCAACCGTATGGTGTGAGCACTTCCCTGTGAGGAAGAGTTTTGGAGCAGAAGAGGAAGGCAGGAGGAAAAAGGGTTTCTGTATGCCCCATTAAACAAACACATTTTTCAGTACGAAGCTATAATGCCACCAGAATTCTGGTAACTCAACTAACCACTTCAGCTCTCCTCATGCTACAAACCCTTCAAATAAAATCACCGCCCTATAACTCTCCATTCCCAATTTATTCTAGAAGCTGTAAAATTCCAGGGAGTTTTCCTTGGCTGGAAGAAGCCGGTAATCAAGCCTAGCTTTTGCTTTTTACAGCTGGTTTGAAACAAAAAGAACAAAATGAGTGCATCTGTCTCCTAAAATTATCATTCTCTGACTCTCACAGCTCAGTAATAGCAGCATATTACAGGAGTATTTAGGACTGAATAATGTATTGGGGGGGGCTGATTTTATGCCAAAATAACATTGTGGATATAGTTCTTATGGAGCATCTGGGCTATGAGGCAGCGATTTAAGGCCAATGATCTGTTGTATGAGAAAAAAAAAGTTAATTTCATGCCCGGTGTGGCGGGCAAGAAACATAAAAAGGTTGTCTACTCACTGCCAAAATCTGATCATCTTTTTTTGGCATGCAGTCATTTGCCCTGAAACGTTTGCCTCACTGAACCACATGTCTTGGAAACTGGAGCCATGAAGGCCTATGTTAGAGAAATGCACACTCCCTTTACCAGCTAAAAACTTCCAGCTACCTTGATCCTCTTAAAATCATGGAATACAGGATGAGTCAGAAATTGCCATTTTTTATTTCTGGGACTAAATAGCTCAAGAAAATCTCCTCCTGCAAATCACTACATTGATATCAAACACAGTCCAGCCCCAAAACAGAGGACACTCCACATTTGGAGCAATACCTGATTGATTCTTCTTCAATACACTTGCCCAAATGCCATTCAGTTACTATTTTGCAATTATATGTGGCCCTCCCCATAAGATAGGGGAGCACTTCTACTAATGCTCATTATTCTGGACTGGAATAACAAGGAGAGGAAAGGACAGGGGAATCAGGGAATCTTTATAGGCAACACATCTGCTTCTCTCTCGTACATAAACATGTAATAAGCCTAGCAGAATCTCTACCCATGTGGCACTGGCGTCAAGAATGCAAGGTAAAGACAAAACTGGGCCTAAACAAAGAACCCATCAAAAAAATCCCCACAAACAAATAAACCCATGCACACATGCAACTAGCATGGTAGCATACTTTTTAAAAACAGCAGTGAATGCTATGCTATATATTTACATGTATTTTAATAACAGCCCAATAATGGGACAAGGTGGATTTTACCACCTGAGAATGCACTGTTTTACATTATGCTATAATGTGGACTAATGGGCTTCATAACCATAACTTTGGGGTCAAGCCCTCCATCTTCTCTGCACAAACCCTTATGCTCACATGGATTAAGTTATTATGTCCACTAGATGCCTAGGAGGGAAAATATAGGACAGGACTAGTAAGAGGACAAACAGCTCTCAGCACTTGCTACCTAACAATTTTATATTACTTCTGTTTTTATAATGGAGATTGCCTGTCTCCTAGAACTGGAAGGGACCTTGAAGGGTCATCCAGTCCAGTCCCACAGCAGGACCAAATACCACCCTGATGAATTTTTGCCCCAAATCCCCTCCACAAGGATTGAACTCACAACCCTGGGTTTAGCAGGCAATGCTCAAACCACTGAGCTATCCCTCCCCCCACTTCAAGCAGAGACATTTTGCTGTAAAACACTCTTCTTGTAAAACAGGGACTTTCAGATTCCTTCTTCCAGAACAGATGATCATGACTTAACATCCAGCAAGAACTTTCAGCACAGTAAGAGCATAATTAAATAGCTGTAGGATGGGAGAGCTTATGTTAGACTAGGAAAATGAATTTTTGTACTAGTAGAAAAGGAAAAACTCCAGTGGTTAAAGTGCTTAGGGCTCGGGACCATGACAGACATTATGTGATCTCGAGCAATCCACTTAGTGTGTCTCAGTTCTTCATCTGTAAAATAGGGATAACCTTACTTATTGTCCTAGCTCACAGTGGTGTTGCACAGTAAAGCAACATATATATTAAAGATTGTGAAATGTTCCATTTCAACAGCAAATAGAAGCATTAAATACAAGAATCCCTGGACAGGAAGTTTCACAAACAAAGATGCTGCTTCAAGAATCTTTATATTTTTTTCTTTTTAAAATCTATACCCAAATTCTAAAGCATATCTTCATTCTCTGCATGGGGAAGTAAGCGAAGCAAAATGATGAGCATTGTTGCTTCAACCCCATGGAAAAGTACTGTGTCAGGATAGATGAAACTCAACAAGGAAAAAAAAACTGTGCAAACATCTAAGGAAAGACCTATTTTACACTCCTGAGATTCCCAGGGCCCTTAGTTTGACGCCTTAGGATCTGGTACAGTCTCTCAGCTGCTGCAAAAAGGAAAAGCTAACACCTTTTCCTTTGGGAAAGGGAAGATGCAAAATTCAGAAATTCCACTGCTGAAAACAAACACATTACTTTTCAAAGGGATTCTTGTCCCTATAGCATCAGCATGGAATGACAACTCTTGATTCAATAAAAGATTAATCAACCAAAACAATAAAATGTCTTCTGACAGCAAATCAAATAGAAGGTAAGGAAAATATAGTGCGCATTTGTAGCAGAATTAGTCATACACTGTTTTTCCTAAACTGTTGAAAGAGAAAGTTATGCAACACTGTATCGATTTCTCAAATATTCTTGGCTTAGAACTCCAAGTAGGTATTTTTCACCACTGAAGCAAGAATTCTGTTCACTGGCTCATTGACAGAATAAGAAGCAATTGGCTAATGGTTCTCTTTAGCCTGCGACATTTTACATCTAACAAGTTTGCTCTGCAGGGTTAGAAGTAAACAATGATTTTCAATCTCATAAGTAAACTAGAAAATAGAATCACTGTGCAAATAAGAGAATTGATTTACTGGCCATGCGACACAGAACTAGAGTCCAATGGACACAATGAACCTTTTTATTGTGCTTCATCTATGAAGATTTTCATGGGCAACTCAAAGGAGCAGCTCAGGCCCTGAGCTGTCAATGTTGCAAATTAATTTGGTCTAATGTTTTTTAAAGCAATTTGATGGAAACTGGGGGAAGAGCAGGAGGAATAGAAAGCGATTAATAACAACAGAACAAATTAATTTGATGGATTGTGAGGAACAGCTGTTAAAAGCACAAGGTAAACTTTAGGAAAAAAAATCAATGCAAACAGGCCAGATTATGCCCCTGGACCTAGGAGCTCCCACTGAAATCAATGGCAGTAGCATATAGGCAGTCCCCGGGTTACATGGATCCGACTTACATCGGATCCCTACTTACAAACGGGGTGAGGCAACCCCGCACTAGCTGCTTCCCCCCAGCAGACTAGGGAGACGCGAAGCTAGCACCCCCCCCCCCCCAGCAGACCAGGGAGACGCGAGCGGCTTTTCTCAGCAGACACCTCAGCTTGAGAATAAAGGACTGAGGGAAGTGAGGTGTGGGAGAATAAAACTGAGCTCTGGAGAAATGTTTGGCTAGAATTTCCCCTACAATATGTACCAGTTCCGACTTACATACAAATTCAACTTAAGAACAAACCTACAGTCCCTATCTTGTACATAACCCGGGGACTGCCTGTATACACATGACAGGGAAATCTGGCTCTATGTAGACTAACCCAAGGTATAACCTTGTTTTTACACAAGTAGCCATACATTGGTGACTGTGAAGCATGAAACCGAGCTTGTACAATGATACAACCTGCCACAACAGAACAGAAAGAAATAACTTTCCAACACAGGCTACATCTCGACTACAAGCCTCTTTTGAAAGAGAGCATCTAGACTGCAACCACTTCTATTGAAAAAGCGAGTCGCTTTTTCTAAAGAGAGCACCCAGGCAGTCTGGATGCTCTCTTTCAAAAAAGCCCTGTTTGCATTCAAAAATGCCTTTTTTCGAAAGAGCACTTTTGAAAAAAGGTGTTCTTCCTCGTAAAATGAGGTTTACCATGGTCAAAAAACCCTTCTGTGTTCTTTCAATTTAATTTCTAAAGAACTTGGCGGCAGTCTAGATGCAGGGGAAATTTTTTCAAAAAAAGGCCACTTTTTTGAAAAAAAACCCAAACAAACACAAAAAACCCTGTAGTCTAGACACACCCACAGAGAAAAAAATACGAGTATGCATGGTACATAAAACATGAAATAAGAATTACAGACCAAATTGAGAGGTTGTCGTCCAACATGCAGTCTAGGTTTAGAATTGGATTTCCTATTCATTTGTGTTATAACATATGGAATCATTTCCAGAGTGGACAAATTGTATACACGAGAGGTAATCAGAACTTACAAGACTCTTTTTTTTTTTTTAAAGAACTTTCCAAGCCTTCCATTTGTTTTACTATCCAATAAAACAGCAAAGTCTGCATTAGGTTTAACAGTCAAACTGATCCTCATGTAAAATCAAGCCAAATCATGGCAAATACACATTATTTGAACCCCCTCCCCTCAATAGATAAATATTTGCTCTTTGTAAACACTTTCAGCTCAAAAACACTTGAGTCTCTGATGCTCTCCCATTTGGGTTCAGCTTCTACAATTTAAACATTTCATAACATTTCATAAAACGGAGTGACTTGCTTAGTCTGTTCCTCTTGTGCTGTAGAAAGTCAATCACTGCACGGTTGCCTAATGGACTACAAGTTGAATCTCTCTAGTCCGGGACCCTGGGAACCTGACCTGTGCTGAAGCAGAGACTTTGCAGAACCACGAGAGGTCAATATTGTCTAGCAGCGCTACCAATGCTGCCATGGCTTACTGGGCTCTTAAGAGGACATTAAAGGGTAAATTAAAGCCAATCAACAGCACAGAACACTGAGAGCCAGGACTGATAGTTGTAAACAAACTTTATGGGACTGCAGGGAAACTTGGCCACATCCATGAAAAGTGGATATCCAGCTAACTCAAACCATGCCGGACCACAGATGTTGCAGGACCAGAGAGTGCTGAACTAGAGAGGTTCAACCTGTACTATACTTAGAGCACACATATTATATCATCCTGGGTTACATTCATCAGCAAAGCTAGTCATTTGATGGTTAAAAAAAACAAACACAAAAATCCAAACAAAAACAAACAAAAAAATCCTCCCCAAACAAGCCAACTTGTTACTTACTGAAATGTGGGTTTTTCTATTTGTTTGTTATGCAAATGAACCAGTGATTCACTTACACAGGGAGAGCAACTAACCTTCCCTCAGCCTGATGTGCAGGCTGGACTAAAGCCCAGCAGGATATCTGCTATGACTGCAGAAAAAAGAAAACTGTGAGGTCATCAGATTTAATAGTCTGACGCCTCGTCCCTATTTAACAAGAATAAAACTCTCCTACTGCAATATCCATAGGGTGAAAACACCAGCTGCAATGAGGCAAGCTGAAACCAAAAGAAGGGCTGGCTGTTTATGTTGGCAGTCATTTCAAACTCTAATGGAAAATTTCAGCTCTGGCTGCATCGGGGTAGAATAAGTTATTAAGGAAAAAGGTATGGCATTTGAACAAAAAAAGAAAAAGCTTACGTAGCTTATCCTTATTCAAGTGCTCTTTGCTGAGGAAGTAAAGGCATCCTGGGAAATATTGCACCCAAACCAAACTGTGTATTAATAGCCCCTCATTAGGGGAATATACAGTCCAAACAAAATATATTTCCTGTGGGAAAGGAGGACAGTGAGTAATGCTGTCCATGCCACGTACACACAGTTTAGCTACTGATGAAAATAAGTCATTGTGTTATACTTTAATATGAAAAAGCTGATGTAAGACTAACCCATCATTTTATCTGAGGGACTGAAAAAAGCCATCACCTAAGTAATTATTCCATGACATTGTTAAAGGAACATCTACTATTTGAACAGATACAGTGAAGGAAAATCATTGCCTTTTTATTTGCTTACAAGTGGGCTGGACAAATACTACTTAGGCTGTTAGCTGATTTGCTTAATTACATACAATACTGACTATACAAAGGACAAACACCTCACCAGTCTTTGTGCCTTAAATACAGCGACCTTTCTAAACTTCCTCTGCTTTGCTGCAATACATTATAGCACTGTATTTTTTAGGAGCTACTCAGGAAGCCAATATTGTAGATTATGTAACACTAGATTAAGCATTAATGAGGCAAGAATCAGATTGTTTATCTAACCCCCCAATCGGAAATTAAATAAAACTTTATGCTGAAAGCTCATGCTGCAGTCACTTTGGCCTGCTAATATTAACAGAGCACAGCTTATTTAGTCTCAGAGATAAGTCCCCACAGCATTCAGTTTGAGCAGAGGGAATTTGCTGCCTGAAAAGCCAGTATTTTGCCTAAAGAAAAGGATGATGCATATTCAGTACTTTTGCACATATTTAATAGAATACATTTTTGATCTGAGGGAGACAGTTGATTTTCATGACTTTTTCATAAACTCTGCAGATTTCAGAGGCTAAACGCAATGGCAATGAGCCCTGAGATAAGACTTCCTAGGGTAAATGCTTTCTCTCCTGTCCCCTGCTAACTGGCCAAGCCAAAAATCAAGGTGCCAGTGGAGCATTTATGCCCACTGTGGAGATTCAGAGCAAGACTGCTTTAAATAATGAATTCCCTAAAAACTTTACTGTCTTCTTTTTGTAATGTTCACTAAGGACTTCTCTACACGTGAAAGTTCATTCGGAATGTTGCAGAGCATGAACTGAGAGTGTAGGAGCTATTGCTAAAGGATTTCACGTCTGGCTACTCTCTTCCATAACAAGAGTGCCTTATTTCAAATCTGCTAAATGAAACCAGGGGTTCTCAAACTTCACTGCACTCCAGAGCCGCTGATGGGGGGGCGGAGGAGCAGCTGCTCAAAGCATGGCGATTAACAAGGGTCCAGGGCCACTGCAGAAGCAGCTGGAGCTGGGGGCCTTTTAAAATCGCCACTGTATGCCTGGGCAGCATGATACTGGTGGCGTTGAAGTAGCTGGTGGAGGCTAACCTCAGCCCCGGCCCTTCTGCCCTGGCCCAGCTGGGGACCCAGAGCCCCCTCACACCTTCCACTGGACCCTGACAAGTCTGTTCGCAGTCCTGTTGCACTGCAACCCCCTTCTGACAACAAAAATTACTGCAGGACTCTAGGTCTGCTGATGGGTCAAAGGGGCAGTTGCCCTGGGGCCCAGTGATTTTCAGCCATTGTTACTGGGGCAGGGGCTAGAGCCACAGGTCCTTTAAATTTTCGCTGGAATTCGACGCAGCATGTTTCAGGCAGTGTTAAGGGCTGGCTGGGGTGAAGGGGATGTGGCACGTGTCAGATGGTGCTGAGAGCTGGCTGTCCCCAGTTCCACCCCTTTCACGTGAGGCCCCACCCCTTCTGGGGGCATGGCACCAGAGCCCTCCTGCTTGACACTGGAAGGGGGAACCAAAGCCTGAACTAGATGGAGCCCCCTTCCCCAACCCCGCTCCAAGCTTCATCACCAGTCCAGCCACCTAGCTTTGGCTTTGATCCTGGGAGGTGAAACTTGGGCTTCAGCTTTGGCGCTAGGCCCCCAGCAAGTCTAAGCTAGTGAAGGCTGGACAAGCATGATCATTGTACCTCCCTCCCTCATCCATAAACAATTATTCAAGGATCTCAAAGTACTTCTCAAAGATAAGGGTTATATTTATTTTCAAGTTGGGCACCAGAGGCTAAGAGACATATGGGGCCAAATCCTGCAAGATATGCAATATTTGTGATGACGTTCAGGGTTCTTGCTGTCTCTCCAAGAGAGGCTAAATATCTTTCAATAAATGTCCCTGAGTGAGTTACCCAAGGCCACGCAAGTCAGAGAAGACAGGTATAGAGGGCAGGAATAGAACTGAGCTTTAAAACCTAGGGATGTAAATTTGCATTGAATTAGTTAACCGGTTAATCGATTAAATCAGGCCTGCACAACTCAGAAAGCGGCGAGGGCCATATTACTCCAAAGAAAACAGCTGCGGGCCGCAAGGATAGGTTGGGAGGTGGGGGGGGGGGGGGGGGGGGGGCGAGTGTGATACTTTATTAAGAATTTTTCAATTAATCTGGCCTGCACAACATACGGCTCCCAATGCCCTTACCCTCTCCCCTCCCAGTATCACCCTGTTCCCCCTCCCACTGACACCTCTCCTCTTGCCCTTTTCCTTATTGTCTCCACTTGGCCCCCTGGCATTTGTCTCTCCTGCACCCTGTCCCTTGGTGCCTTCCCCTTTCTCCTGACCTGCCCCCCTCCCCTCAGCACAAGCCCCTTCGCCTCCCCTACCTGGCTTCTGCCTTCCAGTTTGCAGGGCTGCCGGAACCTTTTTGAATCCGGTGGTCGCCGGCTGTGACATCATGACGCCCGCGTCCTAGCACCTGCTGGCATCCCGCACTCTGGTTCGCACTGGAGTTGCACGCAGGCAGCCCGGCAGCGAGAATCGCTGCACTTCCCCCTCCCCCATGGCGCTCCACTCCTCCGCCCAGCTGGCGGATTGGATGAGGCCACGCCCCTGTAGTCGTCACGGGCCGCACAGTGAGCCCCTGGAGGTCGCATGCGGCCCGCGGGCCGCATGTTGTGCACGCCTGTATTAAATTGAGCTAACGGTCGAGGAAGAGCTCTAGCCCCTACCAGTTACCTGTAAGCATCACCTGTTAAGGGTGCGACTGACAGGCTAACATCCCTAACACCCATTGCTTAGCATTAAATTTCACCAAGCTCCTTCCCTGATAACACAACTTAGCGCTCTCTCCCCCTTCTTGGTCCTGACCAGGAATTTTATCAAAGGAACATTCTCAATTTCTGGTAAGCCCAACAGCACAATTGCCTGATCAGGTCTTCAACTCTAGTTCCTGGGCTGGAACAAGCAAGGATACCAGGGTGCTCACTTCACCTTCTTTCTACTTACCATTTACAGTTAACTTCCGATAATCCGGCACCTTTAGGACCCAGGGGGTGCCGGATTATCAGATATGCCGGACTATCGGAAGGGGGGGGTTATTAGGGGTCTGGGGTGGAATGGGGGGATGCGCCCCTCGGTACTGTGGGACCAACCCGGCAGCACCCCAGCTGCTCTGCCCCAGGTTTCCCCAAGTCAGCCCCTGCTGAAACTGACCAGCGGCTGACTCCGGGAAGCTCGGGGCAGAGCACCCCGGAGTCAGCCGCTGGTCAGTTTCAGCAGGGGCTGACTTGGGGAAGCCTGGGGCAGAGCAGCTGGGATGCTGCCGGGTTGGTCCCACAGCACCAAGGGGCAGCGCTAGGGGACCAACCCGGCAGCACCCCAGCTGCTCTGCTCCCCGCTTCCCTGAGTTAGCCGCTAGTCAGTTTCTGCAGCGGCTGAACCAGGGAAGCCGGGGGCAGAGCAGCTCCAATTGTCCAGCTGCCCAGAGCACTTCCGGGTTCCAGATGGTGCCGGACCATTGGATGCAGGACTACTGGAGTTTTACTGTATGTAGCACCAGTGTGCTAAGAAAACCTTTACAACCACCAGATCCTACAGTTCATCTCGTTTAGGCCCATTACTGTGGTATTTAGCTCAGGTAATTCAATGCTATTTCCTTGGGAATGTGGAGTAAAACAAGCATTACAAACACGGGGATCACAGAATTTCTACTTTAATAAAAAATCCTAAGCTCCAGATACAGAAACTTCTACTTGAATCTAAAGCAAGTTGACCAAAATGCTGCTTTCTAGTTGTATATCTACACTCACATTTCAGAATAACCAAGGAGCCCAAGTACTTAGATGTTAACATCGCTTTTGAAAACGGATCAAGGCATTTCTGAAAACATTATTTTTAGGGGAAAGGATCAACTAGGTTGCTAGCACGACAAAAAAAAATTAATTCTGATGCAGTGCAGTAGCATGGACTCTTAACTAGGGATATAAACCCCCATTTAATTAGTTAACCAGTTAACCATTACGTTTAACCAGTTAACCATTACGTTTAACCAGTTAACTGATTAAATGGGGTGGGCATCCTCATGGGTGGCGAGGAGGGGTGAAGAGGAGAGGACACAGACATGCTGGGCAGAAGCAGCAGCGGGAGAGAGGGGAGGAGGGAGGGAACAGGGCTGTGGCAGCTCTCCCCCACCCACCCCGCTGCTGCTTCTGCCCCGTGCAATCCTGCAGACTCTCAGCCTGTGAGCCTGTGTGGACTGGGAGTCACCAAGCCCTCTGACACCGCCCACCCTGGAGGTTGACAACTCCCAGTTGGCACAGGTTGGGAGCCAGAAACCTTGTGGAGTTGCTCCCAGATAAAAGTAATCTGTTACCCAGTAAGCATCACCCATAGACATCCCTAACTTAACCTACAGAGGAATGAAAAACTATTCATAAGGGAATGGAGGCAGGAGGAGGAGTACTAACAAAAAAAGAGAAATATAAAGTTATATGAAAACCCAAAGCAAATTACAAAAATTATATTAAAACAAATTTACATACAGGCCTTCTCTGGAGTTCTGCAAGGTTAACATTTACTGATCCAGCTAACGCTCTATAAACTTGTTAGCTTTCCTTAATCAACTCCAGCATTCCCATTTCAGCAGGGGGCATGCTCAGATAAGAGCTTGCTTTAGTTCCTGTGTGTCTTGCTCATAAAAGCTTGAAGAGAATGCTAACTCTATTTATGCTCACGCCCACTGGAAACCTTCTCTCAGACATAATTGCTTTCAAATAAACTGGGAGTGTGAAGACCTAAAACACACTGCTTTGATATACAGTAAATACATTCTTTCATCAGGATATTTTCCTTGCTGGTTACTCCTCTAGAAGAAACTGTGTCACAGCTAAAACGCAAAAATTGGCAAACACAAGATTTCCTTGAAAAGGATATGATACATTGAGGGGGTGGTGAATAGGTAGAGGTGGGAATGAAGGCATTCCTTAAGCAGAGTGTTCTCTAGTAGGCTTTGGGGGGGGGGGGGGAAGCACAAAAGATAAAACCTAATTCTCATGGACATCCAGCCCAGAGCAAAGTAGAAATAAGTTATATTCAAATCTATTTTAGGCCCATTTAAACAATGATGTAAAGCAGACAAGGTAAATGAAAATCAGGTTCAGTCAAACAATTTTATTCTTCTATCATATTCTAGTTTAGAGCATAAGTCTTGTATCTTTTGGAGGGATATCAGTAGTTCTCACACTGAAAGACACACACGTGTGTATGCGTCTAAAAGGTATTTATGCTGTAAACAGAAGTAATATTAAGGAGGTTTGCCTATACACGGATTTCTCTTTATGTGAGGACAAGATTTATTTAACTATTCAAAGCAGACAGGGGGTACCTTTGTCCTCCTCTCCCAAGATATAAAAAATTTCCTTGGCATGCTCTGATAACATAGAAATATGTATGATCGATAGTATTATTTCCACTTAGGACAGGTAACTTCAGAAGTAGCCCTGACTTGTTTTAAAATAGTTTTTGCTCTGTCTTAACTATTTAGCCATTTTTAGAGCTATTCCTAGTGAAGGACTAGTAGCCAGATATCGGAGAGAATACATTTTAAGCCTTATTAGGAGCTAATTTCATATTGGAGAAGAATGGTGGCAGGGAAAAAATGTGAAGCCATGCTTATGAATGAAAACGTGGCAGATCTAATTCCATGGCCTTATAGTTTGACAATTCTCCTTATCCCACTCTAAAGGAAAAAGCAAACCCAAACAGTCAAACATTAGTCTGATCCTGTGTAACTTCTATTGTGAACAAGGACTGCAAGACTGAGCACTAAAAAAGCAGAAGGCAGGCCTGTGGTCAAGAAAAGGAAATGGAGATTAAACAATCTGTTCTAGGGTCAAAGGTTACTTGTAGATCAGTTACCACTAAGGGCTAAAAAAATCTGCTCAATACCATCTACACTCTACTTCAAAATCACTTCATCGTAATCCTCAATCTTCTCAGCACTAAAAGTTTAGGCTGAACACAGTAAAAAATGTAATGCTTGAACAGTGATGGCCTGTATCAAATTTCACATAGCTTGCAACTTTCACAGAAGTTTTAGTGAGGGCACAGGGTCTGAGAAATTCAAGTTCAAAAGCAAAAGACAAATTCTACAGCACTGAAAAGTGGGGTCAGAAATATGCCCCCCGTTTGCCTTAACTTCAATCCATCTTTGATATATAGAAAATATTTCTTTTGCAGGGAGAGAATTTTTTTAATACATTTCTGTGGACATGAAGCTGGAATTGACAGATTTTTGTAAAAAAGCATTCAGTTATCAAGTACTTTATTAGCAGCAAAAGGCATTTCTAATCTAACAGCCAACCTACCCTAAAATCATTTATGTGGAGTTATTCTGAAAAATAAGGAACTAAGGCTTAAGCTGATTATTCCCAGATTTGTTAAATGCTGCTAAGAATTGTCCAATTTCCTTTGAAGATGTCCTCTCTCTACAAACCACCTTCACTCATAAAAATGCATCAACATATTAAAGCAAAGTCTGCTTGATATTGGTGCAGTAACTAAGACTTCCTAACATCACCAATAACATTGGTATATTAATCTACAAACAGACTCTCTAGGATAAACCTTTCACTCTCCCTTTCTGATTCATGTGATGGTATTAACATTTTGCCCAGGAGGGTCTGTGATGCAACAATATAATGTCACAAAGACATAACTCAAGAGGGTAGGAAAGAAATATCTTAGTGCCCTGAGATGATTTAAAACCCCCACACACTATTACAATTATTTTTCCACTCAACATTAAAGTTTCACACAAACTAGATTTAACATAGTCACCTCCATCTGGTGAGGTTTAACTAAATATTTTCAACAGCATCACATTAATATGAATGTCACTTCTCATGCAGCAAAATAGGCACTGCGCCTCCATTTTCATTTCACTAGTCCCTAAATCCAGGGCAATAGTGAAGACTGCTTCCCAACACCACTCTACAAGTAGTTAAATGACACCTGCAGCATAGAAACGGAAGCTTCTAGAGAAGCTTGGCAATCAGGGCTAATGGAAAAACTAACTCGATTCTCAGGGCTTCTCAAATCTTCTAAAGCACAGCACTCTTCCTCACCTACCTACTTTCTTAAATGTTTACCAGGGTTGTTAGTAGAAATCGACAGTTACGTAGTTGTATTAAGGTCAAACAAGTAACAATCCTTAATTGAATTTGGAAACAAAAGTCCTAAATTTGCAGTGCAAATGTAATTGCAGCCAGCAAACACCTCATTCTTTCTGATTCAATTAGATTTTATTTTGATTCAGGCTTCTGTTAATTACCCATTGTCATTTGAGCTGAAGCTGATGACATAAATGAAT
The DNA here is from genome assembly GCF_049634645.1 of Pelodiscus sinensis. NCBI lineage: Eukaryota > Metazoa > Chordata > Testudines > Trionychidae > Pelodiscus > Pelodiscus sinensis. Next base: position 14,000,277 of record NC_134733.1, on the reverse strand, counting down.
TATTCCATAATTTCTATATTTAAAAACTGATTTGGGCTCCATAAATACATTCCCCTCCCAATAACAAGACTATTTTCTATCTTTCATATATAATGCTTAAAAATTGCCATTAGAAAAAAACAACACAGTAGTATGTGAGAGCTGAGGATTTCTCTTCCATACATTTGAGCCAGACACTCAACAGAGGGTTAAAAGGAAACTGTTTCATAAGATCAAATGGTGAGAAGCAGCAGAGGGGAAAAAAAGGCAAGTTACATAAAAGTCCAATTGTACTTACAGTCTCCTTATTGGGAAGTAACTCCTTTCGGATCCTGAAGAAGTTCTTGCCGTACTGTCTCAGCCCTTTAATGAAGCGTTTCTGTGTAAAAGGATAACAAAAACAGTGTCAGCAAAGCAAAAACAAAAAAAACAGCCTTTAATCAGCAAAATAGCAACTGCTCTCATCTTAGGGACTGCTGATAAAATGAGAGAAAAGTGCACACAAGCAACCACCGAAACTATCAAAAAGGGGAAGGCTGTCAAAAGCGTTCTAAAAATTCATATTGACTTAGAATTGGATAACCACAAGCTTTCCATATCTGGAGCTTTAAAAAAAAATAATTCTCTGCCCTTAGTACAAAATGATCCCAGTTAGCAATCATTCAAGGGTTTGATAAGCACAGTCAGCTCCTCTCCATAAAGATAAATCCACAAAACTCAGCAAAATCTATTTACAACTAAGAAGAATCACGCAAGCAAAAAGATGGTTTTCTTAAGTGACCCTTCAACCGGGTGAGGAAAAGGTTAAAAGTGCTTGCACACACATACACATGCAAGATTCAGGCTACTTTGGTAGAAATAAAGGCAAAAGGCTTCCAAATAAATCCCTTCAAGGGAGAAAAAGATTGCTGTTTGCTTTTTTCCCTCCTCCCTCCCCGCTTTTTTTAAAAAAATAACAGTTTCAGTTCATGTTTGGTTTCAAATCCAAGACAGCAGAAGACTTTTCTTCTTTCACTTTGCAATAATCCATTTGGAGAGGAGAAAGCTCCCCCCTCTCCAGGACGTCTCCTTTGGGGGTGGGTTTTGTTTGCATTTTCTTTGGGTTCAGACACCCCCTAAAAACCACAGAGGAGAGGGGAGGCTGTTGAATCCAGATTGGGGTGGGGTGATCTCGAAGTGAGCAATAAAAGTCCTTTCCTGGCTCTGCAAGGCGCCCTATTGCAAGCCGGAGCCCCGGGGGTGACTTCTTGCTCGAGCTCGTCTCTCGGTGAGCTTGATGCGAGCTCAAATAAAAATTGACCTCCCCCCCAACCCAACCACCCCAAAGCAGATCGTCTTCTGCACTCCCTCCCTCTGGCCAAGGCAATTCATGCAACGCAAGGCGGAAGGAGAGAGACCTGATTCTGTCTCCGGCAGCCACAGGTAAATAATATTCAGGTGCCATACAGAGACTCTCCGAAGGTGGGAGGCTGCAGCTATTCCAAGCGGAGAGCTCGCTTGTCACTCTGGGGCTCTGACACTACAAAGGGGGAGGGAGGCAGCGGCAGCAGCTTAACATGTGATCCGCTGGGCTGTGCGGCTCGGGGAAAGAGAGCCTCGGGTGCGTTGCAAAAGCCGGCCTGGATCGCCCTGGAACAATCCCAGCACGCTAGGCGAGCGGTGGGCAGCTAGCTAGCTACCCACCCACCACTGTCACCCTCGGGCCACAAGGCCAGCGGGCACTGGGAGCATCGGCACAGGCCGCTTGGATCACATGGGAGGGGTCAGCGCCCCATGCAGGGGGTAAAGTACCCCCCCCCCCAAAAGGAGACGGTGCAGTTCTGCTCCTGAAGAGCGCTGTGTAAACGCGAACGCTCGGCTCTGCCCCCAACCGGAGCTGGTCCAATACAAGGCATGACCTCGCCCACCTTGTCTCGCTAATATCTGGGACCCACAAGGCTACAGCAAACACGGCATATAATTTGTTCCTGTCATTAGTAAAGCAAGAGAGTCTGAGGGGAAAATCTGGGAGTGGATTAAGAGCCAAAGCCTTCAGCAAACACTGAAAGCATAACAGAGTGCGTTTGGGGAGGCATTTTGCTCTGCAAATGGGCTTGGTGGCCCAGGAATTACAATTCTTTGCAAAGGCAGTGATTTTTTTTAAGGGAAGAGGTGAACCAGGGAAATCTCTTACCAATCAGCATTATAGTCTGCCAGTGAAATAGGTTTCCCCTTGCTTTGATACATCTCTTTCTGTGGTTTATGATGTTAGTACAGTTTGACACACTTAGCAGCTTAGTATGGAGCTTGGGGACCTATCTGTGGCTTCCCCTTCTCCAGATTACCCTCTCTCTCTCTTTGCCCTGGCTCTAAACACTGAGTAACTTCCCAACCAAGGAATAAACTCTACTTCTCCTGTGTTATTTCCCTATGGTTTGCATCATCATTTGTTAAATATATCATGACAAGCTATTTCCCTTGGTCTGCAGCTCTGGGACTTGTGGCTTCCATTCTTCCTCACCCCAAAATAATTTATAAAATAAATCAGTGTAAAAGGATCACAGCTAAATAATTAGTGACTGAATTGCTAAAGGGGCCTGGCCAAAGCTTCCTGTTTTGTGCGGTAAGACTACAAGCACAATTATTTGGGCACAAAGTTCTGCCTGCAAAAACCTGTGGCTGACACTGAAAATCCAGATCTTAATATAAATACTATGGGAAAAATTAAATTAACCTGCAGAAATTTAACACAATTTCAGTGAACTCTCTCAAGACACTATGGGCCAAACCTTCATGTGGCCACCCACATCAAGAAGCTGGGCTGTGCGCTAGGGATGTTAAACACTAGTCGATTATCCAATAAGCATTTGTTGATAAGATAATATTTTGACTAGTTAACTAGCCCCACCCTCCTTGCTGCCTCTATGAAATACCCAGCTGATACTGGGCTCTGAGGACATTGCCCCAGAAATTTCTGGGGAAATACCATGTGGAGTCCGGGGTCAACTGGGGAGGCCCCAGCTGACCCTGGGCTCCACTGCTGCTCCTTTGAAACACGAGGAGGTGGTGTTTGAGGGGCAGCCGCTGCTCAGCTGAGCCCGGAAAAGTACTGTGCGGAACCCAGGTCAACTGAGGAGTCCTAAGCTGACCCCGGGCCCTAGCAGCATAGCATGGAACCCGGGGTCAGCGAGGGACTGAGTCCCCTCTGATGGGGACTCTTGTACATTTCAAAGCAGGTACCAGAGTGCAGCATGGAGTCAGCAGGATTTCCAGTGGGGGCTCCTGTACATTTCAAAGGAGGAATGCGGAAGTGCCTGTCGACTAGTCAATTAACCGCATTTTAACATCCTTACTATGTGCTGGCAGATGTGCAAAAATCCCCCCATATACCATGGTGAGAGTGAGGAACTATCCCACAGAGACTAGTTTAGCCTACTGAAATATACCTCAGTGCCCCTTTTGGGCTCCCATCATAGGTAGAGGGTCCATATAGCCCTGAATATTCTGAGCCCTGCATCTCCACACCTCTCTTCTGAGTGCTGCTGTGCAGGCGGCCCCTGAGGAATTACCCACACAAATCCCTTGCATCCTTAGCAGCAGAACTACATGAGTTCAATTGTGAGGGAACCCTGCTGTGGTTCGTAGGCAGGAATTATCCATCACTGATTTGCATGTTGAAGCTGGACTCCCATCTAAGAGCTGAATTACTCACACCCATTTTCTTCTTTTAAACCACTGAACCCAAGTCTTCAAATGCTGTTGCAGGAGAACAGTAAAAGTGCAAGGAAGAGGAATAATAAAAGCTTGAGCAAGGAATGTTGACTAAGGAAGACACCTGCCTTTACTCATCAGCAGATTTTAGACAAACATCTCCACTATGTACTGAGGACTGGTGCAGTCACTGCAAGTTACTGGTGATCCTGCGAGCCAGGGATTCTCAATCCGTGTCTCTATCAGCACACAGCTACAGCGAATGTGCCATCCTCAGGGCCAGAGCAGCCCCATCCATAGGACAATTCAGGGTGGCTGCCTTAGGTGCCATGCTTTGGGGGGCTCTGGCATGATCACCTCAATAATCCTATGAACAGGTCCCAGAGCAGACTAGAGGATTACTTGGAGTGGGAGGGACCTGGTGCAGGGCTACTTCAATGGTTGGGGTCCTCTGCACTTACGGCAGCAGCAGGTATTGAAGTGACCCAACAGCGTGCTCCGCCCCACTGCCCTCTCCCAGCTCACTGTGCTCAGCTTCATCAAGGCAATAGGAAACAGTACCCCAAAGTACCAAGCTGGGAGATAGGGCAGGGCGAGGCAGAGCACAGCAGCCTGCTGGGCTGCTCCAGTTCCCACCACCACAGTGAGTGCAAGAGAAGGGGATGACCCCTTTTGCCACCCTGCACCAGGCTCCCCTGTAAGCCCCTGGCTCGCGTTGCTCAGGCAAGAGGGCTTTGGCAAGGGGGAGGAGCAGGGATAGAGGTGGGGCTTCAGGAAAGTAGTGAAGTGGGAGCAGGATGGGGGCGGAGCAGAGTCAGGGCAGGACCTACAGCAGGGGGTGTGCCCTGGATCCCATACCTACAGTACTGCAAGGAGTTGCCCCAGGCTCTGAACACCCCAGTAATAGCCCTGCTCAGGGCCATACAGATAGTATAGGAAGCGGCCCATATAACACACTGTGGACCATTTATGCAGACTACATTAGTAAACAGATTGAGAACCATGGTTCTGAGCACTACTTATGCTGGTGTTTCTCACTGCTTCAGTGTCGGTTAATCGGCCATTTCACACTAAGGATGTTACAAGGCGTTTACTTAAGAAATTTTCAGCAGTTACACGCCAGCGGCAGTGGAGCACACTGGGAGCCAGCTTTTAAGCTCCCTCCCCCCCTGCCAACAGTGCTGTCTCATACAAAAGCAGCAGTTCAGGGAAGAGGAGGAGGTGGCTCCTGCCCACCCCCTCCACCACGCTGCTGCCTCTCACACATAGGCAGCAGCGGGGGGGGGGGGGGGGGGGAGGTCAGATGGTCTGGCGCACATGGGGAACAGGGATCTGCATGTAACCGTGAAGGTTAACCATAAGCCCAACCTCACTGGTTAACCATGTACAGTTACACTTTCACATCCATACTTCACCTTTTCAGAGAAGCCATTATCCCCCACACCATGAATAACTCCTCATGTTATATGCTTCTACTGCAGAGAAAGATGGCAGCCATAAGGGCAGAACTATAATACCCAAATGCCAACCCCCTACATCCCGGAATGCACTGCAAGCTACCTATGCAACCAGCAGCATAGCACAAAAATCTGGCAAAAGAAGAAGTGGGCGTCCGTGAGAGACACAAAGCACTCCACAACTTGACAAAAAACACTGTGTAGCTCTGAGTTGGAAGGGCTTTAATCTTATCACTGTCACCATGTATTGCATTATAGGCACTATGCATTTGTGGCATCATGTAATAGACTGCATGGGAAATTCCAACAAATAATTTCACAGAAATGTTAGTGTGAAGAAAGCAGTTCCAGAGAGTGGCCATTATATAGACATAACTGTTTTCTTTAACAGACCAATCCATCTGTGGAAGAGCAGTGCCAGCACAAAATGTCAGAGCACTCTGTGGTCTGGGGCACAAGGCTGGAAGGTGTGTTCTTCTCAGAGTAATTCCACTGATTCACTGGGAAACACTGGGGAAATGACCTCAGTTTTCTGTCTGTAATATGGAGCCCTTACCTTTGAAGCACTTAGATTAGAAAGTGCAGCCAAACTTCCAAAACAAGTGCTAACTTATCATTTTTCCACCCTCCAAGCTACCTACCATTTCCCTCATGAAACACAACCCTTTCTGCAGAAGGACCATTTGAAATACCTAATTTAGCAAAATCACCACAATACATTTAATAAACAGGAAATGTCAGATGCTAAATTAGAGATAGTGAATAGAGATACCATTGCAAGACTTGGCTTATTATCAAAAGCACTTAATGGTATTTTAGCAATTGTGTTTAATCACCACTTGCAAAAAAAAAAAAACCTGTGGGGAGGGGGGAGAAAGTACATTTTCACTGTGGCATGCAAAGTCTGATGAATTATGTTCTTCATTCACTTTACTTGGGTTTTTTAAAATGATGAATGATATAGGGAGAAGGAGCTTTTTAACTAAGGATTTCTGAGTTGAGAATTGTAAGTTATTTCATAATTCTCTACATTTAAAAAAAATTCCCATTTGCTCTGATTAAATTTTGCAGTAACAATAAAAAGCAATCCCAAATTCTTTCCCATACTGTTCATGACATGCCAAATGTACCTATCAGGAATGTAAGAGCATATCCTCTCTCAACAGCAACAGTGGGTTAGACAATATCCAGTTTCCAAAGCTTGAGTCATTTCAATTTCCTTGACATTCTGAAACCCCTGCCAATCACCTGCTTTTAAACATTTCTTGTCTACAGACAGGTATGATCTGAGATGCTTCACCATTCAGTCATTTCAAACACATGAACTGATCTAATGCTTATTCAATGGAAATGACATGGTTAATATAAATACAATTTCAATCTTTAAATCACAACCTGATGCTTTTCTAAAAGACATGACCTCGTTCAACCACAAGTTACTAAACTGAACACAAGAATCAACAGGAGAAATTCTCTTGCCTGGGTTCTTCAAGTGATCAAACTAGGTGGTTCACAATAGTTTTAATATCTATGAATGGGTCGACACTAAATAGCTAAGAAATAACTTTAAACATCAACATTAAATGTCCAACACAAAATGGTAAATTTTAAACTATAGCTTTCCTTCTACAATCATACCAACATGTAATAAAACTGAAACCATCTTATACTTTTAATAGTTACTTAAAAATCTGGTGAGTATTAAAATTGTGACTAGAATAGGGATGTTAAAATTAGATTAATCAACTAATTGAATAGTTGACGGAATTTCCATCGACTGTTCAATTAGTCAATAAGGGCACTACTACTTTGAAATGTAGCAAGAGCCTGCCCAGCAGTTGCTACATTTCAAAGATGGAAGTGCTTCACAGTGTTCCACCTTTGAAACGTACAAGAGCCCCAGCAGAGGCTCTTGTGCATTTCTAAGACTGAAATGCTGCATAGAGCCCAAGGCCAGAAGGGGACTTGCTGGCCCCAGGCTCTATGTGGCGATTTGAAATGTACAAGAGCACCAGTGCTCCCACCACGGAGCTGGAGGGAGCCAGCTTTTAAGCTGGCTCCCCCCAGCACTCCTTCATCCCCCCTGCCACTTTCTGATAAAGGCAGCGGGGAGGGGGTGGGGGGAGTGACTAGTCGACTAATTGATTAGTCACATACATCCGTATGCTAGACATTAAAATGACAGCACTGGGGTCCAGCCTGGACTTTGTACAGACTGGAAGAGGAACTATGGTTTTGATGTGCTCAGTGCTGTCATTTCCACATCGATATAAACATGAATCTGTGCAACTGGAAGATATTTCAAGAACAAGAAATGTGTGTCTCACGAGGGGATAATGACTGAGCCTCCGATGCACTAGGAAGTAGGAGGCTGAAGCCTGGAGAAACTCACTTTCATTATAACACAGCGTGGTGCAAAAACTGTGAGGCACAAGACAGATTTATTTTTATTAAAAAACAAATATCTTTGGCAACTAAAAATAGCTTTGTAATTTACCTAAAGCACCTAAAAACAAATGAATGAAACTTCAGACTACTAAGTGTTTCTATTAGAATTTATTTTCCAGATTTTTTTTTTTGCCTTCCAGTTGCAGCTTTGTTGGTCAATTTCCATTTCCATTTCTGCTCCCATCTCTCAATCTCCATCAAGATCTTCCTCCTGCCTCATGCACAATAAGGCTTTGAACATTGTTTAAATGTAACAAGAGCTGAGATTGGGGCAACTTGTTCCACATTCGGTGGTGGCCTGAGTTGCCTATTAAACACCACATCTTGGCTTTGGGGTTTCCATAAACTCATCTCTAAGTTGTGTCTTTCCTTATTACTTCAATCCACCTTTAAATCAGGAGCAGCACATTCCTTTGGGTTTTTTAATACTGTATTTCAGAGCAATGTTGCGGAAAGGCTGTAGGAAGGGGAAGTAAACCCTAGGGTGGGAGATGTTGTGCCCTGCTGTCAAGGGATGTTCAATTTCTGAGCTGTAAAAGCATAGGGGCACCATCCTCTCCTTTAGCCATGGGGTGCTCCAATCCCTGCTCCACCGTAGGCCCCACTACCACTCTACCTCTCCCCCCCCCATCTGCTGCTGCCACGCCTCTTCCTATGCCCCACTCGGCCTCTTCTACTTCTTTCTGGCCCCCTCCCTAAACACACCCTGTCCACCCTCTTCCTCCTCCCTCCTGGAGCATCCATAGCAAAACAGCTGTTCACCGCATGAAGGAGACATTGGGAGGGAGGGAGAGAAGTTGATCAGTGGGGCTGTTGATGTACAAGAGGCACTGGGGGGGGGGGAGGGGGGAGAGCGTGGCTGGCAGTTGGTGCTGAGCAGCGTTCCCTATAGGTTGACTGCTTGGACAGTCAGAGCCAGAAGATACAAATGCCACCCAGCTGGCATCATATGTTCCTACTGGTGGTGCATATCCACATATGCATCAGTGCACAGAAACACAATGTATTCTGCACATGGATGGAAAAAGTTAGAGGGAATATTGGTGCAGATCATCCCCTAATTTTTTTCTCTGTGTTCCAGCCCCAGAGCGATGTTTGAGTCTATACGTAAGAGGTAAAGCTGGAGGACACTGGACAGTGGAGCATTAATTGTTGATCCCATACTTACACAACAAAGGAAAGAATCTTGATGAGAACTACAAAAGGGGTCTGGAGCGAAGTGATCTAAAACCAGTATTTTTTTTCCATTGAAAAATAAGACAATTTACCTTTTTATTAAATACAGATACTACTTAGTCCTGCCATGAGTGCAAGGGATTAGATGACCGCTCGTGGTTTCTTCCAGTCCTTTGATTTTTTTTGTTTGTTACAGGGTTTTTGACAGAATTCGTATTTGTACAGCACCTTGAAGATGAGTGCAGCAGGAGTGAAATGAGTGCAAAGGATCCTGAGGATAATTATTACTGCAAAGCAGCATTAGGAAATCCTTTGGCTTGACAATTGAATAGCAACTGTCTATAGACAACACCGATATGTTTTGTGAAATGGTTGCCATGGCTATTGACCAGACAGAACACTGAGGTCTCTCTCCCCCCCCCCCTTTAATTTATTAGGTTCTACCGTATCCTGCTACAATGTGTAAACAGAGGGCTATAAATAACCAAGGAAGCACTAGGAACAAGCATGTTAATGTTTGCATATGTGTTACTTGTAGGTCCCATATTTTATCCCAAGAAACAAATACCATGACAAGATACACAAAGCCATTATGCTCTGACTAACGGAGCTCAGATGGCATGTTTATCAAAGTGATGATAATGCCATTATGATGCTGTAGTTAAGATTATGCATCAGGGTTTCTATTATCATGGGATTATAGTCTGGCAGGGAAAATTTGCTGCTGTATGCTGAAATTCCACACTCTGGGGTTTAACCTAGGATTGAGGCTTTGGTTGGGTTTTTTCTTGTTTGCTCTTTAACTGCCTAAATCCAAATTAGGTTTGGCTGTGCGGGTTCTAAAAACATGCAATACACACACACCTTTAAAAATTGCAAAATAAATACAATCTTATGTCTAATCCACTTTAAAGTTATACATTTTAACCCCTATGATTCAAAAGGTAAGATTCTCATAGAAAACATTCACTCAAAGATGCCTATTGATCCCATTCTGAAGTGATTTTTTCATGCACTTTCACCCCCACGACTTAGAAAATGACCAAATCTTGAGTGGTGTTTACATTGATGGAGGATTTCCTTCAGAAATGTATGTGCTTATTATAAAAAATGCCCCAAAATATGTTTCCCATTCTGTAACTGAAAGAATGGATACAATGTTTTTTCCTCAGACTTCAAGGAATATTTGAATCTCTTGACTATCTGACTATCAGCATGCACAGAATGCTTCTGCCTGTGAAAATGTGGGTTATAAGAGACATTCCAGTGCGGCAGTTTTTGCTATCACAAATGCTATAATAAAATTACAGTCTGTTTAAGAGGCCTACGATTTTCCAAGCCTTCGCCAAATGAAGTTGTCATTTTACACATTAAATATGCTCCAATAGGCTTTACAATAATATGCAGTAGAAAGTTTTACATAATTCAAATAGTTAACAGCATGAAATAAAATTCACAAATGAAAGCCACCTTAATTCTAAAGTTTTGCAGGATAAAAAGTTGTACCAGTTGCTTTGCCTAGTTTGAAAAATAAATGAAACTTATTTGCATCTGCAAAAACTAGTTACTGTGCAAAACACATTTCAGCCCGGCCCAAAACAATAACTATTTTTTTTGCATGCAGACATCGTATGTATACGTTGGCTGAATTTCAGTACAGAGAGTACATTTTATTAAAAACTTGGCTGTATTTTTACATAAATTATACTTAATGTGTATATGGTAAAAATAAAGATGTTTGCTCTATAACAAAATGGAATCCAATATACGCTACAAATAGAGGTACTCCAGGCAGTGTTTCCTTAGAGGGCTACTTATGGTTTCTTGCTACATCTAAAGAGGTCAGATATCTTACACTGAAGATCCTAGCTTTGTGTTTTCAAGTACATAATATTTTTCACCCAATGAAATTTTATTGCAACAGGAAATTGACTGTATCTTCTCTAGCACTTTTCATTTTGAAGGGCTGCAATTCTCTTTATAAACATAGGGCCAAATTCTACTCAAGTGAGAAGTCCCATTAAAGACACTAGAGGGCTGCACCCCCTGCTTACTACATTTGCCAACCTCCCTCTCTCTCTGGGGTTAGGTGTCTGGCCAGAGGGAGGCAGCAGGAGCAGGCTGGAGGCAGGGTGTCTAGCCAGTGGGAAGGGGGCAGGAGTGGGCTGGAGGTATGGGGTTTCAGTGAAAGGGGTGAGGGGGCTGGCATGTGAGGTCGGGCTCGGATGGCAAAGGGGACCCAATGTGGCCCGGGGCAAGAAGCTGTTATGAACAGGAGTGCTGACTAGCACCAGGTGACTAAGGAATCAACTCGCAAAGGTGCTGGCCAGGGGCTGGGAGAACCAATCAAGATAGAGAATTGAAATTTGAATTTGATATAGGTTCCCTGTTTGTTTTCTTTGTGTGGGAGAGAGAAACCAGGAGTTGAGACACACAATGATTTAAACCCAGGCAGGAATACCATGCCCCACAGACTTGGGCATGGGAGTGGACTGAACAGAGAGAAAATCAGAAGTAACAGGGAAATATGAATTGAGTCACGTGCAGGGTAATTCTTTATTTTGTGGTTTGGTTTAAACTGCTTCGAGAGATTCCCTGCCTCCCCATCCCGTTTACTACCATCTAAGCATTATGCTGAGACGTTTCTCTGTTTTTTAATTTGTTTTTCTTAGTTGCTCTGTAACATCTAGCAACCAAGTCTGCTTTATCAAGTTTAACTTTTGTCTTAATAAAAATCAGTTTTTTAAAAGTGAATATTTGATTCCTGTGTACTGGAAGGTCTGTGTGTATCTGCACGCCTCTGACTGAGGGGTCAGCTACCAGAGACTTCAGCTTGTTTTTTTTCTTTTTCAAGCTCCTTTGGGGCAAAAAACCTTGGGGTACCCCTGGGGGTGATTTCAAGTGTTAACCTTTGGTTTTTTACGGATCAAAAAGCACTTGATGGTGGCAGTAAACTCCCCAAAATCTGTGTATGGTGAATCATGGGGAAGTTTTGATAACTAGTGCCTGTAGAGGCAAAGGGATTCTTCCCCCCCCCCCTTGGGCTCTTTGCGAGCCCCCATCTTCTGCACTCTGAGTGCCAGAGTGGGGAAGAGCCCTGACAGGGTGTGGGTCAGGCATGGAGAAGACCCAGTCCCAGCAGCTCCTCCCTGGTGGTACATCCCCCTGGAGTGTTAAGCGGGAGCCAGAGCAGCTCATGCCTGGAAGGGACAGCACTGAGGCTGGCCACAGGAAACAGCTGAGGGTGGAGGTGAGCACAAGGATGTAGATGACATGATGTCACACTGTTGTCCTGCAGGAAAATGTGTATCTCATATTTTTTATATATATATATGGGGGGGGGGGGGAGAGAGAGAGAGAGAGAGAGAGAATAGATCTCAAGTGAGCGCGTGGATGTGGTTCTCAAATACACATCCAGTCTACACATAAAATCAACTACCACAGAAAAACAGCACATCTGTTTAACCCTAAGGCTCTCAAGGCAAGAAGCTAACTGCCTCGTTATTTTGGAGCCACTAAGGCAGGGGTGGGCAATAATTTTTGACCAGGGGCCACTTCAGAAATTTTTGAAGTGGCCTCAGGCCAAGGGGCGGGGCCTCAGTTGGAAGGGGCAGAGCCAGGACACTTCCATGCTTCCCCACCCACCCACAGACCCTGTTTTGAACAGCTGGTGGTTCCCTCTAGGTACCCATGCCCCTGGCCGTGGGAGGAGGCTTCGCATACTCCCCTCTGCTGCTCCCAAGTTAATCAGGGCCTGGGGAGGGGAAACATGTGAAGTCTCTCGCTCCCCTCCACTCCCAGGCCAATAAAAACTTGGGGTTGGGGGAGAGCACGAAGGTCTCCTCCCGCCCTGCCCTGTCCCTGAAAGGAGCGCGTGGCACTTCTAAGCACCATATGCTCCCTGCAGGACAGGAGCAGGGAGGGAGAAAGCTTTGTGCACTCGCTATCACCCCCAAACTTCGGTCTGGGGGCAGAAGGAGCGCAAAGTTTCCAGATGGTTTAACCAAAAATACCAAACACTCCGCCACCCCCCAAAAGAAAACCCACCACAGAAAAAACTCTGTTGAGGGGAAAAAAAAAAAAAGGGGGGGGGGGGGGAGACCAAAGTTGTGGAGCCATTAAAAAAACACACAGCATGGCCCCTTTAAGAAATGCAGCCGTCCACCATCTTGTCTTCTTGCTCTGGGCCAGACAGCTCCCCTGCAGTACCAGGTAAGCAACCAGGATTTTCGCCTCCTGGCCAGGGAAAAAAAAAAAATACCGGACATTTTAGGTTTCCGGTATTTTCTGATTTTTTTTTTTTAAACCAGACAGAAGGTGAAAATACTGGACTGTCTGGATCAATACCAGACACCTGGCAACCCTACTCTCACTCCCTGCCCTCGGGTGTGAGGGGCTTAGAGTCAACCCTTGCAGTTGACTCAGCGCTGCATGGTCCCCAACCCTAGACTCTGGGCCTGGGAGCGGCATGGCCTCCGTGGGCAGATCAACCTGCTTGGTGGGCTGGATCCGGCTCGAGGAGGCCCTTTTGCCCACCCCTGCACTAAGGGCAGTGAACTAGCTAGCGTCTGTGGGAACTGAAAGGCAAGGTCTCCAGGGAACATCTCTTTGCACAAAGTCTTGACTAGGTATGTAAAATCCCGTTTAAAATGTTAACCGGTTAACTTTCCTGTCATATTGTGCCATTGGTGGGAGGGGCCAATGGAGCAGCCCCCTACCTGTGGTGCATTGGGCCTGGCCAGAATGGAGCAACCCCTTGCCCTCGCCGGTTAACCAGTTATCCCAGCAAGCATACCAGAAAGGTGGTTAACCCTTTACATTCCTAGTCTTGACTAGCTCTGCCAGACCTCACACTTCCATTCCCCAGGGAGCCCTATTGCTCAGAGCCCAGGAAACAGCAGGGGGTGAGAGCTTCAGAGCAACAGCAGCTGGGGGCAGAGGCTTCCTGGCAGGGAGCCCAGTGCAGCTGTATGATGCAGAAGCAGATGGAGAAAGACTCTGCTCAGTGAAGGAGACAGAGGTTGAGAATACCCAACTTTCTGAGTGGGAGTAGGGAAAATTCACTTTGAAGATGGGATGGAACTATGCAGGTGATGAGAGAGGTCTTCAAATGATGGTGGAGCCCAGGGTTTCAGCATATAAAATCCATGTAGCACAAAAGTTTAGGACAGGAAATGAATACCCCATGTTCTTATGTTCACATCCCAATTGAAACTCACATGGAACTCAAGTTCAGTGCTTCAGGACAAAAAATACCGGTCAAGAAAAATCCACGTTCAAGCCTCTGCAGTGCCCATATAATATGCCCCAGTGCAGGGAGGACAGGATATGTTTCAACCTCATCTGAACTTCCTTTGTTTTATTGTTTCCTGTTACAACCATCTCTAAGTTTAATGTTTTTACATTTAATTTTGAGGTGGCCACCATTAGATACTTGCCCTCCTGTCTGTTGTATCAACCCCTAGCAAGCTTACAAAAATCCTGAGCAAGAAAACTGATTAGAAAAAGAACTTCCTAACCCTCTGAGTAAACTTGTGCTCTATTCCTCAGGGGATGGCCCTGGAGCACATAGACCTGCAGTTTTCAGCAGTGGCAGTACATCTTTGGAGAAATGTCTGCCCTCCTCTGTACCCATTCCACTGCACTTGCCACCTTCTCTTTCCATAAATGTGTCTGAAGTTTATCAGCCCTATTTCCTGCCTACACTACAAATACAAATGTCAACCCACTATTCCCACCAACTGGAACTTTCCTCTACTGAAGAGACTGTTCTGAGCCCAAAGGCATGGCTTAGAAGAGCTTTATTTCTCTTTCCTGAAGTAATTTTGACACAGACTCAACAGGTCTATGAAAGTTGAGCTGTGAATTTAATGGGGCTTTTCCACTAGATCTCAAACAACTGGCTAAAAAAGTCCACAGCTCTATTACATGTCTTTGTTATCAAAGACCTTTTTCTTACTTAGGCTCTGTGTTTGGATCAGTGGTTCTCAACCAGCCACATGAGTATGGGGGCGGGGGGGGGGGGGGGCAGAACAGGACGGGACACAGAGATTTAGGGGAAATTCTCCTAAACAGTAAGAGCCAGGACCATCAAATGTAGCTTCCTCTTATCCTAACTTAAAGCAAAGTCAGGGCCTGGCTGTGCCAGGAAAATAGGCGGTGCCTGGAATGGGATTGTTTTCCATAACATGGAAAGGGAGAGGGCTGTTTGGAGGGACACTATACTGCAGAGTGACCACTGGGGGCAGCTGCACCACCAAGACAGTGACCGGCTGGGGCTGGGACTTGCCATCTTGCCAACCACTGGACCAGGTAAGTGTCTCCCTCCCCCACTCCCCGCGCTCCAAGCCCCTTCTCCGGGCCCTTCGCCACAGTGCCTGGAGAGTGGGGGAGAGAAGCTTCCCATCAGATGGGGAGAAATCCCTTCCATCCCCCACAGAGGAGCATAGCAGGGAATGCTGGTGGGGCCAGCCTATACGCCTCTCCATCACCAGCTGGCCCCCTGTGGAAAAGTCAGCAGGTGGGATGTGAACCCCCCTACCTCTGGCTGACCCTAGGACAAGCCTATAAGCAAGGTGCACTGCTCCTTCCACCCCACAGACAAGCTGGCAACCAGGGTGCCCCCCCTGCTGCTTCGGGCCATTCCCAGAGAGAAGCCAGTGGCCACCCTCACTCCCTGCCCTGAGCCCACTCCCCCTCCTGAGCTTTCCCTCCTCTTAATCCCTGCCCCTTGAGCCCTGCATCTCCCACTGCCTGCTCTGAACCCTTCCTCAATCTCCAACCCTCACTCGCGCACCCACCAGTCCTGAGCCCCTCTTCAACCTCCCATCCTGACTCCTGCACCTCTCACATCCCCTGTCTCCTACCTTGCACTCCTCACATTGCCAACCTCTGGCTTGCAGGATCCAGGCAATGCTGGCTATGTTTTCTAGTACTACATAAAAGCAGTAGCAAAGTCTGTACAAACTAAAATTTCATTCACGACTTGTTTGTACTGCTCTATATACTACTATACAGTGAAATGTAAGTACACTATTTATATTGGGACTGATTTATTTCATCTGGTAAAAATGAAAAATTACACAATTTTTCAGGAATAGTGTGCTGTGTCACTTGCATATCTTTGTGTCTGATTTTGTAACCTAGTGGTTTTTAAGTGAAGTGAAACTTGGGAGGATACAAAAGACAAATCAGATTCCTGAAAGACGTACAATAGTCTGGAAAGATGAAGAACCACTCGTTTAGATGACATAAGAACATCAGAACGGTCATACTGGTCAGATCAAAAGTCCACCGAACCCAGTATCCTATCCTCCAACAGTGGCCAATGCCCAGAGGGAATGAACAGAACAGTGAATCTTTCAAGTGATCCATCCCCTGATGCCCATTGTGACAGAGGCTAGGGGCACTTTCCCTGCCCATCCTGGCTAATAGCCATTGATGGATCTATCCTCCATGAATTTGTCTCACTCTTTTTTGAGTCCTGTTATCACCTTGACCTTCACAACATCCACTGGCAAGGAGTTCCACAGGTTGACTGTATGTTGAGAGAGAAATACTTCCTTTGTTTGATTTAAAGCTGCTACCTATTAATTTCATTTGGTGCCCCCTAGTTCTTGTGTTATGGGAACAAGTAAATAACTATTCTTTATTCCCTTTCTCCACATAGACCTCTATCATATTCCCCTCTTAGTCGTCTCTTTATCCATGCTGAAAAGTCCTAGTCTTAATCTCTCGTCTGGCAGCCATTCCGTCCCCCTAATAATTTCTGTTGCCTTTTTCTGAACTTTTTCCAATATTTTTTTTGAGATGAGACGACCACATCTTCACGCAGTATTCAAGATGTGGGTCACTACACAAAAGTTCTTTCATTATTTCTGGTCTTCAAAAGGTACTGCCACAGAGTGACAAGAAGAAAATATGCTTCTGTGTTTTTTTGCAAGTAAAACCAGCACCGGCTAGGTTAAGAAGTTGAAGCAGGAATAGAGATAAAAACTGCTAGCTACCTAGTGTCAGTTGCTGCTCCTCAGTTCCACACCAGAATTAAAATAACCTGACACTAATTGCAGAACTGTAACTTGAATTAAGCCATTTTTCTTCTCTCATGTTAGAACAGCCCTGCTCCTGCTTCGGTAGTTTAAGAACTGCATATTCATCCAGTTGTAATGCTTGTGTGTGAGTAGCTTGTAACTAGGTCATGAAAAAGTTCCAAAGGCTCCAATCCACTAGTTCGTTTTTTGTTTGGGGGAGAGGGTTCTTGGGGGGGGGGGGGGGGGGGAGGAAGAGACAGAAAAGAAGAGCTCCCTCTTTCTGAAGCAAGTATCAGCTAAGGCCTAATTTTCATTTTGCAGAGTGTAGATGGACAGAGATGGGGTGAATTTAGCCCTGGTGCAAATGGGTGCTTCTGCAGTGATTTATTTCTTGATTGGATTTAAATGAAGTGACACCCATTACACCAAGGTAGAATTTAGCCCCTTGGCTTTATGGTATACTAATAAAATGAAAGTGGCTTTCACTGATGCTTACAAATCTCCTGAATATATGTAGAAATTAAAATATACGCATAACCATTCTGACAGTTTTGCCTTACAGCAGGAGGAGTTAAAAGTTTTCAAGGCTATCCAAACAACATTTCCAAAGCACCCTGAGTGTCACCCAGATAACACTAGAAAATACAAAATAAAGAGCAAGAAAGGTCTAAAAATGCGAAACAATCCAGATTCCACTCTTGAAAGGATTAATTTTCCAGGGATTTTTTTTTCTTTAACATGAATAAAGCCTACCTCAAACCCCATAGGGACTCATGTCACTAGCATTCTACATAAGCAAAGAGGTGCACGCCTTCCCTCTAGAGTCTTTGTATTCTATATATCTGTAGCCTTATACACAGACTGGCAATCATTAAGCAGACTCCCTCCCTCAAGGGAATGCCAAAGGATCTTGGGATGGTAATGAGCCCCCTCCGTGGCGCTGTACTGTTAAGCCTTTGTTTGGAACAATAGATCTCCCATGATACCTCTCGACTACTGAAAATATTGGTATTAAGTGAGCATGAGCACAGCTGTGTGTAAATTACGTATATAAACAGATTAGATCTGTATATTTATAATGAATGCAAACACATTAATAGCACATTTGCATACACAGTTGGCTAAATGAGACAGCATGCAGAGTGGAATTTCTAGTTTCAAGCACATTTAATTTTTTTTAAATAAAGTATTTAAGCTGCTATTTAAGAGGTCAAACTGATTTCATCATCCCTTCTCCCCTACCCTCCTCAAGAGCTATGGCTAAAATGCTGTTCTTGTCACGGCTTCATTCTGTCCAGATTATAATTACAACTAGAAAAGCCACACATTTTAGCAGAAGAAATTGCAACGGGGCATTTTGCCAAAGGTTATCCAAATTTCATTAAGCTTATTTCACTGGAGGTGGGGTAAAGGGAAAGTTTTAGTTTGGAAAAACTAAAGGGAAAAAAAGCTGCTTAAATGGCAGTTGATAGAAATCTCTTCCTTCTCTCTCCCCATGTCCTGTGATGGATCAATTGAAAAATGAGTTTAAGACAGAACATAATATTGAAGGTGACAATGGCCACAAGGCTGGTGAAGAAGAGAACTACTGTTACACCCACAGGCTTAGGGCTGTCAGAGGGCTAGTGACTAGCCACATGTGCTAACCCCACCTTTATTTTTCCATCAGTATTTTAGGAGGGTTATACGCAGACTATTTTTTATAAAGACAGCAATTTCACATTCAGATTCACCCAAATCAGTTTGCACATCTTTTATTCATATCCTACTTAATACCAGTTTCCTGCGTGAAATCTTAGACAAGAACATCATCCCAGAAGAACAAACAAAAATCAATTATCCCTAAATGAAGAGCATTTATTTTGCTCTAATTGAGGCCCCTCTTGTCACTGACTCTGGGTATTTTCATCACACCTCCCCAGACAATGCTCTCAAGTCAGCCTCTCTCTTGCCTTCATGTTTCATGTCAGCTCCTGTTAAAAGGTCCATTCCTGCCTCTTAGGCTCACCACGCTCACAGCCCTACAGATAAATCATCCACCAACCTGCTCTTGGAAATGCACTGGCCATGGTGTGATTGCTCCAGCCCTGGGTTGCCAAGCAACCAACACAAGAGGGAAGTCTGAGAACTGCTGACAAATAGCCAAGTGGCTGAAACAACAGACTTCTCTCTGTCAAAAAATGTGTTTCAGAGAAGTGCCTCCCCCGCCTCAGCTCTGTGCGCAACACTGCGTGATTGTAAAATCAAAATCAAAAGGCTATTGTAATGAACACACACTTCCTGCTCAATTACTAATTGTTAAGGAGCAGTCGGGAGTCTGCGATCACAGGGTGTATGGCAACAGAAATGTGATCCGGTAAACGAGATAAAGTCAACAGCAGGCCGAGAAACCTGATCTAAGAGCAGCCTGCAGTGGCACATCAGAAACTGATGCACAGATCAAAAAAGGCTGGGTATTAAAGCAGCAGAAGGAAAAAAATAAAGATACTGACTTTCTGGATCTGAAGAAAAGCAAAGGGTATTTGATAAATAACTCTGGCTCCTTATAAACACAATTTGTGGATTACCACAAGCATCACTATCCATCCTTGCCTTACTGCAGTTGCCTGGCTGTATGCTGCAGGAAGAAGATGAAGAGGCCAGAAGGGAAGGGCATGTTTGTCTGAAGGCTGCTTTGTCTGCCATCTATTCCCTCAAATTGAATAAGCAGAGAAAATATTTCTCTTTTCAAGCCTGTACTAGAGCGATCACCCCCTGGTGGTTAAGCCCTGTACCATCAGGTTTCAGAAGGGGATCTGTGCTGAAGATAGCAACAAGTAGGACACAGAAAATGCAAAAATCCCCCGGTAATTTTCTCTCTCTGCTACAAACAGCAGCATGAAAAGAGTGTCCTTATCAACCACACTTGGTGAATTGTTTCATTACTGTACTTCAAATTAAACATTTCCACCCAAAATGGGCACTGATTCCACCTCCGCACACATATTTATGTTTATTATAATTCCTGTACAAGGAATACAAATTAAGATGATTCTTGCCCAGGGAAATTAATGCTCAGTACGAACACAAGAGTCCACTTAGATCGATCCAGCTGCAGGATAAGGATGTTATTATACTGCTACTGTACCTTTTCACCCATCCACCCTTTCAGCTGAACTGTTTGCTTCTCTGTAGCTCTCTGAAGGTAATGGATCATTTCACAAATGTGAACACATTAGCTTTTATTTCTGTTTTAAACAGGGAGAGATTAAAGCACAGGGGAACTGAGGCTATATCTTGTTGTGAGCAAGCGAAAGAAGGAGGGAGGAACGGAGGTGGAAGCAGATTGCTTTCTTTACAACAGGGTAACTAAAACATACCATAAAAAACCTAAACACTTTTTTGGATAGGGAAAGCATAGCCTGACCTGTGTGTTTTTGGAGCCTCACATTTTCAACAGCATTCTAAGAGTTAAAAAGTACAGAGACCTGGAATGCGTGTGAACCAGAAACACAGAACAAATAATTTACCACTGCCAACAAGCATTACAATAATAGAGAGCGGTTTATTACAATTTACATTAGATTTTCCTGTGTAGGAACCGATTCACTTCGAATTGTGGCTTGTTTTAAACCACTTTTAAAGAATGAAGCAATCACAAAGTGCCTTCTAATATAATAAAATTAAACCAAAACTTTAAAAACCTTAACACACCCACCCCTGAACTTTCCCCAGGCATAGTCACTACTTTTCAAATTGGAGAAATGGTTTGAAAATATTTCTCTCTGATAATGAGCAGCCACAGAAATCAGACATGGCAAACACTCCTAATTATGAACTGACAACACAGATATCCGAATACCTGGTTTTATATATTGGTTTTATAGTCACATAAATTGGGTACATTCACGTATGCCAAATTGTTTCTGGTCCTTGACTGGTGCTTCCAACAGTTTAACTCTGCAGAGGAAGGAACTAATCAAGGAAAAATTCTAAATATAGAAATAGGGAAATATCAAAACATGTAGCACCACGAGTTAAATCGGAGCAGAAGCCTTTCCACAAGCTATGAGCATTAATGACATGAGGCATCCCAAACATTATCTGCCACAGGGAGATCTCCCTCTGTGTTACTCGAAGTCCTGAACATTTCCCTCCCTCCCTCTCTTTCACTCCCTCACCCACCAAGTTCTAGAAATGTAGCCGTGTTAGTCTGGTGTAGCTGAAACAAAATACAGGACTATGTAGCACTTTCTTGTTAGTCTTTAAAGTGCTACATAGTCCTGTATTTTGTTCCACCAAGTTCTGGCATCACAGACAATGATTTCAGAGGAGGCTTACGATTATGACATTTCCTCTGGAGGACCACAATATCAGAAAGTAGAGTCACCTTCCACAGGGCTAAAGATGCCCAATCACATTGTTACTAACCTTAAATATAAAAACAAAAGCAAATACAAGAACATTTTCATATTTTCTCCCCCTATGACTTTAATTTTATGGTATAAACTAAAGAACAATGCACTGCTTGCAAACACATAAAACTACAGAGCACCATTAAATCACA
The DNA here is from genome assembly GCF_049634645.1 of Pelodiscus sinensis. Classification (NCBI taxonomy): domain Eukaryota; kingdom Metazoa; phylum Chordata; order Testudines; family Trionychidae; genus Pelodiscus; species Pelodiscus sinensis. The sequence goes on along the minus strand of NC_134733.1, from coordinate 13,978,951 downwards.
GGTACTAAAATGCTCCATTCTGGCCCCGAGTAATAACATGGGTGAGTGAGCACAGAACATACACCTTCGCCCTCTTACCTCTCCCCCCAAACTACAGGTAATAGTTCAGCAAGAAAAGAGCATAAGGCTAATCACTAACCTGCAGACTTCACAAATCACCACTTGGGTGCTTAAGTTTAACACCAGAACAATATTTTCATTTTTCTCCTCCTTGTAAAAGATTTATCCCTACACTATCTAAAACATATTGAGCACTTGAATACACACCAATTTATTAAAGAAACACTGAAAGCAAGTCTGAAGTTTCTCTTTTGTTGAACATTTTTTAAGTCACTCAATATGAAACATTACACACAAAAAAAGCTGCTTTCAGACTTCTTGAAATATGCTCTGTGATCGTTTCAGAACTCATACAATATTTTTAATGGAAGCTCCCTACTGCAGAATATACTGTTCTACTGAGGTTTGGATCATTATTTGCTACTGAGCCTCATTACTACTATTCAGACTATTTCTACCTTCACAGGGTAACTTTCTGCAGATGATATAGGGAGAAAATAAACAAAAAACAAACAAACAAAAACCTTAAGAGCTCCTCCGCTTTAAAGCAAAGGACAAATCCAAGAATAATTAGACACAATGTTGGCAAGAATCCCAAAGGAAATCATACAAACTGAAATGCAGATCTCTTTTCTGTGGATGACTTATCAAAGTAAATAATCCACTGCACATGGGTTGAGTTCAAGCTTTCCACTCCAAACTAAGGGACTTACAGCACAGCTGAAAAATTTTGCCAGGGACACAGCTCTTAGTTGTGCCTCACTGGGAGACCATTCCTCATTTCAAAAACTAACTCCCTCCCACATTCTACAGGTTCTTAGTGTTATCGTACGTTGTTCACAACAGAAATATTCTGCCATGAAAATGTTATTTCTGAAAGAGGGAGAGTCTTGTGGTTAAGCTACAAAACAAGGTCAGATCTAGATTCCATTCCTGTGTTGCCCCAATGCTGGAAAATTTTGGCTCAATGGTTTCCTTTTGTCAATGCCCAAATTTGGATACCTTCAGCTGGCAAGTGTACCCATTGTCTTTGATAGAAGCTACAGATACTCAGCACTTTATCAAAATCAGGTCCAAAGCATATGACATGGGCATCCAAAGAGATTTCCCCAAAATGACACTTTGGAAAGTGTGATCTATAGACTCTGATTACTAGAGATCAGTTTATTGATAATATCATCATGCGAGACCATATCAAATGCCTTCCTAAAGTCTAGGTATACCACATCCACTGCTTCTCCCTTATCCACAAGACTCGTTATCCTATCAAAGAAAAGAGGTCAAGAATCTGAATAGGCCATGAAGACTAACCCCTCCAGAACCACTATGGGTCAAGATGAGCAACTTGTACGGCTGCTGCTAACACACTTCCTGTACCTGTTAGGCTTTATACACTGAGGTCAAGACATATTAAACGTGATTCTTAGGTGTCTTGATTTTGGGTTCCCGACTTGAGACATCCTGAAGGATCAGGAGGTGCAGTGCACCCACTCACTGTGGGAGGGAAGGGAGGCCCCTGTAAAGGGGTCATAGGATGGGCACCCAAAAATGTAAGTGCCAAACAATCAGTAGCCAATTTTAAAAATCTCAGCCTAAAGGATTTGGGCTCTTCCATTAGCCATGCTGCAGCTTATAAGAGCAATACATTTCTCTCAATTTTTAAAAAGCACAGAAATCCAAATCACATGGGTACCCTCCTTAACTTTAGAAGAGGGTGGAGAACTCGCCTACTGGACTTCAAACAGCAGCAGGACTGGTGCCATAAGAGAGCAGACACACAAGCAGGTGGATGCAACCAAATGGATGCAATCAGCTAGCAAAACCAATTCTTACCAGTATGTCCCATTGCTTGAGGACTCAGGTTCTCATGTGGACAGGCCCAGCCACAGAGTTTGTGGGGCCCAAGGCAGGATGCTGGGAGCGGGGCCCTGGGCCTGGCTAGTGGATGGTGAACACTCAGCAGAGTGGGGCCCCGAAAGCGTGGGGCCCAAGGCATTTGCCTTTCCTTGCCCTAGGGCCAGGCCTGCATGTGGACTTACTGGACTGAGATCTTAAATGCTTCTGACAAAAGTATAACAGATAATGGCAAGGAATGGCTCAGTATCATGTAAGTGATATATTCCTGCAACAGCCATCCAATTACCAAGGAAGATGTTGGCTCATACAGCAAGCTTGGCAGTAATGTGCAAAAGTAGTTTGTAAAAAAGCAGATGATTCGTAAGTTCCCTTTTCTTTTGTGTAAGGGACTCTGAATAAAAACATCTAGTTTACGAAAAGCTGGACTAAATATGAAAAAGTCATTAACGAATTAGAGGAAAAAAAGGAGTAACAATAAAGGAATAACCAAGTCATCTAGTGCATAAAGGGAATTAATGGCAGATGGGGATTAAAAAAACCTATGTGGGGTTTTTTTTGGGGGTGGAGTGGGGTGGGGTAGAGGAGGGAATGAAATTACCTGCCCAGACAGACAATATTGCCCACTTCTGCACCACAGAGAAATGAATTTCTAAAATATGTACCAAAATGAAGGAAGGTGCACCCACCCCTCTCCTGACTCATAAGGAAAGGAATGTTTCATTTGAGTGCCTGAAATTATTGCAACTCTGTGGAGGGTAATATGGTGTGATGCTTATTGTTGTCTCTAAATGCATGAGCTACTGCCTGATCAATCTCCGAGCATAGTCTAAAAGCTATATATATCTAAGGAGATACTTTGAATACATAGTAGAGTGGAGAGGGACAGGGAAGAGGAAGGGAAAACATGTGATGGATCAGGCACAAATGGAAAGGACAGCAAGGTAAGATATCAAGAAGAAACAGAAGCCAAAGAAAAAAAACTCGGTGGGTTATGTGCATGTTGGGTCTAAACCACAACACATGCAAAATCACAAGGGTATGAAAATACAAAAGGAGTGTTGGACCAGGAGCAACAACATTCAGTTCAGCTTTCACAAATGTTGGTCAAGAAAATGCCACCTTTTTACACAATAGCCGGCAAGGAGGAAGAAAAAAACCTCAAGAGGACGCCATGCATATAGCCAAAGAAAACCCCACAGGAGTACAGACAGTATTAATTAGTTGCTCAGGAACAAATATTAACTTAATTTGACTCGATCAATTGGAACCCCCTCCCCTTTTACATCTGCCCAAATGTTAAGTAATTTACATGGGCCTGAACTCCTGAGACATGATTGTGGGGTTCTGAGCACTCAACCCCAAATGACATCAATACTAATGGAGGGCGCTCCATGCCTCTCAGGATCAAATTGCTATGCTGTCTACTAAATTCTTTTTACGATAGGATAGTAATTAGCTTCACTGACTGTTACCCTTCTTACTAATTAGCAACTTTGGATGGATAAAAAAAATTATTAATATTGAGGTTCTACATGGCTATTGCAGAAGAAGCCTATTACCAAACAAGTGACAACTCCACAAACTTCAATTAAATAATGGCTCCCATAGAGGATTCAGAACTGCTGACAGAATGGCAAGTGATTCAAGTAACAAAGCCGAGCAACCAGTGATGGATCATGATTTTTCACCCACTCTGTTATAGTCTGTAATGGAACAAATGATCATTTTTCAGCCTAATTGAATATGGCCGCTCCATTTATGCACAAAAAAAGACAAAGCTATATAATTTGCTTCATTAAAATGCATTTTTATGTCATCTCAAAGATTAAAAGAATTGCTGCTGTTGATTGGGAAGATTAGAAAAATAAAATTCATCATGCAAGCAGAAGCTGAAAATGAGATGAATCATGGCATCCATGCTGCTTATATTCGTGCAAAAACACCAAAGTCCTCAGAGTTAAAGCACACAGAGCATTTGTGTTGTGACAGTAATCAGAGTTTCTTAAGCAACAACTATGTCATTATACCAATTTGAAACAGCATTTTCTCATTTCCCAGTGCAGCAGCTACCAGTCCACATCAAGCAAGTCACAGGAAAGATGTCAGGCAGGACCACAATCAATTCCAGGGGTGATAGAAAAAGCTGCTTTTCTTTCTCTCTCCTTTTTTTGCATAACCATTAGAAAATTGAAACGCTAGTTTAAAAATATGCCACACTCAACATTAAAAATGAAGCTCAGAGCTAAAGGAATTTGCTGTAATTCAAAACAGCCTTTATTATAATAGACCTCACAGAGATGGCAAATAGCCCTTTGCTAATCCAGGCTCATATCCAGGCACTTGCATCCTTTACAAGCCAGTTAAGGAGTCAATTTCCTTTTTCTTTTCCCCAAATTCCCAGTTGTTTATACATTCTCTCTGGGAAGCCAGGCTAAAGAAGCGTTACTTCCTTAATAATTTTTATCCTTTGCTATTTGGCAAAAATTGATCTATTCCCTTCCATATTTCTAATGGGGCCTAGGAAGCAATATGGTTTCATGTTTCTGGACAGAGCACCATTATCTCTGAAGAATCAGCGCTGTTCTGGTAACATGTTTATCAACTATAGGCATAGCACCATTGGAGGGAGGAGGGGAGGAGAGAGACACATTTTTGTTCAAACAACAAAAAAGGTGATTAATTATTGTGCATGAGATCTACACCTATTGTCTGATATAATTACTCATGCTCATTTCACATACGACTTAATCCTGCCAGGTGCTGAGTATCCTTCACTCACTGTTTTCGCAAGAAATTGACGCTCAGCACTTGCCAGTGTTGTGGCTCTTATGCAGCATAAAAACACCCAACTCTTTTATTCCCCAAAATGAATTTGGAGAGCTAATCCAGACAAAAACCATCATTCCAGAAACATTGAAACTAAACAGGAATGTGCTATGCACTGCAACAGGCTCCCAGGCAGAATAACTGTACTGCATATAACCATGCCAATACATGATTCACCAAGAAAGCTACTGACCCAGATTTTTAACAGTATTTTATGTATTACTGAGCTGAGCATTTAGGAGCCTAAATCCCTTTTAAAAATGAGATTTAAGCTCCTAAATAAGTTAGGCATTGCCACACTAAATGCAGTAACACTTAGTGCCTTCAAAAATCTATGCCATAGTGCCTTCAATAGGTTAATAAATTAAGCTAAAAGGACAAAAACTGTCAGAGGATGCAATGTCAAGTGGTAGGTTGTTTTAGTCCAAGAGTTTGGATTAGCAGTGATGATGCGGCATAACTTTTTCTCCACCATTTACTCCAGATACATCAATCAGTAGCAGATAAAGAAATTTATCACAGGAAGGCAGAGAATGAAGCCACTGACAACCTGGGAGAGGTGGTTTCATCTTTCAATGAATGAAACAAAGCAGCTTAGTTGCACCCTCCTGAAAACAGGGATGCTAAGGAAAATTATACAGAAACCAAGTGTAATGTTCCCACGGACTCTGCTGGCTATGGACAGCCTGTGGGGTGCCTTTAAAACAGGTAATGTTCTTTTCTAAACACAATGAATCACTGTCTGCCTTACCTGAACCTACAGTATTGTTTCTCCTGCTGATGATCCAGTGAGAACAGCAGGTTAGTTTAACTACTTGACTTGGTAGAACAATGGTCTGACAAGGAAGGAGCTGAGAGTTTTGGATGCCAGTTCTTCCTAAGTTTCACATTCATTTTCAAGATGTTTTCGTTTCCCTTGATATGGTATCTCTTCCCCTTGGAAAGCACTCCCATCACATTACTGTTCTGTCCCTGAGAGGTTCTCTTTGACGCCAAGTCCCTGGTACATATGGAAAGGCTTCCTATTTAACCCAATCACTGAAGAGTTATCATGGGGTAAATTATATATTTAATTTCACTATTAAACCAGCAGTTTATTTCAGTGGGAATTTTGAAGCTAGTGTTAACCATTTGGCAAATTTTCTGCAGCTCAGTATGGAAAGCGCTACTGCAAACATGATTTCTTGCCACTAGGTGGAAGATGAGAGTGGGAAGCCTTCAGAATCTCCTTTTCCTTGTCATGATTTTTTCCATTAAAATCCACTAGGAAATGTCAGAAGGCAAAAGAAGATAAACTAGCACATGGTCCAAACACAATGTCCTTGTCTCTCTCAGCTTCCTTTACATCTAAATTCTGTTTAACTGCAGATTTTCCTAATTTTATATCCACATATGACCATTGGCCGCTGATCTGACGTTTCGGTTTCAACCACCCTGAACCTGACTGACCTAAGCCTTCTGCAGCTGGAGTTTAGCCCTCAGGATTTTCTTTATTTAATCTCAGCTGTCCACCTCCATGTTCCTCACTAGTATTGTTCTACTATATTTTCTTTGCAGATTGGAATCATGGCGAAAAAACCTACAATCTTAGAAAGCTGAAGTTTTCAAAGGGACGAGATAAGCAATCAAATCCCACTGAAACTGAATGGAAATCTGCATACCTAACTCCTAACCTGGATCTCCTTACTGACTAGCAGCATTTCATCACAATGCTCTCACTCCTTTAAGATGAGAGGGATCTTTCTTGGCTACTGTGATACATGGCACACCTACAGAAACTTGTCATCTCTGACTCTCAAGAAGCGGGTTGTGCACATGAAACCTCATGATGCCATCTACATTTTTTGTTAGTCTCTAAGGTGCTGCAAGACTATTAGTAGTTTAAGTTTATTTCTAATTTAGATCACCCTTTAGGTCCTCGCCTCCATGTGATGGCTTTATCTATCAATTTGTTCTATACAGCAGTTCTAAGATATGGCCTTTCCCTCCCATCCACGTAGCAAAAACTCTCACCTAAACCCGTCCTGTACCTTAATTACGGCAATATCCTTTTTTTGGGCCTTGTCTTTCGATAGTGGGGCAACTGAAGATAGAATTATCCACTAGCTGATGATACACTGAGATGAGAGAGAGATGTACCATGACAGAAAAAGTGAGTCAGAGAGACACTTAAGTGTAATAAGGACACCAAAGAGATATAATAAAAACATGGACTAGAATAGAGAGAATACAACCCATGCTTCAGAGAGAAAATGTCCTCCATTCCTCAATGACATTTCCATATAGATTACTATTTAGGCTGTAGCAGTCTCCTGAACTTCTACACGACATGTTAAAAGAGAGGTAGCCAGATCTTCCAAACTGAGGAGTGAAGAAACTCCATGCCCAAGCTGCAGGGCAATACTATTCCTGACTGTGCATGTTAAGGGTACCAGGAAAAGGAGCAGAAAGATGTATCAATTTTCCAAGTACTATCTGGCCAAGTTAAAGGGACCAGTATGATGTGGCTCTGTCATCATCTTTTTGTTTAACCGCCACTTGCGGGTTAAATGGATGGTAATTTCTCAACTATGCATACTTCTCGCAGAGGAAGTGGACAGACTGACAACTACACATAGATCAATGGTAACCATTTTTGGTAAATATTGATCTGGTCAAGATTTGAACAAATTATCAAAAAAAAGGTTTTGTATCACCTATTGCCAATTATCAAAATCTACTCTACTAAGCTGAAATAATTCTATGCACTTCTATAGCACATTTTTTATGAAAAGCACTTTATGGGGATTTACTGCTTGTATAGTAACAGCAGCACTAAAAGGCCAGCACCCGATCTGGGCCCCATAAAAATCAAATCACTTAAGTCTTCTAATATCCATGGGAGGAAGTAAATACTGTTCTTGTTTCACAGAGAAAGAAACCTCGCCAATAAATCAGTGGGAAACTCAGGAAAAGAACCCAGAACTCTTGACTCAGTCCTATGCTCTGTGCAGAAGACAATGCCTCCTCCCTAATAGTAACAGGTTTTAGACTTAAAGAAAATATTTAATGTTTTCTATTTACAGCAGCAATAATAAATTTTCTATTTACAGCAGCCCAACATTTAATATTTTCTATTTACAGCAGCAATAATAAAATAGAACTTCTATAAAACACAAGGTTAACAAAATATTTCCATTTTAAAAATTACATGGCAAACACCTTTGCAAACAAGTAAACAACTTTGTTCAGCATTTGTAACCCCAGACATTGCAGTACTGTTCTAGAAGCATTCAGGATATTAAATTTCGATTTATCAGCTAATCGAGTAGTTGATGGTATTTCCATCGACTACTCGATACGTTGATAAGGGAGGGTGTTCACTATTCCCGCTGTGCCTCTCCCTTTGAAATGTACAAAAGCCGCTTGTACATTTCAAAGGGAGAGGTGCAGCAGGGATAGCAAATGCCCCTCTTATCGAGTAGTTGATGGAAGCCGCAGGTGGCTCTTGTATATTTCAAAGGGAGAGCTTCAGTGGGGATAGCGAGTGCCCCTTTTATCAACTAACTGAGTAGTTGACAGAAGCCGCAGGTGGCTCTTGTACATTTCAAAGGGAGAAGAGCAACAGTTGGGACCAGCGCGAGCAGGGCTGTTTCAATCCCCACTCACACTGTTTCCCCACTGCCCTCTACCTCCCCTATCACCCGTGAAGATGATGCTGGGGGAACCGGCTCCTGCTTCCCCCATTGCTGCCTCTCTCCAATAGAGGCAGTAAGCAGCGGGAGGGGGAAATAGTTGAGTTCCTAAGCATTTGCTTATTGGGTAGTCAACAAGTTGCTTACATCCCTACTAGAGCATTTGAATTCGGAAGTGAAATTGAATAGAAATGTAATAGTTTACTTACATTTCTTTCAACTAGGATAATGAAAATAGTGAAAACTAAAGGCACATTATTAAAACTAGGAGCCTTTTAAAATTTAGTGTTGATAACACACGGATGATGTTTCTCAAAGTTCCAGCATTTGGACATTAAGAAAATGTACAAATAAAACAATGGAGAGTACAGAAGGTAAGTAAAATGTTTGATACAAATACTCCTTTTAATGTGCATAGATAGAAAAATATACTTACACTTAATTCAGAAACTCTCACCATGACCACTGAAGACAGATGGTTACCCCACTCACCAGCAGGATCGGCCCAAGGCCGGCTGCAGCAGCTGGCACCCTAGGCGGGGTGGCACAATCGGCGCCCCTGCCTGCACAGCCGTCAATGGCCATGACGTCATCACTGGGCGCCTGGGCCAGCGGCGCCCTAGGTAGCTGCCTAGCTCGCCTAGGCTCATGGGCCGCCCCTGCTCACTGGATACTAGACAGTAATATTACTGTCTTGCTGCTGCTATCAAAGAATTTACTAGAACCACCAATACTCTCTTACTGTCCATTTCTTGCATAGATGCTTATATATCAGTTAAATACTGGAAAGTCAATCATAGATGTAGCTGGGGCTAATGCTGTGACAATCTGATAAGACAGTTCCTTTCAGAGAAGAACAGGCATCAGATTTAGAATAGATTCCAGAAGCCGTCTGAAAAAAAAGATAGTCACTATGGCAGAGACAATAAAATTATTTATGGGGAGAGGGCACTGAAAAAAAAAATACAGCAAGGGCTACCCAGCATGTTATTCCGCGTGGCTTCTATTTCCTCTTTTCTGACATCATGGAATTTCTACCTGAGTTTTGGGCATCTAATCTTTGTTTCAACTGCAATACCATGGAGTTTCACAACTGAGGTTTCTATACATAGAATATGCATTATATACACGTACTCTAAACTGACTCCAGCTCTGTTGCTAAGAAACTACACAGGATAGGGGGTTTTGGCCTTCTTCATTTATAAAATAACCACTTTGCCTATGGGAGAACAAATGCAATCTCTCAAGCCCTCTTGTGTCTTGTTCCCATTTTGAAATGAACACAGAAAGATGACAGAGAATGCTAGAAAGTGTAAGCGATCTCCATTTTTGGACACCCTTGAAAATGAGATGGAAAACATGGTTTCAACAATCAACTGCTGTAGTATTTATTAATCTTTCAAGCAGCAGATTTTCCCCCTTGGCAACAATGAAAAATGTCAATATGCCTCTCTCAACATTGAAAACCTCTCTTGATTTAAAAAGACTACACAAAACACCTAGAAACAATTTAGCTTATAGAAGAGTTAGATGTGAAATTTAAAGGTTAGTTTCCCGTTCGCCCACACAAATAACCCTTTTACCAGTGGCATCTGGCAAATCTAAATATGTTGTGTGTTATTTTTAAGGGATCAGCAATATGGTAAGTGCTTAATAGATAAAAGTATTCTGCACGAGGCAGAGATGATGTATCAAGAAACATATGGTGGTTAAACAAAATAAAAAATATAATGATATTTTTAAGAAAAGGATAACTTATCTGGCAGCTGTAGAAAGATTAGCAAAAGCAATAAAGCCACCCATTCTTGAAGCCAAGGTCACTCACAGGATTTATAGATTTATCCCTGAAGGCAGCTTCTGCTGAACATGAAATGCTGAAATTTTTTCCCCCATTTTCTCCCCTCCTCCTCACAACATCTCATTTGCTGGAGACTTAAAATTCATTCCTTTTACAGCTACTTAGAGTGGAGTCTTTCTGCAAACTAAAGGACAAAATTGATTGCCCTGCACAAACTTTTCTGCATGTATAATTGATTTTTAATTCACTGTCTCATTTCCGAAAGGACTTGACAATAAACTCTGTGTTGTATACACAGCATTGATCTCTTTGAAGAAGGGCTTGGCTCAAAGGATGATGCAAGTTAATCATAACCAAAAAGATTTGTCTTTTGTATTAAAACCCATCTTTAAAATCTGAATTGTGTCTTGTGTATTACAATTTATTATTTTCACAATTTTTCCCTATTTAACCCCTCCTAAAAAATGAAACCACACTAAATATAAATAGGTTAAAATACATCACTCAAACACGAGCTATGTGTAGTAAGAGAGATTCAGTTTTCCATTAGGGACTTTCTTGGTGAGATGAATTGTTTTCTAGGATATTTTTACAACATCTATCCTTAGAATACTACAATACATCCCGATTCATGTTCTCAAAATAGGATGGAAAAGGAAGGGAGGTTTTTTTTTAAAAAAAAGGTAACTTTGGACTTACAACAATTTGTAGTTAGATTTTACTGACCAGTGATAGTTTCTGTTTAAGCTCATTTTCAATACAATTCCAAGTGTTGATTAAAATACGTTTGGAAAATGGCAGCATTTAGATAATGGGGTTCAAATATGAAGTCACAGAATAAGCTAATTGATACTCTGAATCTAGGGATATTAAATATCAGTTAACTGAACAGTCAATTAACCTCATGAATTCTTATCAGTTACTTGACTATTCTGTAGTCCCTTGGGGTGGGGCCAGCAGCCAGTGCGCTTCAGCCCCACTCCTGAGGAGCCCCCTGTCACTCCATGCTGCTGCCTCTGATACAGAGGCCACAGTGTGGGGTGCCAGCTGGGAGCTGGTGCGCAAGGGGAGCCAGTTTAAAAACCAGCTTCCCTTCTGGACCAGCTGCCTGTCGCCCTGTACTGTTGCCTCTGACACAGAGGCAGCAGCGTAAGGTGGCAGCAGATCCTATCTAGATGGGAGGCTGAGCTCTCAGACCCAGCACAAGCTGAAACTGAGCCCAGCTGCCTGCCCATCTGGCTCCTAATACACTTTAAAAGGAGAGCCGCAGCTGGGGCTGGTCTCAGAATCAGCGTGAGCCAGGACTGAGTCAGGCTGCTGGCCAGACTGCTAAAAAATTTACTGGTGTGGGGGGAAGAGTGTGTAGTCTATAGCAGTGTTTCCCAAATGGTGCGAAGTGAAAGGGTTCTGCAAGAACACGACCGTCTTCCCCCTTCCCCCCCGGCCAAAAAAACCTTCTCTGGTTTCCCGTGGGGTGTTTTTTGTTCTCCCCCCCCCCGACAAATTCCTCCCCTCTCCCCCCTCCCCCACCATAGGGGTTCCTCAAAATTCTTCCAAGTTTAAAAGAGTTCCGTGGCCAAATAAAATCGGGAAACACTGGTCTATAGCCTTAATCTATACGCTTTTGCTTATCAATCAATCGACTACACTATTACATCCCTATCTCAATCCATGAAGTCGTTGTATGTACTTTTCTGTAGATACAAAATTAAAGCCCTGACATACTTATCTTTTAACATTTCAAAGTACACTCAATCAATGCCAGTCTCATTTTTAAAAATCCCTTGATTTTTTGTCCTTTTTCTCCTCCTCCTCCGCTGTTGCAAGGACTGTACTTCAATTTTGCTGTGAATTACATTTTCTATGGCTGCCACATAAACAGTAAATAAAATTCATGGTATTTTTTGCCCCAGTAAGCAGCTCTATCTTCCAGTACATCTGAGACGCCTGGCTTCAAAGGAATGAACAATGAAAACAATGTTTTCTTGAGCAGATATTCCAAAAAGGGAAGATGTGGTGGCATTTGGAGGTGATTTTAGGCAAAGAAGCTGGGCAAAAAAAAGTGTTTTCTGTAAGTAATTAACTAACCACTCTGATTCACTGGTTTACAAATAATTCACAAATCTGTTAGGAAATTAGTTTGCCATGTCTTGTCATTTTTGGAAGAAAGATTTTTATTTGTATTTGTGACAAACGAGCTTTAAACAGAAGCTAGGTGTGGATATTTTAAAATTTATGAACTTGTAAAACCATGTACATGGCCAATTAAGGATTATCACTGGCAAAGATACCTGGCTATAAATTTAAGAAGTTATTTGAATCTAGGTTGTTTACCTCAACTATGCTACATCAAAAGCGATGTAAAATATTTAAAGGACAGCATATTTTATGATAAAAGTTACTGTGATCAAGTGTCTCAAAATGGCATCAGCAGAAACCTATGTGATGCTTAGTAACAAAATGTTCACCTTAAGCAACACCTGGCATTTTCCTCTCAGAATTCTACATTTCAAAATAGCAAAAGATGAAATACACAACCAACACTGGAAAGCTGCAGTTCTACCCAGTTTCTCTGAACTTCGCAAGGAAAACTCTAGCCCTGAATTTTAAAGCAAATTCAATTAGCATCACCAATGTTCTGCATAATCAACATCTGCATGCTAATTAACAGTCCAGTGCCATGCAGCAAGAGCACCCCATGCAATAAATTGCAACAAGGCAACAGTGAACTCTGCCTTTAGCTAGCATGCATAAATAAACAGAATTAATAATGATCTGAGTGTGGACGGGTGACTTAATCTGTTTCGATTAGATGCAGCTTGGCCTGGGGCTTTTGTGTTATTTAAAATGTGTTCATCATGTTTAATTAAAAACCTAATAAATTAGAAATTCATTTAGCCTGTTTTCTATTTCTCTCTCTAGTAAGACCCAGGGATTTGGGTGGCTCTTGTCAAAAAGGAAAACAGAACACTCAAAATAAAGGGTAGGAATCGAAGTGCAAATCTGCTGAAGATGGTTACACAGAAAACAGCTAGTATCTACTGACTGCTCGCTGCATCCACCCCAATACAAAGGACACCACTGATACAAATGCCTCTCTCTGGTTAAATAAATGAAGCCAAAGATAAATGCGTTCTCTCATACAGATAAACTACTGGATACATTTTTTGGTTTGAATTAGAAATATAAAAACAAAGTGGAGCAGGAATCTGAATCTGGCCAGAGGTTTGAATTCAGACTGGCAGTGAATCACGAGAGCTGCTCTCAACAGATTTTGGTCCAAGATGGTGGAAATCTTATGAAATCAGTTTTTGTGAAAAAAATTTCCACCTCATCTACACTGTGTAATTCCTACCGGTCTGGGTTTTCAGTCTGTTATAGACCCAGTGTCCTTTTTCATGGCTTTCCTTTTGTAACAGGTCTCTTCTATCTAACAGCTATGTGGAGTGGATCAATACAGCATATATCAAGGTATAGTAAAAGCTCATTCTATCATCATTTCTATGCTATCCAGACTGGAGGATAGTCATTCCATTCACTGGGGCTTTTGAGCCAGCACCCCGGCTATAAGCCCTGTCATGGAAGCCAAAGGCCAAATTCGGAATTGATGGATAAGGTGATGTAAATCAGAACCCACGCTCTAAACTCAGATTCACCTAGGCTGCTTCTGTGCAAGAGTCCCCCTCCTCCCCAGGAACTGGAAGGAAGTGTTGATAAACAGCCTTTCACCCCATTTAACTTCCTCCCGCATCCTAGTTCTTGGTGTATAGGTTGGACCACAGTAGACTTGGGCAGTATCAATACAATGGGCAGAAGCAGGTTTTCAGTATAAGAGGATCTAAGATAATGGAAGGGAACATCTGGTTACTCTGCAGCCCCATTTTAGCATATATCATGTAGTGTACTTCTCTAGAGCACCTGTAATGCATAAAGTTCCAGGCCCCTTCCCCAGCTGCTCTGAGATCTCACCGTAGCGACATGCATCACATGGCACAGGTCTCATTTAGCATTTATATTAGTGAGAGCATTCTCAGCAGGTATGTCAAAACATAGGCCATTCACAGCAGCAACCTTGCTGCCTGACCTCATGCCAAAAATTAGAAGCATGTCAAATGGGGATGGCATAGATTTTCATACAATAGCACAAACTGATGTTCCAATGAGATTTTATCGTATTATGCTGAAGCTATGATAGCCTATTGGATGCATATTTAGACAGTGCTTAAGTACAGCCTCCCGTGCCAGTTGTTTCACAGTCTCTCAGTAGAAATAGATTCACTAGACTACAAGAGAGGCTAAACCTCCCCACCAGAGTCACTGTGGGAGATCTATGTTGCCAGGTGTAGCATCTACACTTATAAACAGGAAACAGCTGTCATTAAGGCTTCTGATAGATTCAACAGTAAAATAGTTTATTTGGTCACTTTTATAAGGCAGAATGGAAGACTGTGGTTTTGACAGCATTAATTTACATGTTGGAAAGAGAATTAAAAAGAGCCATAGGTTTAGAAACAAGAGGGGAAGCAAGAAAATCTTCATCTTCCTATTTACAGAGCCTCCCACTTAATTCAATCACTGGTCAATTTTATCCTCCATTTAATTTGATTTAAACCTCTATAACCACATCATCTGCAGTAAAAATAACACAACTTCCACCCTTTATTTTAATCAATTCTAATTGCTGTAGGCAGCTCTTACTGGTAATTCAGTCACCGAGTATAAAAAGTTGTCATTTAATGAAGCAAGCTGAAACTCTGGACGAGGAGCTGCCCACAGAAGAGCTAAAAGTTAGCTACAACACATAGAGATGTGTTATTCAGACAGCGTTACTGACATAGTGTTGCTATGTGCTATGAGAGGCTGAGCTATTCACCTCCTATGATGGTCATGCTGATAACAAGATCAACCGCTTACACCAACCAGCGTGACAGAAATGGACTTAATCCAATCCTACAACCCTTACTCAAGCAAAACTCCCACCGACATCACTGTGAGCTTTGCTTCAGGGAGCAATAAAGACTGCAGGGTTTAGGTTTGCAGTGAGTAAATTCCAGCCTCTTGGACATTTTAATTACGTTTCTATTCTGGTTTCCTTCATTACCTGGGGATGGGAGGGAGAGCCCAAGAGAGAAATTCACGGCCACGCAGGGCCCTGCAAAGCCACGGATATCCACTTTATAGCCACAGGTATCTGCTATTCATTTTTCTGGGTATGGATGCAGATGCGGGTACAAATTTTATATCTAGAACCCTGCACATTTGCAGATATCAGCTTTATATTCACAGGCATATGCATCCATGGATGTAGATCTCTACAGATCATTTTTGCAGATGTTGAAAGATTTTGTATCCGTGCAGGGCTCTATTGCCATGTATTCATGAAGGATCTGACAAGGGGTGGCTGGAAAACAAAAATGCAGTTTTGTAAAGGGGTCTGAGATTCTGAAAGGTGCTTTCATTCTGCACTGAAATAAAAACGATACTTTCTGAAATAGTCTGTGAAAAACAAGGCTCCACAGAACAACTAATACCCTGGTGACTGAGCAATGGGCCGGGATGTGGAAGACGCAGGATTAAATCCTTGCCCTAAATCAGGCACAGCAGGAACTCAACCCTAGGTCTCCACATCTCCACCTCAGGCCTACTGGTTATTTTAGGCTACGTCTTCTTGCACTCAGGAAATCTTCCTGGTAACATTTTCATTGAAATCTATCCATTTCCATGGAAAGGTTCTGTTTTGATTAAATGACTTTTTCCAACTAAACATTTCACTAGAAAAAATTCCCCTTACCAGTTCCAGATCTGACATACATTGTGTGGGATGAATCCTTCCTTCACTGATCCAGCAAAACCACAGGTAGCAGGGAGTTTCATCTTTTCACACAAAGCACACAGGGTCTGGGGCAGACACTTAAATCTGAAGCTTTCTCCAAGCAGTCCATCAGACACAAATAAGAGGCAGAGTGTAACCCCCTATAACTAAGAGAACATTTTGATCTCTGTCTCTGCCAAGGCTGGATGGCAGCCAAATGTTTCTGGAAACATGGATGGACTAGAACAAGAAGCAAATATGATAAAATGAGCTGCGACTGACAAAGATTCATAGATTTAATGATCATTATTCTGTATTCATACTGTTCACTGTTATGGAGTAATGTTTCCCTTTTCAATAAACCTTGCCGTTTTTCTGATTTGCAAGGCTCTACTCTCCATCATTTAAAACTGACTGCTGATCAAAACCTTAAGCTGCAGCAACAATGGCACTTGCAATATATTGCAGCTCACAGGACAACAGGGAGAGTGAAGAAGGAGGGGTAGAGATCTTTTTCTAAACAGGAAAGCAGGGGTAAGCAGCACATAGCTAATGATTTTATAGAAAGTATGTGTGTGGGAAGAGTAGGGCAGTACAAATGCACAGAACAGGGAACAGAACTTTACAGGTATTTACAGGCATTTTAAAAAAGTGCCATGTTATGACAAGATCATCCCACACCTTAATAGGAATCCATGTTCTAATCTTTTTACTCCTTGTTCTCTACTTCCTTCCCTCCTCTGATTGCCCATGATCTTCTTTCACTCCGTGGCTTCAGGCATTCCCTTTACCACAAAGGTCTTTTGTTTGATTTCAGAATAAGCCTGCTTTAATCTCAGATTTATCTAGCCTACACCTAACCTACCTCTGGCAAAAAGGTTTACTTGGGGAGAGAGAAGCGCGCACATAATTCATTGAAATAACTCTCTGCAAGACTTTCAGAGCAACTGGAGCTTAAAAAAATGTCTCTCTAGCTATTGTCTGAATAATTTGAAAATGTTAAGAGACTGAACATTTCACCCATAAGAATTAATCAGGTCTATTTTATGACACTGGTGCCACATTAATTAGTGACTCAATTAACAAGACACTACTGACCATTTTAAGTTTAAACTCCCTCCCAAAAAACCACCTATTTACTCAATTTAACAAATTACCCATGTAAATGTTCTCTACAAAACCAGTTTTTTCCCCATCTCAAATCCACTTCAGCTCTGTTCTCTCTCTCTCTCTGTGTGTGTGTATCAGACTCGGATTTTTCTTTATTTAGATGTTTAATAATAATCATGGATTATCTGTCCTAAGATTTTTATCTCAATGACTAATCTACTATGTATTTGAGAGAGTTTGTCTGTGAGTGAGTGTGTCTGCTCCAGAACTCCTCCAAATTTGATATACAGCCTCCTCTTATAACAAAGGAAGGTGAGGATTTGGTTGTGTCAGGACAATAGGAAGTGCCTAGACTGATTATTCCTCATAAAACATAAAGGAAGGGCTCTGCTAGCAGGGACAGTTATACTGCAAAACGACCACAGAGTGGCAGCAGCGGGCCAAAGATGGGGATGGGGTGAAGAGAAGAACAGCTATCTACTATATATTTCAGAGAGTTTGTTTGTGTTTGTCTCTGTACCCTTGCTGGGGGACAAGAACCCCTCCCCGGCTGTGCTCACTGCAGCTGTAGCAGCCGTGGAGAGGTGCTTCTCACCTGGCCACAAGCTGTTGTGGTAAGAACTTCCAGTTTTAATGAACTATGCAGTTTAATTCTTAGCCAGAGACTGTAGTTTTACTTCATCTATACAGTTTATTTGGAAGAAGGGCTTCAAGTGAGATGGTTATATCAGAAATGGCATTTTAAACCTACAATTTTCCTTAGACATTCCTTTAACATCATCATTGATAAAGACAAAATGATGTTACAGATCTGATCTATTTTACCTTGTGCTCTTAGCATTTCTTTCAACTTGGATGATGAAAGAAGATCTGTCAATTTAATTTTTGTTACACTCAAGAATACCTTGCACTAGAATTATGCTAGCAAACAGCAAAGAGTTTCAATTCTGTCATGTTTGGGTTCCACACGTTGCAGGGAAATGCTGAATTTAAACTGAACTGTTTATTACATAACAGGTGAACTCTGGAATCAACATAAGCAGTTAGCCAATTTAAAATCCTGACATTTTGTTTTGAATATATTTGCATTTACAATCATCAAAACAAGGCATCTACCCAAGCTCTTGTGTTCTTGAAATCAGAAACATACAAAACATAACCCAGCAGCAACAGCATAATGGCAGTAACTTAATTGCACAACAATGAAAATATGAAGAGGAGCATCCCAGATTCCCTAATGACCCATTTAACAGAGAAACTTGAAAAATTCTGTGAAAAGACAGGCCTTGCATCATGCCCTGATGCCAACAATTTTAGGCTATTTTTCACAAAGTACAGGGGAAAAGATCAAGGGCCCTTACCTTGACAGCAGCTCCCTCTCTTTTATACCATAGGGCGCTATCAAGGGCTCTCTCTCACAACTGAGCCAATTTAGCCCAGGAAGACAGGCAGTCTCCCCACTAAGCAAGTCAGGTCCAATTATAGGCCAGTATCAACACCTTAGACTCCATTCAGAACTCATATGCAGCTAGTACACATCACAAACCTCAACCTTAAATTGTGGGAGATAAAAGATGGATGCACGACAAAGCACAATATCCAATCACCCTCATCTGCATTTCCATCCCCTTGCTAACACAAGACCAGGTGTATGACCTAGCCCAGGGGTTGGCAACCTTTTCAAACCAAAGAGCCAAACTACATAAAAAAATCAGAACAAATGGTCAACAAAGCGCCAGTATACAATACCGCCCACTTGCATGACTGTAAATATACAACTTAGTATTATTGATAATTGACATGATTAATAGCATAAATGAAAAATTGTGGATGCAGGAGTCAAGGTTGGGTTGTATGAGGGGCTCAGGGCAGGAGGCTGGGTGTGTGGGGGAGGTGCAGGAGGCAGGGCAGCACACTGAGGGTAGAAAGTAGACTATGGGGGGTAGGGACTAGGGCTAGACTACCTTACCTGGCTGGGCTGCTACCCCTGGGCAGCAGTAGCTGGATGAGAAGCTGGGCCAGGATCACCATAGCCAGATTGTGGCCTCCCACCAGCAGCCCTTCCTGTGACCAGATGGGGGCCAACCGTGGGGCTTGTCCCAGGACTGGGGACAGGACACTGTGGCCAGATAGGGGCTGAGCACTTCTACTTTCTCATGTTAGTTTACCAAACTTCCTTTTAAATAAAGTAAAATAGTATGTCCAGCACAAACGGTTTCAACATTGTCTTTATTTATGGCAGGAACAGGGAACCTTTTTCGGGTCAGGGCTACTGACCCACAAAAAACACACCCAAGCAAAAAAAACACACACCCCCTTGTCAGGGCCCACACAAGTGAGAAGCAATAAAACCAACCCCCCCAAAAAACCTCAACCCTCACTGATTGTGGCCCCCAACTGACACACCTCATTCCCCTGGTGCTCCAGTCCCGGGGGGGGGGGGGTGGAAGGGGAGAAGAGGGAGGGGGAGGAGAGACTGAGATTCAAGGTCTGAGGCCAGATGAACTCTTCTGGGGTTCCAAGGTTAGTGGATTGTGTGGGCTCCCTTGGGCTCTAGAGCGGGTCCAAAAATGAGGGGTCCAGTGTGCTAGTGAGTGGAATAGCGATGGGGGTGCAGGATCTGGGTGGAAGGTAGGATGCAGGAACAGGCTGGGAGTAGGGTGTCTGGCCAAGGCAGAGGGAGGAGGAGCAAGCTGGGAGTGCAGGGTCTCAGCTCGAGGGAGAGGGGTGGGGACTGCAGGCTCTGGGCAGCACTTACTTGCTTGTGCCCCATGCTGCTCTCAGGCTCCCTGGCCTAGGCATGGCTTCCGGCTGCTCCACTGGCCGGATTCTGGTCAATGTGGTAGAGGGAAAAGCCCCCAGGCAGCATGTCTCTGTGTTGCTGTTACCTCTGCTAGGGAAAGGAGAGGAGGAGCGCGCAGAGCCACTTGTGGCTCCACACTTTCCCCAATGGCACAGCGAGGCTTGGGACTTTCTCCACCAACACACTCCCCACAGGAAGCTGGCGGCAATCTTGCAGAAGGAGGAAGGGGGGGGAGATCAGGGAGGGGCATTAGGGATGAGGCTGAGCTCGAGCTGTGAGCCATATTTGGCCTGCGAGCCATAGGTTGCTGACCTTGATCTAGCCAATCACCATATGGGATAGTCGCAGTTATCAATGGTTCACAATCCTGCTGGAAAGGTATAGCAAGTGGGGTTCTGCAGGGGTCTGTTTTGGGACCGGCTCTGTTCAATATCTTCATCAACGATTTAGATATTGGCATAGAAAGTACGCTTATTAAGTTTGCAGATGATACCAAGCTGGGAGGGGTTGCGACTGCTCTGGAGGATAGGGTCATAAATCAAAATGAACTGGACAAATTGGAGAAACGGTCTGAGGTAAACAGGATGAAGTTTAATAAAGACAAATGCAAAGTGCTCCACTTAGGAAGGAACAATCAGTTTCACACATACAGAATGGGAAGTGATTGTCTGGGAAGGAGTACAGCAGAAAGGGATCTAGGGGTTATAGTGGACCACAAGCTGAATATGAGTCAGCAGTGTGATGCTGTTGCAAAAAAAGCAAACATGATTCTGTGATGGATTAACAGGTGTATTGTGAGCAAGACACGAGAAGTCATTCTTCCACTCTACTCTGCGGTGGTTAGGCCTCAGTTAGAATATTGTGTCCAGTTCTGGGCACCACATTTCAAGAAAGATGTGGAGAAACTGGAGAGGGTCCAAAGAAGAGCAACAAGAATGATTAGAGAACATGACCTATGAAGGAAGGCTGAAAGAATTGGGTTTGTTTAGTTTAGAAAAGAGAAGATTGAGGGGGGACATGATAGCCATTTTCAGGTATCTAAAAGGGTGTCATATGGAGGAGGGAGCAAACTTGTTCATCTTGGTCTCTGAGGATAGAACAAGAAGCAATGGGCTTAAACTGCAGCAAGGGAGGTTTAGGTTGGACATTAGGAAAAAGTTCCTAACTGTCAGGGTAGTCAGATACTGGAATAAATTGCCCAGGGAGGTTGTGGAATCCCCATCTCTGGAGATATTTAGGAGTAGGTTAGATAAATGTCTATCAGGGATGGTCTAGACAGTATTTGGTCCTGCCATGAGGGCAGGGGACTGGACTCAATGACCTTTCGAGGTCCCTTCCAGTCCTAGTATTCTATGATTCTATATGCTGGACACAAGGTACAGCAGACACAGAAAATGCCCCAGGTATATGATGTTAAAGTCACTGGTTGCAGCCCCAGGCTCTAAGGCGAGTTCTGTTCTGCAGCAGGGCTACCCTACCCTCATGTTACCCTGGAAACTGGATACGAGGGAGACACTCTGCATTCAATCCAATGATGTAAAAGCCACAGATACACCAGCTTTCAGACAACCCCTTTTTGGTTCACAGGACTCCGAATATCCAGCCAGTGACAACTGTGACTAGGGAGAGAAGCAACTAGTCGCTTCTCTCCCTCCCCGGCTTGCTGCCTCTGTATCCTGCCAGCACCGTCTCCTTGGGAAGCGGGGAGAGGAGGCAGAAGTGCAGGAGGAAATGGCGCAAGCGGGCACTCAAGAAGTCCCCACTCACATTGGTCCGACTGCTGTGCCTCTGCCTTTTAAATATACCAAGAACCCTACAGGGGCTTGAGTCCCTGCTCGCCCCAGGTTTCCACTGCACCGCTTCTGCCTTTGAAACGTAGGAAGAGCAGGCCCCACTTGCCTGGGATTCCCGGCTGTGCTGCCTCTGCGCGAGCCATAGGTGGTTCTTACTACATTTAAAAGGCAGAGGCACAGCCGGGATAGCGAACCTCTTATCAACTAATCAAGTAGATTCCATCGAATACTCGATTAGCTCATTAACAGAAATTTAACATCCCTAACTGTGATAACACCATATTTTGGCAATGCACATGAAGAAGGTGGCACCAATCCTTACATAAACCCTTCTCAACAAGAAGGTTCTTGACCACGGAGCATGGATGAGTCAACATGAACTGAAGATCTGGAGTCTCACTCACTGACTCTGGCCTCCTGGGAGACGCAGGCAAAACCAGTTAACGTGAAACCAAACATCTTGTACCCTGTTTATGTTTCCCCTTATTGCTACTGCTAAGCAAGAAGCCCAGCCTGAGGGCTCTAGTGCCACTTAATCTCCTCCACGGAATCCTTTCAAGGTGACAGAATTGTAGCCTTTCAAGATGTATGCTATTGGAAAAGTATTTATCCTTGGACTAGACTCTAGCCACTGATTAAGAGACTGACTCATTTGGAAAACTGGTTACTTGCCTTCCTCCCTCCCATACCCTGAAACAAGAACTCTGGACAGAAGACAGAGATAAGTAACAGGAACTGCATGGCAGAAGAGACTAAATCACTCCTTACCACTTCATCTTCAGTCCAACACTTTTCAATCAGTTTAGGCACAGGCTTCTTCACCAAGCGCTGCAGGGCTTTTCCAGCATCGTAGTTACTTTCATGTAGCTGAATAATAAAAACGGAAAATTCTATCAACAAACAGAAGCAGAGGTGGACCTGCAGTAAGAGGTGGAGAGAGAATGGGGCTTGTTGCATTTACTGTATCTACAGCAGAAATAAATAAGAGAATTTGCAGAACCTGGAGGGTGATCTCACTTTTACGGAGTAGAACAGAAAACATTAAAATAGGCAGACTTGCTTTCTACTTTGTGAAGTCTCTTGTATATTTTCCCTTTAGCATTTTTTAATACTTCTAATAATCCGAGGAAACTAAAGAGGCACAAAAACAACCATTCTTCAAAGGGATTGTACTTTATGCAGTAATATCTTATTCATATTCGCTAATCAAGTGGAACAGCTCATATTTTGGAGGTAACGAGTGTTTTGGGGAGAGACAGAGAACTTTACTCCAAAAGACTGCTTTCATTTTTATTGCACAGCTGAAAATAAGTTGCTAGAGAACAAGGTAAAGTATGAAGAAGCAAAATAACATCTCCTGGAGACAGCTGCAGGAATGCATACAAGGAACTTGGCATCGTTAAACTGACAGCGCTCTCTCAACAGTGCATGACCCTGCTGAGTGCTAGGGCAATGCTCCACCATCAATAAATACAGCTGGGGGCTTGTTAAAGTAGTTGGTTAGTAAAAACAAAAGTTACAAGGAGATGTTGAAAAAATGCTCATTTTCAACCGAGCATTTAGGGGCTAACACTCTGATAGTCTGCAAGAGGGAATGTATTTGGAAGTGGATATAAATATATAATGTGCTATAATGCAAGTACAGTTGGATTTTGGAACATGAAGACTGATCAGGAGCCTGCTTTGTGTCTTTTGAAAAAGAGGGCCAAAAGGAAGAGAGGTATTCCCAAGGACAGCGGTAAACCAATTCTCCCCACTTCTAGGGTGTGTGGAGACTAGCGGTATGTCTGCACTTAAACACTACAGCAACAGCACAACTACAGCCCTTCAGTGTGGACTCACTATGGTGGGGAGAGGTTCTCCCACAGCTACAGTTAATTCACCACCCTGAGAAACAACAGCTGGGGCTGGTCTACACTTGAAACACTACAGCACTGCTGCAGCTTTTCAGCATAGACCCTACCTACGTTGATAGGAGGTGTTCTCTCATCTACAAAAGTAACCAAACTCCATAAGAGGTGGCAGCTAGGTTGACCGAATAATTCTTTCATGGACCCAGTGCTGTCCACATTGGGGCAAGGTTGGCATAGGCACATCTTTCATGGGTGTGGATTTTTCACCCCCCACCTCAGAGATGTAGATATGGTAATGCAAGTTTTCAGTGTAGAGCAGCCTGTACAGATGCTAGCTTTAAGTCTCCTGCATAAGTAACTGGATTAGCAGTAATGGAGATAATACCAGCAGCAAACAAACAACAACAAAATAAAGGTTGTGCCTTCACACAGCTACTAGCAGGAACTAACTACAGAAACTTTCAGGTTTATTTTTATAGCAGCAAAAGGCATCAGCTCTCTGAACTCTCATAAGCCAGCATAACTCCCCCTTTCAGACACATTTCCACCCCATATTCTCAGCCCCTCTGCCCTATCCCCAAGCATCACTGTATCACTCTATCCAATCAGCTTTCAAAGAGGGTATCTCTACAATTACTTTAATCCCTGAACTCTGGCAAGGCTGCTAACAAAGCAATGCCACCTGGGGTTAACTGTCACAATGCCTTTCTCGAGGACACTACTTTCTGGACTGAGACCAAAGCAGAATTATATAGATTACTAAACAGCACTGAGGTGGTAGCTCCTTTGTCAGCAACAGCTTGGTTTGCAACCGAACTGTGATCTTACAGAGCAAACTTGAGTTCTCTTAGGTCTGACTGTGCCCCTGATTTTGGGGCAAAAAGGAATTCAGCAAACAACAACAACAAAAACCAAACCAACAACCCCCTTCCTCCCCTTCTGCCCCCCCCCCCCACAAAAAGCCAGCTCCCTACATTATATCAGCTATTAATCTCTCTCCCACCCAATTCACAGATCCCAAACATTTAAAGAATTTCTCCAGGTATTTTGAAAGTGATCTCTAATGAGGAATGAAGTTCCAAATAATTAGGTTGGGGTGAGATAGAAAAAAAAATTAAAAAGCTAACGTACCGGTGAAGCAAAAATATGAGCTTTTCAGTGGGACTACGAATGAATGTCCACTGAAAGCAAGATATGGATAGAGCCCACAATCATTAAGTTCTTAAAAAAAAAAAAAAAAAAGCTCTTGGGCACTGAAATTACAAAAGGTGTTCAAGTGACATGTCCAGTGACTAAGCTGGCACTTACAGCTATGTATTCCACGCTTACATGTGTCTTTACTGACCTGGAATATTGTCACATCTAGATTAGGGATGTAAGTGACTAGTTGACTATCTGATAAGCATAGACTTACAGTCGAGTAGTGACTCAACCAGTCGCTTCCCTCCCTTGCTGGCTCTATGAGAGAGATGCAGCAAGGGGTGGGGGAGCAGGAGCTGGTGCGGGGAAAAGAGGGAGGTTGGCTTAAAGGCAGGTTTCCCCCCAGGACCACCTCCAGGGTGCTGCCTGCCCTTTGCACCACTGCCTCTAATTAGATAAGGGAACCCCTGTTTGTGGTGGCCTGGGCTGGCCGCAGGTAAGAGCTGCTCCGGCACCAGTCCCTGTTCATAGAAGCCAAGGCTGGCTGTGAACAGGGACTGGTGCCGGAGCAGCCTCTGTTTGTGGTGGACAGCCTTGACAGGAACGTCCACCACGAATAGGGGCTGCTGAACTACGTGTGAGCCGGGACCAAGCAATCCCGGCTTGTGCTGGTCCAGTACACTGTGCCTCTGCATTTTAAATAAAGAGCCTAGTGGCCCTTACTACATTTAAAATGCAGAACTGCAGCACGGCTGGTTCCTGGAGTTTTTAGGGCAGGGGTGGCCAACCGGCTCCAGACAAATAGCCACAGTAGCAGTGGAGACAGCATGATGAGCGGAGCAAAGTTGTTGAGCAAACTTTTCCCTGGGTCTTCACAGCCCTGCCCCTTTTGGAGGGGGGGGGGGAAGAAGAGGGGGGAGGACTCAACAAGTTTGCCCCAGCTCTTCATACTGTCTCCATTGCTATTATGGCTCACAAAAAGAGCACTGGGAAGGAGTGAGAGGTGCAAACTCTGGGAGGAAATTTGGGTGCAGGAGGAAATAGAGAAGAGGATGCTGTCTCAGGGAGGGGGCTCCAGGCTGGAGTGTGTTGGAGTCAGGTGGAGGACTGGGGTGCTGAGCAAGCCACAGGCTTGTGGCTGTGAGGGTGCATGAGTTTGGGCTGGGGTACATGAATGGCTCAGGGCAGGGAGACTGTGACTATGATGGGCTCAGGACACACATTTGCAGTGTGTGGATGGTGCAGCAGTGTTGTGGCAGACTGGAGATGTGGGGGTGAAGGAGTTTGGGGATGTGAGAGGCTCAGGACAGGGGGTTCCAGTGTATGACAGGCTCAGGTTTGAGGTCAGAGGTGTGGGGTGCAGTAGTGTTATGATGCTGCGGCCAGATGGGTGCTTGGCCCCAACTGTGGACTTGCTGGCCAAGATTAATTTTTAAATAAAATATTATGTCAAACACTAGGGGTACGTCTAGACTACATGTCTCTGCTGACAGAGGCATGTAGATTAGGCTACCTGGCATAGGGAAATGAAGCGGCAATTTAAATAATCGCTGCTTCATTTAAATTTAAATGGCTGCCGCGCTGAACCGATCAGCTGTTTGTCAGTTCAGCGCGCTAGTCTGGACGCTCCACGGTCGACATCAAAGGCATTTGTCGACCTCCCTGTTATGAGGTTTACCGGGGAGGTCGACATTTGCCTTTTGATGTTGACCACAGAGCATCCAGACTAGCGCGCTGAGCCGACAAACAGCTGATCGGCACAGCACAGCAGCCATTTAAATTTAAATGAAGCGGCGATTATTTAAATCGCCTCTTGATTTCCCTATGCCTAGTAAACAAATCTACATGGCTCCATCGACAGAGCCATGTAGTCTAGACATATCCTAAATGTTTCAGCGTTTTCCTTATTTACGAGAGGTGCGGGGAACCTGTTTTGAGTCAGGAGTCACTGACCAACAGAAAAGTCAGTTGGGGCCACACCAGTGAGATGCAAAAAAACCACTGCTCCAACCCTCCCCACCCAAGCCTCACTAATGTGGTCCCAACTGTGCTGGTGGGGACAGGGTTGTGGGGCAGGATATTTGTGGGGGGGAGGGGTCTGGCCAGGAGGAGGGACAGACACAGCTGGGGCCAGTACCTGGGGATCCCGGGTTTCAGGAAGCATGCTGGCTGCTCTTCCTCTCCGCTCCCCCAGGAATCCCCCCCCCACACACCGCTCTAACCCAATCCTCCTCCCCTTCTCCACAGCCAGGAACGCACGCCCTCTAACCCAATCCCACTCTTTCCCTGGAGCCAGGCACCTCCCTCCAACCCTCCTCTAACCCAATCCCCCTCCCCTTCCCCAGAGCCAGGCACACCTCCCCCAACCCAATCCCCTCGGCCCCGCGAACCAGGCACTTGCCCCCTTCTATACCAATCCCTCCCCCCACCAATTCTCGGATTCTGGAGCCACCACTGCTACTACAGCCACGCGTCTCCCTCCAGGCATTGGTGTGCATATGCTGAGCAGCTGGCATGCTGTGCGCACACACCCTCCCCCAGCTCTCCTCCCCTTCCCCAGAGCCAGACACCTCCCCTCCCCGCTCTAACCCAATCCCTCTCCCTCACTAACCTTATGCCCAGGTCCTGCTGCCGTCAGAGCCACTGCCTGTGCTCAACAACCGGCTGCTAGCACATGCAGGCTGGGACATTGTGTGCGACCCGACCTGCACATGCAGAATATAATGTACAGCACTGGGGGCCGTGAGCGGAACGGCGTGGGCCGGGAGCACGAACACAGCTCACAGCGGCTCAGCTGACCTGAGTGGTTCCGGGTTCCATCACGAGCGGCTCGTGAGCCGCAGGTTGGCCACACCTGCTTTAGGGGCTAACACTCTGATAGTCTGCAAGAGGGAATGTATTTTGAAGTGGATATAAATATGTAATGTGGAAGTATTTGGAAATATTCAGAAAATCTAGCCATTCAGGGCCAGATTGGGGATCATTCATTCACATGGTCACACTAAGTCAATAGGATTAAACAGGTGAGTTAATGCTACACCGTGTGCAAAATGCATTCACTAAACATGAATTTAGGTAACAAATTTTAAAATATTGGATTTTGGAACCCAAAGACTAACCAGGGGCCTGCTTGATGTCTTTACAAACATAGTACCCAAAGGAAAAGAGGTATCCCCAAGGGCAACAGTAAACCAATTACTGAATATCCAAAACAGACATAGTACTAATATTCTCTCTCATGCTACAGCAGCTAATTGAGACTTAACTCTTGTTTGACAGGGACTTGGATATTATTTTACAAAACTGCCTGAACTGCTCTGAATGCTCCCAGCAGTCAGGAGAAGAGGGTATTCATACATCATGGGCCACTACTGATGTAAAACAGCTTAATTCTTTTGAAATCAGCAGAGGATCTACCTCCACAAGTTTCAAAATTGGAGGGCAAAAGTATTAAACTTATCTTGGAAAAATGAATGCTGCCTAGTTATTTGATCCTCTTTTCACCGCTAGTGGGACATTTGAGATATACTATTATTATTCGGTTATAAGAGTTTTAAGTTGCTTCTAAAAATAAAAGGTCACTGCCAGCCAAGATCTCTATTATGTCACCTAGAATGAATTGTTAGAGCTATATTAGGAACTCTCTCCCTAATTAGTTGTATGATGAAAGTGTTACCAGCAACGCAGGTTATAGTTTGAATAAGAGTGCTATGATTAAAAAAGCCCTTGGGTGACATCACAGAAACAAAGGAAAGAAATTCTAAGCCACATATTTTCATGGTTCATTTTCACCCTGCTCTATTAACTACTCTTACGGCAATGTTAAAAAAAAAAAAAAAAAGAAGCTCTTAATCACAACTGCACCCTGAGGGAAAGGTGAACCTCTTTAGTCCAGTACCCTTAGGACCTGACTGGTGCCGAACCAGAGTGTTTGCAGAACCACAGGAGGTCAATATTGTCTAGCTGCATTACCAACACTTCCACTGCTTACAGGACTCTTAGAAGACATTTAGGAGTAAACTAGAGCTAAATAACTGCATAGAACAGAAAACCAGGACTTGTGGCTGTAAACAAACTTTATGAGACTGTGTGAAAGTTGGCCACACTCATGGTAAGTGGACATTGGCTAACTAAAATCATGCCGGACTACGAATGTTGCTGGACCACAATGGGTCAATGGATACAACTTATTCACAGAATTGCTGCAGAAAACAGTATCTCAAACTCCATCATCAGCTCCTTTCAACTGATGCCGTGTCTCTGCAATCTACTGCTAAGAGATGCATGAATATGAGACACATCAACACCCCTTTCATACTGCTACAAATCAGGGAAATGCATTACCTGTGACTGCTTAATAGAAAACACTGATTTTAAATGCACCTACATCACTGACAGCTGCCATGATTCTGCTTCCATGCAAGTGAAACAAAACAATCTGAGTCCATCTTTCCCAAGCAACAAAAGAGATGACTAGGAAGTCAGACCTGCTGCACCTAAATCCTACCACCCATACAACACTGCTGACTTTCAACTGCTTTTGTCATTTTTTCTGCTTAAACTTCCCAGAGAATGCAGTGCCCACTTAGAAGCCTGAAAACAATTTTGTCTTTTCTATTGGGGGCACATTGATTTTCTTTCTTGACTGCACACCAGCAGTGGGAAGAAGCATGACTGAAAGGAGCATGGGTTAGTTATTTGTTGCTGTAGTACAGTCTCTATGCATGCTTTGTGCGCATGTTACAAAACTAAGCATGCCTTTTCTCTTTGTAAATTTCGTAGTGATAAAAACTGCAAAGTTTCCCTCCCACCCCCTGACATTCTGCCCAAACCTCCTCATGACTCCTGGAAAGAATCTATATGTTGCCTGAAGGGACCCTGCAAAAATAATGAAAAAAGAATAACCAGAGACAACCAGAAGCAATGGGCTGTACTAAGAGGCAGCCATCCCAGCTGTAAATGCACAGAACGGCTAACAGGCTGACCTACCAACCCTAAATACTCCAGGATAGAGGATGACAATGAACTCGGAGCAAAGCTGCAATATCAACGACAATTTCAAGACCAACAACATGAAAGTGGAGGAGACAAGAGTGCAATAAGAATCTTGCTAAGCAGGGAGCCCACATTCTGGCCTGGCCACCCCAAATTTGAGTGGTATTGCAAACGGGTTGAATTTGACCTGCATGTCTCTCCATCACACACAACCTAGCAGGGAAGAGATTCAGCTATTACTCCAGTGAGGGGCCAAGGCTGGTGTTCTTCTCCCTCCTGACAAAAATCAGCCGCCTTGATTAGAGCTCGGAGCAGGATCATACACCAGGAAAAGTGTATTTTTATATAATTGCCAGAGTTACATCCACTTTTCTCAGTCTGACTGATGGATCATTCTTTGCTTATTACTTTCAGTAATTTAATATATATAAGCACCTTATTGGCAAGCTACTTGAACATATAAATAATAGCTAATGATGACTGCCTACAGTTTAATTAACTTCTGGTTGCACTTTTCAAGGTATTGCTAGAAACACTAAATTACTTTCTCCCGCCTCTCCCTTAAAGCTGTCATGTAAAGAATCATTGTTTTGAGTACTAATCCTGCTGCCTAAATAATTCTGAGGCCTCAGCAATCTTAAGCATACATGCTGTATGGAACAAAGGGAACAGACATGAATGTACTTGCACTTTATAATGCACAAGTTATCTTTTCCTATAGAAAAGCACAAGACTTTAATTTAAAGAAAAATCAAATATGCAGACGTCCAAGCATCTCATTTATATTATAACAGTCATTAAATATCTCTGGATCTCAGGCAAGACTTATTAGCATAAACTCTGCACATTACCACAAGGTTTCAAGTTTCCATTCCAGCTTCTCATCTGAGCTGCCATTTTCTGTCTGCGTGATGTTGCAAATAAATTTTCCTTTTGGCATGGCTCAGCTGTCAGGCACCTCTGTTCTGTAATGAATCCATGAATTACATCTCACTGCTCTGACATCTCTGGTCTCTCACATCAAAATATTGTTCTTCAATTGTAATTTATAACTTAATTTAAATGTCCCTTTTACTGTGACCTTTCTAGATCAGAATGGCATTACATCTGGCAGCTCCTACTTCAGCAAGGCATCCTTTCGCAATTACAGTCATTATGATCCCTGTCGAAAAGCCTATTTGAGTTAGGCTGCATTCTTGCTACAATGTTAAATAATTGGAGTCCATTAAGACCATCGTTAGATTTCAGAGCCTTTGGGGGTGGAGGGAGAATTGCTAGAATAATGTGGTACAGTATTGCAAAAACTAACTTAAAACCTACTCAGAACAGTCAAAAGTAAGGGTGATTCTTCAGACAATATAAATTATGTACATCTCTGTAGGGAGGCAATGTTTCTAGTGGTGAAAACAGCACTGGAATCTAGGAATTCCTGATAATGCATCTGTTCTTCTATTGACTCATTCAGTGGCCCTGGACAAGTTTTGTCACTCTTATGCCTCAGTTTTCACATCTATAAAATGAAGATGAGCTTACCATTTTTGGTACTATGTACAGGCCATCCTCACTACTTTACAGTGGGGTATTAGGCCTCGATTATTAACAAACCAATATGAAAACATGAAGTGTGGCATATGCTTGGTGTTACCATCTCCTCCAATGCAATGTATTCTTTCACTATGTTCCTCAGGGGGAACAAGGTTTTCCCCCTATTAGGCTGAACTCGATTTTGCATCCTGCAAGGCTATTTTTGCATGCATCTCTGGTCATAGGCTCATTTTTATTAGGTATAGGATGGTGGTGGTGGGGGGGGGGAAATCACTGGATAACGGCCTTGTTTCTTCCTGGGCTGGGGGATGTACATGCGTCACCCTGGAATATATTTAAGGTGTTTTTGGCAAAAAGCTTCTGCCCTTCAAAAGGTAGATCCCTTACAGTTGTTTGTACTTCCTTGGGAATACCCAGGAGATGGAGCCAGGATGTTCTATGTATCACAACTGTGGTTGCTAAGGATCTGGAAGCAGTGTTGTTGCAGTTAAGAGATGCCCGTAGTGCTGCTTTAGCAATAAGCGATTCCTCTACTATATTTGCTCTGTGTTGCTATCTATAAACTTATGACAACTGATCAATAAAGAATCTCATTTTCTCAAATAAGTTGTAAGTGGATTTTGCCAGCAGGGCGGAATAGTTTGAGATATAGAAGTGCAGGGAGGCAGATGAGTATGATTTTCTACTCAAAATGTCCAATCTCTTCCAACCTTTATCATAAGGTGTTGTTTTGCATTAGGTGTGCTTGCCCCTATGATGTATCACACCAACGACTAATGAGTTCGCAGAAAGTTGGGAAAGAAGAATATGGCTCCTTTGGTAGGTGCATAATACTTGCGATTTGCCCTTTCAGAAGAGGGCAGGATAGAGGCAGAGGTTTTACAAGTTACTCTTGCGGGGTCCATGATGGCCGCATTTGCTGGTAATGCTACATTGTTGAAAGGGAGGCCTATAGGATTTCAGTCAATTTATGCTACGTTTCAGGTAACTCTGCAAGAGAACTGAATATTCAGTGAGTCTGTCACCCTTTTAAAAAGATCTTGGAATGATCTAAAATAGCCTCCTGGGGTCAGGGGAGGGGGCATGATAGTCTCATCCAATGATGATGAATGCGTGTAGGAAGCATGGTGTCATCCTCCTGTGCATCCTCTATGCCTTCTAGGTCATCTTGAGATGCCTCAGAATAGAGCTGAGCAGGCAGTTCCTGCATCTGTGGAATAACTAACTGCATCCCTGAAGTTTGGGAGCCTGTTGGACTCTATAGAGGGTCCATGGATCCCATCTTGGTTAAATCATGGGGGGAGAGAGAGGTAGAAGCCAAGGCAATGGTTACCATGCCTGCCTCAAGAGCTGTGGTGGCCGAAGCTGTAGATGGGGTTTAGAAGATGTCTGGTGAGTGGTGCAAAGGTGATTGCCTCTTCATCTTCCTCTTTGTTACTTGAAAAGTGGGGGAGCAGAACCGGTTGGTATCATTAATCTGCTAGGTCCTGGGTGCATAGGAGTGCTGTCGGTACCCAAAAGTGGAGTGCTCAATACTGAGGATATAGACAGTTCCATTTGGGAATTGAGCAGGCATGGTACTATACAGACTGGTGCCGAGGTCGATACGGGGTTGGCCACTGTCTGTACCATCAACACAGGAGGCTGAGGAATCAGCTCCTTTGATGCCAACGATGTGATCACTTACGATGCTGGCAGTGCCAGAACAGCAGTTTTGCTCTTAGATTTTGTGAAACACGGAAGCCGCAGACCCTAGGACCTGTTTGTACCAGAAGTGCCTAGTGTCTGTAGGTCTGATGAGGACAGTGCCATCGATACAGAGGTGGATTTTGCTCTGGGAGACTGATTTTTTGAAGGCAGATCACTCCCTGGTGAAGACTGCCATTTCTATTTGACAGGGTTCTTAGCCGGAGGGTCCTGAGGAGGTGGAAGACAGGAAGCCTGATCTGAGGCTGCTGAGGGAGTGGCACCAGTTTTATTTTATGTCCTCCATTTTGTTTTTCTTTTCAAGATGGCAGCCAGCCTTCTGGTCACCATCTCTGTCAGGTAAGGCGGAATAAGGGTTACACACCTTTAATCTGCCCGGTCACCCTCCCCTTAGGGCTCTCTGCATTTCATCAGCACAACCCAGCAGTGCTAGGGCAACAGCTAGCAGGCTGTTTGGACTTGCAGGCCGTCTGGGTCAGAAGCCAACCTGGCTGCTGACAGCCCTCTGTGGTGCAGCAATCCAGTGTCACAGCTGTAATGACTGCTAGCTCAGGTTTTATTTGGTTTAGACAGGAGGCTTCAGTAGGGCCAGTCACGTGCACACGCATCATCTCACCCTCCAGTCTGCACACTGCACACAGGACAGTGTGTCAAGGATAGAAGAAAAGATGAGAAGCAAGAAGACTGCCCACTTACCCGGGCCTCTGCAACTCCATCCCCTCTCTGTTTGTTCCTTTCCCTCAGTCTGGAGATATTCTCATACCACTTTTCCCCTGACACTGAGACAGTAGTAGTTCCTGTTTGGGCTTCTGGCCTATGCCAGGCTTCGTTGTGAAAACCAGATTTGTTGTTTGCTTTCTATGTTTAGTGTTTTGTTAAATAAACCAATTATTGCTTTAGCTATTTTTGTTGGACTTGATTAATGCACGGTGACATAGATACAGTGCAAGTGTAGAACTTGTGTCCCAATAGGCAGGACTCAGTCCTTGTCCAACAAGGGCAGTGGCGGGGATTGTTGAGGAGGAAGTTTAATTGGAGGTCCTGTGCCTTAAATCATCTCACCAATAATTTCTTGCAATGGGACGGGATATGAGCCTCTCAATCTGATGCATTGTGGCCATCTAAGACTGGGATGGAAAGCCTGCAAGTGAGGCATCTTTTGAAACTAGGGGGAACCCAGCATAATGAACGTCCCACGAGGGGATGGGACAGGGAGAAAAGGATTTTTTTTAATAGTGGGGGAATAAAAAGGATCCAGGGTAGGAGGAAAGGAAAGACGAGAGTTAAAAAGGCTCTCTTATCTGAAAAGTATCAAGTGAGGAGAGCTGCTGTGTTTCAACCTAAGCCCAGGGTAGCAGACAAGGAACTGTGGGATGGTTGACAATGTGCACTGGTTATATGCTCACAGTGTTGTCAAATGGCACCATGTGCACGTCGCCACCCAGGGCACTGCTGCTGTAAGTCTCCATCTATGAGCTCAGGGCACTGAAACACCTATAGTAGGGCACCCACAGGGACACTCCTCAAAGAAGAAGCCTAAGTTAATTGGTAAAAGCAGACGAATGGGGGAATTGACACTACAGAGGGGTTTTTGGTCTGCCATCAAGTCATAGAACCATAGAACTGGAAGAGACCTCAGAAGGTCATCAAGTCCAGCCCCCTGCTCTAGGCAGGACCAAAGTGCCAGCAATGCCCCTCTGACATGTATACTGGCCAAACGGGACAGTCTCTGCGACAAGGGATAAACGAACACAAATCAGACATCAGGAATGGTAACAGAAACCTGTAAGAGAACCTTTTAACCTCCTTGGACATTCAAGAATGGATTTAAAAGCAGCCATTCTTCTACAAAGGAATTTTATCACCATTTACAGTGGGGGACAGCTGAACTGGAGTTCATTTACAAGCTCAACAATATCACCTATGGCTTGAATAAAGATATTAATTGGTTAGTGCACCACCAAGGCAATTTCCCTGCCTTTGATAGTCTCATTTCAACATCGAAGTTTATGAATGGGACATATCCATACTGATTTAATTAGCTTCATTAACACTGGTAATGCAACTGATAGGTAACTGCTTTTGCTGTTATATATATCCTGGATTGTGCAATTTCCATTCCAGCTCATCTGATGAAGTGGGCTTTAACCCACAAAAGCTCATGACCAAATAGATATTAGTCTCTAAGGTGCCACAGAACTGCTTGTTGTTTTTCAAGTTACAGACTCTCACTGCTACCCCTCTAAGACAAATAACTGTTGTCACTGGGCAAGCTGAATAGTGCTGGGAAGGACTCTTGCAACAGATTTTCACACATTCTGTCAAAAATCTAGATATTTTATATACACCAGAAATATTAAACTGTGTGTTAAATAGTTTAGCTGAATTTATGAGAATTGGCTTATAAATAAATCCAGAAGCACAAAAAGGTTTTTCCAAGAGAAAGCACACGAATGAGAAAATAGAGAAGTAAAACTGCCCTACGCACCAGTAGTGGCCTACTTTTAGCAGCATGCCCAGGCAGAGAGTTATAGCCCCTGGGGTGTTATGTTACATTCTTTGAACCCTGAGAATATCCGATGAAGAACCATTCAAAAGGAAATCTAGTAATCGTAATAAATGCTAACATGTATTTAAATAGTTGTCTTAGGCTTTCAACCTTGTCTGTAGTTAATGAACAAGAAAATCTAGTCTAAGGACAAGTTAAAACAGGCAGTAATTTGTCTGGGTGACATCTTATTTCTAACTGAATTTCCCTAAGTTGACATTACACTGTCACATGTGTCACTCACAATGACATGTTGCCATGTAATACTGTTACAGAAATACTGAACAATCCTACTCATAAAAGGAACCATCCCATATTAACATGCAATCGATTTCATCTTGTATATTGGTGCATGGCAGGAGGTGTAATAAGTATAGGTACATGGCTCCTCAATAGGCAACTGCTGTCTTTTAGCCTCTTCAAAACAAGAACATGCATGTCAAAATGACAAAACCCTTGAGATTCACTGATCAGGGCACAGTGTATGCTGTCATTTTAAATTTCTTCTACTGTTCTGCCATCTTCTATATCTGGCGACCCCCCACATTTGTGATTGCCCCAATCCTACGAATCCTTATGAAATCTAAGTTTATAATGCAGAGGGGGAAATTCCTACCCCACCCCCTCTGTGGTAGGCCGAAACGTGGATAGGAACATCCCCTACGTCAGACAGCAAGCAGCATTTCCGAAAGAAAAAGCAGATCAGGAAATCTGCGCTGCTCCACTCTGAACTATCTGGTCTTTATAAACATCAGCTCCCTTGACTCATCCCCTGAACTGGGACAACATGTAAATCTCAAACTGAATTTTGTCTGGGTCCTACTTAGGAAAGGGCAAACAGGTAATTTAACCCTTTCCTGTCCTGGAGTCTGAGAACGGTGCCCTTAAAAGCTCAGTACAATGATTCTAAGCTCAGTGGGAGAGAGAAAGACGAGGAAAAGGAAGCTGGCAGAAGCAAGTGCACCTTCTTTCTTTTTTGTACAGATCTGAAGTCCAGAAAGGAGTTTTCAACTAGTTAAAAATTAACCAGACACCATTATGCAGAGAATCTACTTAGAAATTCACATACACACACAGCACACACTGAGCAGGGCTGTCTAGCACTAGAAATTATATTCCTGTTCAGTATTCACCATACTGAGATTTTCTACGGATTGGCAGATCTGGGACACCAGCTTCCTACCACAGAGCAGGACGCCTTTCTGTGCAGATGTTTTAAGCCTCTTGATCAGCCATTTTTCTTTTCTGAAAACAATGCAGCAGCATGAAGAGGCACCCCTCCTTGATGGTGCTGTCAAGCTGGCAACCTCAGCAGACACATTTACAATTTATTCTTAACGACATTTTAAAATCCATTTTTCCTGTTTTCAGGTACCTACATTCTATCTAGAATGACTGTCCATTTCAGAATGTTACAGGATCTCCAGCAAAAATATACCTTGTAGAAGGACCTACGCAGAGTTTCCTAATGGAAAGCAAAGTGTCATGAGATGCTATGGTACGCTGCAACTCCTGCCACTTCCATGCTCTTGCCTCAGAAAACCTCTTCGACAGTGGCTCTTTTCTTTGGAGAGGGTGAACTTAGAGAAGTGAACAGGCGTGCTTTTAGGGTGCATGACACAGCTGGTTTTAGTTATAGGCAAATTCAGGGGTAGAATTCAAAAAGAACTTGGAATGAAGGCCAACCACATAAAACATCAGATCACTTGGCTCTGCTTTCCTGCATTATGGAAGAGAAAGCACTCATAACCCAGAAGAAGTGCTGAGAAATCCAGTGAATTGTCACAGTACTCGCTTGGCTATGGGGAGCACTGGGAAGGTTGAAGAAAAGGAAGCCCTTCTCAAGTCTTTTGTCCTCTAGCATGAAAATGCTTAAACTCTGAAGGCCAACACTGCAGTCTTAACTCAGACCTATCTCCAAAAGAAATCAAGGGGAGCTTAGTCAGAGCAAGAACTATACCATTTAATCCTGTGTCCAAAATATTTAGAGAGAATAAGAGATCCTCATTAAGTCCTCTTCTGCATGAAGGCAGGAAATTAGGTTATTTTCAGAGAGTAACTTCTGAAATCAACTGGATTTTTGAGAGTTCATAAGAAAAATAAAACATTTACAAGAATTCATGTCCTCCCAAATCTGGGAGCCTGTCACAAAGGGGACATCTCCATTTGGAAGATATATATACGAAGACCCGGATCATCTTGTGTAAAACACACAAATGAGTGCTGCATTGTAGTTTTGAGATCCAAAGCAGGAGGAGACATTGTTGAAGGAAAAAAAATAAAAGAGGGGACAGACTGGAGCTCCCAGGAGAATTCAAAAACATCTGGACCTTCCTAATTCCAGGAGCCATGACTTCACTGTCACAATATATGCATTTGCATGCTGGTGCTACTTAACTGTCTTTACTTTTGTGGAGCTTCATTTGCTAGGTTCAACTACACATCCTGATCCTGCAAGGTGCTAGACACCCCCAAATGCTGTTCAAGTTCATGGGGAGTTCAGAGCATTCAGCACCCAGCAGCATCAGGCCCAAAAGCAAAAAGAAAATAGGAAATACTACGCAGGATTCTATGAAATGGCAGAGGTTTAAGTTAATTAAAAGAGGGTTTTTATAGAATGATTCAATTTAGTGACTCTCTCTCAGACACTGGCTCTTCTATCTGCAATTAAAGCACTTCCTCTCCCATTCCCAGCCACACAATACCCAATTAAACAGGATTTTACGTCCCTAATTTGATGCCAGTCAGATGCTGAAATCAAGGGTGAGAAGCCTGCACTACATGACCAACCAGATCTCAAAGGACCACCAGCAAATGCTCTGTGGACCAGAGTTTAGGAACTACCCACTTAAAGCACAGAGTTGGACCACTGTTCTATATCTCAAAAATGCATACACTGGAGCTCGAGGCTTATAGTTCGCAAGTCTGAATGTGTCACTTCTTTATTAGTACAATAAAAAGAAGAAAAGTTTTTCAGTTGCTTCCCCAACCATTATGCATAACCACTCACATGACACTTCTTTGACTATTTAAAAATTTATTGCATTCTTAACAAAATATAGAAAGAAAAGATGAGAAAGGACACCTAATGCATTAGTAATGCATTAGTATAAATTAAACTGAAGTAAATTACATGGACACACAGTATGTAGACATAGCTGTACAATGTGCGCTTACTGCTTATGAATTTTAATTAATGAAGTGATTTATGAGGCTCCAGATATTAAGAAAAGGGCTCATCCTCCTATTATGTTTGGAGGCAAATACTCTCAGATTTGTAAGTCATAAGGATGGAATGAATCCCACATTCTACATGCAGTTGAGATGAATCCTCCCGATGCTAAGGAATAATTTGAAATCTTGGTACTTATTAAGACGCTGTCTGTTATGTTTTCTGGTGTTCTTGTTAATCTGTTCTTTTATCCTTGCTGATTTGTGAGCTAACAAAGACAAATTCAATGTCAATTCTCCCTTTAACACTTTTTGAGAAGAATTTTAATACTTTCTCAGAACATTTTTTAAAGGGGATGTGAAAAACAAATTGAGCTGTCTGACAAACAGTTGTCTGATGGCAAGATGCACAGATCTGAGCTATGAGTCTTCACTACTTTTTCAGCAGAAAGAATGAAAAATTGACCCAGGATGCTCTTCCACCTTGAGTGCTATAAAGCCGTCCTACAAATATTTTTCCAGGATCAACAGAAGGGGCTGTTCAGATATAGCATTTCCCACTTTTAGGAAAGAGGTGGCAAAATATTGTACCTGGTGCCTATTTGGTGTGCAGTGGGGTCAGAGAAGGCATACCTCTCTCATATATATGGCTAGTTTCACTGTTTACCCCAAAATGGAAGCTTGCAACAGGATTGGATCTGACTGGAGGGCTGCCCATCTTCATTTTTTCATTTGAAAACTGCAACTTGTCGGCCAATCTGATCTTACATAGTTGGATCAAGTTACCCACCACCAATATTACCTGTAATCTTTTCCATCCACTTGCAAAATACATTGTTACATGCATAGAAACATGCTGTCAGTTGTTACAGGCATAGAAACATATGCTGTCAGTTGTGGGTGCTTTGCTCATCAGCAGGACAGCATTTGAATCTCTCTTGGGCGGTTGCTCCAAGTGTTCAGCTTACAGGGAACACTGCCCACCACTGAAATGCAGCTCTCTCTGGTGTAGAAGGTGGCAGCAACTATTTAGCTATTCCCAACATTCACAAAAAGTTTGGCCTTATATTTAATATGAATTTGATATCACTAATTCATAAGATATATCTGCAAAAGTGTTTTTTCTTAGCCCTTCCCATTGCAATCCACATCTAATGCTGCTAGAGTGGGCTACTCATTTGTAAGTTCATTAATAATTACACAAAATAAGAATGCTAAAATAATTTTAAATTAAACTGCCCTGATTTGGAAAGACACTCTGTAGGAGAGTATTTTTGAGTAGGTACAAATTACTTTAGAAGTGGACAAGAAAATACTGAAACCCAAAAATTCCCAATAATTTTTTTTTTTAATGGAGATACTTACTAGTCTTTGTAAAGCACTGGGCCAAAGGGCTTTGTAAGTGCTAAGTATCACTAATATTCATCTAAATAATTCATATTAATTATCCTGGCTCTTTGATCAATGTCTCCATGACGTTCCACACACAGACTCTGAAAGAGAGATCAGGAGCAATAGTCGTATATTTCTCCAATTCACAAGGTAAGTAAAGTGGGATTGCTACACTGTATATAGAAATCTAAGACACTCTGTCTCCCGTTTCACAGATAGATGAGTAAGTTGTTATGGTTGGTTGCAAAATATGACAACCAGAACTTCCTCCGCTGAATGTGAATGTTCTCACTTCACATGACTAACATTCTGAAAGATCAATATATTAATCAAAACCTTCATGTTCATAAGTGTTTTCTGAACTAGTTTTAAAGAGTCAGCAGAATTATCTCCCATGCTATTCATTCGACAACAGCAAAAGATTCCCTACCATTCAAAAAGGAAGCATTGTTAATTAATCTCTGAAGGAGGCTTTTCTCCCCTCCAAAGTGACAGCAAAAAGAGGTCAGTGATGTCCAAATGAAAACTTCAGCTACTCTTGATTTGCTGGGAGATGCATAACACTGTAAACAGAAGCATGGAAACCTGACTTCAAAACCAGAGAATGGAAGCTGAAATTTACCCATGCCATTAAGTAAATAATCACTGGAAGGAGTTGTTATACTTGAAAATATACGCCGCATGGCATCATCCCTGATCTTCATTTCTATCTGGTATAATTAACAATAAATCATACTGTGGGCTACAGCACTCTGTTATTACATAAATAAAACACTACCAAAGGAGCTTGTCAAGTCTGATTTATATGAAGTGCCGCTCTGAAGTTTATTGGATTTCCATAATAAGAAATCATACAGCATATCAGTTTTTTCCATTAATCTTCCAAACTATGTATCATAATTTCTAAACAAAAGCCAATTTAGTACAGCATCAGCTGCTTACAACTAACTTACCAAGCAAACCCAAAGCCTGGAGAAGGAAGGAAGATGACATGTCAAGAAAACACAATTCTTTACAGCTCAGGCAATGGCACCAGCTAAATGAAAAACTTAGGGCTCAGTTATACACCCATTGACTTTGATGGCTGGATAAGCTCTTAACAGCCTTTGTCAGGACACCACACACCAAGGTTTAAGTGGAGCCTGCTGAAACTCAAATCACCATTCTAAACAGGCTTTGGCTACTTAGTCTACTTTTAACCTAATTAAATGCATTTTCAATCTGAAACTGCCATTCATAAAAACGTATTCTTATTGAGAGAAACTAAAACTGAAATATGAACCATATTTAGGTATCTTCAGGAAATTCTAAAACATGACGCATGCAACATTTATATGGAGTGCTCTCCAAAAATATACTTTGAGTGTCTGGATTCAAAACTGAATAAATCAGTGAACATGACAAGTCCAGCAGCCTACCTCAAGTCTGTTATATAGTTATTTTGGAAGCAATACCTAGTCCATGAGCAGGCCATGTTACTTGGTTAGAATTATGCAGTGTCACTGGCTGATTGAGAAGGTGGCAGAGGGGGAGGATGGTTCCAGGCAGAGAGGAACAGAAGACCTCCACCGAAATACCTACAAGCAGCAGCAGATTTTATGTAACAGCTGAATACAGAAGGTGAATGTAAGAACTTCACGGGGCAATTGTGACCACTGCTCAATAAGGCATCATAAGAGAGCAGCTCTGTTAGGATGAACTTGAACAGACTAGACATTAAAATTATGTAGAATGGTTAGCAGCTGAACAATCAAGTACTAAAGGACTTAGGGCAGAGAGATCTAGTCTGGAATATATAAGATACTACAGGCAGTCCCCGAGTTACGCGGATCCGACTTATGTCGGATCCGCAGTTACGAACGGGGTTCCTCTCCCAGGGAGACCAGGGAGAGGAAGCAAAGCGGCGGAACACGTGGGCAGCGGACAGGGCTGTCCGCTGCCCACGCGCTCCGCGGCTTGGCTCTGCTTTGCCCCCCCCCCGGTCTGCAGACGCGTCTGGGCTGTCAGCTGGCCGGGCGCTCTGCGGCTTGGCTCTGCTTTGCCCCCCCCCCCTCCCCCTGGTCTGCAGACCGGGGGTGGGGGGGGTGGGGGAGCAAAGCAGAGCAAAGCTGCGGAGCACGCAGGCAGCTGACAGCCACGGCGCGTCTGGGCTGTCCCGCTGCCCCCGTGCTCCGTGGCTTTGCTCCAGACACCTGTGGTACAGCAGCTGGGGCGCTGCCAGTTGGTCCCGTAGCGCCGCTCTGGGCGCTACTAGACCAACCGGGCAGCACCCCAGCTGTTCTGCCCCAGGCTCCTGATTCAGCCACTGCTGGTCAGATTCAGCAGCGGCTGAATCAGGACGCCTGGGGCAGAGCAGCTTGGGTGCTGCTGGGTTGGTCCAATAGTGCCGAGGAGCGGCGGCGCTACTGGACCAACCCAGCAGCACCCCAGCTGCTCTGCCCCAGGCGTCCCCAAGTCAGCCGCTGCTGAAACTGACCAGTGGCTGACTACAGGAAGCCCCTGCCCCGGGCTTCCTGGAATCAGCCGCTGATCAGTTTCAGCAGCAGCTGACTTGGGGATGCCTGGGGTTCTTAAGTTGAATCTGTATGTAAGTCAGAACTGGCGTCCAGATTCAGCCACTGTTGAAACTGATCAGTTTCAGCAGCGGCTGAATCTGGACGCCAGTTCCGACTTACATACAGATTCAACTTAAGAACAAACCTACAGTCCCTATCTTGTACGTAACCCGGGGACTGCCTGTATACTAAAGGCACAGATGCTTTACACACCTAAGCAATCAAAACAGAGAAATAAAACTAGTCTGATTAAAGGTTAAATTGGATGTTTATTAAGTTTATTAAATGAGTAAGTGGAAATCCTATAATCAACATAAACAGACTAGAAAAAAGCAGCCGATTTTAGATAAGGTGCATATTAAAAATAAAAGGGAAAAAGGAAGATGAAGAGATACACCAAATATATCAAGACAATCTCGTAAGTCTGAGACCCAAGAAATTTGCCAGCACAACCACAGGCCCTCCAGACCACCAAGGGATTAATGGGGTAATTAAAAAGGATAGAGAAGTTAAATGAATTTTCTGCATTAGTCTTTTACTATCGATGAGGAGGAGGAAAATTCCAATTCCAAGAGCTCTCTAGTGATTACTGTCCTTAACAGAGATTCAAATCTTATAAACAGGAAGTTATAGAGCAACTTAAAATGCTACAGAGCAGTAAGCCACCACAACCAGATGGCAAGCATCCCAAGGCAAAGTCGGAAATAAAATGTGAAGTAGCTGAAAAACTGATGAGGATATGCAATATAGCCTTAAAATGGCAACTACTCTGGAATACCGGAAAATTTAGTATGTTTATCTT
Source organism: Pelodiscus sinensis (assembly GCF_049634645.1). Taxonomy (NCBI): domain Eukaryota; kingdom Metazoa; phylum Chordata; order Testudines; family Trionychidae; genus Pelodiscus; species Pelodiscus sinensis. The sequence continues at coordinate 13,935,510 of NC_134733.1, read as the reverse complement.
TTAAAGAAAGGAGCCGAGAGAGAGCTTAGGAATAGGATGCCCACTACACTTCATCTTAATTGTAAAATGGGACTTGGAGGCTAATTAATTGCAGTACTTGAATAATTAGACATGATAGGGTCAAACAAACATGACTTCTTAAAAAGAGACAATGTGGGTGAGGTAATATGTTTTATTGGACTGACTACTGTTGGTAAGAGACACAAATTTCTAGCCACTCACAGCTCTTCTTAAAGGGAAGCAGTCACATAGTTTAAACATAAAATTCAAGTTTAGACATTTATTTTATTGTGGGTTTTTTTTATTTAGAAAGCATTTTACAAAACATAATAGAAATAAAAAGTTTTTAGCGTCGTGCTGCAAGGGGATTCTTTAAATCCAGGCACTGAAGCACTGCAGCTTATTGCATAAAAAACAGACAATGGAAATGACTACTGTTTTACTGCCCCAACTGAAGGAAATGCAAAATAACCAAGAACTAAACACAATATTTAAATGCTAGTTAGTAAGCTAACATAACATAGGTAAGGACATCCGGATATTAAAACTGCATGTTTTTTACTCAAGTGTCCCAGAAAAGAAAATTTCTCTCAAAACAGCCTTTTGAAAGTCCACGAGTTCCCCATATTTTAACCATTTGGACATTTTGAGTAAGGTTCCATTAAGACAATATATTAAGCAAAATAGTACTGTAATTGCTACAAGCATGGAAACAACTTACTCTGAGTTAAAAATTGCCTGATAGCTTTAAAAGACATATTTGGTTTTACAGATATAAGTAGGACCAGTAATTTAATAAATATCACCAGAAAAAAACACACCCTGAATGGTATAAAGAGGTTCATCCTGTACACTTCCTAACACAATGGGGTCTTGATCTATGGCTAGGAAACTAGGCACTATAGTAATATAAATAATCCTACTACAGTAAGACAGATAATTATATTACTGCATAATGTTCTCTAAACAAAAAATAAGCTCACTGTTATAATGGTTATTGCTCTGTTCCTAATATCGACTAGCCAATGATCTGAAATTTAACTGCCTGAATAAACAGTTACAAAGAAAATTACTCAAGCAATTAGAGAAGCCCATAGTGAATTTGTGTGTGTCAGTGAATCTACAAAAATTATCAGCATAGTATACTAGGTTAGCATAGGTGTTTTCTGCTATTAAATGATCTGCAGAAGTGGAATAGACATTGGTAAATTTTGCTGGTATCGATACTGTGTTTGGTTAGCGAAAGCAGATTAACTTGCACAATGGACCAAAGTAGTCTCAGCTTCTCATGTAGGTTCCTGGGTTCTGATCGCACAATATTCTTTTGTGGACAGTGACATAAGTCACTGTGGATCACTAAATGAAGTTGCTGGTCCAGTCTACAGCAAAGAGTTTAAAAATAGAATGCCCAAGTGAATTAAAAAAATACAGAAGAAACAAAATTGATTGCTGTATCCACATCAGGACAACCAGTCTTGGTAATCTTTGCTTTAAAGTACAGTTCCACTCTGAAGAAAAACCTTGTATAAACTGCACTGTGGAAATCCAATTTATGATCTTTCAGCAATTCCATATAACATACTCAGCAGACATCGTTTCTAGCTGGCAGCTCTGCAAATTTAACTAAGATCTAAGGTTATGTCTATACTACAATTAAAAACCCATGGCTGGCCCGTGACAAATGACTCAGGCTCACAGGACTCAGGCTATTGTTTAGTTGTAACATAGGCGTTTGGGCTCAGGTTGAAGAGTAGGCTCCACTCCTAGAGCCCAAACATCTACACTGCGATTTAACAGTCCCTTATCCCAAGCCCTGCAAGCCAGGCTCAGCTTCCAGGGGCCAGCTGCAGGTGGGTAACTACAGTGGTGACATTATTTTAAGAATCAAGCTTTTTCCCCCTCATCTCGCATATGATCAAGAGTACTAACGGCCCTATAGGCCAAATTAGGATCTCACATACATGCGTGCAAGCCCCATTATCTTCAGTGAGATTTCTTTAGTGTGATGGGAATTTGGCAAATAATCTTGTAGATGATGCAAAAAATAAAATACAACTGCTTATTCCCTACTGGATTTCCTTGTCATGTTACAAAGGTATTAAAACTTCATCTGTCACTAAAACCAAAAGATACAATTCTGAATGAACATAGGGAGTAAGTATAGTGGTGCCATTTTTACAATAGTCACTATTCAGAGTAGAAAAATTGCAATTTAATAAGGAATAGTGGAGACAGAAAATATCCAATTAAAGGTCAACTAAAACAGCCAACTGTGTGGCAAGATTCAAAAACTAGGATTATTTAGCCTTCAAAGAAGAACTAGATGAGATTTTACTGTGCTATTGAATAATATGGCAGACATACAAGACAATTTTTCAACCTGTTCCTTAAAACATGAACAGGAGACTCCATGAAATTACATGCAAATTTATTAATAAAATGCTAATACTTTTGTTAAAGTCAGCTGATGCTATTCAGTACCAAAAACACTGACTCAAGTACTGTAACTGGATATTAAGAACAGCTATGTATGTTTGAAGGCCACTAATAACATTTGTAGCTTTGGCATGAGAGATAATCAAATCACAAGCTTCCAAGTGATCACTGGGGAGTGGTTAGAAGGAGATCCTTTTCTCTAGTAAAGAATTTGACAAAAGGCAATTAAATGCGTCATCAGTTTCTTTCTTTAGGAAAACCCACGTGTTTGTAACTGACAAGAGCCAAATGGATGATTGAAAGGACCAATGGTCAGGTCAAGAATACCTTGTTTTATGGAAATTTTGGAAGACAATTAAATTTGGGCTGACCAACATGAACTGATCCTAATACAGAACAATAACTTCTTTCTAACATAGTCACTTGAAAAACTGTAAAGAAGTAGTAGTGCGATGAGGCATACCTGGGAGGTCGACACATGCTTCTGATGTCAACCCCCGCGCGTCCAGACTACCGCGCTGAGCCAACAAACAGCTGATCGGCTCAGCCCGGCAGCCATGTAAATTAAATGAAGAGGCGATTATTTAAATCGCCGCTTCATTTTCCTATGCCTGGTAGTCTAATCTACATGCCTCTGTCGCCAGAGGCATGTAGTCTAGACGTACCCTAATAGATTAGTAAGACATGATTTCCCTTTACAGAAAACGTTGACTTTTGTCCAACAAATTATGTTCTTCTATGTGCCTCACAATTTTATTCTTTACTATTGTTTTGACATGCTCTAGTTAAGGATTAATAAATCGGTTATCTACGTGCTGCATATATTAGAGGGCCTCAATGAAATAAAACCAGGGAACTCTTTCACAGAGTCAACACTTCTGCATACTTACTGTGTTGAGTGCGTTGAGTGTAGTGTCATCCCGAGAAGCTGCAATGCAGCCATCTTCTGTGGATCCTCCATCACACATCCCTGCAAAAGCTGCCATGCTCCTTTGTAGTTAAAAAAAAATAACACAATTGACCCTCTAATTGCTCACATTACGCAATATACAGATGCTACTTACACTGTACATCATCATTTTCAGGGCTCTGACTGTGCAAGTTAGAAGAGAGTAAGGAAATCTGTCTCACTCAACCAAGATTAATCAACTGTTTTGCTCACCTGCATGTCTTCAGTCTTCAGCATTGGGCTATTTTTAGTACTAATTGCCAAGGTATTATTCAAAGACTCACTCCAAGATTATATTAGCATAATTTAATTCTTCATTACTGTAGCACCCAGAGGCCCCATCAACATTATGCTAGGAATACAACTCATTTGAGGACACAGTCCTGCCCCAGACAGCTTACTTGTCATCATAATTTTAGTTTAAGTCAGCAAGCTGTCTTGGAACTAACTGTAGGGTGCCAGGTCATTAGTTTATTACAAATTAAAAATGATTATTTATCCACACATCCCGAGTTAATGCCTGACCCACTATTTCAGAAGCCTGATCTTTATGTATAAAGATCTTAATTGTTTGATCTGACTCCCTAGGCATAGCTCTCTCTTAGGGTGAACCTCAGCTATACAACCTAGTGCTGTCAAAAACATATTTACTATAGGAGGAAGTACAGCAAGGAGTCCTATGGCACCTTAAAGACTGACAAATTTATTTGGGCATAAGCTTTCATGGGGTAGAGCCAACTTCACCAGATGCAGCAGGCTCCACCCCACAATGGCTTATGCCTAAATAAATATGCCACAGGACTCCCCATTGTTTTCGCTAAAACAGACTCAGAGGGCTACCCCCTCTGAAACTTACTACAGCAGCGATTCCCAACCTTTTCCAGATGGGGATCCATTTTGACAATTCAGGAAGACTTGGTAACCCAAGGCAATTCAAAAACAGGAGGGGGGGAGGCAGAGCCACCTGGGGAGACACTTTGCAACCCTTTTGAAATGTAATGGCGATCCACATTTGGGTCCCAACCCATAGGTTGGAAAACCCTGTACTACAGGAAAGAATTCTATCCTGGAAAGGTTGTTTTATTCACAGTTTTTACTTCCCTAATTAACCTGTACACTTTAGACATTACGTCACTATTTACGTTACACAGGGCATGCCCGCTACAAGTCGCTCCAGTATACATCCATTCCACACTAAAGTCGTTGACGCTTGTAGGAACTGATGCGTTGTAAGTCCGCCCATTTCCCACTCCGAAGTTGAGCAAAAAAAAAAACCCAATTTGTGCAAATGGAAGTCAGCTGTAGAGAAAAAAAATCCCCCTTTAAGTTATTTCGCTGTAAGTCCAAGTTTTTTGGAACGTATCTCGGACTTACAAGGAGAACGGTCTGTACATATAAGTACTTTGTTTTCAGTCCAAAAGATATAGCCTAGTCTCACATTCCTTTGTGACCCAAAATAGCTTTGGAGCTGCCCTGACACCATCATGTCTTGCAATTGACTCCCAACCTAAAAAAATCAACTTCTTAACATTCTAATGTAATATTGCTTCTACACTGGATGAGACTGTGACAGGTGACCTTAGCCCAACATTCACATGCCATCACATTCAGCTTGAGTGTTCCGGGGACACTGGAGCATCTTGGCTATGTTTACCTGGCTGCCCTGAGGTACATGAGCAGGTCACAGTCGTTGACCCCTGGCATCCACACAAGCTCTTCATGTTGTGTCACTGTGTCACCATCCAGAGAAGGAAATGGCTGCAAATCAGGAAGCTTGGCCTACAAATATTGAAACAGAGTTAAAACAAAGAGTGTTGATAACAATAATCATATTAATGGATTGTGCAGAGAAGCTCTTTGTCAGGGAAGTGTTATCCCCATTGCACTGATGGAGAAACTGAGGCAACGACAGGTCAAGTGACTTGCCCAAGGTTTTTGTGGTAGTACTATTATTAAACACATATCTACTCTGTCCTAGTCCTGTGCCTCAATGAAGGATCATGTTTCCCCCCCATTTCAAAAAATAGTGATCTCAGCTGGCAATCATTTCTGGATAGTACCATCTCCTATTGCACTCAGAGGACAGCCATTAGGGTACATATTCCAGGATAAACATCTCAGTGAAAACACCACAGCCTAGAATTGGATTAAACTATCTCATACTGGGAGCATCATTCTCCATCTTACAAAAAATGAAAACACCTTCACAAACATAGAAGGATAGTTTAATGTCTGTTAAAGCAGAAAACAAGCTGCTTCCACTTGTCAAAAGGAAACCATTCTAATCACTGTTTGGCAGAATAAACAGGTTGCACATAATATATGAATATGAAAGGAAGCAAACATATGATTACCCAGGGAGGTATCTATTTCATTTTAACTCCTCAGTAAAAACCCATGTGTATGATATTTACAAATTGGGCCTTAGCAAATAATTAAAAACCCAAAATGACCCAAGGAAATTTGCAGAAAGCTAGATAGCTCAGTGAAATGAACTCTGCCATCAAGTAAGTATTATACTGTATCAAGAGACCCAATTAGCATCTTTAGTCATCTGCAGCAATAGCCTAAGATATCAGAGAGCATTTTTGGAAACAGCTTTTAAGTCTTATAATTACCTTTTACAGTTAAAATTCTAAACATTTTTGAAAGGCAATATTTATATATAACCATTAATTAGAAGTCATCTGTTCAGATGTCTTTCATTTTCTGCCTTTCAAGCTGTACTTTTTTTACTCTTTTGCTAGGAAAATAGATTTATCACTGACATTTTTTGCTGCTGAAGGGCTAAGCAGACTTTATAGCCTCTATATCCATTGGAGTTTTGTATTAGGTATACACACAATGTGCACCTGCTTCCAGCAGTCAATGTACTTAAACTAGCATTCTTTCGTATTCCAGGACCAACAAGCTTCATTACCATGTTTCCAAAAAAAGGAATCTTTTTAATGAGTCACAAGGCTGATAGCAAACCAGACAACACAGCAGTAGTAGTCAGCACAGTGAGGATTTGTAAATGTTTACTGATTGTTTTCCCTCATTTATCACCATAATGGAGTATTTGAATTATTGTGCCTAGGAGTCCTACTCAACTCGAGTTTTACTTTTACAAGGAAGGGCTGAGAACCTCCAACATCCAATTACATTAGTGCCAGAGGTGGGTGTTTAGCACCGCTACATCTGGGGCTTAACAGTTTCAAAACTGAGGAAGCCAAAACTGAGCCACCCCAAATTACTCTTTGTGCCCAAGTTTTTCCATCTATAAAATATAGCTAATGAGCACACCTACATACATTTTTCAACTACCCTGTAAAAGTACACTGATAGCTTTAGAAAAGTAACTTTGCAAGTACCAACTACAGTAATGCCAGTATTATTAATTTAAAAAGCAACATGCTTTAGCCACTCTTTTGTTTTGTTTTTAAACCAACTATACACCAGGCTGCTACACAGAATGGACATTCTTCCACTTTCACAAGAAATAACTAAGTCAGGTCAGTTAGTGAGCTCTAATTAGCTTGACATAAAGAAGGTGATGGAGAGACTTGATTACAGTCTATAAGTACCGACAACGGGAACAAATATTTGATATGAAACCTTCAATGTAGCAAAGGCATACCATCCAATGGATGGAAGTTAAAGCTAGCCAAATTCAGACTGGAAAGGAGATTTTTTTTTTTATAGTAATAAGGGTAATTAACCATTGGAACAGGTATCAGAGGGGTAGCTGTGTTAGTTTGAATCTGCAAAAGCGATGAGGAGTTCTGTGGCACCTTATAGACTAACTGAAGTGTAGGAGCATAAGCTTTCGTGGGCAAAGACCCACTTCGTCAGATGCATGTGTCACATGTGTCACATGCATCTGACGAAGTGGGTCTTTGCCCACGAAAGCTTATGCTCCTACACTTCAGTTAGTCTATAAGGTGCCACAGGACTCCTCGTCTCATTGGAACAACTTATTGAGGACTGTGACAGATTCTCCATCACTAGCAATTTTTCAACCAAGATGGGGTGTTCTAAAAAATATGAGAGAGGGATTAGTTTGGGGGAAGTTCTATGGAGATCAGACTGTATTGAACACAGGTGTCCCTTCTAGCACTAAAATCTATGAAAAAGGAGTCTAGGTGGAAACAAACTGAAAATTCTCACAAGGGCCCAATCTTATAAAGGGTGAGTGCTCTTAAAGCCCCATTGGAATGACTAGTTAGTTCTAGCCCTGTCCATGCTCCTGTACAAGGAGATTATCTACAACAATCAGGAAGTATTTCCCAAAATAATGCTTTTAAGACAAGAACTTTTTATCTTGCTCTAAAAGCCATGACCAGCAGTGGGCTGTTTGTCTGAGTGAATCAATCATAATGCTATGATGTTGCAAACCCCTACTTACTCACTTTGTATTATGACAACCAGAAATGACTGAGGCACCACAGTGGTTTTACAGCTTTCCCAGTTCCTTTGATCTCTCTCAGCCAACAGACCATACAATGTACGCAAAGAACAGACTTAGGGCTTCTGTATTTTCAAAGATCTAAGCCTCCTCTGTCTTTACAGGGTCAGAAGGTCAAACATCAAGTGCATCAAAAAGTTCCTACAAAAGGCAAGCAAGATACTACAACTGTAAGTCCAAGTGTGAAGAGGGCATGACCAGCAAGAAGATCTTGATAATCCCTCTGAGCTCTTATACCTCAAAGTTAAACTATGCTTTATATCATTTCAGAATGTAATTATTTTAAACAATCTTTTGGCACTGGGGAAAAGGTTTTTTTGACCTACACAGATAAGATTCTTCTGCTACAAGCTTGAAGGGGTTAAACCAATAAATTTACTGTAGCACTAAAGCTAAATCATTGCCTCAGAAAGAGGATTTTATCCTGTACCAACAATAGCCAGTACAAAGCAGAAGTGAAGGAAAATGGTTTAGTTAGAATACAACCAAAAGCATGCTGTCGTCCACTTGTCTTAATGCCTTGCTGCGGTCATAACTTGCCTCCAAGAAGAAAACCACACCAGATTTAGAACTGGCCTGTAAAAACTTTTTAGAACTTTATGTTTACGTCGTTACAGATAAGTTTTCTGTTCAAGTAAACTAAACCAGTATCACGGGGTTATGGGGAAAAAACTAGCAGAAAGGAGAAATAATAGCTCAAGACATGACACTTCGCAGTCAACACTGTTAGGATTCATTTTTTAAGAAGGGATAGAGTATAAAACCATGGTACGCCCACATCTTAAATGCTGCGTACAAATGTGGTGGCCTCATATCAAAAAAGATATTGGCATTGGAAAAGGTTCAGAGAAGGGCAACAAAAATGATTAGGAGTTTGAAACGGGTCCCATATGAAGAGAGATTAAAAGGAGTTGGACTTTTCACCTTCGAAAAGAGGAGACTAAGGGGGGATATGATAGAGGTTTATAAAATCATGACTGGTGTGGAAAAAGTGAATAAAGAAAAGTTATTTACTTGTTCGCATAATATAAGAACTAAGGGTCACCAAATGAAATTAATAGGTAGCAGGTTTAAAACAAACAAAAGGAAGTTTTTCTTCATGCAGTGCACAATCAACTTGTGGAACTCCTTGCCTGAGGATGTTATGAAGACTAGTAGGACTTTAACAGAGTTCAAAAATGAGCTAGATAAGTTCATGGACAGGGCTTGCCGAACCGCGGCGAGCCACATTCACCAGCCGCACTGTCCTTGAGCTTATTAAATTGCTGCAACACGTCATTCAAGTTGTCAAACAAATAAAACCAATCACATCCTTTACCTGATGGCTGGGTCCAACTCTGATCTCGCCCTGGGTGCTGTTCAGCCTCCTATCATGAAAAACAAACAACATCAGTGAACAGAAGTTACAACTAACAAGTCCTTCTATTATACTGCAGACCAGAAGAGACCATGTGATCCTTTACAGACCAACTGTATAACATACTACTTGCTTGAATTTGCTTGAACTAGAGCCTATCTTTTAGAACATCATTGAATCTCTATTTTTAAACTGAGACTGATACAGAATCAATCACAATCATGGGTAAGTTCTCTCAATGGTTCCTTACTACCTTCACTGTTAATCATCTAACCACTAGATCTTCCTATATCTGTGTCTGTTAGACTGAATAAGCCCATTATCCAATTTTTGTTGCTCAGGGATTTATGTATATATTGTATCAACACAAAAAAAGCTTTTGATATTATCTTTGCAATGCACACCAGAGAGCAGCAATAACAAGGAAACATTAAAGCAGAAATAGTGAATACATTCAACATAGCAGGAAACTTTCTGAATGGCAGAGGCCAACAAAGACAGATCTGGAATTTCTGGCAAAATGGACATAATCTTATTAGTTCTGTAACATGGTAACATCTTGAGGCCACCTGTCCTGAACACTGAAAAGGGGGAAGGTAAATTGATGCTGTCACCTGGCTTCCCCCTTTTTAACACGCAAATCCAAAACATCAAGGCCCCGAGTAGGAATGTTAAGGACTAGTCGACTATCCGATAAGCAAATGCTTATTGGATAGTCAAAAAGTCGCTCCCCCCCCCCCTTGCTGCCTCTATCAGATAAAGGCAGCAAGGAGGGGAGAAAAGGGGGGTAACTTCAAAGCAGAAGCATTGCAGGGAGCCCAGGCTCCATGCGGCGCTGCCCCTTTGAAACACCATGGCTGCATTTCAAAGGGGCAGCGCCACCTTATCGACTGAATAGTTGATGCAAAAATGTATCAACTATTCGATTAGTGAAATAATTAACATCCTTAGCCCCAAGGGTTACCGACTGCTTACAAGGAGGCTTTATGAGAACCTGCATTTCTCTTATCATAGCCTGTAACTCAAGATGACCCACTTCCCTGAAACACTCCTGGTCTGAGAATATGGCTCAGGCTCAGCCCACAAATCTGACCCCCTTTCCTGAGAAAGGTGCATTGATACCTATATCTTAAGAAAAGTGGAAACTTGCCCAATGCCACCTGACTTCTATGGTTTTGCAACACTAACAGACAAATCAATATCTATCCAGATGGAATTCAGGGGAGGGGAGGAATGGAATCTTTGGGTCAGGAACTGTTTTTTTCTGTCCTGTGTTTGTACAACTTCAAGCACCATGCAGTCCTGGTACATATCCTAGCACTTAAAAGCCCTGGTTACCACCAATAATAATTTCCAATGGAGGGCACAGAAGGAAGGAGACTTCTTGTGGCTTGCATGATAGAATCAACTTCTCTGTGCCCTCACTCAGCAGTTCCCAACTGCCAGGCTACCAATTGGTGCCACACAAACTGTTGGCTGTCGGGGGCCAGGGCTGGGGTACACCACTCAACACCTCCCCTCCTGCTGTGACTGTCGGGAGAGGCGTCTCCTGCCCTGCTCCGCAGCCAACCAGCGCCAGGAAGGGGCGGGTATCTTCTCAGATGCAAAAGAATGGTGGGAGGGCTGCATGGAGCCCAGCATGGCAGCCGCAATCTGGGCAGCAGCACTCAGCTAGCAGCTGGGAGGCAGCACAGGGCTAGGTGAGGGGGTCAGGGCAGATACTGGGGGTGGGGCTAGTGCTGGAGGGCTCTGGCTCTAAGAGGTGGAAGCTGGCCCTGGGGGCAAAGCTAGTATTGGGGAGCTCTAAAGGGTGAGGGGCTCTAGGATGCGAGGGGCTGACTCAGGGGGCACTGAGGCATCGAGAATGGGGAGCTGGCACTGGGGGCTAGTAGTGGGGAGCCTACAGGAGCAGGGCTGGCACTGGGGGGTTCTGGGGATGGGGCTAATATTGGAGACTGGGGGCTGGCATGGGAGGATCTCAGGGGGGTTGGGTGTAGTGGGGCTCTAGAACAGGAGGCTGACACTGGCGGGTCCGGTGGGGGGTTCACACAGGCATCTGGGATAGAAGCTGGCACAGGGGGGCTCAGAGTGGGAGTCTAGCACTGGGCTGGGTTAGGTGCAGGGGACTCTGGGGTCAGTGGCAGGTGCTTCGGGGTGTGAAGGGCTCTAGGAGTTAGGGCACTGGGGGGTTCTGGGCTTTTGGTGGACCAGCGGCATTTATTTGCATATTCACATACTCATTTGTATAATGAATATGCAAATAACATTATGCTGGTCCACCAGATCTTTCTGAATGGGTTTGCTGGTCTGCAGTACATAAGAGGTTGGGAACCACTGCCCTAGCCCGTCAACCAAAAAGCCTGGTGCAGGGAAAAGGACAATCCAATGAGATCTATCCTACAGGTATTGCCCCATTGGCTGATTGCTGCAACAAGGAACCATGGGGCTCTTGCTACATTTCAAAGGCTGAAGCACTGTAGTGGGAACCTGTGTTTCCTTGCTGTGTGTCTGCCTCCCTGTGCCCCATGGAGATGTTGCTGGGGTGGGGGGGGAAACCAACTTTTAAGCCCAGCACCTGCATCAGCTGCCCGCTGCCTTGCTGCCTCTCTCTGACAGGCTACGTCTAGACTACTAGGCTACGAGGGATGTAAATAAAGCGGGGATTTAAATATCCCATGCTTCATTTGCATAATCACGTCATGGTGCTCTTTCGAACAAGCGCCGTTTTTAAAGTAGAACCACAGCTAGACCCGCCCCCCCCCCTCGCCTCTCCCCTCCTTTTCCAGGTTCTCCAGGCCCAAGAAAAAGCATACCCAACATGTGATGGTCCTGACACTATCATGTCTTAAGAAAACATCTGAGGCTATTTTCATCACCTAAAAATAGTATCTGAAATGAAAACTTCATGGTACATTTTTCTTGAAGCGTATCATGTACTAGAATAAAATGAGTCCATGAAGTTGTTATACAGTTCATACAGCGGGATCCCAGAATAGTAAAAGGTGTTGCAATAGCAAGCAGGAAGAAGAATAGGGGCTATTTTTACAGACCGTAGATCCTATAAGTCAGTCCTAGGTAGAACACAATTATCCATCGCAAGAGATGACCTTGTTTTTGCAAAAACAGACATGAAATCAGGACATCTTCCTTATTAGTTACCCAAGAAACACCTCCCACATAACACACAAAGGAAGCCACCAAATAACCCACCAAAATTGTAAATTGTCACGATCTTCCACCCAAATACAGTCTATGTTTGGCCCTGGTTAGTTTAAAAAAATTAGTGATTTGCTAAAATCAGATGAGAACACCTCTCATATTGCAATGGCTGCAAAACACAAAGTCAGCTTTACCAATAGTACCCGGCCTCAGACAAAATGAAGTTAGTTTTAAATCACGGAATCAAAGAAGATTGGAGTTGCAAGAGACCTCAGGAGAGTCCAACCTCCTGCTAGAAGAAGGACCAACTCCTACTAAATCATCCCAGCTGGTGCATTATCAAGCAGGGTCTTAAAAAGCCTTTCAGGGTGGAGATTCTGCCACCATTCCTGTGCTTCATCGCCCTCCTAAGTGAAATAGTTCTTCCTATTATCCCAACTTGAGACCACTGTTCCTGGTTCTGCCATCTGTCACCACTGAGAGCAATTTAGTTTCATTCTCTTTGGAAATGCCCTTCTGGTAGGGGAAGGCTGTTATCAAATCCACCCTCACTCTTCTTTTCTGCAGACTAAAGAAGCCCAAATACCTCAACTTCTTATAAATCGTGTACCCTTAATTTGTATTGCCCTCCACTGGATTCTCTCCAATTTGACCACATCCTCTCTCTACCATGGGGGCCCAAAACTGGATGTAGTACTCCAGATGTGGCCTCATCTATGCCAAATAGAGGGGAATAACCACTTCCCTCCATTCCCTGGCAATGCTCCTGCAAATGCAACCCAATATGCACGTCCACTGGCTGGGGCTGGTCCAGGTTTGTCTGCCTACTGCATGCCCCAGCCAGAGTGAGGAATGCAGCAAACTCTGCACTTTCCTTTTGCTCCTTGATGAAGGGAAACAGCCAGCAGTGTGGGGTAGCAGGCGGGGCTTTAAGAGTGGGTGCACTACGTGTAACTGTGAACATTAACCGATAAGCCCAAGCTCATGAGTTAACCATTTACACAGTTATTCTTTCACATCCCTAATGCTAATCAGGTAACTGTTTATACCTCTAATATATATGGCATGTTTTTCAGAGGAGCTGAACACCCATGACTACCACTGACTGTCTGATTTGTCAGAAAGACTGAGCATCTGAGATTCCAAACTCAATGAATGCTCTTTGCTTACACGTGTTCTTGTGGTCTCATAATGCAGCTACAGCTAGAGAGACTGCACTACTCTTTCAAGACTATCAAAATGTATTAAGGAGTGCAACAAACTCTAAAGAGGTTTAATATTGTAAGGAGAGACTGTTTTGCATGACCTCTTAAAAACATTTTTTATTTATAGTTATATAAATAAATAAATATAAATGTAATTGCATATACACATACAACATATTCTTATCATTCAAATTACAGCAGATGGACAAATTATATAAAAAAGGACAATTACTGCAGTCAGCTCAGTCCATAGAGTCATGTAAATGTACTAACAAATTTTGAGCACAAAAATCTCTGTAACAGCAAGACATTAATATGCTAAACCATGAGCAAACCAGAGAAAATGTAAGAGAACTCTGTGTATATAAATGAAGACTATAATTTGATTCATATGGGGAAAATAAATACTTAAACCATATGTCTAGTCACTAAAGAATGGCAGAAGTGCATGAAGTTAGTTACTGACCCATATGATCTCCAGGGGCCACTGGAGACACAACAATGTGAATTAAGGATGAAGAAATGAGTTCTCTCTGAATTCTAAACACAAAAATCAAGACAGTAACTGCTAACCTGTACTACAACGCGCTCTCAGGACAAGAGGCAGGGTGGCTGGAGAGCCCCACTGTCGGGGACCAGGAGCCCTTTCCCACAAGCTGCAAGGCTGCACTCTCACCATGCAGCTCCACAGCCACCCTGCCTCTTCGCCCAAGCATCTCCTGTCCCTGTTTCTCCCACTCCTCCTCTGAACTTGAGTGTCACAAATGAGCTATTTTGGTCACTCCAGAAGGCCAGAAAGGGCAGCCTGGGAGCACCCACGAGGAGGCCAGACCACAGATAGTACCATATTATGGAAGTCTGGACTAGGGATGTCAATTCCAGGTTAATCAGTTAACCGGTTAAATTATATGTTTAACTGGCTAATTGATTAAGTGCAAGGTCCCAAGGCCACACAGGGGCTGCTGCCACCTCCCTTCCCCTGCGCAAGGGCTGCCACTGCCTACAGCAGCCCTACAGCAGGTAGGAGCAGCCCTCCGTCCGCTGTGGGCAGTGCGCTGCTCCTGGGTACTGGTTAACTAGTACTTCACCTGGGTAAGAGTTATGTTTACCAGATAAACTGATTAACTGGTTACCCATTCACATCCCTAGTCTGGGCTAGAGGTCCAATCTGTACACATTTTCTAACTCGGTCACTTCTTGCTATAGCATAACAACTTAAAATCCAGAATTTAAAATTATGTTCATAAAAATTACCACTCAATTAAAATAAATTCAATTTTATTAAAATGTGTGTCATGGACTGAAATCTAGTCTCTCCCCATGACGTTGTGTCTTGTGCGCACTTGTATCCTATACTATAAGTTTTCCATAAGGGAAACCAGCCTCTCTCATACTGGGAGTCCTGACACAAAAGAGAGGTGCAGGGGATAACAAGGTTATTGTAGGGAGATTGTGGTACTGCCACCTTGACTTCTACACTGCCTTCAGATTTGGGAGGCCAAAGAGCAGCAGCTGTTGGCCAGCTGACCAGCTCTGAAAGCAGCTCCCTCTCAGCAGGAGGGCAGCAGTGAGGGTGGCAATACCATACCATGCCAGCCTTACTTCTGCACTGTTGCCTTCAAAGCTGGGAAGCCAGAGAGTGGGTCAGTTCTGCAGGCAGTAGCACAGAAGTAAGGGTAGCAATAGTAATTCATAACTTCTGTGCTGCTGCAAATGG
The DNA here is from genome assembly GCF_049634645.1 of Pelodiscus sinensis. Taxonomy (NCBI): domain Eukaryota; kingdom Metazoa; phylum Chordata; order Testudines; family Trionychidae; genus Pelodiscus; species Pelodiscus sinensis. The sequence continues at coordinate 13,920,240 of NC_134733.1, read as the reverse complement.
CGGCTCTGCCTTCAAACTGGGCTCCTGGACAGCAGCCGCTGCTCTCCAACTGCCTGGCTCTAAAGGCAGCGTGGCTGCCAGCAGTGGCACAGAAGGGTATCAGTACCACAACCCCTTCTACAATAACCTTGCAACCACACCCCACACAACTCCTTTTGGAGTTAGGACCCCTCCAGTTACAACTAGGGATGTTAAATGTTGGTTAATTGAATAGTCGAGTAACCTCATTAATTCTTATCCGTTAGTTGACTATTCTATAGTCCTTGGAGGCAGGGTTGGCAGCCAGTGTGCTCCGGCCTCACCCCCAAGGAGCCCTCTACCTTGGGGTGTCAGGTGGGAGCTGGTCTTTGAGGGGAGCCAGTTGAAAAACCAGCTCCGCTCACTCAGCAGCTGCCAGTCGCCCTGTGCTGCTACCTCAGATAAAGAGGCAGCAGCCCGTGTGTGTGGGGGGAGGGGGGGGGGGAAGGGGGGATGTCTGAGCTTCTGGGCCTGGCACAAGCCAGAATTGAGCCAAGCTGTCTGCCCACCCAGCTCCTAATACACTTTAAATGCAGAGCCGCAGCAGGGGTAAGTCCCGGACCCATCACAAGCCAGGGCTAAGCTGGGCTGCTGGCCAGCCTGCTAAAAAAATGTACTGGTTGGAAAGGTGGGGGGAGAAGGGGAGGAGAGTGTGTGTAGTCTATAGCATTAACCTATAAGCTTTTGCTTATCAGTTAATCAGCTACACTATTACATCCCTGCTTTCAACACTGAAATTTCAGATTTTAAGTAGCTGAAATCATGAAATTTCCTATTTTTAACATGCTCTGAATATGAAACTGACCAAAATGGACCACTTATTTGGTAGGGCCCCAGTTATGGTGAATTAAATGGTAGGGTAAACTTAAAAAAAATAATCTGGTAGCACTTTAAAGACTAACAAAACATGTAGATGGTATCATGAGATTTTGTGGTCCCATTTGCTGTTTTTTAAAGTTTATCCTGTGCAGACTAACTCGACTACCCCATAAAAGGTAAGGGTTGGTTGGTTGGTTTGTTTTTCATTTGAAAAGCAGACGTTTCCACTGTGTTTACAGAATTCATTTTGGGACTATGAGTCTCTACAGGTCACAATGTGAGTAATTAAACCATCAAATTAAACCATGCACTGATATTCTGTCAGGTGAAGTGCCCAAAACAAGCAAGGAACAGTAGCAACACAAGAGCAGTGAAGCAGTTTATGTATTTAAAAAAAATAAAAAGGAACCAAGTAGTCTCAGAGAGACCGAACACAGGTTATTCTGCCTAATCTTTCTTCCATCCACTTCCTTTAATCTCTGTACAGTGAGGAAAAACATGTTAAAATTCATCCTTTCATTCCAGAACACCATTCTGCACTAGCACTCAGTGTCTGAAAAGCGATATAGCAACGGAGTCTTAAAAGAGCACCGTAGAAAAGTGGTTCTCAAACTGCAGTCTGTGGACCACTAATGGTTCGTGGCACGAGCTCAGCCTCCCTCCGTCCTCCTGCAGCAGGGAGCTTGCGCTGGCACTTCAGCCTTGCCCTCCCTCCCCCCCCCGCGATTTTGGCGTGCCGGCTTCCCTTGCGGGGAGGGAGGGAGCGAGCAAAGAAGGAGAGAAAGCCCCAAGCTTCACTATGTGATCTTGCTCCCCTTCCTCCAGCTGTGGGAACAGCAGCGCATGGGCATACTGCCTGAAGACTTTCCCTGCTGCTGCCACTGGCTGGAATCAGGAGGTCGTGCCTGGGAGCAGCACATGGTGCAAAGGCAAGTAAGTGCCCACCCATCCTCTCATGCACACAGACCCCCCCCCCCCCCACGCATCCCCCTGTTGAGTTCCTGCACTCCCACCCCCACCCTTGCTCCTGCACCCTTCCCCCTGGCCAGACACCCGGCACCCCCAACTTGCTCCTGCACCCACCATTGCTCCTGTACCCTTCCTCCTGGCCAAACACTGCACCTTCCCTTGCTCTTGCCCTCATCCCCTCCTGCACCCCACCGCCTGTCCAAATCCTACATCCCAAGGAGGAGAGGGGAGGATTTGCACAAAATCCACTAACCCTGGAAACGCAGAAGAGTAGGCCTATGGGAAGCCCTGAATCACACAGTCCTGCTTATTCCGCCCTTCCCCCGGTAGGGCTGGAGTGCCAGAGGAATGAAGTGGCTCCCAATTGAGACACATCAATGAGGGTTGGGGATTTGGGGAATTTTTTCTACTGATTTTTCTGTGGATCAGTGGCCCTCGACTCCTGCCATAAATAAAGAACACATGGAAACCTTTTGTGTTAAAGTGAAATATTAATTTATGTCTATTTAAAATGAAGTTTGATAAACAACATGAGAAAGTTAAAGCACTTAAATCTGTTTAATAATTTTAAATAATATTTATTTCTTACTAGTTAAACTATTCTCAACTGCAACACTAGCAAAATGGTTTGGGGGTAATTACGTGACTAACGGTAAGTTTCCATTAGCAACTGGTGGTCTATGGGAAGATTTGCATTGAGCCAGGTAGGCCACGGGCCAAAAAGTTTGAGAACCACTGCTGTGGAGAAACTCAGCTGCAGATCTGGAAATGCTGTTTGCTTCAGTAGAAAGTTTTTAGCTTCTTAGCTCATTCTGCAAGGAACACACTAGCAGTTAGAAAGAACACTGCGTATGCCACTACTGCATATTTCAGAAAAGAAGAAATGGTCCAGGACACTAAAAGACTGGAAAGCTCCCTGAGCAGTTTGCTACTCATCCATTTTCCGTTTTGGAAAAATAAACATTTTCTACATCTGAAAAATGCACTGCATTCTGAGTAAGGTCTCAAGTTGAGAACTTGAGTGAAATCTAAAGAAAAAAGAAACAGATACCTACCACCGCAGCCAAAAGAGGAAAACGGGCAACTGGATCAATGGTTACTATATTCATTATCTGCTCATTTTAAGTGCACAAGTGAGATCATGTGATTCATCAAAACTGCTTTTACCATATCGTGAAACTATCCTGCAGGTCATCAAGATGAACAAGATCTGAAGAGATTCAGAATTGGAACTAAGCGATTCAAGGGGACAAATGTGGGTGTCCTACTATTGCCTATGCATATGATGCTCAAATACAGCAAAACCTATCCTCCATTTCAAACAAGCACTTACAAGCAGACCCAAAATAACTCACTGATATCTCTACCATATTTTCCACTTTTTTTTAAAGTTACAGGAGCCCACAAAATTTTCATATGGATAAAGACAAAACAATAGAGTTAAACAAAGTTGTTAATGCAGATACTAACCTCATGGTAATTTCAACACAAACCAAAGGCCCCTGAGAGAAAACAGTAATACTTTTAACCTCGCGTTAATTCTAATGGCACCTAGCTATTGCTTTTATTTGCTTTACACTTACTATAAATGATAAAACATTTCATGCAACTAGAAATAATTGTCAATATACATTCAATCCAAACCTTGACTGCCATTTGCATAACAGCATTTCTACAATGCAAGATGGGGAAATCCAAAATGCCCTCCAATCACCAATACTCCTACTTATCTCCACATAATGCTCTGTTTACCAGACTGTCTTTCCTCTTGTACTTTCCTAGGTATACAACATATACCTCAAAGGCAGGTAAGGAGATGGAAGAAAAAAAAGAATTCTTTATTTGGAGGGGCAGAAGCAGGATGGGTGCGAGGGAAGAGATTAACGGCTCTGCAATTATTTTTTGGAAGGGTTTGAGGGAAGCAAGAGAAAACTGAGTGCTCTGCACTCCCTAGAGGTCCCACAGCGAGATACACAGCTCCTATATGACACTTTTCCAGCCAATTTCTACCACCCTAAGAAAGATATGAATATAGGAGGAAAACTGTTTGCTACAGAAATTAAAATGTACTATAGACTTGGAAGCTAAATTATATCAGTAGAGCACAATTACAAAACCAACAGGAAAGCATTCTGTTTACTGCACAGAAAGGGGAAAAAAGGACCCAACACGGGTTATGAAATCTGACACAAAAGAAACTGATGTAACAAAGCAGTAACCATAGCAACAACAACTTAATATTTCAGTCCTCTTCAGCTGCAGTGGATTAAATATAATGACAAGATGTTCCCTTTGAAAAGTAACCTGTTGCCATGGAAACATTGTATTCTATGAAGTAAACAGGGGCTGGACAGAAAGGCAATGGAAGCCTGCAACTGAATATCAAAAAGGCAGAAGTATCCATAGCAGAGCAGAGCAGGGCAAAGCACTAGCAGTCTCTAATCCAGGACAGACTTGTTCCAAACAGCTAGGAGATGTTCACTTGAATAAAGCATTGTCCTTTTAATCCTAATGCAACAGGGGGTTGGAGGGTTCAAGGCCAATGAGCGCCCTTGAAGTAAGCAGTTAAGGGGTTAGAATGAGAATGAAAAGAGGAGGTAGGACAGGATGATGCAAAGTTTAAATGCCTTAGGTTTAAAAATAAGTATGTTTGTTGGTTGGGATTTTTTTGTGATCTAGGTTTGTATCAAACTTTGTTCACAGCAGAAGTGAGTTCAGCCTTCTTGGATTACAAACCAGTATCATTTGCCAGAGGGATGTTAGCTATCGTGTAACTGAATGGTCATGTAACCACATGGAACCTTGGCTGTTACACGACTATTCAATGGTCGATGGGGACGGGAGCCAATGTGCTCCCGGCTCCATTCCCAGGATGTCCCCTGTCACTCCACACCCCTGCCTCTGTATCAGAGGCAGCAGTGCGGGGTGGCAGGCGGAGCCAGTCCAAAAACCAGATCCCCGCACAAACCGGCTGCCTGCCTCTGCGGGGCCCGAGCTAACTGCTGACAGAGGCTGCTCTATATTCCACGGAGCAGCCCCGGTCCATGGGGGGGGGGTACTGAGCTCCTAGCCTCTGTCCCTTGGGAGATTTGACCCCCCACGGACAGGGGCTGCTCTGTGGGATGCAGAACAGCCTGTCAGCAGGGAGCTCGGACCCGCCACGGACACGGGACGCTGCTGCTAAGTAACCTCCGTGTGCAGCAGGCCTAGGTCCACAGCAGACAGAGGCTGCTTCATGACAGCCCTCCCCGCTCCCCAGCCTCTGTATGGGGAAGCCCAGGGAGTGGGGGGGGGGGGGGGGGGAGAAGGGCCACATAGTGGCTCCAGCCTAGCCCCCTGCCTATCCTCCATGCTGCTGTTTCTCTGTCTATCCGGTGCTCATGAGGAGCCAGCTTTTAAGCCAGCTCCTCACAAGCACAGGGCTCCTGCTCCCCATCCCACTGCCCAGAGGCAGCGGGGGGGCAAGAGAAGGTATATAATATGTGTAGTTGACAAACCTAAGCTTATTGGTAATCATGTAGTCATCTACACAATGACATCCCTAGATTCCCACAACTGCTGTTACCACTCCATGAAACTATACAGTTTCCAAAGAGTGGGGAGTCGAAATGCTCTGGAACTGATGTGGGCTGGGGCTGAAGAACAAGCCTGAATGCCCTGGAAGACATAGGCAGGCAGGCTCAGGAATGAAAGGACAGAGGTGCTGCAAGTCACAACTGAAGTGTGTTGTCAGTGTTGTGCAGAGCTCAGGTCAGGACTATCAGGGATGACTTGTAGTTTGAGGAAGCATGTACAGCATTTCTCTACATGACCCAATTCTTCTGGCATCATTAAAGTACATGAGCCTGAAACTCAAAGCCGTCTCACCTATCAATAAGGAATTTAAAATGTCATCATTACGCAGAGAAACATGCAATGCAACAATCAACACTTTTTATACCAGATTCTGAGCATGAAAAGAGAGGTGGGGATCTTAGTATCTAGCCCAGTGGACATCAGCAGCACATTTCTCTGTGCAATGCAAACAAAGGCTTGCTTCTGTTTTGCTACACTTGCCATTCACATTATTAACAGCTCCTTTCCAAGACCACTTGCAAGGATTAATTCTGTTGGGCACCCAAACCAGTGCCCCCTACCAAAAACAATTAGAAGCCTTTATGCCAAAAAAATTGGATTCTTTTGAAAGAAAAAAAAAAAGAATCAAACCAATTTATAAGACAGCATTCTAGGCCACACTTGAGGATTAAGTCTGTCTCCTGTTTGGCAAAAGTTTCCCTGATCACTGTATACCAAGATCTATAATTAATCAGACTGAAGTTGAAGCGGAAAGGGGGCTTTGAGCAAGCTTTATCCACGATGCACCTTTCCAAAAATCTTTTTTGCTCTACTATTGGAAGGTCTTTGGGAATATTTTTTTAAGAAACTCTGGCTGCCTAAGAAACATGTTTCTGGGTCCTGAAAGAAAAGATCCTACAAGAAGAAAATTGAGAGAATGTACAAATACCAGAAGTTAAATCCAGAAGAAGTTTATCAACACGAAGAAACAGCAACTTGGAATTCACATTAACTGATTCTAGTACTCTGGTGAAAAGTAGAGGCTAGAATTTACCTTATATGACAAAATAAAACATCACAGTCCAGGAGCAAAATTCTACATGGGTCTCTTGCACCTTCCACTGAAGCATCTGAACTGGTCAGTCTCACAGACCGGATAATGGACTAGATGGACAACTGGTATGATGAGGCAGTTCCACAGGAGTCAGTGCTTGTGGGGGTGCTTTAAAAGAGGCTGTATCAGAGGCAGCAGGGTGGGGGGTGGGGAGTTGGCTCCGTGGGAAGTGGTTAGACCTTTTCAAACAAACATGCTTTTTAACATCCCTATTTAAGATGAACGCCATCAGCTAGATTAATGCCCAATTTTTACTCTGGAATGAAAGAGTGCGAGCATTGGAGTGGTAAGCAGAGAATGAATGTACAAAACAAATGCAATGCAGAGGAATTTTTGTAAATGTTTACTTTCTATTAACATGCAACATTATTGCAATTAAACTCTTCTAAATTTAAACAGAACATTTACAAAATGAAACTCAAATGATACAGAATTAGGATTCTCAGATTTAAGATGAGAAAGGACCATTATGATCAGCTTGTCTGACCTCTTGCATAAACAATGCCACAGAATTTCACCCATAGTTCCTATGAGGGATGTAAAAACCCCATTAACTGGCTTAACATAGTTTAAACAATTAAGGGGGGAAATAAGCAGGGGGCAGATCCAGCCCAGCTGGAGTGCCGACCCCCCCCCCCCCCCCCCGCTGCTCCAGCATCCCAGTCAGAGCAGCCCCTGTCCATGATGGGCCCCCTGCAGGACGGGAGCTGCCCTCTCCCCATGGCAGGTGGGGAGCTGCTCCAGCCCCCACCAGTTAGCCTTAACTGGTAAGCCTCATCTGTTAAGGTTGAGGCTTGCCAGTTAAACTGGTTAAACCTTCACATCCCTAGTTCCTATTCAAAACCTCCTAAGTTATGGATGCGAGACAGCTTTCCATTAGAAAGACTGTTTTTAAAAGACATCAAGAGATGGAGACTCTACCATGTTACCTGCTCCAATGATTAATTTTCATCACTTAAAATTTGCACCAAATTTCTGGTTTGAATGCGTCTAGCTGTGTCTTACAGACATTGGATCTTTTGACGCCTTCCTTCTGCAAGACTGAAGATTCTTTTTTCTATAAGCAATCTCTTCTTGACATACAGAATAGAAGCAGAAAGTGAAAGTGACTAGAAGCTGACAAACAAGGATAACCATTTATGTTGAATTTTTTTAGAATCCAGGTTTTTTAAAATGCATTTGGCAAAATAATCCAAGAGTAAATTTGGTTTTGAGTCAAATGTTTATTATTTATAAATCAGTATTTCAGGGTTAAAAATGGAATGGATATTGCAATTGTTAAATTTTATGCTGGAACGAGCCCCACGTATCAACAGTTGTATCTTCGATACAAGTTCCAGCCTGTTGATTACTTTAAGAATTGGGATATGAAGGAAATGGAAGAAGGAACATCCCATATCACACAGCTCTTTGAAGAGGCAAGAAGCTGAGAAAGTTTCCTGAGCCACCAGGAAAACAGCTTCTCCTTAGGGGTATCTACCAGGACATGATGTTCTAGTAGAAACCTCAATAAGATTTATATTTGGGGTAGAAATTTGGTTTCATCCTTAAAATACCCCCATAACTATGAACAAAATTAAATTTACTAATCTATTTCCATTGTTGGAAATGAGTGAAATGCAAAAATAAAACCATCAGCATAAATGATTAAAAGTAACTGGAATTTTTCAGCACTGATCTAAAACTACCTTTACTGTTGCTAGTATTGTTTGCAAACATGAGCCATTTTATATAGTTTCCTTTTTCCATAACAACAACATTGTACTCTTAGGTTTGCAAACGTGGACAATGCGATGAATAGACTGGAAAAGTGGAATATTTGACATTGTAGATTCTGTAGAGATATCTGCTATTTTTATAGCTGGGCTACACGGGTTTTTCATTCTGCTGTAATTAGTAGCCTGGAAATATAAATATCTAATGTAGCATTACTCGCCAGTGTGGATGCAGTTATACTAGATGAAAGGTATTTACATCAGCATCATTTTTATGTGGTCAATGTTCAACATCTCTGCAGTTGCTAAAACAAGTCAACTAAAACATAAGCGTGCACACAAGGCCACCAGAATTCCTTTGGTTGCAGCTTATCTTATCAGTTGAATTCTGCATTGCTCATAACATTGTCCCAGAAGGGCTGATTTGGTGATCTATGCCCAAGGTTCTATCACGTTGTGACAGTCCTGATCTTGCTCCCTAGGCTGGTGGGGACAGCAGCAGATGTAGCAGCAGAACACTCAGCTTCAAAGAAACTGGATGGTACAAGAGATGTCCAACATCACCCAAAAGCAAATCCCTCTGACCACTGAAAGATGGCAGCAGGCTCCTCCTTGGCCTGAAGGAAGACAATGGGGGTGCAAGTCTTGAATTATGGGAAGTGTAAAGCAAGACATAAGAGACTATCAGCACAGCAGCACTGACAGAGGGACAAGTCTAATTAAAAAAATAGCAACTTTCTGAGAAAAAGCTGCAGATATCTTGCTGGCTAAATGACACCAACTCCACATGAAAGAAGCCTTTTAAAAACCAACCCAAAACTACAATATGTGGTAATGAAATGCATCTGTGGTACCCCGTACACACACTGCCCTACACACATTTTCATATTGATTGTACAAACCGGCCTTGGGGGAGGAAGAGCCCTTTACTATGTGCCTGTATAGTAGTACCTAGCATAATGGTTCCCCAACTCAGGTAATGCCTCCAGACACCTCTGCAAAGCAAGAGTTCTGCATCAGCAATTGCACATCAACAAGCTCTCCTAGGAAAGAATTACATGTTAGCTCTTGGGGCAGGGACTCCGTATAGCAACACAAATGGCCCTCATCTAACTTAGGCTTCTAATATAAGCTATGGCTGCTAATATGAGAAATAAATGCTATGTACAAGACTTTTGCCATGTACGAGTAGTAAAGGACATATTGTTTAGTATTTTATGCTTTAAAGTGGTATTTTTTGTTTTGCAAATCTAATATTTTGTCTGACATGCGAGAATGTAGTTTTTATTTTTTCCTCACCTCCATTATTTCAAGTTAACCTGATACAGGCAGTCCCCGACTTACGCGGATCCGACTTATGTCGGATCCGCACTTACAAACGGGGCTCTCTCGCCCCGGAGGTCGAGGTGGCGGATTGCTACCTGCGAGCTCCGGGGCGAGAAAGCCCCGTTCGTAAGCTGCTCCCGGTGCCCCTGGTCTGCTGGAGACCGTCTCCAGCAGACCAGGGGCACCGGGACTGAAGCAGCAGCCGCGGCGGGGTCCCGCGCCTCTGAGACTTTGCCAGAGCAAAGCCTCAGAGGCGCGGCACCCCGCTGCTGCTGCAGCTCTGCTCCCCGTGTCCCTGGTCTGCTGGGGGGGGGCGCAGCTAGTGTGCCCCACCCCCAGCAGACCAGGCTTTTGTTGTGGACCCTGGGGCAGAGCAGCTGGGGCGCTGCCGATTGGTCCTGCAGCGCTGCTCTGGGCACTACTGGACCAACCCAGCAGCACCCCAGCTGCTCTGCCCCAGGTCCTGATTCAGCCGCTGCTGGTCAGTTTCAGCAATGGCTGAATCAGGACGCCTGGGGCAGAGCAGCTGGGGTGCTGCCGGGTTGGTCCAGTAGCGCCGAGGAGCCAGGAGCGGTGCTACTGGAGCAACCCAGCAGCACCCCAGCTGCTCTGCCCCAGGCGTCCCCAAGTCAGCCGCTGTTGAAACTGACCAGCGCTGACTACAGGAAGCCCGAGGCAGAGTTGCTCTGCCCCAGGCTTCCTGGAATCAGCCGCTGATCAGTTTCAGCAGCAGCTGACTTGGGGACGCTTGGGGTTCTTAAGTTGAATCTGTATGCAAGTCAGAACTGGCGGTCAGTTTCAGCAGCGGCTGAATCTGGAGGCCAGTTCCGACTTACATACAGATTCAACTTAAGAACAAACCTACAGTCCCTATCTTGTACGTAACCCGGGGACTGCCTGTACTTTTCAAAAGTAAGTATCACTGAACTTTCATTTCTCTGTGAGAAAGTGGTATTTTTAAAAAAACCTTTTCATTTTTAAATGATACACGCAGAGCTGGAGAAAAGCCCTGCAGAACAAAAGCCTGTCAAACCCCAGCACAAGAACAGCACAAACACTGGGGCTACAACCAGTGTGCAGCACTGCCTCACCTCATACATTATCCCTGGCCCAAAGGAATCGCCCAATAGCAGGGTGGATAAAAAAAATCTATAATTCAAAAAATACATTTTAAAAAGAATTTATTAAAATTTAAATAGGATTTTTTCATTTTTTAAAATACTAATTTTTTCATTTAAAAATAATATCACAAACATGCTACACATACACTGACAGTCTCATAAAAATGAATTAATGGCTCTTATCTGTCCAGCCTAACTACTAGCTCTTGCTTCTTCAAAGTTCTAGGCTTCCAATATCTGTTTGTCAGCCGACTAAAAAGTAACATGTGCAAAAATATGTACAGGCTGGATAAGACTGTTTTTCTTCGTTGCTTATGTGGTGGTGTATCTTGGCCAAGCATGGCACAGGAGTTCGTTAAGACATAATCTTCAGACAGAATATATAGGAAAGGATGGGAACAGTGGAGTGGACTGGAAACAAAAAGGCAAGAGATTATTCAGCATGCGCACACACACACAGCTTTCTATATTCCCCCACACTTTTGCCACAGAAAAACTGCCATGGCTTCTGGGTGTAAGAGAAACCCTGTTTGAGAATATTTTGAAGAAATTCATTCCCTGGTTAAAAAAAGAAAAACATGTCAAGTGTAAACAGTGCAAGATGATGATGTAGGGTCTAGCTGCAGAAAGGAAACAGCATAAGGAAATCTGCTTATTGGGAGAAAATGATGTGGATGAAGATGTGGATATGGCTAAGTGAATCAACTGCTTAGTAACTTTGCAATTCATCATTCTTCAAGAGTTGGTCTATGCCTTTCAGTTTCAGTGTGATTTGACAAGTACATTCCCAAGCTATTTGCTGTACTGGATGTTGCTAGAAAAAAGGTTTAGCTTAGCTAACCATTATTGCTTGTCCAATTAGTTAACCAGGTTTATAATCTGTCATTCAAGTATACCATACAGAAAGCTACAGTAAGAATTGCTAGTTGCCACTGAATGTCATTTTCTTATTTTGTGTTACATAATACATGTCCCTTATTTTGAAGCGTCATGGCCACAGAACAGAATAGCGATGCCATGAGAGTATTCCCTATTTTATTTCAGCATAGCCCAGCTTTCCCAAGGGGCTCCATTTTATATTTTTTCCCCCCTCAAAAACACAAGTGCCAGTGAGTTCAAAGGGACTTACTCCAAAATTAAGTAGAGTCAGTCTTAGCTTTCTTGATAACTGATTTAAATCAAATTAAGTTTTTAGTGATTTAAATCAACCCACTCTGCCCAATAGGAGTAAACCTGGGTTCACACTAAGCAACAGGTCCACAGGGCCTGTACCTAGCATACAGAGCTTTAGGGGGAGCCCAACAGACCAACTTTTCAGTAAGATTTAAAAAACATATCGCTAATCCACACACAAAGAATATTAAGAATAATGTATGTGCAAAAGCAGCAATGGCCCACACCTAGCTGAACAGTCTCTGCTTTATTTCATGCTCTATGACTACTCAAAGCTATGAAGGTACAAAATTGTAGGGACGATAATGTTCACTGCACCCATCTGGTCAGGATGAGTATAGCTCAGCAATTATGGCTTGTTCCCTAATAGGACTCGGCTAAGGCTGCTAACTAAGGTCTCAGTCAATGTTCTGTCTAATTTTTTCCAGCCATGTGCAGAATAAATGTTACGTGCACTGAGGCTTATGCTATGTGCACCACCAAGATAAACACATGCTGCCAGTTGTGGGTGCTCTGCTAATCAGCAGAGTGGCATATGAATCTCTACTGGGTGGCCAGCCAACCACTCAGCTTATACGGAACACTAGTGTCAGTTGCAATGCTGGGCCAGTTTTTTAATGTACATGCCAATTTACTAGCAACCCCAGGCTACGGAACTGTCAGCACAGACGAACTGAACTGGCAACATGCAGGAAAAAGGCTATATAAGTTGTTCAGAGCCATCCTGTCACCCTAGAACTCTATACTCCAACAACTCGTTATTCTGAATCAAGAACTACAATGAAATGACATCAAATCCAGTCAATCATATCTGCAATCCAATTGGCTAGGCAGGGGTTGGTTAGTTTCAGCCCAGCACTGCACAAATTTAGCTGGTTCTCTGAACAAAACAGCACTACAGAATGTTTCTTTTGCTCATTTAACATATGTAGCCCCCAAATCCTGTTAATAAGGAGCAATGAGAATTTGTTTGCCATTTTTCCTACTCAGGCACTGGCCTTAAAAAAAAAAAAAAAGTCACCACACATTCATAAAAGCTTGCCTGAGTAGCTTTCATGGCACTTCATATGCAGGGGGTTGGGGAGACAGAAGGGGTGGAATAGCATCTATTTTATGTGGTCATCTGGTCTGAATTCTTACAGATACTACTTTGGACCCCTACACAGATGTGGGGGTAGCTCATATAACTGCAATGTGAGAAGCTTCTCTTAATGAAGATTTCTAATGTATTTAGCCAACACTGCCACATTTTCAACACACACGTGATTGCTCCACACAGCTGAGAGGCGCAAGCAAAACTGTGCTGATTGCTTTCAGGTACTTTAAAAAATACCACCAGAACTATCACTTGCCCTGGGAAACAAGTTCTCAATCAAAACAAGTTCCACCCACTGCCACAGCAACCAATGGCTGCCGATCTACGACCCTCCCTGAAACATTATCTAAACACAGTCTCTTGCAGGCCCAAACGTTTCCTAATAGCCACAGAGGCACCCCTGCAGCCTGGCTCTGCAGCTCCCTCCAGACGTGCCTTAGGCCTGGCAGGCAGAGGAAGCAACTGAAATTATAACTGCATCATAAGGATAGAAAAAACCCGATCCACACAGCTTCAAGCTTTTGCCACATGCATCCCACAGCCAGTCGATTCCGCCTGATCACTGCTTTCATGCACCGCACCAACAGCTGCCCAGCACGGCTGAGGGGATGACAAGGTTCTGAGGAGCATGCAAGAAGGATGACATGATTTCACAAACATTTCAGAAGTCACACACAGCAGCAAAAAGCATCATTTTCTAGGTGAGGCCAGAGTGCTGTAGCCTACCTGCAGGGGCTGATTGGATCATCCATGCCTGTAACAGGCTCTTGTGGGTTTGGCTGTATTCCTGAACCCCTGCTTACTGCTAAAACTCTGCCTTTTGCTACTCTAACAACTCAAAATGGAGGCACATGCAGGCTGAGAGACCTCAGAGAGCTTCCACTGAGCTTGTGCTATGACCTAAGCCTGCACGCAGAACGCAGAAACTTCGCCCTCGGACTGACAGCACTGAGCATGTGCTGTGACCCTCCCTCCTCCGCGCACGGAATCAATCTCAACCCTGCTGTTTCCGTAAATAAAGCGGCGAGCCGCCTCTGCGGCGTCTGCATACCAAGCTAGTGTGCAGGGAAGTGGGGCCGCGGCGAGGGGATCTGGGAGAGACAACTCCTGGGAGCGGAGCAACTCCAAGACGAGCCGCGGCTTGCGTCTCGTCCTTTCACCGCACGGCAATTGTAGCGGGGCAGGTGTCTTTTGCACACCACGCAAGCGTGATTTCGGCAGGGCTCATGAAATCAACTCCTCGGCACTGGGTTTTGCGGCTCGGTTTATTTAAAAAAAAAAAAGCTGTCTCGCTTAAACCGGGTACAGATTGTAACAGATGTAAAAGAACCGGCTTTTTTTTCCTGGGCTTTCAGAACATCCAGGATCCGTTTGCCAGGAAATAAAAGTAGCAAGCCCCTGCCTTAACCCCTTTAAATCCTTTCCATTGCTTTAGTACAGAGGTACTAGCTGCCTGGAGGATCCAGTAATACCTTGCACTTTTATCAACACAGTGCTGATGAGGCTCTCACAAGAAGGCTGGTGCTGATGAGGCTCTCACAAGAAGACTGGTGTACATTTGCAAAAATTTGTGTTGTAAGCAAAACTCGTGAAGTCATTCTGCCGCTCTACTCTGCACTAGTTAGGCCTCAGCTGGAGTACTGTGTCCAGTTCTGGGCGCCACATTTCAAGAAAGATGTGGAGAAATTGGAAAGGGTACAGAGAAGAGCGACAAGAATGATTAAAGGTCTAGAGAACATGACCTATGAAGCCAGGCTTCATGAACTGGGCTTGTTTAGTTTGGAAAAAAGAAGATTAAGGGGGGACATGATAGCGGTTTTCAAATATCTAAAAGGGTGTCACAAGGAGGAAGGCGAAAATTTGTTCCTCTTGGTTTCTGAGGACAGGACAAGGAGTAATGGGCTTAAAGTGCAGCAGGGGAGGTTTAGATTGGACATTAGGAAAAAATTCCTAACTGTCAGGGTGGTCAAATATTGGAATAAATTGCCAAGGGAGGTGGTGGAATCTCCCTCTCTGGAGATATTTAAGAACAGGTTAGATAGACATCTGTCAGGGATGGTGTAGACGGAGCTTGATCCTGCCTTGAGGGCGGGGGGCTGGACTCGATGACCTCTGGAGGTCCCTTCCAGTCCTATTATTCTATGATTCTATGATTTGAATTTCATGGGGTAACTATTTCAGTCAGAGGTGTGCTTTTTTATTTAAAATACTTTCATGGGTAAAACCCTGACAAGGATTCAGTTATATACTGATATATACTCTCTTCCTGGATGGGAATAGCTACACCTGCATAAAAATGTCTTTACAGCAGCATAGCTGCACCCACCTTTGGGTGGGTGGTACCTCTTTGGCTATACTGGTATACTGAAGCAGTACAAATTTATAGTGTAGACAAAGCCTAAGTTATCAGTCACATTTTACACACTTAACTATAGAGATGTGCAAGTGAAACAAGACACTTAAGATAATGCAGCATCTTTAGTGGCAAAGTCAGGACCAGACCTAAGATTTCCTGACCCCAAGTCTTTTGCACTAGCCCCTGCAACTTCTCTATCTTGTACCTTCCCAAAAGAATCCAAGCAGCACCTAACACATTTTTCAACAATAACTGGCATGCATCTACTTTTGGGGACAGGGCATCTTGCAATCAGGAAAACAACCAACACAGCAGCAAAGGAAGTACTAACGGGCTTTCCTCAGGAAACATGGCAGTGACACTTAATTTTTAGCACCCAAGCAAGCCCAAAGTTATTAGGGCCTTACCCAGAAGTTAAGTCTTACCCACACAGTAAACAAGCCTCATGAAACTCAGTGTAACGTGTACCTTAGAAGAATACAGGAGTGAGCTGCCCTTGTGAGAATTAAGGATGTTAAGAGGCAGGTAATCCACTAATCATGTAGTCAATAAATTTTTTTATCAACTACACGATTAGTCGATAAGAGAACAGCTCTGAAGTTTAAATGTAGTAGGACCTGGGCACGCAGGCAGTCCGGCTCCTACTACATTTCAACTGCAGAGCCAAAGCTGGGCTAGCTCCTGGACCTGGTACAAGCCAGGAGTTAGCTAGGATTGCTCAGAGTTGGCTTGCATCTGGTCCAGCAGCCCATCTCCAGGGGGTCCCAGGAGGGATCTGGGACCCCCCCACAGACAGGGGCTGCTGCTACAAGCAGACTGCCCATGGCCACCTCAGGCCGCTGTGGACAGGGGCTGCTTCACAACAGCCTTCCCTGTTCCCCCCTTGCACTACTGTCCCTCAGAGGCAAGCAGCAGGGGAGAGAGGGTGAATGGCACCACAGAGACAGTGCTGGGGAGGGGGGAGACTTTTAAGCTGCCCCCCATCACCAGCTCCTGCTTTGCCCCCACCTTGCTACCTATCAGAGGCGGGGGGGGGGGGGGGGGGCGGGAAGCAGTCAAGTAATTAACTACCCAGTAAGCCAACTACTCCCTTACATCCCTAGTGAAAATTTGAACTTGCAGTCCCCACAGAGCCTACCCTACTCCTTCCCACAGCAGTCCTGCACCACTGAAATTAACAGAGTTTTAATATTGACTTCAAGGCTTATAAGACTTAAGAGTCTTAGTTAAAAACTAAATAACTTCCCATTTTATTACACAATTTTATATGACTGTGAAAAAGATTATACACACTGATTAAAAAATTCCAACTGCATTTTCTATACAAACGACCCCAAATTCAGTCTACTATGTTGTCTCAAATCAAAATTTGAAAACAACTCAAATGAAAATCTGATGGAAATACTCATCGTATTTTCAGTATCTGAGTGGGGCCCCGCCTTTAACTCCCAAAATATATTTTGAAGATCAGCAATTAATAGCATTGGGGATATATTATCAAAATGTTTTATTCTTGTTTTACTGGTTCTGTAGTGATGTTGTATATAAACAATAATATTGTTTATATACAACTACCCGAGATGGGTCAACATAAGTCGATGACACCCATGCCCACTGAACTAACGTTACAATACCACTGTAATAAGTGGAGCCATGTGCCCACTAATGTTTTCCATCCATGTGAGATTTTTCCTCTGTACAAGTATAGAATAAATTTTGTTATATGCACTGAGGCATGTGCAAATGTAGACCTCCAGTAGAAACAAAACCTCACTGTGGGTGCTCTGCTAAACAGCAGGGTGTCGTCTGAATCTGTCCTGAGCAAGCGCACAAGCGCCCAGCTTACAAGAAGCACTGACCTGGAGTAGTCTAAAGCAAGGGTGGAAAACCTTTTTGGGGTCGGAAGCCGCTGATGCACAGAAAAAAAAAATCCGTCAGGGGCCAAACACAAGTAAGGGGAAAAAAACCATAACACAAATCGTCACTGACGTGGCTCCTGCCTGAGAAGGAAAAAGACACTGACCACCTTCTACTAGCACACCAGAGGCTAGGGGCCCAGGTTAGTAGATTTTGTGTTCTCCAGCCCTTTGGGCTCCCCAATGCTGGGGGAGAGCCCTGAGCCTGGGGGGCCAGATCCAGGCTAGCCAGGGGCCAGATCTAGCCCCTGACCCTGAGGTTCCCCACTCCTGATCTAAAATGAGAGAAAGGGGAACTTAGTTTGTATTTCAACTGTTTGTGGAAAACACAGGATGAACTTGACAAAAGAACATGTTCTAAGTGGTTAAAGAAACAAAGTGGTAAAGGGTTGTTTGGTTTATTAGGGTTTTTTTTTTTTAAATATGATTTCAAGACTATATTACAGAATCACCACAAATTCTTAAAAGAACATGATCTTAAAGAATTACAGCTACTTTAAATAGAAATCTGCACGATACAAAATTTGCATCTCCATCTGTATTTGCAAAAATGAGGCATTGATGTGGCTATAAAGCCAATATCTGCAAACGTGCAGGATTCTAGATTAAAAAATCTGTATCCACATCCATATCTGTGAAAATGAGTGGCAGATACTTGCATTTCTATCTGCGGCTGCAGATACCACGACTATAGAATCATAGACTCATAGGTCTGGAAGAGACCTCAGGAGGTCATCGAGACCCTGCCCAAATCAGGACCAACCCCAACTAAATCATCATCCCAAGCCAAAACCTGTAGGGATAGAGATTCCACCACCTCCCTGGATAACTCATTCCAGTGTTTCACCACCCTCCTAGTGAAATACTTTTATCCAACCTAGACCTCCCTCACTGTAACTTGAGACCATTGCTCCTTGTTCTGCCATCTGTCACCACTGACAACAGCCTCTCTCCATCCTCTTTGGAACCTCCCTTCAGGAAGTTGAAGGCTGCTATCAAATCCCCCCTCACTCTCCTCTTCGCTTAAGCCCAAATCCCTCAGCCTCTCCTTGTAGGTCAAGTGCTCTAGCTCTCTAATCATTTTGGTTGCCCTCTGCTGGACCCTCTCCAATGCGTCCACATCCTTTCTGTAGTGGGGGCCCCAGAATTGGACACAATACTCCAGATGTGGCCTCACTAGTGCCGAATAAAGGGGAATAATCACTTCTCTAGATCTGCTCCTCCTAATGCACCCTAATATGTCATTAGCCTTCTTGGCTACAAGGGCACAATGTTGACTCTCATCCAGCTTCTCATCCACTGAAATCCCCAGGTCCTTTTCTGCTGAACTGCTACCTAGCCAGTCGGTCCCCAGCCTGTAACCATGCTTTGGATTCTTCCATTCCAGGTGCAGGACTCTGCACTTATTCTTGTTGAACCTCATCAGATTTCTTTTGGCCCAATCCTCTAATCTTGTGGTCACCAACCCATCAATCGCAAGGGCTCAACCAGTTGATCATGAGGCCTTCAGGCCCCTCCCATTTCCCCCCACCCTCAAGAAGCCCCACTACCTACCTCCAGCGACAATAGAGGTAGTGCCGGCTTCCTGCGAGGTGGATGGAAGTCCTGCAGCTGTGTGCCACTTGCGGGGGTTCCAGAAGTGCGCTGGATGCTCCCCTCCCCCAGGTCTGTGGCATGCTGGGAACTTGCGGGGGGGTGGAGGGGAGAGTTGGCCCCGGAGAAGGCATGCGCCAGGGCTTCCCTACTCTGCAGAGGGGAGGGGGAAGGAGTCCTGGGAGGAGGCGGGTGCAGGAGACTCCCTGCCCCCATCCCAGCACCCTGCCCCCACTGGCACCCTGTCCCCAGCACTCACTGGCATCCTTTCCCCATACTGTGTCCCCTGCTCCCACCAGCACAGTTGGGGCCACATTAGTGAAGCTTGGGGGGTTTTTTTGGAGGAGTTATTTTTTTGCATCTCACTTGTGTGGCCTCCAACTGACTTTCCTGTGGGTCAGTGACCCCTGACTCAAAACAGGTTCCCTGCCCTTCTCATAAATAAAGACAATGCAGAAACTTTGTGTTTGACATGGTATTTTATTTAAAAATGAAGCCTGGCCAACAAACCCCCAATTGGTGCCAAACCCCTATCTGGCTGCAGCATCATAACACTCCTGCACCACCACCACTACCCTAGATCTGAGCCCCAACCAAAATTCCTGCACCCTCACATCCAAAACACTGTGGCTTGCTTAGTAGCCCAACCCTCCATCTGACCCCAACAGTCCCCAGCCTGGAGCCCCCTCCCTGAGCCAGTGTCCCCTTCTCCACCTCCTCCTGCATCCAAATTTCCTCCCAGAGCTTGCACACTTCACCCCTTCCCACACCCAAATCCCTCATTCCCACCCCAAAGCCCACACATCCTGTCTCAACCCAGTGAGGGTACGGCTAGATGGCAGGAGTTTTTCCAGGATTCCAGAGATATCCCAGAAAAACTCTTCCGCATCCAGGGATGTGTTTGTTCTTCCGCTTTTTTTAGTGGAAAAGCGGACATGCTCTTTCGGTAACCCCTGTATTCTTTATTCAATGAGGAATAAGGGGGCTTCCGAAAGAAGGGATTTTTCTGACATTTGGTCCCGTCTAGACAGGCCAAATGTTGGAAAAAACCTCTTCCTACAGAAGGATAAAAAAAAGCAGCAGTGTAGAGTGTATAAGGGCTGGGAATAGCAAGTGATGGAGAGGAGGAGAATAGAGAGGATGGGGCTTCAGAAATGGGTGGAGTCTTGGGGGAAGGATGCAGCAGTAGATCTTGGCTTGTTCTGACATTTAAAAAGTGATCTTGGGTGTAAAAAGGTTGGAGACCACTGCCCTAATCTGTCCAGGTCACCCTGGACCCTTTCCCTTCACTCCAACGTATCTACCTCTCCCCCTAGCTTAGTGTCATCCACAAACTTGCTGAGGGTGAAATCTGTCCCCTCATCCAGATCATTAATGACGGTGTTGAATAAAACCAGCCCCAGAACCAATCCTTGGGACACTCCACTTGAAACCAACTGCCAACCAGACATCGAGCATTACTTGTTGGGCTCGACAATCTAGCCAGCTTTCTATCCACCATTTATCCAATCCATATTTCCTTAATTTGCTGGCAAGAATATAATGGGAGACCGTACCAAAAGCTTTGCTCAAGTCAAGGTATATCACTCATCCACTGACTTCCCCATGTCCAGGGAGTCAGTTACTTCATCACAAAAGCTAATCAGATTGGCCAGGCATGATTTGACCTTGGTGAATCCACGTTGACTATTCCTGATCACTTTTTCTTCTTCCACGTGCTTCAAAATGGATTCCTTGAGGATCCCCTCCATGATTTTTCCAGGGACTGAAGTAGGGCTGACTGGTCTGAAGTTCCCTGGATTGTCCTCTTTCCCTTTTTTAAAGATGGGCGCTACATTTGCCTTTTTCCAATCATCCAGGTCCTCTCCTGATCTCCACGAGTTTCCAAAGATAATGGCCAAAGCCTCTGCAATGACATTTGCCATCTCCCTCAGTACCACTGGATGCATTAAATCCGGATCCATGGATTTGCGTATGTCTAGCTGTTCTAAATAGTTCTTAACCTGTTCTTTCTCCACCGAGGGCTGCCCACCTCCTTCCCATACTGTGTTGCCTAGTGCAGTAGTCTGGGAGCTGACCTTGTCTGTGAATACAGAGGGGGGAAAAAAGCATTGAGTACTTCAGCCTTCCCACATCATCTGTCACTAGGTTACCTCTGTCATTCAGTAAGGGTCCCACACCCCCTCTCTGATCACCCTCTTATTGCTAACATGCCTGTAGAAACCTTTCTTGTTACCCTTCACATTCCTTGCTAGCTGCAATTCCAATTGTACTTTCGCCTTCCTGATTACACCCCTGCATTCTCGAGCAATATATTTATACTCCTCCCTAGCCATCTGTCCAAGTTTCCACTTCTTGTAAGCTTCCTTTTTGTGTTTAAGCTTGCCACGGATTTCCCTGGTAAGCCAATCTGGTCACCTACCATATTTGCTTTTCTTACTGTGCTTCAGGATGGTGCCTTCAATAAGGCTTCTTTAAAATACTGCCAGCTCTCCTGGACTTCTTTCTCCTTCATGTTAGCATCCCTGGGGATCCTGCCCACCAATTCTCTGAGGGAGTCAAAGTCTGCTTTTCTGAAGTCCAGGGTGTGTATGTTGCTACTCTCCTTTCTTCCTTTGGTCAGGATCCTGAAATCTACCATCTCATGATCCAGGATGCCACCCACATATACTTCCCCTACTAGTTCCTCCCTGTTTATGAGCAGCAGGTCAAGCTGTGCATGACCCCTGGTTGGTTCCTTCAGCACTTATATCAGGAACTTATCCCCAAACCTTCTCCAAAAACTTCCTGGATTGTCTGTGTTCTGCTGTATTGGTCTCCCAACAGATGTCAGGGTGACTGAAGTCCCCAAGAGAACCAGGGCCTGTGATCTGGAAGCATCTCTTGGTTGTCTGAATAAAGCCTCGTCTACCTCATCCACCTGATCTGGTCATCTATAGCAGAAACCAACCACATCACCACCCCTGTTGCTCCCGCCTCTAAACTTAACCCATAGACTCTCAACAGGCTTTTCTACCGTCATATACTATAGCTCTGAGCAATCATACTGCTCTCTATAAAGCTCTAAATGTAAAAATTCATCCCACTAACTCAAATATATGTAATATAGTCAAAAGATCTGAAATGCAAAGTAACAGTGCAACAGATATTTAAAGCAAGAACATTTAACAAACTCTCCCAGAAAATGAACTGTCAATGGGTAATTGGTGTTACCTGCACCACAGTCTTTTCCTGGTGATCACTTTCCAATACAAAAATCCTGTCCCCTCCCCCTGATCATCACTATTTCACTCGCACTACTCCCAAGGTTTTTTGGGGTTTTTTTCCAAGACATCTATCCAGTTGCTATTCTTGGCAACTTGCCATTTCAGGCTGACAGACCCCAAGCATGTTGTAAAGGCTTTAATTTTTAAAGGATGAAGAATGTGTATACCACAACCATCACTTCTTCAGAAGAGTTCCAGAATCTTATTATTATTCTCATTTTATAGAGGAAGAAACTGAAGCACAGAGACAAATGATTTACCATGGTCATACAAGAAGGCTGTGGCAGAGCCAGAATCAGATCCCAGAGTAATAACTCCTTGTCTGGACGCTCCCTGTCCAGCCTCCCTAAACCAGCATTATTTAAAGGGTCCAGGAAAGGACATGGCTTGTTTTAGTTTCTGCTCATGTAATTTTTACCTGACTTGCCAAGAAGATCCTCAGGTTAGCTAACATCCAAACACAGTTTTGAACACATATAGTCCTATGAGCATGCTAAATAATAATATTAAGTTCAGCTATCAATCCAGGTATTTATAATGCACCTATCCCCATTGCTTGTAAAGTGATCTGAGGCCCTCTGTCAGGAAGCACTAATAAAAGAGGAAAAGATTTATATTATTCTACCAAACATGCAACACTTTCATAGGCACTATCACAATTATTATTCCCATATGGCTTTCCTCCTTCCCTAGCACAGTAATGTAATTACACACATTCATCTGTAACATCCAGAAAGGAGGAGATGTAAGAAAACAGAATGCAATGCAGTACATATAGAGAAAAAGGCAATGGCTGGCTAGGGCCAACACTGGAACTGATAAGCCCAGTTCATTGTTTTTGAATTGCTGCATTGGGAGAACCAAAGGGTCCACTGTTCACTTCATTTCTATGGGTGACAACAAGAGTATGATTACAAGGACACAGGCTCATGCTGGTTGGACGAAGACCCATGTCTAGCAAAAGCACTTCTCTGATGGTGACAGGGGAGATAGGCATGAAAGACAGAAAATATTTTTTCTATGATGACCCTGAATTAGAGATCTCAAGTTGGTTCTCTTTTAGTTTAGCCAGTCTGGAGAAAACCCAAATGAGGCTGAGGAGAAAAGGGGGAGGAGCTGAAACTAAGCAACAGGAAGGAAAGCTGGAGTTGCAGAAGTTTTGAATTGGATAGGAGACACCAGTGAGGAAAAGGAAGATACTAGGCAGATAAAAGTCATTTACACCAGGTTGCCTTTATAATAATTTTAGAGTTGCAAGTAATAATTGGGATCACTGAATACGTGAGATCAATAGTTAAGAAGTCACAAGTACTGTAAATTGTGCCATTTTCAAGCAGGACATTATAATTACTAATCTATCTTGATAAAATGGTACATCCTCTCAATTTCAATAG
Organism: Pelodiscus sinensis; assembly: GCF_049634645.1. Lineage (NCBI taxonomy): Eukaryota > Metazoa > Chordata > Testudines > Trionychidae > Pelodiscus > Pelodiscus sinensis. The sequence continues at coordinate 13,896,809 of NC_134733.1, read as the reverse complement.
AAAGCTGAGTTTCTCTGTGCTTACCCAACTGGGAATGACTTTCCCGGTGTATTTTCTATGTCATAATTCAATTGCCACCTTGATATTGCTTTTTACAAATGCTTTGTGATTATCAGATATGGGAGGAATTGTTGTATTTAAAACAGCTGCTATACAACATACATTGTGCATGTAGCAAAACACCATGACACAAAATGCAAGCACTCATTTTAAGGTTCTAAAGAAGGGTAAAAGCAAGTAAATTAAGAAGCTAGGTGATTATTTTAGCTTTCAGACCTTCTCCTGATCTACACATTGTAACACATATTGGGTCAAACAATATTCTGAGCCCCCAACAGTACCCCAATTTGGAGTGAGTTAAGGGTGAAAATAAAGACAAAGGGCGTTTCTTTATTTTTGTAACTCAGATTTGATTTTATTTTAAACCTATTTGGTGTTGATTTTCCTTTTAGGAAAAATTTTCTGGAAAAGGGCACTGATTATTTAAAAAACATCTGAGAATTTGCTTGGAAGTAATATCTTGGCATTCATTTCAAATCTATATTTGAAGGTGTGCGTTTGAATTCTATAGGTTTACAAAAAAAACCTGAGAATTACCAAAAACTCCAAAAAGTCCAACACACTTTGCCACTGTTAATCTATTTTACTTGACAGGTTCTCAAATACAGCAACAATGGGTGGCAGTTTAAAACCTTAAGACAGATAACAAAGGTACAGTACCCTCATGAAAATTCAATTGTGTTTGCAACCTGCATGGTATGGAATCCAAATGGTTGTGTGTGCACTAGACTAGGGATTTGAAATGTATTTTTAAATGATTAAAGACCCCAGCTTACATACGTACATACTGTATTCCACTGTGTATCTTTATTTAATGGGTGCATCTTGATCATACAAAACATGGGAGAACTAATAAAATGTATTCAAGGACACCCACATATTCTGAAGCCACACCTGCTTTAATGCTGCATGAAAATAACTATAAACAAAGAAATATATGCAACAAATACACATTTGCCAGAGTCGTGCTCAGTAAGAAATAGTGCCACTTAGCAATGTTTTTACAGGAATTTGTTACTCAAACTAGATTAAAAAGGAAAACTTGCGGAACTTCTAAAACTACTTTCCTCTCAATCCTTCTCATGTTTCTTCAAAACTCTGGCTTCTCTGCCTTTCACATCAAATTCAAGCTCTTGCCCTCCACATACAGGAATGTACAACTCCATTCCTATCTCTTGCGCATCTTATTTTTATGCTACAACCAAATCTCCCTTCTTCTGTATCCTTTTTCCACCACTCTTCCCCTTATATTTGGAACTTCTTGCATTTCCTTCTTGATGAAGAACCACCTTTTCCTTATGCAAATCCCCTTTTACAATCCTTCATTGTTAGTCAGCTCCCGATATCTTGGAAGAGGGAGTATCAGAACATTTCTGGCAATAGGATGCACAGAAGAAAACATAATACTCCAAATGCAGTTATACCTGAAGGATGAGAGTATCTATAACCTCCTTGCCTACAATATACCGCACCATTGCAATGTGTATTTGCATGCTTTTAGAGAGTTTCTCAAAAATAGTCAGATTGTACTAGTCTGATGTGACTTTTGCTAGCTACTCTAAAGCGAAATGGACAACTGCACTTCAATCAAGAAAACATAACACTTTGAAAAAGTCCACAAAACAAATTCAATTGGGATTCTGTAGACTATTTTACTCCTATGCTTATCTGCAGTAAGCATGCTTTACTGGCCAATAAAACTTCGCATTTTCTGTCAAAATGTAGCCCATGACACTGCAACATCACTCTCCAAAATCTGATGCAAATGTGAAGCATAAAAGGAGAGAAGAACAAAAAGATAAACATATCTCTGTTCATTCTGTACAGAATGAAAGACACAGAAAAATATCAGATTGTCTATCTGCATGGAATTCAAGTCACATCACTCTATATCTAGGCAAAGATACAGGGAGATGCAAGACGAACTTAAAGACTCTCAAAAACAAGGAAGTAGAAGTGATCTTGAGAAGTTATTAAGTCCAGACCCCTGCACTGAGAAAGGACCTGTTCTCAAAACCTTCTATGGTGAGGATTTTACTTGGGATGTGAAAGTGTAAACATGTGCACGGTTACACGCAAGCTCCTGGTATGCGTGGGAGCAGCCTCTTTCCCCCTGCACTGTTGTCTCTGTATCAGAAGTTGCCTCTGTATTTGGGGGTGGGAGCAGACAGCTGGAATCAGAGGCAGCAGCGTGGGAAGGGGGAGCAGGCAGGAGCTAGTGTGTGTGGGGATCCAGTTTAACATTCCTAGATTCTACAACCTCTATTGGAAACCTATTCCAGAACTTAACTACCCCTTAGATTTAGAACATCTTCATAAATGTCTATCCTAAATGACCCTTGCTGTTGATGAAGCTGATTAATTCTTATATTACCTTTGGTGGATATGGAGTATAATCAATCCATCATCCTCTTAAGAACAGAAGGTTTATCAGGTTTCCCTCACCTTTCCCCTCTTCCCTGTCTTTTCTTCTCAGGACTAAATATACCCAGGTTTCTATTATATTTTTTTAGATCATCTTTCTGCATAGGTCCACTTTTCTAAAACTTATTTTTGGTGCTCTCCTCTGGACTGTCTCCAATTTGTCACAGTATTCCATCTGAGGCCTCTCAAGTGCCAAACAAATTGGGACAATTACCTCCCCTGTCTTATATACAAGACTCCTGTTATTGTTACTAGGAGACTAATGTACTATCACACTGACGTGCATTTAATGTGACCCGCTGCGACCCCTAAATCCTTTTCAGAAATACTTCCACCTAACCAGTTACTACTTACATTGCAGTTGTGCTTTTTTTTTTTTAAAAACATACTTTGCTCTTGTCTTTATTGAATTTCATCTTGGCCATTTCAGACCAATTCCCCATTTTGTCCCATTCTATTAGGGACTGGTGATGTCTCAGTTGGAGTAGTGTCCCCAGTTCTGGGCACTGCACTTTAGAAAAGATGGGCCAACTGGAGAAAGTTGAGAACAGAACAAAAAAATAATAAAATGACATCTTGTTTTGAGAAAAGAAAATGAGGGTGAGGGATCTGCTACAAATCTTCAAATATGTTAAAGGCTCTTAAAAAGAGTGGTGATTGATTGATTGCTCTCAATGTCCACTGAAGGCTGAACAAGAATTAATCAGTTTCATCTTCAGGAAGAGAGATTTTGGTTTGATATTAATGAAAATGTTTGAATTGAAGGGTAGTTCAGCTCTGGAATAGGCTTCCAATGGAGATTGTGGAATCCCCACCATGGAAGGTTTTTAGGAACAATTTGGCTAGCCCCCGTCAGGAATGGTTCAGGTGTACTTGGCTCTGCCTGAGCAGAGGGCTGGACAGCTGACTTCTCAAGTCCCTCCAACCTCACATTTTTATGATTCCAACACTGGTTTCTGCCTGCCATCACAAAGCAATTGTGGACTAAAATAAAATCTAAGAAGGGCTCAGCAAGCAAAGAGAAAATATGTTGGTTCTCTAAATACACCAAGTTCCAATCTCTCCCTAAATTTCTGTTTTTAAAATTAATCTGTGCTTTGAAGGCTTAATAATCATTCTGTTCCCTGATGCATAACAATTTTGTGCAGAGTATCATTTCAAGACACGTGATTGTTATATCTGATTGTACATACATTAATCTTTTATATTTCTGGGTTCCAAAAAAATTATGTTCAAGAGAGTTTGGACCTATGTATCTCTCTCAGATTCCTGCACTAGCTTTAAATGAGAAGGGAAAAGCAAGCTGTAGTAACCATATACAGTTTACTTCTGAAATCAAAAAGCAGACCCTCTACGTTCACTGCACAGGTGGAGGCAGCAGAGGGAAGCAAGTACTGTGAAGGGCAAAGCAATTAACACAAGCAGAACTTGGAAGTGATTCCACATTCTAACCGCACATTGTTGAGAATCAGCAACTCAAAAAGTCTACTATGAACACACTTTTTTTTTTTTAAGATACATAGGTCTAGTTTAGTTCGAAAAGAAAAGAGTTATCTCTACAAACCCTCCTGTTCCCTCCACCTTAAAAGCAAGACAGAATGGTCCTAGAAGGAGCCAGTCTTAGGCACACTCAGAATATACAGCTGTGGGTGGGGGGGGAGCATGAGTTGCTTCGAAATTTAATGGTGCCCAAGGCAGCTGGGTATTCTGCATATCCTAGGGCCACCAGGACAGGACAGCAAGGTGTGGGCAGCACTGGTTCTAGGGGTCAGAACCATCCCCTGCGGGATGCAGCCAGGCTCCACTCACCTGCTTTGCCTCAAGGAGGCCAGGAGAATGGGCCGTGTCTCTGGTTGGGAGGGACCTCGACATGGCTGGGTGCAGGCACAGGGCCAGCAGAGGAACTCTGGGCTGCAGCTGGGAGCCTAGGTACAGGGCTGGCGGCAGCCAAGAGCCCACATAAAATGTGGAAGTGCAGCAGCACATCTCAGTTCCCACACCTATGCCTCACTGCCTTGTTCCAGCCCCCACAGCTCTGAGTGCAGCCTTGCCCACGGAGCAGGCCTCCCTTCCCCCCATGTTGGGTAGCATAAATGGCCCGGCTCCCTTTTGTCTGGATTGGCCACTGACTAATTTAGCATTGCAAAAAAGAAGTTGCTTTGCAGGGCAGAGCAGAAAGCAGGTGTGCACCTGCCCACTGAACTTGGGCAAATCAACATCCAGACGCTTGTGGTTAGGAACCTTCCCCAACAGCCGATAAGATTTTCAGGCTGCTGTACCCAGCAGGCTAATATGAAATAGTAACAAAAACAACATAAGCAAAGAGTTCCCTGGTTGAAAAGGGACAGTGTTGGCTCCAATCAGAATCACTGACTAGCCTGTTAAAGGTCTGGTCGGCACTCCAGCAGGGATACAGCAGGTTCCTTGCCTGCCCTTGCTCTGTGTGGCTCCTGGAAGCAGCATGTCCCTGTGGCTTGTTGCCCACAGGGGTGATAGGGAAACTGTGTACTGCATCCACCACAAGAGCTGGGTCCACAGCTCCTACTGGCAGGGAGCCACAGCCCAGAGCAGTGGAGGGTGGCACCTGTTGGCCACATAGGATCCAGGGTGCCTGCCTTAGCCCTGGTTTGCTATCAACTGGGAGTCCCAAGAGGTAAACACCACGCATCTTGAGTCTGCACCCCAAGCACCTTCTCATACCTCAACCCTTGCCTCCCACACCCTAACTTCATTCCAGAGCCCACATCCCCACCCAGAGCCCGCATCCTCTCCTGCACCCCAACCCTGAACCCATTCCTAGGGCTCTTCGTGGATACAAAAACGTATTCGCAAACATGAGCCATGGATATACACATTGACAGCCACAGATGAGGATACCTGTGGATATCTAAACCTGCAGAGCTCTAGATACAAAATTTGTATGCCCATCTGCATCCATAGCCACAAAAATGACCCACGCATTTCCACATCTGTGGCTGTGGATACCTGTGGATATAAAGGGGATAGCTGCAGATTTTCAGGGCTCTAATCATTCCCACACTCCAAATCCCTTTAGATACAGCTAGAACTCCCTCCTGTACTGCAAAGTCCTGCTCCAATCCAGAACCCCCTCCCACACCTTGAAACCCTCATTTCTGACCCCACCCTGGAGTCTGCACCCTCAGAAGGAGCCCTCAACCCCTCCCCATCCCAGTGAAAGTAAGTGAGGGGGAGGGGGAGTGAGCAATGGAGACACAAGGGGGGGGGGGGTAGAGTGAGCAGGGTTGGGACGGGCTAAGCAAGTGCAGTTGTGTGATTAGAAAGTTGGCAACCCAACATTAGCCTATAATAGCCTGTCTATGCCATTGCTCCTATTCATATGAATTCATCTTATCAATGATGGGATATGGTCAGTTTCTCTACTGTAAGCTGGACCTGACTGCATACATCTCGAATTGGTACCTCATATATTTAAGCAACAACACATCCCCCTAAAGCCAAGACTGGGTGTCTTACCAACTAAGGAGGAGTAGGGGTCTATACTCAGTCCTGTTTATCTTTTACTAATTTAAATGCACAGGTTAATGTGCCAAAAAAAACCAACTCATTTCTAACAACTGAAAGATGGGCATACATCATGCTCCTCTTTTTATTTATCAAGCTATATTATTGGCTGGGGGCAAGAACTACAGTAGAATTAAATGGGAGGTGGTGCACTGCTTGGCAACCACTAAAGATAACGGAAGTGAAGTGGTTTGGACATCATCATCCCTGGGCCTCAATGCCTGTTTTTACAGGATGAGCCGAACTCTGGCTCAAATTCCCAGAATAGCTGTTTATTGCAAGCTGGTGCAGTTATAGTGCTTCTGTAACATGGTACATCAGTTCCAATTTGTTTTGCCTATTAATGCGTCTCAATTGAAATTCAATAGTTTTTGTGAGAGTTTCAAACCTCTTTTGTTGCATATAATTTCAAACCCCACAAAGGTCCAATTCATTTCACTACCCCAATGGCCTGCACGCTGACAGCACATTCAGGTTCAGATGGAATGGAAAAAGTTAAACTACTTTTAACCATCTACATTTCTAAGGTGCTGCAAGTTCTTAAGTTCTTCCAATGTTGGATAGACAAGAAAATTCTTCCATTACACCTCTGCCTAGATAGCTGTTTTACACCACAGTTTTACACTATTAGAGAGCACTTCTGATGTATAAAGCCTGGAAAAGGCTTTATTGTTTGCTGTATCTAAAAAAAAAATAAATGAGAACGTGTTTGTTATCTTGTTTCTGTTGGTTCTCCAAGAGCAAGCAGAACACAGTTGGATTCTCAATATGCTGAGCTCTCTCAAAGTCCTTGAAAAGCACAAAAAACTGTCTTCAGAACAGGGATGTCAAATCTTGTTTAATCGGTTAACCAGTTATAAACATTGCGGCACAGACAGGCAGAGGGTTGCTCACGCCAGGCTCACTGCACTGGTAGGCTGGTGAGTGGTGGTGGGATTGCTCAGGCTACACCAGGCCCACCAAGCCACAGTGGTCAGGTAGTGGCTTCTGCCAGGCTGCAGTGCCCCCAGTACGCAACGCTGCATGATGGGCCCTGCCTGGTCCGAGTAGCCCCTCACTCATGTCAGGCAGAGGGCCGGTCCAGCCCACCTGGCCTACCAGTTAACATCACCGGATAAAAGGGTGATGCTTACCAGTTAACTGCTTATATCCCTACTTCAGAAGTAAATGGGACAAGCTCTGTAAGACAAGTAGACCTGATGTATTCACCCTATACATACATGTATGTTTGTAAGCCATATTCTAACAGCAGCTTTATGTTAAGGTAAGAAGAAGCTGTATAAACTAGGACCATAGATTTTCATCTCTCCATGGCAGGAAGGGCCACATGTCTAGCTGATGTCTGCAGAACACTATGTATGTTTACAGGACTATCTGAACAATGTTGAATAAAATAGTAATGGTTTTGGTGGTAACAACTATCACCAAGTTAATGACACCCTGTCAGGGTAATTGGAGAAATGAAGAGAAAAGGGAGCTGCATGTGAAAGAATGTTGAATGCAGTGTCTCCTCTGATGCACACTTCCATCTAACAGGTTGAATATTGTTTTGTCTTGCTAATTTGTTCTGGCAGGTAAGGTCTGAGGTAGGAATGTACAGAAGAATTCCATTGGGTCACTTCTTTACATCCCCAGTAAAAGCCCCTCCAATGCACTGCCACACTTGCATTAGACTTTACAACGGATAACACAACTGCATCTCTACTTAGAGGAAAACTTGTGGGTGCTATTGGGAACGAGTGTTTCCCCAATGAGAGACTTGCTAGGCAGGGGACTGGACTCAATGGCCTCTCTAGGTCCCTTCTGGTTCTATGATTCGAATGCCTGCTAATGCTCTCAATTTCTCTCGGTTTTAACCAAAGTTTAAAGAATATGCTTTAAGGTGCATTATCTCACCAAAGGGAAGCCATCAAAATGTTAGCACATGCTGTGAAGCCTTGTAATCTACTGTTTCGGATTTGTACGTAATACACGGACCCTATAAATATAGGGACCCTATAAATACCTTCCTCCACCCTTTTCTCTATATTTCTTCCCTACACAACAAGTATCCCAGCCCTCCCCATTCTCCCTCCAGCATCAAGGCCATAACCTTCAGTAGCACTTCCAGACAGCATGACAAGCCACTGCTGGTGATAAAATCATTGATTATAAATTGATTTTTGCCTTTTATATGCATCACTATCTGTTCACATACATGATAACCCTCTCCTCCTCTACGCACATCACGTTGGAATCATAAGCTTTAATTCTCTTCTTTCCTGTAGTAGCTGGCATATTCTTATATAATACAGATCTCTGGTAAAACTTTCCATTAGTCGGAGTGAGGAGTTGAACTCACTTACCTTGTCTCTGGATTGTAGCCCAATATGTAGAAAAATGAATCCACTCGGGCTTTAAACTCTCTAGCAGCAAATATGTCAGAGAAATGGGAGATATTACACTTTCCTCTGAAAGGAAGAGAACAAATGGTATTAGAAGCCCATACTGGACAACATTCATTTTGATAAGCACCACTCCACTTTGGAAATCAATCAAGGGACATATTGTGCACTTGCAGGTGTCCAAACATCATAATACCCCCAGGCCCAACCCTACTATCAATGAGTTTCAGGCAAATTCTCCCACTAACGTCAATGGGAAACTTTCATTAATTTTATTCAGCCAGGAGCCTCTCCAGGGAAGTCACAAATGAACAGGATATACCTTTAAACTAGGGCTGTCAATTTATCTGCATTAACACCTGCAATTAACACAGGACAGGATTAACGTATAAAAAAAATGAATGCATTATTCACGAGCGTTAATGCTGCGCTGCCCCTTTGAAGCGCCAGAATGGCACTTCAAAGGGGCAGCAATGCGGAGCCAGGTATCAGGTGGGCACTCCAGCTGATCACTGGCTCCCCGTTGTGCTGCCCCTTTGAGGCAGGGGCTGCACTTCAAAGAGGCAGCAATGTGGAACAGGGGATCAGCTGGAGTGCTCAACAGATCCCCAGCTCCGTGTTGAGCTGCCCCTTTGAAGTGTCGCTCTGGCGCGCCGAAGGGGCAGCGCTGCACTGCGCCTGGGGTCAGCTGAGGACTCCAGCTGATCCCAGGCTTCCGCAGTGCTGCCCCTTTGAAATGCCACCACGGTGTTTCAAAGAGGCAGCGCATGTGATTAATCACGATTAATTTTTTTTTGAATCGCACGATTAATCACGATTAATTTTTCAATCGCTTGACCCCCTACTTTAAACACAATCTGCCCCCAAACTGCAATGTTTAAAAGGTTGAGCATCTCCCAAGTGCCCCGTTTTTAAATTTTTTTTTTTCCTTTTTAATAACTAACTCTTTAAAACTGATGTACAAAATCTACCATTCAATTAACTAGGGGAAGTGATTTTTTCTAAATGGGTGAGTAAAATGACAGTGTCTTAATCACCACCCTCATGAGACTGTTGAGTATACTTGCTGTTTCACCCAATACATTTTCATGACAACCTCGTATGGATGCTTTGAAAATTTTCCTATCAAAAACAAATTAATGTGCTAAGTGTTTTTTAGAAAGGTTGCACTGTAAACAATATAAAACAATAGATGTTGCAACAGCACAATCAGTCTATCATCAGGAATAACATCTAGGAAAGGTTTTGTTTTATCTGCCCCCAGAGACCTCTAGAACTATATAAGGATATAATCTAGAACTTGCCCAAATTACTGCTTTTCCCATTATGTCCTTAGAAAAGTTGAGAGATCACTTTATAACTTTTGACATGCAAAGCACTCATCTTTTTTTCCTTAAATATAGCCAGAAAGGGAATTAAGCAGCAAAATGTTTCACTTTTTGCTGTCTTGCGCATGGATTTGTTAAACTTAGTGTGCAGCAGCTGATGTATTCTGTAATACACTGCATAGCAATGTACAGCATTCAAGTAAATCAAACAGTTCAGAAGAGGGCATCAGAGAGAAATGGCTGATCAACTACAGAGACCTAGGTTTGCAGTTGTATTTTATCTGTTACTGGAGATTATCAAGACTAGTGAACCACCCATCCTTTCAGCAATGTAAATATCGTTAATATTAAAAGAATAGAAGCCTTCCATTTTGGAGTCACTGTCCATTCATTCCTCTAGCTGGACTATCACTAGTAACAATAATACTCAAAGCATTTAACTTCATCCAAGGATCTCAAAGCTCTTCACAAACAATAACTCACGTCCCATAAAAGCTCTTAGGTTGGCAAGGGTTTTTTATCTATAGAATTCTAGACCTTTTGGTCTGTTTTTGAAAGACTGCAGTGGAAAACTGATTGGGACACTAATTGGTTTCCTCCTGCAACTCTTTCACAGGCCAAGCTCTTCTGTAAGTTCCATCCACCAAAAGTGGTTAAAAATAGAAATATTTTCTGCATCAAGCTCTTTACCCACATAGACTACTGCTAAGAGAAAAATGACTAGGGGACCAGTCCTGCAACTTTACTCACATGAATATTCTCAGAAAAATCAACAGGACTACTCGTGTGGAGGAGTTTCATATTCAGACCCTAGGATTGCCTAGTTCTCAGCTTCTGCAGCTAGGGGCAAAGCCAAAAATTACTTGGTCAGCTGTCATCAGACTGTGATACAATGTTAAAATCCTCTGCTATTGAAATCAAACACGTAGCCTTGAAGTACTGATGATCCTTTTTGCTCAATTATCTTAATTTCTTGCAAAGAAAACTAAACAATTAAAATTGGTGGTATCTGTTTTCATCTTTCACAGAAAATTTTCATCAGATAATTTGAAAGCAAATCATTTTTTTCTAAGCTTTCCTTCGAATAATACCCCAAATATTTCATCTGGTACAGTAAATAATAGATAAACTCAAGAATCTGCATTTATCCAGATACATAAAAGCATTACCATCTTTCCATCATGGCATTCTATGCAGGTAGTGCTAGATACTGCTACTGAAATGGTATCCTACAGGTCTAAGACAACTGTGTTGATTATACACTTACAAAATGTTTCATAAGCACTTTCAAATTAACATTTTGCACTGATCAGAGCAGTGGATTGAGAGCAGTATAGTTCCTCTCTGTTCCCAGCTTTCTGTGTAATCATGCACAGACATTTGCATGGAGGGCATGGGCATGGTAATGCTCTCATTTATTAAATTTAATTTCAAGTTAATCTTTCTTTAAAGATATGTCTAGTCTTCTCTATTTTGCCATTTAGGTTGTGACATCATTGGGGAAGTGACACTCCTTACATTTGTCATTCAGGAAGCTGTAAAAATGACGGGCACATAATAAATGCATCTAGCTAGAGAAGAATGAGTAGAAAGGATGCATTCAGTTCTTCACTATGCAAACAAATATGCGCCTGGATGTTAATATTTAGAAATGCAACTAAAAGCTCTGCTTCATTTTTCAAATGGAATTGTTTTCAAATACAACTGATAGACATTCAGATAAAGATTGCCATAAATGGAATATGTAAGCCATAATGAAGATAAAACCATCAGAAAGAGTAGTCTAAAGGGTAACTGAATATTTTCATGGTGAATACTTTTTTAATCCTATATACAGTACATCAGTCTTGTCTCAAATTAATCTATGAACATTGCGTGTTTCAGGTTGCCTCCAATTTGTTCTGGATTTTATTTGAATTTATTTATTTTCAAATAAAGGGTGAAGCGAATGACAACACAGAAGAGTCTCAATACTCCCTGGGAAAATTCGACACATAAGTTTCCTTCTCAACATTTAAGATGACCATTAAATTTACAAGCCTGGTTTCAACAATCAAGCCAGCCTCTCACACTAGCTAGCTATTCTCTCAAGAGCATGTCATTTTAACATGGGAAAGCTATCTTCCTTGAAACACAAAAACCATTCTGGAGTTTCAGGAAGATTACAGCATACCACTGGAATTTTCTGAGTTTATGTAAAATCCTGAAGTAGAAGGTTGTTTTCACCTCCCCTACCCACAACCACAAGTTGCAGCTAATTTGCCTTGAAGTAAGGGGGTTCAGAGAAGTGGCTTTGAACAAAGAAAATGCCTCCAGATGGTTTTACTGAAACACCATCTGAGCATTATTATCAGGGAGATAATTCAGTTCACATTTTGACAATACCCATGCACTCTTTGGCAAGCTGAAAACTCAATGGATGCCAATAAAAATAATGCTTTAGAAATGTTTTCAGGGAGAAATACTAAGTAATGGTGTCTTCCCTTCTGCGTGGTCAAAGGTTATCCACTTAGGTTAAAAACTAGCTGGGCAAAGACAGCAATAACCCCTGGGGAAGGGCAGATAACACAAGAACAATAGAGGGGTCCGTTACCACCTCTGTTTTAAAAGCTGGCTTTTAATGGAGCTCTCCACTGAGCTTCAATGATTTCTGCCTCAGAGCAAAAAAGTCTTTAATGCAATTTATCAGGGCTGCACTAACAGTCATTTTGCAAAGAAAGGTTATTGTTAATGGTAAAATGAAAGAGAAAGGGAGGGTACCATTTCTACAACTAGCAATAATCTAAATTTGCAATGATGGGAAACAATATCCTCCGAATGCCATAGATTAGCTGAGATTAAAATGAGATTTCAGAATCACAGCTTCTTTCAAATTAGAACAGATAACACAAGTTAATTATTGCATGTGGTGAGAAGCGCCTGAGCGGTATGTTAATGCTCCCCACACAGAAAAGGACAAAAGACAGCTCTCTTCATCTCTTCTATGATATTCAGTGTTATTTTTGCTTCCCTACCAAGCCTGGTGGGGGATGCTGCACCTAGCCTTCTGTCACTTACCTAAGGGCAGCAGCATGATAAGTGTCAACATAATCTGAAATGAAGAGCTCTCGATTCTTGATCACTGGATCTGTAATAACAAGCTCTCGTCCAGAGTCTGTGAAAAGAGAACGACACATCAGCTGCAGAGTCCCAAAGCATCCACCTTTGCAGTTTCACAGGCACTTGGAAGGCTGAAGCCCAAGTTTAATATCTTTTTGAACACACAGAGTCATCAAGATATTAAGATCACACCAACATTAACAATATAATTTAAAATAAGGTTCTCTCTGGCACTCACTATAGCAGTATTGAGCAACTCACCAATATTAATGGTCCTCATTTGGTACGAAAATACTATTAGCCTTTTACAAAGGGACTAGTGACGGCAGCATTCCCTATGTACTAAGGGTGTTAAGTACTGTGTAATTGACTAATCAAGTAGTAAATGCATTTTTTAATATTAAAATGCTTTGCTGCCTCTATCTAATAGAGGCAGCCAGAGTGATGTGTGTGTGGGAAGGAGGGGGAGTAACTAGTTGACTATCCTGTCAACTATCCAATAAGCATTTGTTTATCAGATAGTCGATTAGTCCTAAACATCCCTACTTTGTACCCCTTATGTATTCAGGAACCAAACAACTCTGAGCACAGGAGACGGTGCCTGTCTACAGAGTTCTACTGAGCAGGCAGCTTCTTTTGTAACCTCTTGTCCCTACCTGCTCCGCGTGTTGGTCTGTTCTATAGTTTTACATGATGGAGATTTGTAAAATTTTAACCAGCATTTTGATTAATATCTGTGCACTGATCAGTACAGCAGTGTCATTTTGGCTGTGAGGAACCTTTGTTTTCATGCTTTTAAACTGATATTTAAAACAAAAAAAGCAACCTTGAATATGGAGTCATTCAATGACACTTTCAGTAATCCCTACTTGGATCACAAAAATAATTTTATGTCCACAGACAATGCTACTTAATAGATGGCATAAAGTATGAAAAATGTGGGCTTTGGCTTGTGTCCATATTTTACGTTTTAGAAATGTAAACTGAACCCTTGAGCATGAATTATTGGATTTATGTACATTTTACTACACGTCAAGCCTCCCTTATCCAGCATCCTCGGGACGAGAGTGGTCCTGAACCACAGTTTGCACCGGATGAGGGGAGGTCAAGGTTCCCTACCCAGGTGTAGGGCTCTGCTCCTGGCGGGGGCCGCACTCCCTGCCGCCTTCTCCAGCCTCCAACCCTGCTGTCCCTGTCTGGGGCTGCGTTGACCACCATGTCAGCCCCCAACAAAGGCCGGCCCTGTTGCCTCCAGCCCTGGCTGAGGCTGCGCTCTACGCCACTAACCTGAGTCAGGACTGCGCTCCTGACTACCGACCTGGCTGCCTTCAGCCCTGGCTGAGGCTGTTTCACACCGTACCAGCCCCAGCCAGAACTACACTCCCCACCTCGCCAGCCTCAAGCGGGGCTGCACCCCTGGCCGCTGGCCCTGCTGCCTCCAGCCCTGGCTGGGGCCACACTCCTTGCAACTAGCCCTGGCCAGGGCTGTGCTTCCCACTGTGCCAGCCCCACTGGGGATGTGCTCCCTACCGCCAGCCCACCTTGGGCTGCACTTCTGAAGCTAGGCAGCCGTGGCTCTCTGGTCCGGCAATATCTCTGGATATTGCCGGACCAGAGAGTCGTGGATTTGAGAGGTTCAATCTATACAGCACACGCAAAAATGACCCTCCAATCATCATTATTAAAGAAAAAATATTCATGGATTTATACCACTGTATGTCAAATCTCTTTAAATACTTATATTTAAGTGCAATGTTTCATTTTTCAAGCACTGGGATTGTGTGTGCTGGGTTTTTATTTGTTTGTTTGTTAGTTAGAGATCACAATTCACCTCCAAAGATTTTCAGTGGTTTTGAGGTGGCCTCCGGGAAATTTCCGGCTAAGAAGAGTGGCATCAAGTTTTATGGGTCTCTGAAAGCCAAGGCAAAAATGATCCTCCAAGATTTAATTCCTGTTTCTGCCACTATTAGATAGATAAACAGTTTATTATTTTGCAGCTGGGATCGGATGTCAGATGATGGAACACTCAATGCAGTGCCCTATTCTGTTCACTTGCTCTGAAGCATCTGACACCTGTTGTCAGAAGACAGGAAATTCAGCTAGATGGACCATTGGTCTGAGCCTGTATGGCCAATCCTATTTAGTCCAAAAAGCAATGAGCGGAAGAGAGGGGAAGAATCAGTTAGCGATGCTTCCAATGAAACACTAACTGTAACAGTGCAAGATGACCGCCGAGTAGACTTTTAGCTTGGTCTCAGTCTTAATGCCTCTTCGATTCCAAACATTAAGTTGAAGCCTTCCAAAAGCGGTCATCTTGCCCACCCTCCTCTATGCTTGAGAGACCTGGACTGTATATAGTCGTAATGTGAAAAAGCTGAATCACTTCCACCTGAACTGTCTACGGAAACTGCTGAAGATAAGATGGCAGTATAAAGTTCCAGATACTGATGTTCTTCTACAGGCTAATATGACAAGCATTCACACCATGCTTTGCAAGGCACAACTCAGATGGGCTGGCCATGTTGTGCGCATGTCCGATGATTGATTGCCCAAGAAGATGCTCTATGGTGCATTACAACACAGCAAGCGATCTCTTGGAGGTCAAAAGAAGAGATTCAAACACACCCTTAAGGCCTCCCTTAAGAAGTGTAATAGATTCTGGAAATTGGGAGAGTATTGCTGATGATCGTTCCACCTGGTGCAGACGAATACATGATGGTACAATAGCCCACGAACAAGAGAGACTGCGTTATGCTGCAGAGAAACGTCTTCTTCGCAAGTCCAGGGCTGGTATCTTCTCGTCCTTCAGTCAGCAGTCCGATCTTTCATGTCCCCACTGTAACCGTCAATTTCGGGCTCGGATTGGACTAATCAGCCATCTCCCAACCCACCCCCAACTAAACTGATGACACTGGGTGGTCCTCATTGACCTCGATGGATGAACAACAACTGTAACAGTATGTGACAGCAAGTACTAATATACAGTAGGATGAGAATTCTTCCATGGTAAGAACCGAGATCTATAAAGTATGTCAGAGGCATCAAAAAGCAAAGGGGGTTACAAGATTTATCCTTAACACAATTTGATCTTGTACATGTTAATTTGTATTGCCCAAAGAGAACTCGAGGGATGCCAGTAACTTCACCCATTTGCTGTGTTCAAATACGACATTAATACATATACTACAGGAAATCATCATAACTGAGATGCATAACAGATCATAGCTATAGTAAGGGCCCATGTGCTACTAAAACAAACTGATCACAGGTATTAAGGACCTTATCTGCATTCTAATGTCTGGCTCACACTGACTTCATTATTTCACATCCCTAGTAAAAAACATCAATCTTGTTTTTCAGAGACCCCTCTTGACTCAGTGAAGTTCCATGTAAAAGCAAGTGAAGAGTGCCACTACAGAGCATGACTCACCATTCTCATTGTGTCGGTCCTGAACCAAATGCTGATAGACTGAATCTGGGACTTCAGACTGGCGATAATACCATTTGACATTCATGAGGAGATGGTCCCGTTTGCTCTGAAAGAGAAGGTCTAAGGCATTACTGAAAAGGAATTCAGATCATTGCTGCCACACACATTTTCAGAACTCAAGCACCATTGAACAAAATCTGGGGAAAGGAGAATTGAAAGCAAAAAACGTTCCCACAACGTAACAAAACCCAAGGGCAGAAAGATACTTGTAGCCCAGGAGACTGTCAACGTTAATAAGACTAAAGAGAGAAGTGATGTATCATTTATATGTGATGCACTTGCTTGACCAACCAAAACCAACTCCACTCCCCAGGAGTCTGCAGCATCCTTGGCCTCTCACTGCGTTAAAGCAGTCTTCTTACCCATCGACTTCCAACAAACCAAAATTAATGTTAGTCGGATACAGAGGAGTGGCAATCATCTCCTTCCTGGCAGCAAAAAGAATAAAAACCTAATGGGGCCATTTCTGAACAACAGACCTCCCACAGACTTTGCTGGTCATGTTGAGGACTCTGTTACATTTTTGTCTGGCACCAAAACATGAGACGTCACACTCCAAACCCAACATTTGCAGGCTCTGGATATTCAAGCTCTTTATATGGGGAAGAGTTTGAGGCTCACCAGTGAATCAAACCACTGACTTGATGTGTCTGTTTACAATTCCAGCCTCCCATTAACAGCTTTTCAACTGGAAGTTAAAATGCAAACCCCATCTTGCCAAGAAAATCATTTGTAGATGAAGAAAATTATTACATATAGAACCTTTGCTTCAGTGTGTATCTGAAAGGCTCAAAAGCCAATTCTTGCTGCTACTTCAGAACACTTAAGAAAACAGAGGAAGGCCTAAAGGGAAATTAACATTCCTTCAGAATGAGGCAACTGCAAGCACAGAATGTTTATTTCTTTACACTGCAATTCTCCTACCAGTTCCAAACCCGCCCTTACAATATTTAAATTTGGATTAAAAATATTTATAGATTAAGTCAGAAAGTTCTTACTGTCCCCTCTCGTCCCCTTTAGCCTGTTATAATATCATCTATTATTCTTTAATAAAAAACACACTGAACTTGCAAATTGAACACTGTTAAGCTGACCCTCTGGTTACAAAACAACATGCAGTACCAGCCAAGAGCCAGCTAGTGGCAGCATTGTGTCAAAAAAGACCTCCAAACAGTACCATGTGTTTGACTTAAAAACAGTTCAGTAAAACAAACTTCAATGAAAATGTGTCCACACTTCAGAGAAAACGCCAGACTTCCTCAAAGAATTAGAGATCCCCAACTTGTCTGATGCATCACATTCACTGGCTAACATCACTATCTTGGAAAGTACCTTAAGTCAGCCCAAGCTTTATGAAATGTCTCCGAAGGATAACTGTGGGTCTCAAGAAGGGATTTAAATGGTTAACAGATTAACCAGTAAACCTAAGCTGTGTAGCAGTTACATGGCTACATTTTTAAATGACTTTTTACATCCTTAACCTAAAGGGTTTGTTCTCTCCTCAATGCAAATTATCCTAAATGATAATAAAATGCATGCAAGCACTAGTGGAAAGAAAGGTTACTAGCCAGTACCTGCAGTTCTTTGAAAAAGTTGTGTCTGCATATTCCCAGGTGAAGAAATATGTCCTCTGGGCACTACAAACCTTAAGAAAGGCTAGAAAATGGTGCCTACTGGGCCTTCATCAAACACCCTCACCACTGGAAGCTCAGAGCGGAGGTGGGAAGAGGCCATAGGGTCTTCACCACCACAGTTCCTTTCATTAAATTCTGAAGTCCTTCAAAGAGTAGGACTCCAAGGATGAGAGAGAAGATGCAAGAGGAGCATGAAATCCAGAAGCAATGCTTTCAAAGACAACAACTACAACTTCAAGGTAGCCTTTCCATATTCCCATTTGTAGGGTCTAGCGAGCATTACAACTCCCAAGCAGGAGGCATGACGAGTTTTAAACAAACAAAATTGCACAGCTACTCTCCCAAACCAAACCTCCACTACAGATGCTCAGTCAAGAGAATAGTAATGAGCAAACATGAGAAAAGAGCTTCAGGTAGAAGGATCTCTACAATGATAGTGTTGTGAAAGCAAGCTCTCTATCTCTGAGCCCTGGCAGATTTTGACACCATGGAAATAGTGATACACAGATACCACAGAAAACACATGATGCCTCAAAGCACCATCTCATCTGGTTACGTATGAATTGACTGTGGCAGCAAAAACTTCCCCTGATTTCCCAAATACTTTAGGACAATCCAAACTCAGTCCTCTGACTATCTAGGTTAGAGAGCCTACTTTCCCACTGGTAAGGAGATTAGGGGTCTACTTTCAGTGAAATACTAGATGCTACTTTAGGTAAAAATTTTGGATGGAACAAAGAATAACTTTTGCCTCTGTGTAAGATCATGAATGTGCTTGTAAAAGGGAGAGAACATCTACCAAAGCCCACAACTAATTTTTATTGCAAACCTAATTGATTTGAATGCTCTGTCTTCTGCCTTGCTCACAAAAGCATTTTTAGAGGTGCCTCCAATAATTATGTCTCAGTCCCAATGTGGCGATCTCACATGAGGCAGGCTCTCTGATTGGCAGAGAGTAAACAGTCCTTTGAGGAATCCTGCAACAGTGAGATAGTTGAAGACTTTGAAGGTGCCATTTGTGGTAATGCAGCTAAGTGCTCTTTGACTGAGGATAAGACACGCTGAGACAAGATACCTTGGGATAAGCATGTACAGTAGTTCAAAATCAGTTAAATGAGGGCAGAAAATGGAGAGGGTCTAACTGCTGAGTGATTGGGCAACAAAATGGCAAATGAAATTTAATGTGGATAAGTGTAAAGTAATGCACATCAGGAAAAATAACCCCAACTATACGTACAGTATGATGGGGGCTAATTTGGCTATGACAAATCAGGCAAGAGATCTTGGAGTTATCGTGGACAGTTCTCTGAAAACTTCCACACAGAGTGCAGCGGCGGTCAAAAAGGCAAATAGAATGCTAGGAATTATTAGGAAAGGGATAGAAAATAAGACCCAGAATATCTTACTGCCCCTGTATAAAACTATGGTACGCCCACATCTTGAATACTGTGTACAAATGTGGTCTCCTCACCTCAAAAAAGATATTTTGGCCTTGGAAAGGGTTCAAAAAAGGGCAACTAAAATGATTAGGGGTTTGGAACGGGTCCCAGATGAAGAGAGGTTAAAGCGACTGGGACTTTTCAGTTTAGAAAAGAGGAGACTGAGGGGGGATATGATAGAGGTATATAAAATCATGAGTGGTGTGGAGAGGGCTGATAAAGAAAAGTTATTTATTAGTTCCCATAATAGAAGAACTAGAGGACACCAAATGAAATTAATGGGTAGCAGGTTTAAAACTAATAAAAGAAAGTTCTTCTTCACACAGAACGTAGTCAACCTGTGGAACTCCTTGCCAGAGGAGGCTGTGAAGGCTAGGACTATAATAGAGTTTAAAGAGAAGCTGGATAAATTCATGGAGCTTAGGTCCATAAAAGGCTATTAGCCAGGGGATAAAATGGTGTCCTTGGCCTCTGTCTGTCAGAGGCTGGAGAGGGATGGCAGGAGACAAATCGCTTGATCATTGTCTTCGGTCCACCCTCTCTGGGGCATCTGGTGCTGGTCACTGTCGGTAGACAGGATACTGGGCTAGATGGACCTTTGGTCTGACCCAGTACGGCCATTCTTATGCTGGCCACTGGAAAATCTGCCTCCATCTGGGGAGAAACACTTCAGCACATAAGTGTTTCTTGGACTGCATCAAAACAATCTATACTCTTGCAGAACATGCTAGATCATTAACTGTGTCCCACACGCCGAGCTAGGAGGTGAAAACACTGCAGATGGAGAGGCAGAATGGGTTACAACTCATTCTCTGGTGATGGTACTCTTGAACGCTAGGAGTTCCAAGTATTACGCTCACCCTGCTGAAGCTGTAATAGCAAGGATGTGAGGCACCTCATGTCTGATCACCAAAGTAAGTAATGGAAACCAGTGGAATTTGTCATTAGATTTCTATACCTCCTTCCTCTGAACAAAAAACGAGGACAGTACTTCTGCTCCCTTCGGAGAGAGATCTATGGTAGGATATCCTCGCCTCCAGGACAAGATGATCCCAACTGCTTTACAGGCTGTTCTGCTCATGCTGCTCTTGTGGTTTGTAACTTAACTTGCTTAAGGACCTCCTTTCTTTGTCTCTGTCTAGACTACAATGATCTATTGGAAAAAGGTATGCAAAATGTGTTCTGCAATTTGCGTACCTTTTTCCAATAGTTTTGTTGGAAGAGGCTTTTCTGAAATTTGGCCCATCTACATCAAGCCAAATTTCAGAAAATCCTCCTCTTTCAGAAGAGCCCTTCTTCCTCGTGGAAGGAGAAAGGCAGGGCTTCCAAAAGAGTGCATCTGCTCTTCCGCAAAAAGGCAGAAGAGTTCCCTGGATGCAGCAGTTTTTCCAGGATACTTCCGGCAGGATAATGGGTATCCTGGAAAAACCCTAGAGTCTAGACACAACCTTTGTGCCAGCAAGGTGGAAGAGCCGTAGGGCGAGTTCAGTGAGTCAGACAAGTGTCAGAGGACGAATGAATATCAGAGAACCTCTCTCACCCCATTTGCTAAGAGAGTACTGCTGTTGTCTCATCCATCAGCATTTGCACTGCATGGTTTCTGAATCAAGATAAAGCCGATGTGTAAGTCTGTCATAGGGCTCATTGGTCTA
Organism: Pelodiscus sinensis; assembly: GCF_049634645.1. Classification (NCBI taxonomy): domain Eukaryota; kingdom Metazoa; phylum Chordata; order Testudines; family Trionychidae; genus Pelodiscus; species Pelodiscus sinensis. The sequence continues at coordinate 13,875,756 of NC_134733.1, read as the reverse complement.
GAATGATAGGGAATTTGGCTTCTTATGGATTCCAACCACCACATTCTTATTTATGCATGTATACCCAGCCTAGAATGAAACATCTAGGATGGCCTCTGATGGAGGAACCCGTCATACACTGTCCTTTAGTCTCCAAAAAATACAATAATCAAAGGTGCATTCATGTCTATGTTCTGAGCACAATTTACTGCCAATCCATGAGACCCCAAAAATTGACTCCTCCAAAAATTGAGATTTCAAGTCTATGAGACTAGAAGAGCTGGAGAGAAGTTTGCAATACAGCACGTGAGAACCAAGACCTCTGTTCTACTGATACTTTTCTGGTAGCCACAACAACTCTGACACGTTTGCCAATGCAAGGAACCAACCAAACTCAGAGTCCTCTTACCCTTATGCTTATGGGACAGAAAAAGCAGAACTAAGTACTCATGAATGCTTAGTACCAATAAGATGCTAGATCTGAGGTGGAGGCTTCCCATGCGCAGACATACTGTGGCTATCTGAAAAAAGAGGCACCATCTAAGTTTGTGGCACATAGACAGGACTTCACAAACCGCGGCGAAATCTACTCGCCAGCCCCGCACTGCGCATGCACCAGACCTGCATTGTGCCGGTGAACGGGGTGACCGGCTGAAATCTACTTGCCATGAGCAAGTAGATTCACTGATTTGTTGAGCCCTGCACATAGGCATCACCAGACTGACAAGAGTAGGGTTCAATTCCAACACTTCCATTTTGGAGGTATCAATGAGCTTTCCTCCTATCTGGTTACAAAGGTAGGTGGTGGTTCAGGCACAGGTGACTTCTCCCGATCCGCTAACTTCCCAGACAGGAACAGGACCTCAAACAAAGGACGGATTTGGGGACCTTCTGGCTCATCAGCCTCCATCAAGAGAAGTCTTGGAGTAAAGCGTACCGGTACTTTTGTGTCCAAATTGTAGAAGGATCAGCAAGGTGAACCACCAATTTTTTCCAAGGCAGCCATATGTGAATCAAGGGAGATGGAGGGGCACAAAATATGAAGTTTTCTTTATCATCTATCAGATGGGATGTGATGTGCAAAAATAAAAACCAAAGATGGTCCAAGAATGGGAACTGCCACCATCTACAATGACTATTTTAGAAAGTACCTTCTCTATTGAGTTTGAGCTGTAACAGGAAACCAACAGGAGAGTTTTGGACAAAAAGCCTTCCACCACACACAAGTTTTTCAAGCACACAGTAAAGCTCACGATAAGGGAAAAAATAAAGCAGTTGGGTTTATGGGCCTCATATATCCTCCGCTCGGACCATCGCATGTCCTGAGGGATACTGGTATAATCCCGAAGGGCATTGCTTTCCTGGAAAACTGAAGCTTAGCAGCACTGTGAAGAGAGGCATCCCACAAGCAGGGATATGGAAAGGACTTTTATATGCAGTTTATTTAAGCACCACTACTCTTTCTCTACTCTACTCTAAAGCAGAGAACTGGTAGATTTGGGCCCATCCTTGGATGCAGAATAGGGCACAAATCACTTGCAGGTTACAACTAGTGTAAAAATGGTGCTCTCTCTGTAATGTGAAGTCTTTAACTCATGAGTTGAGAATGTCAATAACTCAGAAGTTACAGGTCTATTACAGGAGTGGAAGGGCAAGGTTCTGTGGCCTGTAATGTGCAGCAGGGCAGACTAGATGATGATGGCCCCTTTTGGCCTGAAAGTCTATAAGAAGGTGCTATTCGGCAGACAACGTACAATATAAATACACCTTATTTAAAGGCATGTTACTCTTTGTCAGTTATTTTAGTAGGAACACAGTTATTTTTGAGCAAATGCATGGTTTCATGTAAAGCCTTATTCCTGCTGCTCAGAGACTGTCCCACTCCTTGAGTTCTTCTCGCATAATTTTCTAATTTGAAAATGACTAATAGCAGAACTAGATTACTAGAGATTGGAGAAGACGGAAATACCCTTTTAGACTGTGATTAATTTTGGCAATTTTTTTAGTCCTGGAAAGCCAGAAGTCTTAAATATTTGGCTTCATACAGAGTCTGTCTGTAGCAACCTTAACATAGTAACCCAAGCTAGCAGATACAGTATCCCAGTTCTGTTTAAACTGGAAAATACCTGCCTATATCTACTCATGTCCTTTACATGCCACTAGTCTCCCTTATTAGATTTTATTTTTTCCATATAATCCTTGCCTCCAAATTTAATAAAACAAATGTATGTCTGTATTGAATCCCCTTGCAAGTTTCACACAACTCATCAGTTTCAACAAAAAGTGGCACAGAGAGCCAGGTCAGCACAAATTACAAACAGGAGGTAGCATTCTCCAATCTCTTTGATGCAGCATTTGAAAGAGACTTTGGAAAAGGTGAATTGACTCACTGGGCTTCATTTAAAGAAAAAAATTGCCCCCAAAATTGAAAACCTTGATTGTTGCTTTTAATTGTTCTTGTTGTTGGCTTCACTATATTAATAAAAAGGGGGGTTATTTCACAGTATGGGGGCAACAACAGCAGGAGGAAGAACAAGATTTTAGATTTATCTTTTACACAGAATTTACATGGCAGTGACCTGATCTCAGAATATATTTGCCATGCTGCCTTAGCCATAGACCCATGAAATACTTGAAAAGGAATATAACAAAAGACCCCACCTAGTACAAAATTAGAGACCACTATACTTCCAAGTTAACTAATCAGTGCAGAGCCTGTATTTCAGACAGCATAGCATGTGAGGAAACATTTTCTTAAAATAAATGAATTGCTTCAGCCCCAAAAATGCATGTTTAAGGTGTGGGGCGTCTGATTAATGCACAATAACATTAATCAGTCTGATTCCAATGCACTTCACCTTTTTACTGATGGAGTAATGCAGACTTGAAAATCAAAATCATGCATGTATGTATTTAAGGGAGATGGAGTGATTGTAAACAAACAATGACTCTTTATTTTGAGGAAGAAATGATGCCCACCAACAGAGAACCCATCATGAGCACAGGTTATCCTAAGTTTATCCCCTTGAAGTTATAAATTGTTTGACCTTTGTTTTCAAAACTATCGTATGTTCAAAGAACGCTGATGAACAGAATGTAATTGAACAAAAAGTCATCCTATACTGAACCCTGACATTAGATTTCAGGAACAATACTGACTGGTTTAGGTAGTTTTAGTTATAGCCTTGAAGAGACATATTAGAAAGGGTGGCGGAAATGGGGGGCTTTCATACCATAGAAAAAATATTTATTCTCTGTCTGTACCCTTTCTATGCAGCTCAGAAGCAGTAATAATATACCCTTTAGAACTTCACAACTGGAATGGGCAAGAATTAAATATTAGATTGTATAACCAGAGTTTTGTGGATAATCACATATTTGCAGACATTTTTTGGGGTATGGTAACAATTCACCAACTCCCTATGCTTTGCACCCCTAAAGAGAAAGTTACTGCCATAAAGCAGGTAATTATAAAAGAAAACAGGGCAGAAATTCTGTCAGCTGAATAACTACTCAGCCAGACATGAACTGATTGTACAGATGCCATGTTTCAAAATGGATGGGCAACATTTACTCCAAAATGCTGACTTGTTTCTTTCAGTCTTTTGCATCATGCAGTGCACCTATATGGCAGGACAATGGCTACAAGTAAAACACAGTAACAACAAATCATGATGTTTACAATAAAGTGCAAATAATTGGTTGTATATAAGCCCGCAGACAGATGATGCAATTAAAAATACACAGTTGTACTATATTTGCTGCATTCATTTGCTCCACCAATATCACAAAGTATTTTTTTCAAATCAGTGCTATTCTTTAAGGTTTCTTGTTACAGTGATTGCTGCTTTTTGTCCAGTTAATTTAGAAGCATAATCTTGGAAATTTTTGTGAATATCTACTCGCCAGTGGGCAATTTTTTTTTCAAACTCATCTTCTGATCTCACTGAAAATATAAAATGTCTGAATTTTGTTCCTCACAATTATATCCTTCTTTGCGACAAAATTCCTAGACATTTTGTACTGCATGCCAAGTTTCCAAGTCAGTTACAGAATAGATTGTACCATGATGTATCAAGATGCCCAGTTTGTGACACTTTTTTAAGGAAGTGTGCGCGCACAGCAGAACAAACGTCCTCTTTTTAACTGAGTGTTACAAAGATTTTCTAAAGACACTCATATGCAAGCTACAGACAGGCAGATATTTATGAAATTCTGAACGAGCATGCATTCTAAGAACAACTGTTTTTAAATTTAATTGTATTGAATTGAGAAGTTTCTCTTTGCTGTTCAGCTTCTCTCTGCCACTAAACAAAACTATGTCAATTACTGCTGGAATATTTCAGAGTAAAAGAGCATGTTGGTTTTCCTCACCACAGATACCCCAAATAAAGACTACATCTAGTTTTAAATAAAACATGGCTGTTTGAACCACAAATGTTTAATCCATTCCCACGTGAAATAAATTATCGCTTTACTCTGCAGTATGGGCTACAATTCCAAAACGTCTATAACGTGGCTAATTGGGCTCAATTAAATTCATTTGCCAAATCAAAAATAGTCAGCTTCTTTTTTAAAATACACCTTTTTTTAAACCTAGCTATTGCACATTAATATTCAAATCTCTTGCAAAGCTTTCACAGGGTCAGAATATCTTCCCAGGGTTATGATTAACAAATTGTGCAAATGGTCACAGATGTCCCACAGATTCTCTCCAAGTGGTTTAAGCAGTTTCTCTCATTACTTGCCCTATTTAGTTACTATGTTAAATCACAAGTAGCTTTGGAAGCAATATACAGTACACTAGAGATAGCAGATGGACACCCTGGATTCAGTGAGTAGTAGCTATTTCAAAGTGGCAAACAAGAAGGTGGAAAACAAGGGAAAATCTCCCCTGCCTCTAAAATTCCTATTCAGAACTGAAATCCTTTACACAAAAAGATCAGCTGATAAGCTCTAGGGAAGAGATGTTAACACATTAACTTAAATGTTTAAAAATAACCTCCTCCTAACGCCTTCTATGCTGCAATGCACAGATGCTCTGCACCACAAAACCAGTTTAAATGGCCATTATCTTTTATTGTTGTGGTTTATTTGCATTTATTAACAATATTTTGGACAACGTTTTTCTCTGAAAAGGAATCTTTTTTTTTCCCCAAGAAACAGTTCCAATTATGCTTAACACGGAACGGACCTGCCTTTAATCAAAGGGCAGAAGGTTTTGCTCATTTTACTGATTTTTTTTCCCCCTATAGGTAGAATTACTACCAATGTTGTGTCTCCTGCTATAGAAAGAACTCTCAGTTTTTACTTATTTTCAAATGAAAACCTGGAATACTTGCATTAACCCTCTGGGGAAAAAAGAATCAAAATCAAAAGGTTTTGTGGTAGGCATGTATTTCCTCCTGGTTATGCTGAAAGTGTTGGTTCTAAGCTTTCTCAAGGTCACAACCCCACTTCCAGGAGAGCACTTTCTGTAGTCTTCCTTTCTTGACTAAATTATGAAAATGTCAAACAGCTGCTTATAAACCAACAACCCAGCTTGACAACATAAAGGTAATCTTTAGAACTGAAAGATGTGCATTTTTCGAGAATACTCAGCATATTTATTTAGAAATTAATATTGCTCACCACCAATTTTATATGAACATGAATGCTGATCCAAATTATTGCTAGTAAACATAGTAATACTGACAAAATAGAGTATTCAGGATTGAGCAAAAAACAGGCATTAACTATATTAGTGAGAGTGTTAAATATGGCACTAAGCTATTTATTCTTCCCTACACCTCAAGGAGGCTGCCTTTTAGCTTCAGTCCTCTTAACCTGAACCAATACAAAGACTGCAACCTTTAAACCTGTTAGTGTTATCTAATGACTGTTCCATCTACAAGAGCTTTTCTAATAGAAACATGCCTTGATGGCTTATCTCAGCGCACAAGCCAGGCCACAAAGAACCATCGGCTTGATTGAGCGCAGTAATGGAAGGCAGGAAATGAGAAGGCTTGGTTAAGCCGCAGATAATCGATCAGCGTATTCAGTGAAGTGTGAGCTGAGCTGGGAATAAGCTGCTTGGGGTATCAAATATTGCTGTTTCCAGAGTAAAGTCTCATTTCTGTGATCTATGTAGGAGAAATAATAATTTATTGACAAAACAATATAGGATTTTTTCACAATGTCTCCCTCTTGACATTTTGATATTGTTTAAAGTAAAAAAAATCCCTACTCCTTCTCCTCACAACTTTAATAGATGAAACTGCTTCTGGAATTCATGAAGCCACTTCAGTGTGGTGCGAATTAATTCAGAGTCTTGTTTGTCATTAATTCTCAGAAATCCATGAAATATTTTATTTGCCTCTTTCTTCCCCACGAAATCCAAACATTTATACTTCTTTATACACATTTTTGGGACCATACTATTCCTAACGACTATGTAAACATGGTTACATAGTTAAAACACTGTTTTTCTATCTACACACACAGGACATGGAAATTCCCTGGGACATGGCTAGGATGCTCACAATTTGGACTACAGTGAACAACATCATGCCCCAAATCTTTGGTCTGTAATTCCCTTATGTGGATCCAGCAAGCACAAACTTGATCTAGTAGAAGGTCTCTAGTAGTACTTTTTCAAGATGACCTGGGACCTTCAAGTTCTTGTCCATATAGGAGAAAGACTGCACAGCACTTCACTGCATGCAGTAATTCATGCCCCCATAGTCCAAACTGTAGGGCAAAGTGTGTAAAGGTTCCACATCTTAATTTCTGTAAGATTTAAGCCACTGCTGTTCACATGCACACATCATATACAAAGTATGTTAATTCATGCCGAAGTGGTTCCAGTTTAAATAACCATAAAAGCTGTACAAATCCCATTTCCACCTACACATATGCGTGCACTCATACAACTGTTTCTTTGCCATAAGCCCACACACGTGAACACATGATGATTTTTCTTTATTTTGGGGGTTACAAGGAGAATCAAAATCAGGCTTAAAAAAGAACTGCAATCACACACACCCCTACCTCTTGCAGACATCGAACTGGAACCCTAGCTTTTTTAGTTCCTAAGGTGTTTTCCTGTACTAGGGATGTCGACAGCTACCTGGTTGACGGATTGCTTATCTGTTAGCAGTCCCTGTTAACTGCAACAACTCTCCCTCCTCCCCAGTGCTCTGCATTTAAAATTCAGACAGCAGTCTGGCTCAGTCCCAGCCTACCCATCAGAGTTTTAAATGAAGAGCACAGAGGGGAGCCGCCTGCCTTCCCATTCTGCTGCTTTTCATACAGTAGATACACCCCTGATACTGAGCATAGGCCCACCGCAGACAGAGGCTGCTCTCCATGGGATGCCAGAGCAACCTCTGTCCGCAGGCTGCTTGGGCCCCCTAAGGAGAGAGGCTGCTGCCGAGCGTGGGGTGGCAGGCCGCTCCCCTGAATGTTCTTCATTCAAAACTTAGACCGACGGACTAGGACAGAGACAGCCTGTCAGCCTAAGTTTTAAATGCAGAGCATGAGGAGGAGGGTGACCGTTAACCAATAAGCAATAGCTTATCAGTTAAACCATTATCTGGCTAACCACTGACATCCCTACTAAGATCATCATAACGAAGATTCTTCCCAGAGAAAATCTGTAAGGCAAATATATGTTCCCCTGCAGTGTACAATCCAAAAATGACAGCAGTATGTATTAGTTGCTATACTGACTCAAAAAACCCTGACTAAGTCTTGCCTCGTGGTCTTGAAGAAATGCTAAGAAGAAAAACAAAAATAATGAGCAATAAAATTGTCTGTTAAAGCATCATTAATTCTAACTACATACAATGTTAATAGAGGCAAAGATTTTAAAAAAATAAACTAATTTTTGTCAGTGTTCTTTTAAGGTACAAAGCCATCAAAGCATCGAGCACAAAGGGTACTGTCATATCAAAACAAAGCATCAGTGTGTTACAATAAATGTTTTGTTTAGGTTACTGTTCCAGGTATTTGCAGAACTGCATATTCTGCCATATGGGAAACACCTGCATGAAAACAAGTGCTGACTAGGGCTGATAAAGCAATTGCAGGAGAGGGACAGTAGAGCCAGCATTGCTTTCAATATACTCGTAATCCATTTATGGATATTTTGAATTCAGAGTTCCATTATACAAATGTCAACTTCAAAACTGTACATAATTTGATTAAATCTTTCACCCAAAAAATCATTTGAAATTCATATCCAATTTAGTTTTTCATTATTAGAAACCTGGTTTATTATTAGAGTCTTTGCTAGATTTAAACACAGGCATAGTTACCTATATAGCTTAATTGTCGTTTTGCAACAGACAAATGTTTAACCTAGAAGGAAACAAAATTAAAATGTCACCTAGATTTAGACTCCAGCCTTCAATCCTAACACCAATCCCATTAATTACAAAGGAGGAAAAGCCCTTGGAAAACTTTTTTTTTTAAATTACCTTTACACTATGACCAGAAGCTAAGTACTGTGTAGGTGCTTTGTCAAACCAACTGTAGGCACATATTAATCCTGGCTTAATGCAGGACTACATTACCTCTAATGTCTACACAGAAAAAAAATGCACAGGTGGCCATTTCAAGCCCCAGTTGTCTGACAGGCCTCGTGTTGTGGGGCTGTTTCATTGCTGTTGAGATGTTCCCATCCCTGCAGGATTCAGAGCTCTTAGGCTTCAATCCAAACCTTGTAGTCTACATAGCAATGCAGGTGCCTCGTAGCTTAAGCCAAGCAAGCCTGACCCTGTTGGCACAGGCCAGACACAGGTTTTTCTTTGCTGTGTAGACAGTCACTGCAATCAGAAGGATGTAGGAGAGCAAAAGCCCTTTGCAGAGATTTGCTTCTCTCCCCAAAACAATAACCCAGGTGTTGTGCAAGGGCTTCCCATACGAAAGCAATATATGCAACATAATGCTAAAGACACCTTAATGCACATTTTCTAAGAGAAAAGGATAGACATGACTTCTAGTATAGCAGTTTACTAAACCAAAATCTAACAACTTGCCTGTTTAAGTACAAGAAAATCTAAGTGAATGGATGACATTCTCTAAACTCCAGTGCAATTTTATAGTATAACACAAAGAACTTTATTCTTGGGCAAGGAAAAGAAATTTTACTAAAAAATTAAACTGGCTTCCCTAATATAAAACTACAAAACTGTTTCAGAAGGGTCATGGGTCATTGCTTACTATCTCATTTAATCCCATTGTGGTATCTTTCTGCTCTGCTTCCCTTTTATATTCTTTGAATTCCATTCTGTGGTGCATGGTTGTCAGATGAGCCACTCAGAAATGTGCACTAACCACACTATTTCAGCATATAGTTATGCAGGAACCATCTTGTTCAATTATAGCTGTCAGTGCTAGAAAAAACATAGCCACCATATCTACTGTTTAGTGGGAGAATCAAAACCTTAAGCATGGAGCGACTTAACCTAGAGGACATTCATTTGTAGGAGAAAACAAGCAGTATCCTATAACATTATCTACTCTATTGCTACACAGCTTTTTACCTCATACCCAGTTAACATAAGGTAGGTTTGCAGTTCATTCCCAGGATGTGCCTGAGCTCATGTAGACATACCCAAGCTAGTTCAGGTACTGGTAACAGTGACTGGGGCAGTGCATGCTTCAGTGCAGGCATGCAAGCCACCTAATTAACCAGGATCTTAGACAGTCATGTACAGCCTGCTTGGAAGCCATGCTGCCATGGCTTTATTCAGAGCCATCCCTACCCGTATGCAAAACACACAGTCACACAGGGCACTCTGAAATTTGGAACACCAAATTGCCTCAAGTTTCATGGGGCCCTATCCAACTGCATGCTACCTATAGGCTCTGGCAGCTCCTAGGCCCAGTACCAGGGCTGTGGCAGGCCCTGGCTGCCCCCCAGGGGCTCTGGCAGCCTCCATCCCCCTCAGAGCTCAGCGCCCAGCCCCATTCACCAAGCAGCACTTGTAGGCTGAAGGACTCACGGAGAAGCTGCGCAGCAGGCAGCTGGAGAGAAGCATAGCTTTCCCCTTAAACGCACCACTTCTCAGGGGAGCCCTAAGCCTTGGGAGCTAGATCCAGGCAAGCCGGGGGCGTAGGGGCACCAGCGGTAGGGATGACTCTGGCTTTACTGCTACCAGTACCAAAAGTAGCAAAATTAAAAGTAGCTCCAGCAATATACAGGCTTCTCCAGTGTTTAAGCCACCTGTCCTAGAGAGTTTTTTTTTTTTTTAAAGATACACATGAATTCATACTTGATAGAAGTACATACACACATTTGTATGTATCTGTATTTATCTATAGATACACGTAACACATAAGAGGCACCATATAAATAGGTCTATTTAGTCCAATATGCTGTTTCTGACTCTGGTCAGAACTACATGTTTCACAGAAAGGTACTGCAAATCTTGTAATAACCAGCCCAAAAATGAAGTTTCTTTCATATCCTTTTCAGCTATTGGTTGATTTATTTAAGAATTTTTTTTAATGAATCATATATTTACTTAATCTTACCTTATTGTAGCTAGGCATGTTCTCATTAGCTATATAAATATCTAATTCTTTTGCAAACCCCATTAAGTCTTGGCCTGAATGATATCTAATGGCAATGAGTTTTACTCGTTCTATGTTAAACTAAAAATTTTTTTAGGATATCAGTTTTAAATTTGCTGCCTTTCGATCTCATAGAAGGCAACCTTGCTTTGGTATGGACCTACGCTTTTTTATGAGAAAGCGTAAACAGGAACACTTGATCAATATTCATTATTTGGTAACCTTTGGCAGGTCACATGACCTCTGTGCCTCAGTTTCTCATCTGTAAAATGTGCCTGTAATATACCTCTTTGGGAAGCACTATACAAGAGCCAAGCAGTAAAATCACTACCTCCCTCCCTTTAGAAGTTGTTGTTTGACATTGTCAGTGTCACCTCTTCTCAGAACAATCCTAATCTTTTTGGTCTGTGTCCATACTGTTTTCTATGCCTCTAATCATGTCTCAGTCATCTCTAAAACCCTTTATTTCAACTTTATATTTAAAATTCATGCCCAGAACTAAGTATAGTTCCACACATGTGAGTGGGGGAAGAGATGATTTATTTTATAGTATTCAAAACATTTTCAGTATTTAGTCTCATTTCTTATCTTAAGATGTATTTTTAATATAAACATCACAACCCATTAAGCATCGGTTTTCATTGACCTTTCCACAATGAGATCCACAGAATGGCATCTCATACACATGTTGATAAAATCTTTACACCACACAACAATATTGTATTTTCCTATGCACATGTTTATGTATATACATAGTATTTCATCTATGCTATGAAATAAGCTGAAGGAGAATACATTGCTGAGACTTCTCAGCAATTCTTCCTCCCATCATCATGAAAGCTGCATTCAAAAAAGGATGGTGGTGAGGGTGGGCTCACTAATACGGCTATAAAATAAAAACTCTACTAAAGAAAGCAATAAGCACTATTTTTGATCACTTGGTTTTTTTTGCTCACATTTGCTGCTTCCACAAACTCTACTTTGATTACAGATTATGCCTTTTTCACAGAAGCAAATTTAGCAGCAAGCTGCTGACACAGTATTGATAGCAGCCCTCCTTAACACACTGCCTTATTAGCATTTCTATTGCTGTACTACACACTATGCACATTGTAAATCAAATACACTCAATGTCAAGCACAATACGCAAACAGTTACCTAACAACTAATGGTATTACAAATGCATTTAATTAATCATTGAATATATGCTCTGGTAATTGAATTCCATTAAGGTTTTTAAACTTTAAACCTTAAGAAAGGCAATACTAAAATGAAGATACCATTCAGAGTACTCCTGACATTTGCCATTAAATGTCATTTATGGTACACAGTTCACATCTAATTGCTAAGCGCAACCAGCCACGACATCTATCATCTACTTTAAAACAAGCAGTGCACAGCAGTGGAGCTATCTGAAACCATCATATTCACCATTTAAATAGATTTCTTGCCTTTTAAATATCAGGGAACTATGGCCCCTTGAACATCACACTAAAGAATCTGCTTTTTTAACCAAGAGAGCTATGGGAGTTCCAAAGATAAACAGGCAGGAGAGAGTCTTTGAACCCCAGGCAGAGTCTGGGTACCTATATGGCTGTCAAAATGCTACCAAGTAGGCCAAAATAATGTATATAGCAGGAATAAAATGGGAACACCACTGCTATGGCAGTCTATTCTGTTGACAAAGGTCTTAAAAAAACATGCAGTTTTGTTCAAAAAGTTGTGGTTTGATGCAATCAGATAGCATTCAATTTTGCACACCATCCACAGATGCTCATGTTTCACGCATTACAGAGTTTGGAGAATGGCTGATAAGTACGGTCATGTCATGACAAATTAAATACATAAATAATTGTGATACAGATCAGAGTAATTGTGCAAGAAAATCAAGTTGCTTAAGGCTGATGCTCTAAATAAAGCAAGCCACGGACACTGCCATTGAGGGAATTTCTAAGACAGTTGGTATCTGCTGCCATATCCGTAGTTAGCATTAGCAGCACAGAGATTTTATTTGCTCTTTGTATCTATATGTAAATCAATACTAAATAAATAAACCCAAAGCCAGGGTCCGCAGGCTGCAATCTAATCTAAACCAATAAATTGGGGAAAAAAGGCCTCCATTCATCTGGAAATAGCTAGATACTGAAAATACTAAAGCCAGAAATAACTACACTAGGGGACAAAATGGACATTTTTACCTGACATAAAATGAGGGAAGATGAAAGGACAAAATTGTCTGAAGTGGGTTAAACCCCTCAAGACTAGGAATCTAAGTGACTAGTTGACTACCTGATAAACAAATGCTTAACAGGTAGTTGAACAGGAACTCAACTAGTCGCTTCTCCCCCTCCCCGCCCCCGACTATCAGAGAGAGGAAGCACAGGGAGCCAACTTAAAAGCTGGTGGTCCCCACCCCCTCCCCCAAACACCGTCTCTTTGGCGGCAAGGGAGGCAGACGGCAAATGGCGTGAGCCGGGACTGAAACAGTCCCACTCACGTCAGTCCAACTGCTGCTCCTCTCCCTTTGAATGTATAGGAGCTACTGAGATAGCGAGAGCCCACTCCCCCCCCCCCCCACTGACCAATCGAGTAGTCAATGGAAATTCCATCGACTACTCGATTGGCTGATTAATCGAAATGTAACACCCCTATTCAAGACTGGAGTGAGACGCATATGCGTGCATATGGGCCATCTAGTTTAATGAAGCACTATTAATGTATACAAAACACAAGCATAGGCAGTAGTCCAGAAGGTCACCAAGCTGTCTTTTTCAATATATAATACATCTCTAGATAATGATCTGCACCATCACTCGCTCTAACGCAGACCTCCCAACCTGCCCCTAAGTTTTTCAGAACTGTCCCACCCACAAAACCTCCTGTCCTAGTTGAAAGTCTGCTCAGGGTTTCCTATTTGAGATGGCCCCCAAACCAAGTGGCATTGTAAATTTGCAGCGGAGGGGGGGGGGGGTCACTATGTCACTCAGGTTTGGCCCATCTATTCTATCTTCATCTATGGTCGAGTGGACAAGCTGGAGGAGTGGACAGGCCAAAGCTGAACAGCATTGCAACCCCACGCACTAAATGGAAAAAACCAATCACATTTGGCCTCTCCGCCCCAACAGATTTATCGATGCAGGAACCAAGCCTGAGTCATGTTGCATTCTGTTTCAGCCACTTGAAAGGGTGGAAGGCATATTCTAAAGTGAGATCAAAGAAGCTGAGTGTCAATCCAGTCAATCTGAGAGACAGGTATTAAGTGAAGTTTGTGTGTGACTTAGAAGAAAAATGTTCTTTACCTATCAAGTCCCATGAGCTATCCAGTCCTGCTACAATGATGATGTTGAATTACCTAGCTACAACAGACATTGTCAGAAAGGCTAATCCTTTCCAAACTTCAAATGCTGATTCAGAAACCAGTGTGTATTGTTATTTTTCAAGTCTTCCTCAAAACAACAGGGCATCTGATTAAAATTTCATAATTGCCAATTCTGGCAGAATACCTTTAACAAAGAAAACACCATGTTATTACTTAGATGTAAAAAAAGACACGCAGCAAGGAAACTCTGGTAAAACTACATTTGGCTATTTTTGAGAAGATAATCGTTTAAACCGTATTTTCCCTTCACCAGTTAAGGATTCTCTCAACATGATAAAAAAAAACCTCAAAGACTGTCATCAACTTCACACTAAGAAAATGGCATTTAAAATACCTAAAGGAATTTGATTTAAAAACAGTTGAATTAAGACTCTACTGCATGTTATTTTGTTCCACCTCCCTTTGTTACACACACAGAGTGAAGAAGCTCATTCAGTTTTTATTTGATCTGGTACACCTTAAACACAGAGCTCAGTAGGATTCCTGCATTTTGCTCCTCCATAACTCTTGAATCCTGCCTCCTCCCACATAAGCACTGTGTGTATCTAAAGGTACTATTTCTTTATATTACTCAGGCCCTTCAAATTCCACATGCTTTTAATTTAATTTATTTGAGCCTTGCAGAAAGGCTGTCAGATCTCAGGAGAACAGGGGCTGCTTAACCCTGGAAAGTGCTGAGTGCACACAACACCCGTTGACTTCAAAACCGTTATGATTAGACACAATGAGCTATGCTGTGCCAAGGTATTACTGAGCATTTACATCCATGAAAGCCATGGTGCATGTTACAGATAGAGAGATTTTCACTGTGCATAATAATAGAATATTCTATATATGCTGTGATGTTTGTGTATGAGAACTTTAAAGCATAATTTGGCATTAGAAGAGTTTTATGAATTTACTATAGTTAGACGCAGACATGCTTTAATATGCTCCTAGCAGCTTGCATGTCGTGCCCAGTGTGTTCACAAACAGCACCATTGGTTTAATTACTTTCCTGCATACGGCATCAAAAGACAGATCTTAACACCAACTGCAGCTACTCTGTACAACTCACCCTTCGGCACTGAAAACAGAGCATGTGGGAAGGAAGTGCATCCAGGGGACATGCCCTGCCTAATCAGAGGTGAAGATTATGTGGTAGACAGAATTACACAGAGTAGCAGGTTACACAGAGGAATGCCGAGAAAGTAACGACAGCTGCAGTTTCCAGATGAAAGATTTATGATGGTACTTTACTGCAGTTCATGGAATTTTGCACTTCAGAGTGTGAAGTTTTTAGCTCAGGGGTCCAAACTGCTTTGAAACTCAAAAGCTTAGATTAGAAAAATGTTTTGAGCTTTAAAAAGAAACACACAGAAACAGCACCTGAAATTGTCTCAATTTTCAAAGATTCTGACACTCTACTGCCTGACAAATAGTGGAGAACTGCATTTAATCACAGTCCACCTTGCCCATACTGATTCCTTTGATCGTGAACACTGCACAAGGGACTGGAAACTTAACTTTATGAGCAATTTTTATACAAATATGAAAAACACTGCACTTCATATGGACCTCACTTGGAAACAAGTGAATTTTGATAATGGATTTCTTTGGTATTAGAAAGGTCATAAAAGGTGGGTGTTTTTGCACCATGTGTTTTGATTGGTAGAGTACAGTGTGTGATATTATAGATTATGTTCCTTCTTTATACTTCAGAAGGCCTAGGGATTAAACATATCAAAGAACCAAAGCACCTAATTGCTTTTTTTAAAACATAAATGCTATGAAAATACATACTGAAGCTGGTCCTCGTTAGCAGGCCAAAATTAGTCTCTTTAAACTCATGGAGAATAATTCCCTTGAAAACAGCCACAGCATTTTGGCAATCCAAAACGAGGAAGTTCAACAGCCTGAGGTCACTAATCATAACTACAGTAGATACAGAGCATAAATTATGTCTTTATGCTCACAGTAGTGAAGCATGTATATTCTTTTATCTTAATTACTTGACTCTTTCTATAAATGAAATATTCAGGCCATGTTTGCAGCCACCAGGGTGTAAACAGTTGTAATTTGTTTCTCTAAAGAGATACTCCTCACATTAAAGCTAAATCTCCTTCCTTTCTCATGTTTAACTCCTCCCTTATCACCCTCCTTCCAGTTTTGATTTGCACGTGTCAAACACACAAACATTGTTCATGTTTATTGCTGTGTGTGCCATATAACAATCTACAGACAAATCAATGGGAGCACTACTGGTTTGCCTTTTCAGTTCTGTGACAGGTAGATTTACACTACCTCACCAGTACCTCAAAGAACTGCTGCACAGATGAGGCAACACACAAGTTATTCTGCAGGATTTTCTGAACAAATATCCTTCCTTCAAGTGTTGGATGCAAGTGATTATTTCTAGCCACTTCTGTTTTTACAACTTAAGACGCCTCCCAAAATATATTCTTATGAAGTACAGTACCAGAAAGCTTGTGCTGTCGCATGACTGACATTTGGACCAAGTAATCTAATGAAGCTGTGTATGCAAGTAACACCGATTGGCTGAATTATCTCTGATCTCACAATAGTCTAAAGTCTCTTGCATTGGCATAGAAATATTAACTCAGTTGAAAGACCAAGCTGTTGCACAGGTATAATTCGAAAAGTCTAAATTAGAGACTTTAAAGATTGGACAGTAAGACTATGAATCCTACTGATTATTGAATATAGTGACATTCCAAACAAACAGCTCTCAACCAAGCCTGTAGCTTTTTCTACAGCTTTAAGTTGACTCCACAGACATTCTATGCTTCAGAGTGACAAGGTAGATGAGGTACTATCTTTTACCTTTTATCTGATCAACTTCAGTAGCTAGTCTAATAAAAGATACTACTACTTCACTCACCTTGCTTCTCTAATATCCTGTTACCAACACAGTTACAAGAGAATGGCATTTACACACAGTGACAATACCAAAATCTTATTATATGCATGAGGCCTGTGGAACTTTTATAGCTATATATCTGAACAGAGGGCTATAAAAGTTTTGGTTATAAATGATGTCCAATTACCTACATCTCAGTCTGCTTTCCCACTGAAACGGCATGTAGTGAATGGATGGTAGGGGTCAGCCACTTCTATTGCTAGAGAAGGAAAAATAGCATCCTCTTTTAATTGCTTGTCTGTGCTGGATTCCATTGACAAAAGTGAAGAACATTCATTTTCTTCAGAACCTTCTGAGGCATCTTGAAAAATCAGTATTAGAAGACATTAAATTCATGATTTGATTTGTGAAAGCTTCACACTGATTGGTGATGGTCCCATTGCACTGAAATTTTAATTTTAGAAGTGAAATGGGCATGTAACAGCTCTTTTCTAGATGTGGTTCTGGAGCCTTGAAGAGCCAGAACTGAAAGTGCAATCGACCTCATGGTGAAGTGTCTCTGATTCATAACAAATCAGAGCCTGCTGTGGTCACTAGATTTCTGCCACGGGGAAGTAAAATCAAAGATCTGCTTTGTCCTTAAGCATCCTCTGAGCGAAAGAGATTCTTTATCATGGTTACTCTGCACAGATGTATCAGATGAGAGAACATTAAAGGAGTCCACAACATCAGATTAAATTTAGGACTCTTGTAGCATTTCCTCTTACCCTTCAACTACTCCAAATAGCTTCCATGGGCCTAATAAAGGGGGGAAATGAATTACAGTCATAAAACAGTGACTAATTTGCAGACCCTAAAAATGTTGACAGGAGGTGAGGATCCATTTGGAAATCTTAGCCATGGTCTGTGGGCATCCAAGGGTCCACAGACCACATGTTTAACACCACCACCACCACCAAAGACCCACTTATTCCAAGCAATGACAAAAATAGCCTAGGAAAAACAAAGAAAGATGACTTGATATCCAGGAGGGAGGCACATAATTCCTACCGTTTGACTGGCCGTCTGCCTGACGTACAAATAACTCATTAGTAGAAGGGTAGAGCTGAACAACAGAAAGTATTCAGAGAATAGAGGGAAGGTCAACTATTCTAATTCTCCCATGTGTGACCTAGTTAAAATTCACAGGGGGTAAAAAGAGTTCCCAGAATGTTTCATAAACGTTCTGTATCTTCAAAGTAATGAAGCTTGATACGACTGAGTACGTGAGGCACTTTGGTAATGCACAGACAATTCCCTTTTATTGTTACTAAATTTCAAAATACCTGGAGTTCAATGGTGCAACAAGCAGAAAATTGTCGATCAGCTTAGTCATACAGCAGGTGTCTGATGCTGAGAAGAACATAAGGGTAATTGTTTACCTGATAATTAAGGTTTTTTTTGAGAACCTTGACTTGGGGGTATGATATTCCAAGCTGTGAGGGAAGCATGCATTTTTTTCTTGCCCTAGTTTCATAATAACTTTGTAATGACAAACCAAAACTTAGAGCATTGTCTCTAGCTATTTAATGTTGCAAGGATATCTAGGCTAGCATAAAAGTCTCAGAGGGATGGCACAGAAACACTAAGGAACTGCAACTCCAAGGAGGAATTACTGTTTCCATCAGACTCCTATGCTGGCCCAGATAGCTGGGCCTCAAAAACTTACAGCCATATGGGTGGGATAACAACTCCAGCTCATACATCCAAGGACACCACAACATCAAATCACTAGATGGTCCCAGAAGAACAACCGTGGAAGCTTATTTTTCATTTTTATTTGATGCTATCTAGAGCTCTAGTCAAGATACAAGCAGTTAAAAGATCTAAAGATTATCAAAATATTTTATTCAAGCTTTCAATACCAATTTTCAGACTACCCTCATTAGCATACACTTTAACACTTGCCTACTTATCCACATCATGCCATAATGGATTGTCCTTGGTCTCCTCTCCCTTATCAATCTCCAGCCTCCCTAAACTCTTTTGAGCCATATGTTTTGCAATTGTCCAAGTGATTAACCACTCCAGGCTGTAGTGGACCGAGAAAGGAAGCATGTCCTAAAATTACGGAAACCTCATGGAAAAGGTTACTTGTTTTCATCAACTGAGCTGTTTTCATAAACAGAGAGGCAATCACCTCAAATTACTTTGGACTTTATATTATAATCCAGACCCCTAACTACTCCGACCCACATGAAAAGTCTACCTGAAATCATGTTCCCTCTGTAATACACTACTCAGCAGGCAGATAATTACCCTCTGTACTAGTCTGGGTTTCTGAGTGATACCACTGTGCAGCCTCCTATGGAATTCAATACTGTAGTTGCCTGATCTGACAGTGACGAAGACATGGATAATGGTAACCGTTAGCATGGGAGAGAAGAGGTTCCACTGTTTTGGCCAGAAGTTGGTGGAAAAAAAAGTTCTGGCAACATCAAATATTTAATCTTCTAAAATCAGACCTGGTCCTAAAAACAGAATCCCAGTTTCGTGGACCTGAGTCACAAATTGTGGATGTGCTCCCTCAGCCTAGTATGCAGAACTTGCTATCATCATTTTTCATTTGCTTTTGACTAACAACCTTCCAGGTTTCTCTAAACTAAGCCTCAGATTGCTCATACCTGTCTATTCTCCAATATCAGAGAGACAGTCGTTTGTTGTAATGCACTAGAAATCTGGGGTAATGGGATGCAGTTTTTCCTCACTCGCCTAAATGAGCCAAAAGCCAGCAGAAACTCACCTAAAAGATTCCCTAAGGGATTCAATATTAGGGTAATCTTCAGGCATAATTTGTCTGATACACTGAAGAGCCAAACTGAGATAGAATCACATTGAAGAGAATCCTGCCCTGGAAATGAAATTCCTGTTTCCACAAAGTGTTTACCTACTGAAAACAATCATATCATGAAGAACATACCATGCTAGGCATTTTCAGTCCAGGTCTGTGCTCTCCAATTATAGCAGTTTCTCTTGCATTCCTGTCAAATCACTGATCACACAGTCAAGTCTAAGCTCCCTCTATCCCATCAGTTAGTTATGGCCAACTTTGCACCTTCCACTTAGTCAACCACAGTTGGTGTGGAAGGGAGGGGAGTTTCCTCACTAGCGATGTATCATTTTAGTACACTTGCCCTACAAAGGCAAAGTAACATTTTATACTACTAAAATTTCAACTCAAAACCTTCACTTCCATTAATAATGCTTGTCTTCTATGTAGCATTTTTCATCCCTAGATCTCAAAATTATCACCATTTTAGAAATGGAATATTTGAGGCACAGAGAAAGGAAGTGACTTGTTCAAAGGCATCATACTGGTGGCAAAATCTGGGAATAAAACCGAAATCTCCCAAGACCCAATACAAAACTCTATCCATTAAGCCAAAGCAGGCTTTAAACATGGCCCTTACCCTGTCTCTACAGCCTGCTATTCTAATTATTCTAGCAGAACACCTGCTTGCACCTTTATTACTTCACAGTTTAGCCATATCAACATTTCACTTCTGAGAAGGAGCCTTACATTTGGCTGGTTGCTTATGCCACATGCTGTAATTATACCTGGCATTTTACTCTTTTGAGAGTTGCTTTTAAAAAGAAAAAAAGGAGAGAGTCTATTGTTACGTATATCATCCTTCACATGAATTATGTCATCACTTTGAAGAGGTGGCTGAAACACAGTGGTTTACGAAGCTGAGTGCCTAAGCTTGTATACATGCAGAAAAAAATAAGATGACAGAATAAAATAAAAAGAATTTGTTTCCTATACATGTAATTGTTAAAAAAAACCACAATATTTTGATTGCTTATATATTTCAAGTCCAGAGACAAAACCAAAAGGAAAAGGCCATTTTTAAAGTATTAAAGAAATTCTAAATTAAAGACAATGCTTATATAACGCTTATTTAATTAAAGAGTAATTTATTTCCTCTTAAATATCCTCAAACAGTACAAAATGAACACAGGATAATTTAAAATCAATCACTTTAATCAAAATAAGTTTAAATTCTCCAAGGTTTGGTATTCAGTATTCAATGAATGAGCCAAAAATCTACACCCATTACATCCTTGTCCATGCTTAATCCAGTTCCCAAGTACAGAACAATCTGGCCTTCTTTTTTACTCATCTACAGATGAATTTTACCACTTGCAGAAGACCATCCAGCAGGTGGCCAACAAAGCACTTCAATTCCATGTATGCCCTCAAAAGAAGCCTCAAATGGCACACAGGGCTTGTGCAGGCCACCTTGCTACAGCAAATTGCACCTGAAGACTAGTGTATGTGGAAGGGATGGGTTAAGATTAGGGTGTTTGTGGGAGTGTCGCTCACAGCTGAGAGGCAGTTAGACAGAAAGGCACATGCTCTTCTATGAGAACTCAAACATAACTCAGGCCAAATATCCTTAAACATCTCCCTCATCTCTTGCCTCTCAAAGAGTAGGAACAAGGGGGCGGTGGGGGGGGAATTGGCTTGGTCTGAGCTCACCTGGCTAAATACAGAATAATTTTCTAAATCTAGTTTATTTAGCACAAAAAAATATATAGTCATTACATGCTTTGAGCTCATATATGACTCACTCCTTCAGGCTGACGGGTTCGCTTTTCCTCTGGACTACCCTACCTTACTAAAAGTGTCACATGGCTGATTTATCAGCAGCTCATGTCTCCTTCCCGCCCTTACCTACAACTGGTGTTAAACAGTTGCAATGCTAATGCAGATGGGAAAAACTTGTCAGCCCTACTCAGAAAGCACAATGGACCATAGTCCAGCAGGTCTTAATCAGTTTCTGCAGCATTGTTGAAAATGCGTATTGTGTGTTTTAAGTAATTTGCAATATGGTGAAACTTTAAAGTTATGCTTAAGCATCCTAAGTTGAAATTTGTGGTTATAATAAAACTACATAAATTGTAATTTCACAGCTGTAACAACACATGAAAGCAACCTAACTCTCCTCTTAAGTCATAGTTAGGAGAGGTGCCTTTTTTGGCTATCTGGTGGTGGGATATTTATTGTGTCTTACAGGTCCACACACCCTACTGCATATTAACATTTTCACCTGATAAGCTATCAGTTCACTTCCAAGAACAAGCTGAAGTAAGCCAGCAAGATGATCCTTTCCCAGTGAAACACATCCTAGCAAGAACAAAACACCAGAATGTAGAGATCACCGTGACATTTTACCTTCCTTCTAAAGAAAACCTATTTGAAAGTGGGAAAACAAATTTCTCTAATGAATTATCTTTAGTGACTCATGAAGCGTAACAATGTATCTTTGGAGACTAACACTAACAGAAAAAAATCTGACAGTGCTCAAGTGCCCCCGGACGACCAGAGAGAAAATTTCAACTTCAATAATCCTAAAGGTCAGAAATATTATTAAAACATGACAGATGCCCTCACTATTCAGCTAAAAGAAAAGGCTAAATTTGTTCCAACACCAATTGCTCTGTTAAACTGTAAGTTTACCCTTTTTTTAAAAAATGCAGAAGTAACTTTCTTTGTGTTTGTTTTCAAAAAGCAGCTCCTATTTAATTTAACACCCAATTATCTGAATTCCAGGTATAGGAAATGCTACATTTATATTGGAGGAATGCAAGAAAAAAAATAAGAAAAAAGACAGTGGGGAATCAAAAGTCAAAGGGTTCTAAGCTGCTACGGTTACAGCTATGCCACAATGAGGAAAAGGTTTGTATAATTAAGAATATGGACAATTAGATTTTTTCAGAGGACACACAAATTTCCACTAGGTTAATAGCCACAACCAACCCTCTGCTATTCCATTAAAGGTGCTCTTGTGTACAGAGGCTCATATCTCCCTCTTGCTAACACAGTATGACAAAAGCAATTCTTATTATACTTCACCATCGTGAGATTTAATTACTTTTTTGCATTCTGTCTTCTCCCAATGTCTGGTTCTGTCCTTGACAGTATTTTTTGGATTTTAATTGAATTTGCTTGGTTTTATGTTTTTCTGTTTTTAATAGGATAACATCTGAATGTGAGTAAAATAATGAATTCATAATTTCAAAGAAAGAGCATGGGAGCTCATGCTTAAAGTGTCTATAATTCCTAAAATTCACATTTTGATTTATGTATAAGTAGTTGTCTCAAATGAATTTTTAAAAGACTGGAGTATTTCTGAGATGGCACCAGTCATTAGCCAGTTTCAGTACACTGTCCACCATGTTCTCCCCTTCACAATCTGTGTAGCACATGAAGACAGACAGACAGCAGCTCTTTCATGGAAACAATGTGGAAAGTGCAAATGGTTCCTCTGCTATGGGAGTGGCTTCTGCAGCTCTTCACTGAGCCAGAAGAAAGAGCTCATGCAGCTCCTTTATTGTGGTAGGGGTGAATCCACAAGAACTTCCAAAGGGACTTTCTACTCCTCAGTCGGGCTAAAAGCCGGCACTGGAAACACAAACCAGGGGCTTATGAGCCCCAGTGGTGCAACCTCATTAAGAGGCAATACAGCTAACGGTGATCACATGAAGATACTTTAAGAGACCTTTTTTTCCCCTGAAATACTCCTAAATTTTTTTTAGATCAGGAATCACATGGTAAAAATCCAGGCCATGTAGGCTGGTGGAGGAGCAGGGGTTTAAACAAAAAAAATCCACAGCACTAACTCTAAGCCATTTCACTTTCTGTTCTCAATACTTGGTGTTCTCATGCATTTTCCACTCCCACCCCCAAAATGTTAATGCTGTGTCCTTTTCCCAGTGATGATGTTGCAATCGTGATGCAATACATTTTAACTCTAAAATATTTCTAGTTGCATTGCTGTGACACTTCCAACATTCCACATTAAATAGACTAATTCACTTTTCTGGATGAGGAAAAACCATTCATGACATGTTAGATCAAAAGGGACAGAGGAGAGAACCTATTTAGAGACCCCTCATCCCCAACAATGGAAGATGTTTAGATACACAGGGCTAGTTACTCTAAATAGGTGGTATATACAATTACCTTCAAAGGCAAATAAAGAAAAAGTTGTGCTGCTACTGCACTTTTTCCATTCAGTTCAGTGACGCCACCTGTCACTTTCAGAGACTAATCACTGTTTAAAAGGCCATGATCTGAGGAAGTGGGTCTGGCCCAGGAAAGCTCATCACCTAATAAGCCATCTTGTTAGTCTTTAAAGTGCTACATAGTTCTGTCTTTTGTTTCAGCTACACCAGACTAACGTGGCCGCATCTCTATCACTACAGAATAAACAGGTACCTCTCTCCTCAAGCACCAAATCTTTGAATTGCCATCTAAAAGGAATACAAACATTGAATACCCCAAATGATCTAGCTCATGTAATATGCCAAAGGTAAGCAAATGCAACTGACATTTAGTAAGATTTCTACTGAAACAACCTGTTACTACAGGGAGTGGGGAAGAAGAGAAGAGTGATAGAAAATACCCAACCCTGCCTGCATAACACTATTTTCATACCAATATTAAACAGAGGATTCAAAGTGCCATCTCTGCAACAGTAAATCACAAATCTATGCAAGAGCTCTGTGAAAAGGCAGGGAATTATCAAAAAGGATTCTTATGCAGCTGAAATAATTTTAATACAAAATGCCCAGCAAATCTCCCTGCACTGCTGACAAATCACCAGCTGAGGTAAATCCCAGATAATGAAACATTGTGAGAAAGGCTCTATTTAATAATTTAGCCCCTGTCAAGGAGTTTGTATTGATTCTTGTTTTCGGCACAGGGAGAGAATGTTATCTTCAGCCTTACAGCTCAATGACAGCATCAGTGAATTTAATCACTGTGCTGCTCCTGCCATGCAATCCTTAAACCGTCACCTCTGATTCTTTGTCATTCCTTGTTCGTTTCTTCATAAGCCCCCTCCCCTTTATGTGGATTTTTCCATGCTTCCTCAATGTAACCAGAGCAGCATTTCAAGCTCCTTGTATTAAAGGTAGCAGTCAATCCTCATTATCAGACTAAATTTTTTATTTTAAATAATTTAACACTGCTTCAAATGTCTCATCTGTTCATCTTTTCTATTAGCAAGCCTGCTCAGTATCTTAATAGCAGACTTATCCTTGATGAGGGTAGTATTGTGCCAATCTTGGGACATCTACTATAGCAAAGGTTTTAGAAATAAAAGAAAATATAGGCAAGAAAAGGGTGAAGAGAAGGAAAAATCTGTGAGAAACCCAGCATCTATATTGATCAGTATTTTTTTCCACAGTAAAATTGGAAGGTCAAGCGGTCTCACAATTATCCAAGGAAAATTAGCTCGGAATTAATTCAATTGCCATTCAGGAACAGAACACTAATTCATCTACAAACAAAAAGAGGCTATTAAACACACACCGGTGTTTTTAACGAGACACACCTCACACTCCAAGAAATTATGTTCAAAAGCATTACCTCCTAGGAAGATATTTACTTAGGAATTTTGGGTCCTTGTTTTATATTCAAGTTACAGTGAGGAAAAAAAGGACGCTGCCGTTGCATAATTCAGAACACTAGCTGTCCTTTTAATATCCCCCTTCCAAGGTGAGATGCAGTTCTTTCAGTTTTATAACCCTTTGGATCACAGTAAAATGATCCCACAGGCCCTTACAGCCAAGGTCATCATACACAGATTTTCTATTACAGGGCACTAGCGGCATTTCACAACTGTCTTTTTATGCACTTCTGCCTTTCCATCCAGACTATAAATTGTTACAAGGCCCTGGGGTAATCCAGCTGTATACTCCATTCAAATCAGGCTTCAAGGAGAAAGCATCACAGTCAAGATGCTTCAATCAAGTAAACATACTGGCACAAAGGGCAAATGCATCACAACTAATAATGTTTCCTTTTGTGTGGCAAATGCACCATTTTTCTGTTTTAAAAGCACTGCAAGTTTCTCTGATGTTTAGATTCAAAATGTAGCCTATTAGCATTTTATATGGAGCACCCAATCAAATCAAAACATGATAAATCAGCAGCATGCTGCTAAAATCCATTTGATGTGGAGATTTTAAAGCAAAAAAACCTAAAAAGGAAATTTGGACTCATTCATCAAACAACTGGAATTTCAGCCTAGAACAAAGGTATGAATCAAACTATAAAAAGGCAGACTGCAGGATCTATTTTCTTTGTTGTCTACATTAATTCACGCTGTGCTCTGGTCACAGATTTCCTGTTGGTAACAAAACATTCTATTCTTGTGCCTTTTGGCTATCAGTAATGCTGGGTGCCTCTTATTTGTTCTTTGAGTATGTTCTCTCTCGTCTCCTTAGTGTCACATTAGTGCAAACAGAGAACAAAGCATAAAAATTTGGTGATGGTTTATAATTTGGGGTTTTCTTTCATTTTGGGGTGCACATTTTCTTTTGTTTGTTTACTGGAAATAATTTGTTATTGCCTTAGTTCTTATAATAAAACCCTACCTTTCAAGTTCAACATGCACGCACATATAAGGCTCTGTCATGTCATTAGTTATGCTTTCAATCCATATATTTTACAGCTTTGTGTAGCTGCACTATAGTATTTTTATATTTATAGATGCCTGACAACTTCATCTTGCAAACTACACACAAAAACACTAACACACATACACTTTGAATCATTCATGGCACTATTAGAATATCACACACGCTTTATAATGCTACTGCAGGTTGACACTCTCTAGTCCGGCACCCTTGGGACCTGAGCAACAACGAATCAGACAATTTGCTGAACCACGAGAGGTTATTATCTAGCATTACCAAAAATTCCACCGCCTCCTGGGCCCTTAGAAGACATTAAGGGGTAAGTTAGAGATAAACAACAGCACAGAACAGAGTAAGGACTGGTGGTTTTTAAACAAACTTTATGGGACCATGGGAAACTTGGCCACACCAATGACAAGTAGATAGCTGGCTGAAATTATGTCAGACCATGGATGTAGCCAGACCCAAGAGTGCCAGACTAGAGAGGTTTAACCTGTACTGTTGTTGTAGCATTATACGTAAACCAGCTTCAAAGTAGAGATGGTTAAGGAAACTTTCCCTGAGATTCAGTTTTGAAGTCTTTCAGTCTGATTCTATTCCCTGTCACTGCAGTCTCTCGTGAACCATCAGTTGAAGCATCTACTACTGGTTACTATGGGGAACAGGACACTTAACCACTTGACGATCAGCCCGACTTCATAAACTAATTTATATTCTACTGTAATGTGACTAAAAAAGCCTCTCTTATGAAGACAATTTTTCTGTGGGGAATGAAATATAATGTTGAATTTTCCCACTCAAATACTCATGCAGACATGTTCACTGATGCAGGTTCAGTTTATTTAATTTTAATATGATTAGGGGAAAAAAATCAGAAAACTTCCTGACAGAACGCCATTCGCATGGTGTCATTACCTCTACCAATTTACAAATGGCTTTTCCCTCAACACGGAATCAGAGAATCCTAGGGCTGGAAGACACCTCAGGAGTCAGAGTCCAGTCCCCTACCCAAAAAGCAGGACCAACCCTAACTAAATCATCCCAGCCAGGGCTTTATCAAGCTGAGACTTAAAAACCTCTAGGGATGGAGATTCCACCACCTCCCTAGGTAAACCCATTCCAGAGCTTCACCACCCTTCTAAGAAAATACTTTTTCCTAATATCCAACCTAGACCTTCCCCGACTAACTTGAGACCATTGCTCCTTGTTCTGCCATCCGTCACCACTGAGAACAGCCTTGCTCCATCTTCTTTGGAACCTCCCTTCAGGAAGTTGAAGGCTGCTATCAAATCCCCCCTCACTCTCCTCTTCTGTAGATTAAGCCCAAATCCCTCAGCCTCTCCTCATAGGTCATGTGTTCTAGCCCCCTATTCATTTTGGTTGCCCTTTGCTGAACCTCTCCAATGCGTCCACATCCTTTCTATACTGGGGGCCCAGAACTGGACAATACTCCAGATGTGGCCTCACCAGTGCCAAATAATAACTTCTCTAGATCTGATGGAAATGCTCCTCCTAATGCACCCTAATATGCCATTAGCCTTCTTGGCTACATGGGCACACTGTTGACTCTCATCCAGCTTCTCATCCACTGTAATTCCCAGATCCTTTTCTGCTTAACTGATACCTAGCCAGTCGGCCTCCTGTGTGTAACAATGCTTGGGATTCTTCCATCCCAAGTGCAGGACTCTGCACTTCCTTTGTTGAATCTCATCGGATTTATTTTGGCCCGATCCTCCAATTTGTCTAGATCACTCTGGACCCGATACCTGCCCTCCGGCATATCTACCTCTCCCCCTAGCTTAGTGATTCAAACCTGTATGTTTACACAAAACAACTGAACTTTGCTTCCATTTAATTATATAGTTTTAAAAAGAAAACCCACCACATTTGCTTGTGGTAGCATGCAAAGGTGCTACAGTGAAACCCTTAGCATTTGAGCTGCAGAGATGCATCTAGAATGCTTTTTTAAAGAGACCCATGTAATCCAGCAGGATATTGATCCCGTGGAATCATTTTCATCAGAATGCTGAAAAGTGGCAAACTGTTGAAGCTGGTTGTTGCCATAACATGAACGAAAGGACCAGTATATGAGAAGGATCTGGATACCCCTTCTACTGAAGGTACCAACACTCAGACAGATTTATTCTGCAGGAGAAAGAAGAACAAAGTCTTCCAGAATTTCTCCGCACTGGAAAGACACCTGAATGTGGAACTAGAAACAGGAGAAAGAGGAGATTAAAATGCCCAGAAAAAAAACATGGTTTTGCTTTTTTCATTACAGCACTGTTGGATGAAATCTTTTAAAACAGTGGTGCCCAACCTTTTTGATACTCGGGACAGGAAATCTCATTCACAAACTTCTGGTGGACCAGCAACATTTTATTTGCACATTTGCACATTCATTATGCACATAATAAATACGCAAATAAAACGTTGCTGATTCACCAAAAGCCCAGCCCCCAGAGCCAGCCCCAACCCATAGAGTGCTCCACCCCTCCCCTGCCCCCCAGCACCAGCCACTGATCCCCAAGTCCCCTGCTCCCGAGTTGTCCCTCCCCCAGTGCCAGCCTCCTGGCTTCAGAGTCCCCCATGCCAGCCTCCCCATCCCAAATGCCTCAGTGCCAGCCCCCTGCCTCTTAGAGCCCCCCCACCATCAGACC
Source organism: Pelodiscus sinensis (assembly GCF_049634645.1). Classification (NCBI taxonomy): domain Eukaryota; kingdom Metazoa; phylum Chordata; order Testudines; family Trionychidae; genus Pelodiscus; species Pelodiscus sinensis. Next base: position 13,846,847 of record NC_134733.1, on the reverse strand, counting down.
CCCTTTTCCACAGCCCCCCTGCACCCAACCCATCCAGATTCTCCTCTCCCAATGCTAGCCCCCAATATTAGCCTCATCTCCAGAGCCAGCCCTGCCCCAGAGCCCTCCCCAACTATTAGCACAGCCTCCAGAGTCCCCCCCCCCAGCACTAACCCCCTCACCCAGCCCTGAGCTGCTGCCCATGTCACAGTGGCTCTGGAGGCAGGGGCTAGGGAATACCACCCAATAACTCCCCTTCTGCCGCAGCTGTTGGGAGAGGCATGTCCTGCCCCACATCTCAGCCAACCAGCGGAAGCCAGGGACAAGGTCTCCTTCCAACCACAGAAGAGCAATTCCCTGCACAGCAGGAGGGCCATGAGGTGCAGAGCCTTCTCCTCGCCACATAAGAGCACTTCCTTGCATGGCAGGAGGGCCACGTGGAGCCACTCTGCGTGGCCCTCCCACCATGCCAGGAAGTGCTCTTCCGCAGCTGGGAGGAGAGCCCGTCCCTGCCCGACGCTGGTTGGCAGAGAGGCAGGGCAGGATATACTCTCCCAACAGCTGCAGCAAGAGCTGCAGTGAACTCCAGCTCCAGTCCCCAGAGCTACTGCACCCTGGCAGTGGGCTGTGGAGCTTTAATACATCTTAACTAGGTTTAGATAACGTTCTCTTATGATAGCTAAGGCAAGCCTAGTGACAAGGCAGTTTTGTAGCTATTACTTTATTCACAAGTCATGGTAAACTCTAGGGTCCCTCAACCTCCTGATGCGTTAAATCTACAGATTGCAGTCTTCTCTAGAATTTTACCGCACATTAGTTACGTCAGCTAATAGGAGATAAACACAACCCTTTCTTCCTAGTCAAGAGAAGATATAGAAGGTTTTGCTTGGGCTGTGCCTACATTCCACTCAAGAGAAGTGTTATTCTGAAACTGCTGAAGAGAGCTTCAATACCTAGTTCACCGGAAGTACTTACTTAGAGCATTAACAACAACTTGCTGAAAACTCTCTTGATGCATTAATGGGATTTTACTGCATAAGCCAGTCATCTAGGTTAGAACTATGCATTCCCCTCTCAGCTGGCCCTCCCCTCATTTACTACCGTGGAGGAATAGCTCAGTGGTTTGAGCATTGGCCTGCTAAACCCAGGGTTGTGAGTTTAATCCTTAAGGAGGCCATTTAGGGATCAGGGCAAATCTTCCAGGGATGGTATTTGGTCCTGCCGAGAGGGCAGGGGACTGGACTCGATGACCTCTCAAGGTCCCTTCCAGCACTTTGAGATTGGTATCTCTCTCCTTTCTACAATTATTACTCAATAGACATAGTTATACCGGGGTGGGCAATAATTTTTTATGGGGGAGGGCCACTCCAAGAATTTGGAAATTGGTTGAGGGCCGCACTTTTCCATATTAATGGAGGAGGGGCAGGGGCAGGGATGGAGCTGGGTGCAGAAGGGAGCTTGCAACAAGGGACTGGGATGCAGAAGAGGGTTGGGGTGGGAGGTCTGGAAGGGAGTTTGGGTGAAGGAGGCAGTTGTGACCTGGTGAGGGGGCTAGGGTGCAGGGTTTTGGGTTGTGATCTTGGGCAAGAAGGGGCTGTGACCTGGGGAAGGGAACTAGGGTGCAGAAATGAGTGGAGAGGTTTGAGCTGTGACCTAAGGCAGGAACTGGGGTGCCAGGACTTGGGTTGTGAGCTGGGGCAGAGGATTGGGATGCAGCATCTGGGAGGGGATATGGGTGCAGGAGGAGAGAAGGTTTTGGTTATGTGGGCTATGGGAGAGGAGTTGGGGTGCCAGAGGCAGACTGGCTGAGACACTTACCTCGACTCCCAGCCAGCAGCCTTCTCAAGCAGACTCCCTGCCTACCCCACCCCTCACACTGGCTGCACAGGCCATGTGGTTTCTGAACAGCTCTGAACCTGAGGGGAGGAGGGTGCTTCACAAGCTGACAACAAGGCAGCGCCCATTGACCAGAAACCAGCCAATGGGATTGTGCTGGGGTTCGTGCAGCACATGAAGCCTCTGCTCCCTCCTCCGGGCTCACAGCTGTTCAAACCAAGCCCCACAGCAACTTTTCTCAGCAGCATGCAGGGGACAGGCAGGGAGTCTGCCTAAGGCTCCCTGCTGTGTCCGCGGGAGGATCTGGCAGCTTGGAGAGCCAGATCTGGTCCATGAAAGGTATTTTACCCATGCCTAGGTTATATGAATGTGATGTATGAAAGCCATAACAGAACAGCAGTATATTCCAGTGCTGTCCCTCAAATATTCCTACAAGGTAACACCAATTATCAAGTGGCATTACTCTTGATATACCACAACACTACTAAGGAAATAGCTTTCCAAGAGATCCAACATACACTTAAACATGTGGGTGAAAAAAATGCTCTCTCAAAGCAAAAAGATGGTGCTAGAAAAGAAAAGCAAGGCTTGGACTCCATGTTACCTGGTTTAATCCATGCTGACAAAGACCCACAGCTAAATGCTTCCTTGTTTGAGTGCTTTCCTGCTTTTTTTAAAAAATGTGTGTAACAAATAACTTAAGAATGATCTGAAGTTTACTACCATCAATATTTTTCGCAAAAAAGAAAGAAGCAGTTACTGGCAGAGACACAAACACGCACACAAAATTAAATCTGGTTATGAGATTCCATCTAAACAAAGTTTTCTCTATTAATCAAATATGTCCTTCCCAAGGGCCCAACAATATAGTCCACACAACAAAAAGGGCTAGCACAAAAATAAATATAGTAGACAGGCCCCAGGGCAACCACTATATAAAATAATTCTGTAAGTTATTTACACACACTCAAGGGTATCCTATGAATAAGGGGCAAGGGTTGTTTGGATTTTAAATGTGTAGTGTTCAATCATTCCACATCTCTACAACAAACCAAACAAGGAAAGCATTTATAGCATGCTATTCTGCCCTTTATAAGTGACCCAACCCTACCATCATGTGCCATCAATCTTAGCAGGCAAAATCATTTACAGGGGATAGGACCACTTCGGAAATTAAAGAGAGAAAAGGCAAGAAAAAAAGGCAGCATGTATTAATGACTAAAGAACTTGCTTTTCAACTGAACGTTCGGTAACAGGAATAATGGAAGTTCTCTCACTCTATTGTAATCAGAGTTCTTCAAGATGTGAGGTCCTTATATATATTCTACTGTGATTACACATGCACTCCATGACTGGAGAATTTTTGGAAACAATGTCTGTTGATCTGCACCTAATACCATTGATCTCCTCATGTTCCACTTCAATGGTATAAGGGGAAGTGTGGGGCAGCCACCTCTCCCAGTCCCTTCTCTAAGACTCTGGATAGGAACTGGAGCAGAGGGGAAGGAGGATGGTTAGTGGAATACTCAACGCTCTTGTTACAATAGGACAAATAACTTACCATTGTTCTCCAAGTGCTGATCCTTATGAGCATTCCATTGGGGGAGAGTGACAAGCAGTACTTTACAGAAAGAGGATGCAAGAATGCACATGGTATGGCTGCTTGTAGAACCACCATCTCAAAGGATGTTTTAGTGGAGAACTTTTAGACCAAAGTGAAATGTCCTGACACTATATGGATGGAATTCCACATCGCTGCTTTGCACATGTCAAGCAAGGATACCTTGAGGCAATGCTGCTGAGGCTACTTGTACCCCTGCAGAGTACGCTTTTACCTTGTCCCTGGATGAGAGAGCAGGGGCAAAGAAATCACATGCCAACTGATGAAGTAGGATACTGCTAAAGATACTCTGGGAGGAATTAGCTTGTCCTCCACTATGACAACAATATCATAGTCCAGGTGACCAACAGTTCTGTTTTGTTTTTTGCAGGCAAAATACCAATGCTCACCTCTAAGGCCTCCTTCTCCTTGAAGGTAGCCTGTGGCTTTGGAAAGAACAGAGTTAAGCGGATAGTCTGATTTATGCAAAAACAACCAGTAAGTGTTCATGGTACCATAGAAGACTGTGTGGGAGAGGGGGAGCCTATACAGGAAGGATGGGCTCCACCTAAACCAGGGTGGAACCAGACTGCTGGCACTAAACATTAATAAGGCCGTACAGCAGTTTTTAAACTAAGAGATGGGGGAAAGCCGATTGGTGCGGAGATGCACGTAAATCGGAGAGAGACTTCTCTTAGAGGAGAATCCGTTGATAGAGATTCTCTAAACTGTAGTCGGAAAGAGAGGAGGGGAGAGGGCAAACCATGGGCCAGAGCTGACAAACAACTGCATACAAAGGAATCCAATGCATCAGGGAAGGGCAGACAAATAACCAGTGGCAAATTTTTAAAGTGCTTGTACACAAATGCTAGGAGTCTGACTAATAAGGTGGATGAACTAGAGTACCTAGTATTAAATGAGGAGATAGACATAATAGGCATCACTGAAACCTGGTGGAATGAGGAAAATCTGTGGGACACAATCATACCGAGATATAAAATATATAGAAAGGATAGAGCAGGCCGGGTGGGTGGCGGAGTGGCACTGTATGTGAAAGATAATGTAGAATCAAATGAAATAAAAATATTAAGTGAATCAACATGTTCCATAGAATCGCTATGGATAGAAATTCCATGCTCCAATAATAAGAAATTAGCAGTAGGGATATATTACCGACCACCTGACCAGGACAGCGATACTGACATAGAAATGCTGAGGGAGATTAGAGAGGCTACCAAAATAAAGAACTCTATAATAATGGGGGATTTTAATTACCCCCATATTGACTGGATACATGTCACCTCAGGAAGAGAAGCAGAGATAAAATTTCTCAATGGCTTAAATGACTGCTTCTTGGAGCAGCTAGTGCAGGAACCCACAAGGGGAGAGGCAATTCTCAATTTAGTCCTGAGTGGAGTGCAGGATCAGGTCCAGGAGATAACCGTTACAGGACCACTTGGGAATAGTGACCATAATATAACAACATTCAACATTCCTGTGGTGGGAAGAACACCTCAGCAGTCCAGCACCCTGGCATTCAATTTCAAAAAGGGGAATTACACAAAAATGAGGAGGTTAGTTAAACAGAAATTAAAAGGCACAGTGACTAGAGCCAAATCCCTGAAAGCTGCATGGAAACGTTTTAAAGACACCATAATAGCGGCCCAACTTAAATGTATACCCCAAATTAAAAAACATAGCAAGAAACCTAAAAAAGTGTCACCGTGGCTTAACCACCATGTAAAAGAAGCAGTAAGGGACAAAAAGGTATCTTTTAAGAAGTGGAAGTCCAATCCTAGTGAGATAAATAGAAAGGAACAAACACTGTCAAATCAAGTGTAAACATGTAATAAGAAAAGCAAAAAAAGATTTTGAGGAACAGCTATCCAAAAACTCAAAAAGAAATAACAACATGTTTTTTAAGTACATTAGAAGCAGGAAGCCTGCTAAAAAACCTGTGGGTCCCCTAGATGATCGAGCTATAAAAGGAGCAATCAAGGATGATAAAGCCATTGCGGAGAAACTAAATGATTTCTTTGCTTCAGTCTTCACGGCTGAGGACGTTGGGGAGATTCCTGAATCTGCACCGTCCTTTGTGGGTGATAAATCTGAGGAAGTGTCACGGATTGAAGTGTCATTAGAGGAGGTTTTGGAACAAATAGAAAAACTTAATGTTAACAAATCTCTGGGACTGGATGGCATTCATCCAAGGGTTCTAAAAAAACTTAAATGGGAAATTGCTGAGCTATTATCTGTGGTTTGTAACCTATCCTTTAAATCGGCTTCCGTACCTAATGACTGGAAGATAGCCAACGTGACACCAATATTTAAAAAGGGCTCTAGAGGCGATCCTGGCAATTACAGACCGGTAAGTCTAACTTCAGTACCGGGCAAATTAGTCGAAACAATAGTAAAGAATAAAATTGTGAAGCATGTAGAAGAACATAATTTGTTGGACAAAAGTCAACATGGTTTCTGTAAGGGAAATCCTGTCTTACTAATCTATTAGAGTTCTTTGAAGGGGTTAACAAACATGCGGACAAGGGGGATCCAGTAGATATAGTATACTTGGATTTTCAGAAAGCCTTTGACAAGGTCCCTCACCAAAGGCTCTTGTGTAAATTACATGGCCATGGGATAAGAGGGAAGGTCCTTTCTTGGATTGAGAACTGGTTAAAAGACAGGAAACAAAGGGTAGGAATAAATGGTAAATTTTCAGATTGGAGAGGTGTAACTAGTGATGTACCCCAAGGGTCAGTCCTGGGACCAATCCTTTTCAACTTATTCATAAATGATCTGGAGAAAGGGGTAAGCAGTGAGGTAATAAAGTTTGCAGATGATACCAAACTGTTTAGGATAGTCAAGACAGAAGCAGACTGAGGGACTCCAAGAAGATCTCACCAAACTGAGTGATTGGGCAACAAAATGGCAAATGAAATTTAATGTGGATAAGTGTAAAGTAATGCACACCGGGAAAAATAACCCCAACTATACGTACAGTATGATGGGGCTAATTTGGCTACGACAAATCAGGAAAGATCTTGGAGTTATCGTGGACAGTTCTCTGAAAACTTCCACACAGAGTGCAGCGGCGGTCAAAAAGGCAAATAGAATGCTAGGAATTATTAGGAAAGGGATAGAAAATAAGACCCAGAATATCTTACTGCCCCTGTATAAAACTATGGTACGCCCACATCTTGAATACTGTGTACAGATGTGGTCTCTTCACCTCAAAAAAAGATATTTTGGCCTTGGAAAGGGTTCAGAAAAGGGCAACTAAAATGATTAGGGGTTTGGAACGGGTCCCATATGAGGAGAGGTTAAAGCGACTGGGACTTTTCAGTTTAGAAAAGAGGAGACTGAGGGGGGATATGATAGAGGTCTATAAAATCATGAGTGGTGTGCAGAGGGTTGATAAAGAAAAGTTATTTATTAGTTCCCATAATAGAAGAACTAGAGGACACCAAATGAAATTAATGGGTAGCAGGTTTAAAACTAATAAAAGAAAGTTCTTCACACAGCGTGTAGTCAACCTGTGGAACTCCTTGCCAGAGGAGGCTGTGAAGGCTAGGACTATAATAGAGTTTAAAGAGAAGCTGGATAAATTCATGGAGGTTAGGTCCATAAAAGGCTATTAGCCAGGGGATAAAATGGTGTCCTTGGCCTCTGTCTGTCAGAGGCTGGAGAGGGATGGCAGGAGACAAATCGCTTGATCATTGTCTTCGGTCCACCCTCTCTGGGGCACCTGGTGGTGGCCACTGTCGGCAGACAGGATACTGGGCGAGATGGACCTTTGGTCTGACCCAGTACGGCCGTTCTTATGTTCTTATGTCTTTACAGAATATTATATATATTGGGTCTGCCATTAGGCCATTAAGTTCACCCATCCTTCTGGCCAAGGTGATCGTAACACAGAAGATGATCTGCACTGACAGGCAAGACAAACAATTAGCGGTGCAAAAGGTGGTTCAGCAAGGAAAGAACAAAATTACAGCTCTCACTGATGGGCTGGCTTTATTGCTGTTGGCAAGATTCTAGTCAAGCCTTTAAGAAACTTAGACATTACTGGGTAAGCAGACACAGAAAGTAGCTGTCCGCTGGAGGCTAAGTATCTGTAGGTGAACCAGTAGAGAGTTGAGAGAGACTCATCTTGAGGGCGAAGTAGTAAATCAAGGTAACAGAAATTTCTACTGTATGATTCTGTTGAGCCCATTAGCTAGGTAACATTTTCTGCTGGAATCCTTAAAAGCTATTAAGAACACTTTGCACATCTTCAGAGCAGGAATGTTCTAAGTACAATGACCATACCTGCCAGGAAGTGCAGAGTATCCAGGCTTGGATAAATGAACTTGACTTTCTCTCAAGTCATGAGACCCTGATAGGCGCACAGCTTGACATTCGCTGGAGTGAATCGGAATTGTCTGGGCCATTCAGAGGATAGCTTCTCTTTTGATCTGTCATATTTTATACAAGAACCCAATGTAGCAAGTGGCCTGTCGAAGAGAGGAGAGCACTGCCTCTAGAGCAGTAATTGTACTTACAGTTCCTCTAGAAGGTGTGTAGAGATGCAAAGTGTGAATTATTCACTGAGTGAAAATGCTGTTCACCACTAAATAATGTAACTCCACCTTGTGATCAACATCCAAGTGCCTGCTGAGGCTATCCACCAGCAAATTCTGGGCTCTGGGAAGGTATGCTGCAGATAGAACTGGTATATCAGGAGCCACATCACCCTATAAGTTCCATACAAAGGGAAGTGGATCTTTCCCCTCCCTACCTGTTTACATAGAACATAGCTGTTTTATCAGCTGACATTATATGACTTGACAAGAATAGATGAAAGCTTTGCAGGTTTTTCAGACTGCTCTGTGTTTCAGAATATTTACATGCATTCTTGTTTCCTGCAACATCCAAGTCCTGCAACCTCCAAACCCTGGAGGTTTTTCGCCTTCCTCTGTAGCATGGGGTACAGATCACAGCTGGAGGATTCTCTGCATCTTGTGGTCTTCAAAGTATTTGAAGGCTTCAATATCTGAGATATAGGTGAGAGGATTGTTCTAGGAGGGGTGGGTGAGATTCTGTGGCCTGTACTGTGCAGGGGGTCAGACTAGATGATCATAATGGTCCCTTCTGACCTTAAAGTCTATGAGTAAGTCCTCTGCACCATCTGGCTAGCCATGTGAACCTCCCAACCTAAAACAGAGGCACCTGTAATCTTGTTGAGAGGAAGGAACACATACGCACAATTGTCCATGACCTTTCTACCAAGTCAATGAGGACCTCATCTTGATGAGAGCTGTCATGGTGGTTTTCATGCTATGTTTGTTTGGTACATACACTGTTTGAAGCCAAGACTGCTGGGAGTCTAGTTAATGACATTATGTAAAATACATGGCACCAAATGCCCACAAAACAGAGGGGACAAACCTGAACTGGTGTTCAAGGGTTGTGTGTGTAATCTTATCAGACTGCTCTGGGCTTGAAATCTATCCCTCATCCTGATCAAGCCTAAGGTTGCTTCTATAAATCTACGATCTGTCAAAGAGAGTCCGAATAATTTTTTCTTCACACAGTATCCTAGGGATGTTAGGAAAAGTACCAGTACAAAAATTATGTCAGGGCTTCTAGGCATGCCCCACTCATCAGAAACCAGCAATTTAAACATGGACATATGGTGGTGCCACCTGGCCTACATGGGGCTACTGTTGCTACTACATAAAATGCTCTCATGAAGACCCAGGGTGCTTTCACTAAGTACTTTATTGATAATGGTTGGCTGGGACCAACCATAAACCTGAGGAATCTTCTCTGGTAAAGGTGATTATCCACATGAAAGCATGCATCTTTCACACAAAGCTGTTTCCTTTGCCAGGGACAGTTGCGTAGCCATGATTCCCAGTGCATTACAATGGCAGTTGTCATTGATCTGCATGATGTACTAGCAGAATCAATCATAGCCTGTAACTAAGTTCTGCCTCCCGTCATTAGTGAGAACTTAAAACTGAACTCTGCTTTGCTGCAGCAATTTGTCTTTGAAATCTAGAAACTTTGAAGGATTTAAAACGTCATACTTGGAGTTCAGTGTAGGATGGAAAAAACAACAACTCAGCTCCTTCTGCCAACACAAAGCTTAGCTTCTCTGCCCCATAAGGATAGAAATGCATATCGCCCTTGCCCAGCTGGATCCCATGATTTGCAAAATGTCCAGGAGCTCAACTTGTCTGTCCTGACCTCCTCTAAGGAGATCTGGAACTCTCCCCAGAGCAGTGTCCAGCATTGCTTTTGGTCAGCTAGAGTAAACAAGCCGGACTAATTGCCTCAAATGGAGATAAGGAAGATAGCTGAATCAGCCAGTACTGACCAGGGTCATTCCCCACTTCTTCTATACCCCACCTCTTCTATGTTCAGGAAGAAGTTCTAGATTCACTCATTAAGGCTGTGGTTCTCAAATGGTGATCCACGGTGACTTTTTCAGTGGTCCACAGGAACATGTTCACAAGCATGTGGTGCATCATCCATAGCGTCACCTGCAGGAGGCATTCTTGGATCTGAAAAATGATTTTGCAGTTCAAGACGTGTAACAGCAATCTACCTTAGAGAAATTCTGGGCCAGCGTGACCAGAAGTTACTCATATCTGTCAGCACACGCAGTCAGATTTCTTTTGCCATTTGTATCAACTTATATGAGAGAGACTGGATTTTCGTGTTTGTTGCACGTTAAATCCAAACAAAGGAATCAGCTTGCAGTGGAAAGCGATATTTGTTGTGCATTATCAAGTATCATTCCAAACATTGAAAAGCTTGTCAGTGAGAAGAGAATGCAAAAATCTGTTAGTAAATAAATTTCAAACAAAAATGTTAATTGTCTGCTCTTTTTTTAAACATGTCTCAAAAAGGAGGTGGTCCATGAAAATTTTTTGACTGGCCTGATGGTCCAGGGATTGAAACGAGCTGAGAACCACTGCCTTAAGGGAAGAAATTATATAACTCTCTGTTAGACGGCAAAGACCCAGGATGTCATGTGTACCAGCTTCAGGGGCCCATACAGGGCCTAAATGAATGGTCAAAGTTGGGTTGCAGAGGTTCCCAAGGCATAAGGCTAGACAAGGCTGGTTCCAGGAAGCTCTTAATTTCTTATCTGAATTCCATTCCCTCAGTGGAATCAATGACAGTTCTTCCAGTACATCTGATTCGCCTGAGGTTGAAAGATCAGATCCAGCTCAAATAAGCAGTATCATCAGTTTTGTTGAAGGAAAGCTGTGGATAGTAGACAGAATGAGGGGGGTGGACTTTTTTCCTCATTGCACATTTCTCTTGACAGCACCAAAACATTCAAGGTGAGGATAGGTCTGGACAACAGGGACATTGCTGACCCATAACACACACAGAGGAAGCAGCGCGGAGTGACAGCCACCTCCCCCACCCCCCGCATGTAACTGCTGAAGTTTTCAGCAGTGATATGATTACTTAAACAGATGGAGATACACATTTCTCTAAGTCAATAAAGGCAGTGCTCATGGTCATCACTGACCAAGAAGGAACATGGAGAGCAGACAGCTTTTAAAGCTGAGCATAACCTATTCCCCATACTAGAGAAGGAGGAGATTTCCTTGGGGTGGAGGATACTTTTCATTCATTAGCTACACTAATAAAACTAGTCACACTAATTACATTTAAAACTGTAGAAAACTTTGAAATATTTAAAGGTTAGACCAAGCTCAAGCTGAAGATAAAGGAGAATCTCCACGACACTGAAGATTCTGACTTCGGCCACGTAGCAGAAGTAACTGGAGAGGCAGTCACTCTGCACTGCCCTCACTGTCCTTGGGCAGGAGCATGAGGAAAAAAGAGCAAAGAGCATGGACTAATGGACACTGCTTGCAAGAAGTCTGCAGTCTCAGGTCCACAGAGCATACCCATACGGATAAGCATGCAAAGAGTCGCCAACACAAATACAATAGCTAGTGAGCTACAGCAGCACTAGTTTGCATTCTTATAATTATGTAATCTGTCACTTCAACAAAACTGCTGTCTTGAGAGCATACCAAAAGCACTGGCTAAAAATGGGTATTGTGTGTGATCCAACTCAAACACAAGGGCATCTTGTTCTTCTAATGGAGAAACACACAGGTGCAACAAAAATGAACTATGTACTGCAGTACTGCAGTACATTCCATTACAAAGAAAACAAATGTTCACTTTAAGCCCGTTTTACAGCACCGCACATCTTTTTGCTTTGGAGAAGACATCTGTTTCACTGCCATGTAATTTGTATTTAAACAACTTGGTACTGCAGGCAGAAGGAAAAATCGTTCTTATCTGATCAAGAAGGGATTCATTCCAAATATTTTTCATTCCTATGTTTCAGCTTCCCTCGCCTCACCCTTAACCATTCCTTCAACAGAACACATTAAACAATAGGTTATTAGTTAGTAATGAAAAAGTTAAGGTTCCTGTTACAATAACCCAATTTCAGGTCAAGTTTTTACATATGGACATATATACACTGACACCTGTGAGTTTATGCCATGATTTTTGTGCACACACATATACTCACTAAAATTTATACCTGAATGCTTAGATTGTCGATTTAACAAATTTAAATTATTGATGTGATCCTATAAAAACTAAATTAACAAAAAAATTGTCTATTAGTGAAGACATCTGGTGTATTATAGCAAGAACAGTTAATGATATTATCTGGAACCCTATAATCAATTTTTTTTCTCCCACAGCTCTATCATTACACTGTATTAGATCTGTGTATATCTGTAGAATTTATTAGATTTCAGTGCCTGGTGAAATATTTGCCAACTGGATCAGGTTCAGATCAGGCTAAAATGGTTTTGGAAACACTCCTCGTCTTTAAAGATCAATAAAGTTACTTTTATGCTGCACTGTGTCAGCTGCCAGAAGATTTATGGGCTTCCTATAGAATCCCTTAGAAACACAGTACAGCGGGTTTGTAAGAACCACCATCTTTACATTTACATTTCCAGCATACAGAGCCTTGCGCTGCCAACAGAAATATTGGTAATCAATTGCAAGGAGTCAGTCACCCAGAATTAACAGAAAGACAAAATGTTTGCCGAAATCAATATAATGAGTAAAATTTGCAATCAGTTCAGCAAATCCCAGTTATTTAGTAAGCAACAGGGATATGAAAAATGCAGAAGAACTCAGTTATAGAAAGCAACAACAGGATGGAGGGCAATAACTAGAAAAACTGGCTGATGGGAAGAGAAAAATTCACTAGTATCGTGAAAATCAGGATACAATTCAACAGTAGATGTGCTGACTGGGTCAGTACAATACTTACCTGTCTTCCAAATTTTTGTTACGTCAAGGAACAAGAGCAACAGGAACATTTGTAAAATATTTTTCTGCTGTTCTTAACTCCATCTTGAAGCCCTACCAACTTTAGGAGCTGAAAGACTCCTACAATGTGCAGCTGGTTTTTGAACCTGGCACTGGTAGATCTCAGCTGGCTACTAGTGATCTTTGTGAGCCAGTTTCAGAGGAATGAAAATAAGGTATGAGATTTAAAATAGCACCTTTTAAAATGCTCAGTTTAGCCTTACTCTTGACCTGTTTTGGTACCAAAAAATGTGTGGTATTTAATGGGCAGAATTCTGTCTGTCTCTCATGTGGGGGGTAGACAGTTAATTAAAGGAACTGTCTCCTCCTCCCTCAGACATCCCATAGTAACCCTACATGCAAACAGAACTAAATGTTTCCTTAAGTGTTCTTTTACACAAACATGCTGTGAAGCACCTGAGTTCTGCATTGTACCAAGTACACTGAAAACAAAAAACTTTTCTTCCAAACGAACTGGTGATACTCTTATTTCTCTGAAGTATACTTTCATACCAAGCCCTTACACAAATTTCAGAGTTTAACCCATTTCTTAAAATCCAAACATTAAAATGAACCCTAACAGTAACATCAACCCTAACAATGTAACACAATGACACGGTAGAAGTAAATCTCATCAGCTGCAGCTAGGGGGTGAAAGGAACAAATGTCTTACAGGTAGGGATGTCAAAGTGTAACTGTGTAAACTGCTAACCAATAAGCATCAGCTTATTGGTTTCTGTTATGGTTACACGCTGGCTCCCCAGGAATAGGGCTAGCAGTCCCTGCCAGCTCTGATCCCAAGAAGCCAGCTGTCACCCTGAGGGCTCTGGAGTATAAACCTACTGCAGAGCCCACAGCAAAGCTTCCCTTGGAGCAGGGCTAGCAGCCCCTGCCAGCCCCGCTCCCAGGGAGCCAGCTTTGCTGCAGGCTCTGCAGTATACTTCAGTTTACATTTTTAAACAACTTTTTACATCCCTACTTACAAATACTGTCCTATCACAACCTGTTCCCCTGGGGGGGAGGGGTTTGGAGGGAGAGGGGTGGCAGCTGTGATACAACAGTAAGTGTAGGTTGGAGCATGCCCCCAGCCAACCCCTCTAACCTGCCTGCTGCGAAGCATGGCAGCCTACAGGAAGCTGGGAGCCAGGTTGTGAATGCTTTGCCCCTCCCAATGCAGAGGGGTGCCCCAGCCAGGGCGCATCGGCTTACTTTCACCTCTGGCTGCAGCTCCATGAAGAGTTCCGTTCACACATTTGCCACAGGCCATGAATCACCACTTACTTAAAATGGTAAGAATAACCTCTCACTTCCACGTGATCAGCTTTAGAGAAAGCAACCCAGCATTATACGATACCAGACCAAGCCAAAAAACTAACAACTACTGGGCCAGTTCTCAGAAGTGCTGAGCTCCCACAACTCCAACTGAAGTCAGTGGGAGCTGTAAATGCTCTGACAAAATCAGGTCCATGGTAAAAACTCAATGGTATGAAACCTCTGAGGAGGACAATGAATGATAAAGTTTACTCACTCACTTTAGTGCATCTCAGGTCTGAAACAAAAGCAGAGTGGGCTGTATATCTTTAGAACTTGGGTTCTGTGAGCCCAGGCTTGGTTTCATATAAAATAATGCCACAGGAGAGGGGGAGAGAAGACTATTAAATATAGAAAATGCATCTTCTGTTTCTGACATGCACTTCCATTTGCAATATCACTGCTTGGGAAGAAAAGGGACAGCACACGATCTTATCAGTCAGGACCGGTTTACACTAAGCCAGAAGGTCGGCTAAGATACTCAACTCCAACTACATAAATAACATACCTGAAATTGACTTCACCTTAACTCAGATTTCTCTGGCATCCTCACAGCAGGTCAATGGGAGAAGCTCTACAGTCGAGTTCTCTTATTCCTCGTGACTGAGGAGTGCCAGAGTTGACATAGGCGCCCTCAATGTTCGATTTAGCGACTCCTTACTAGACACATTAAATCAAAGGCCAGAGAATCGACCTCCACAGCATTGATCTTCCATTTAATACAGACATGGTTTTACTCCCACCTGGCGAACTTGTAACAGCACTGGGATATTTAAGGTATTGCTTTTAACTGCCTCTTGACTAATCGAACTTACCACAATGTTGCAAAACAAGCCAGGGAAGAAAGAATACATGGAGAGAATGGCATGGGAGGGACACAATCCAATATCACCACTGGACTCAGTGGAGATGATGATGTTATCTGAGCCTCTTTGGAACTCGATCTGGTCAGCACATTTCTCAGAATTAGGATCCAGATGATCCAAGTTTCCAAGAGATGGTGGGGATGGGCAGTCATGATGGTTGAAGTTTAGTTCAGCCATCAGTTTTTCTACCAGTTTTTCTTTAAGAACCTGTAGAGAGGCAATCATTCTGCTCCAGGTGGTACAAGGGTTAAACCCAGCCTCGGAGAAGGCTGAGACTCAACTGTTGCTAGCAGTTGAGGCAAACAGCAGCCAATTGGGGCCCAGCTGGGGTTGTATAAATAGGGGCTCCTGGAGAGGAGACTCTTGTTCCAGCTGTTGAGTAGAAAGGACCTGGCTAGAGAAGCTACGGAGGCAGAGAAGTGCTGGGGAAGGGCAGGCAGAGCTTGGGAGCTGAGGCCTGGTTCGCAAGTTCTGAGGGTACATTAGGCTGCAGGAAGGCAGCCAGGGCAGCAGAAGGCAGCACATCCACTCTTGCCAATAGTAAGTGGCCATTTCAGACTCCAGCTTGACCCTGAGACAGGGACTAGATGGCAGTAAGTCACTGAAGCAAAGTGGGAATAAAGGTCGGGGGTTCCCTGGGAAGAGAGGACCCCAGAGTGCGGGGCACTGTGAGGAAAAAAGCACTGTGGACAGGAGGGACACGGGGCCTGAACCAGTGAAGAAGACAGGTAACTGAGGGTCAGACACTGACCAGCAGAGGACCCTCCAAGGCTGAAGAAATAATTCCTGAGGAAACCAGCAGGAGGCAACGCAGCAGTGAATCACTACTTGTTACAGAACCCAAAAAGAGAGTGACAAGTTGAAGAGGCTACTCCTTTTATCCTGTCCCCCAGTTAGGCCTAATATGCAACACACCGATTCCAATCCATTCGTTTCTAATTCTTTACTCCTCTTATTTACCCGGGTTCACTGGAGATCCCACTCCACCTCCCTACCTTCAGCAGGCTTCCCGCCCACCTGAGGGGCAGCCACCACCAGCTTCCCAAGGGATGGAGCTGGCACCCTTAGAAAGTAGGAAGGATAAGGGTGCTCCTGAACATAGGGAGGTTGGGGGACTCAGGTGGTGCACCCACCTCCACCCTGCCAGGGCTGCAGATGGGAATCTTATTTACAAGTCATCTTAATGCAGTCCTTGAACAGTATCAGTCTGCCTTTTTTTTGGTACTAATTCAGTCTGCCTCACCCTTGCAACTTTTTCCATTAGCATTTGTTGCTGTACGTTATTGTGCCATTCGAGGTACACCCAGTTCTTACAGTTAAGCTCACAATCGGGGTACGTTAGTCTGCTCAATTATCAAAACAGTATTTTAAAAACTGTTAATTTAAAAACACAGAGAATACATGGATGATTCTTGGAAGTTGTGCAGCATAAAGATGTGTTGCAAAGTAAGTGGAGGGTACAAGCATTCCTTTGTAATGCCTAAGTGGCCCTCATTTTCCTCCTACCTCACTTTGCTCCAGTGTTTGAAGAGGCCTTGTGAGGGGCAGTCCTAAAATAGGTGTTTGCAATAGGTGAAAAGTAAAGACCTCACAAAAAAGGGAGTGTGATGGTCAATAGGCCTAAACCCATTTGTAAATTTAATGTATTTCTTGGTGTTTCCTTCCCTACCCCAAAGATAAACACTTCAGTTCCCACAGCCTGGCACTCACAAACATCCCTTCAGCAACTCCCAATGTGTGTTCATTCAACTGCGGTGGAAAAACCTGGTTAATTATTGACATTTTCAAATGTCTAAATCATGTTTATAATGAGCAAAAAGTCAGTTTCATAAATCCCATGGAAGCATTCGTTAAACCAAATATATTTTCTGTTCCTTCGCTCAACCCCAAACCCAACCTTTCTATTGAAGGTTCTTCTGTATATACTTCAGACCCACACTCAACACAAATTCTCATCAAAATCATGGTAAGCGAAGATGGAAAAACCCATTAGATCATCAAATCCCTCTGCCTAGGACGATACAGTCTTCAAGGAAAGACATACAGTATTAAATACTACTTTCCTAATGAGTTTGATCATGTACAAAGACTTTACACTTAGCCTCCAAGTCAAAAGCTGAGTATACTAATGCTCTCAACAAAAGAGCACTCAGTGAACCACCATCACCAAGCAGTTTACTTTTTTTAGCTAGTCAACTGTGGCATTGTCAAAGCCTGAAATACAAACATTGAATATTTATTAAGAAAATTTATGGCTGACTGTTCAGCTTTATTGAAACTTAAATAGAATTAGATGAATCTTCCTCTCCCTCCCCCCAGGCCTTAGTGCAATACTGTAATCCAATTAAATTCTACAACAACAAAAAGTGGTCCCTTCATAGCAAATTTGAGTGATAATCATTAAACTCATGATTGGCACAGAGATGCTGGTGCCGAAAAATAAGCAATATTGTTAAACCCTTTCTACTTCATGTATCTTTTTTTCTGAGCAAAAATCGGTTTTCCACCCTCCACTGTCAGATCATCCCGTTTTCCTCATGGAAATTTTCATCAAAATGTTGAGACTTTTCATGAAAGGCTCATTTAACATGTTTTGAAGGTATTCCAGAACAAGGAAAAAAGTTACCTCCAAAACCGTATCATAACAAATTGATGTTTCTTTTAAGTTTTTGACAGTTGTATATATTAAACTCACATTCATTCTCTCAAGAGTGCATTAAACCATAAACAATCCCTAAAAGTACTTTCTAAAGAGAATGTGGTTCCCTATAGGAGGGGTGGGGAACCTTTTTCGCGTCAGCAGCCACTGACGCACAGAAAACAATCAGTCAGGGGGCCATACACATGTGAGAAGTAAAAACAACAAAACCCCTCACTGCCGTGGCTCTCTGACTGAAAAGTCCGCTATTTTGAGACCTATTTCAGCATCCCTGTAATCCTCATTCCACAAAGGTTAAGGGATGTCTCAAAATAGCCCATTATTTTGAAACACGGCGCTGTGTAGACGCACCAAATTTTGAAATGTGCTATTTCAAAATTCAACCAAAATAAGATATGCAAATTGCATATCTTATTTCGAGTTTAGGGTGCTGTGTAGATGCACCCTTTGTGTGCTGCAGCCCCACCGTAGGCCAGCATGGGGATGGCATGCCAAGCTTCAGGGGCCCGATCCAGGCAAGACAGGGGCTGCAAGGTTTCCCACCTCTGCCTTATAGTGATGGCTAGTACCACATACTGCATTGGTGCAATGGCAGGGAGAAAAGGCTGTCATGTGGCACAAGATCTAAAATGGGTCAGCAACCTTTCCGAAGTGGCATGCTAAGATTTAACCCTCCTGCCCTGGGGCCATACCCCTCTCCCAGGATGGGGGAGGAGCTCTCTCTACTGCCCACTCCATGGACCACCTGGCTCAATGCTTTCCTTTCCGGAGACTACCAGTTGCTAATGGAAACTCACTATTAATTACATAATTACACCAGACACATTTTGCTAGTGCTGCAGCTGGGGAGAATGGTTTAATTTACATTATTAAACAGATTAAGCATTTTAACTCTCATGTTAGTTTATAAAACTTCATTTTTAAATAAAATAAAATATTATGTCCAACACAAAAAGTTTCAATGTTTGCTTTTTTTATAGAGAGGTGAGGAACTTTTCTGGGTTGAAGGTCACTGGCCCACAGAAAAATTAGTTAGGAACCACACGAGAAGCAAAAATCTCTTCCAACCCCCCCCCCCCCAAACCCTCAATTATGTGGCCCCCAACTGAAACAACTCACTCTTCTGGCACTCCAGCCCCCACGACAAGAGGAGAAGGGACAGGGAGGACTGAGGTTCAGGGCTTCTCATAGGCCAGATTTACTCTTCTGGGGTTCCAGAGTTAGTGGATTTTGTGGATCCCCTTAGGCTCTGAGGTGGGAACAAAAATGAGGGGCTCGATGTGTGGGACAGGGCTGCCAGTGAATGGGATGGGGATGCAGGACAGGGTGAGGAGGACCGGGTCTGGAAGGGAGTTTGGCAGCAGGAGAGGGTGGGAGGTGGGGGTACGAGAGGGAGTCGGGGAGTGGGAGGGAGTTGGGGGAATGATGCAGAACAAGTGAGAGAGTGAAAATGCAGACAAATAGTTGGGAAAGGAGGCAAAGAAGTAGGGAGTAAAGGAAAGTAAAATTGTATCCCCACTTATCTTCCCTCTGCTCCAGCCTCACTCCCTTCAGCCCCATGATCTCCTCCACCGTCTCATGCCCCTTCAGTGCAACCCCTATTCCCTTCCATCCTGCCCCCACAGCCTGATCACCTGCATCATTCCATTTCCTCTCAGTGCAACCCTGCTCCCTCCCATTCTACCCCTGAATCCTCCTTTACCCCCTCCTACCCCTACATCTCTGTGCCCCCAGGGGCACTCACCAGCAAGGCTAGGGTGTGGAGAGGCAGGGGGAGGGATATGTGCAGAGTCTCTTCCCTGCCAGGACCAGCCTTTTGCCTGCAGGCTGCAGCTCTGGGGCAGGCAGATGCCAAGGCTGCCTCCACCCCAGCTGGTGCAGAGGGGCACTGGGGAAGGGGCTTCCCACCCTCATGCACAGATTGCAGGGAGCAGCCTGGGCCCCCACACACCATCCGTAACCAGCTACCCAGCCCTGGCTCTGCAGAGCAAGCCCAGCCCATTCCCCCCGAAGCAGGAAGCCTGTAGCATAGGAGGAGGGTCAGCCCCAGGGATGTGTGCACCTCTCTCGCCCTGCCCCCTCCCAGCAGGAAGCCAGATCTAGTGTTCCAGCCTACTACAGCTGCAAGTCTGAGGCTGGAGCCACAGCACAAGTTCCTGCCACGGGAAATCAGCTCGCGTGCTGCTTGTGGCACATGTGCTGGGGGGTTGCCGGCCCCTGGTCTAAAAGATAAGGGCTCTAACTACTGTTAGCAAAGGCACACCATCTCCCACTTGGCAAGGGCACAGTGCTATAATACATGAAAATTTAGTTTCCAGTGAGTTCCTGCCCGAGACTGGGACAGCAACCTTTATTCATGCCTAGATCCACCAATATAGATTCAGCCTCTGAGTGGATTATTTTATGCTGAGTTATTAGATACTCCAAGGCCAGATACCTATGTTATACGTAACTGATTTCAGTATGTCTCTTCTACCAGTTTGCTACAACCATATGAAACAATGAATGTCAGCTCTAGGTCAGCATGACTAACATATGATAGAAGAAAGACTGTTCTGGGTACAGATAGATATTACCAGCACCTGTCAAAGACTGTATGGGTTACAAAAGATAATATGTTGGAGGTGTTGTCTGCTAGAAATTAATCTTCAATAGCCATCACACATCCAACAAAAAGGGTCAGGCTGTGAAACTCTGATACATATTGAGTAGTCCCATTGAAACGCATGAGGCTACGCAGGTTGCTTATGACATAAGCAAAGGTACAAAACTGGTTTATAAGCAACTTAGAAAAAAGAAAATGGACTCCACAGCACTGCCACAGTCAGCTTATGCATGGAAGCTTCAAGTTCAAACAGCTGTTGCCCAAAGAGGGAGCAGAACCTTATGCTACTCAAGTTAATCACACTTTTGCTACTGATGTCAATGAGGCCAGAATTTCATCACGAGTCTTTATTCCAGAGGACACAGGTTTATCTTCAGATCTCACACATCATATTTTACTTCACAACTGCATTATAATTAGTTTTATGCAACCCTGAATATGTGAAGGAGGTGACCCTTGTTGAAATGTGTTTGTTAGGGGATCACAAATGCTGTGCCACTTTCTAATACAGTTGTACCTAGAAAGGCAAAATCACTTTAAGACCGCTTGTTCTTTTTCCTCTAGCCCCCATTCGACTTTCAGGTACCACATTACAATATCAAGGGTTAGCTTCTGATCCAAGTGAAGTTTATAAGAATGAGCTTTGGAACCAAGTCTGCTACTGCCACTAGACCTGTTAACACCACTTGAGGAGCAACTTATGAAAAGAATGAAACAGCTTCTCAACACTGTACCTCTCCAAGTGAAACAAAATCATGAGCAAGACAAGCAGAGAGAGAAACTACGAAGAGAAGAGAGAAGAGAGAAGAGAGAAGAGAGAAGAGAGAAGAGAGAAGAGAGAAGAGAGAAGAGAGAAGAGAGAAGAGAAGAGAAGAGAAAACTAAAGCTTTATCACTGGGACGTAATGGCCATTGGTGAAAGGCAACTACTCTTCAGGAAAATCAAAAGAGATGTGCTAGTATTTTTAGAAGAACAGATTCATGTTAAAGAGTCAACAGAGGGACTTGTAATAAGTGCAATATACTAATGTGAGAAAATAGCAATGTAAACGCTATGACAGTGGGAGACTGAAAGACCTTGAGAAGGGAGGAAAATTTTGGTTTATTTCCTAGGCAGTTTATTTTCTAGAGCTGTGGTGTCCAACCAGTTCTGAAGCAGTAGCCACCACAGTGGTTACTGCTATAATGAACTAGCCATATTCAACTTGCCAAACAGCCACACGTGGCTAGTGTACTGGACAGCACGGATATAGAGATTAGACTACAGACTTTTCGGAAACAATCCATAACACTTGCCATGTCAACCTTTCACCTCCAGAAGCAGCAGTGGCAGGTCAGTCCATACAGAGCCATCAAGCTGGGTGTCTTCCTAACTCTCCCTCCTCTTTTTTGTTTAATTCACTTCAATTTTTAGCAGCGTTGAGATAGGAAGTAAAGTTTTAATTACAAAATTAGCCTAATAAAAAATTTATTAAAACTAAAAGGAAGCAATTCTGTCAACATAAGTTCTCAGCTACTTGAGGAGTCTATCTAGCAGCTTTGTTTAATAGGAGAAGGGTTGGATATATATCACTGAAATTACTAGGTGTCAAACTCTGCAATAAGGAGTAGTGGGTATGAGGATACAAGACCTATTATTGGGACACTCAAGCCTGTTTTCAGTTTAAGTTTTTAGAACGAAAAGAGAACTTCATTAGCCCTATCCAAAGGTGCAAGTCCCTGGTCATTTTATCCACACAGAATTAGACACAAAACAACTGGGTAATTCGTCAAGAGGATCAGGCAGTGGACCATGAATTAAGATTTTTGGGGGGGCTTGTCTACACTAGTAAGTTACTGCCCTGTAGCTTTCTCCCTTGGGGGGTGTGAAAACACCCCCCTCCCAGCACAGCAAGTTACAACATTGTGTTCCAGTGTAGAGCCCCCCAGCACTGTTAGTTACTCCCTCCATGGAGACAGTTTCCCTTGTGCACTGGGAGAGCTCTCAACCCAATGCTGGTGTGACCACACTGCCATGTTAAAGCACTTTAAACTTGGAAGTGGAGACAAAGCCTGTGAATCTAATCTCAGCTCTGTTGCAGAGCTGCTTATCATTTTAGCAAGGTCACTCACCCATGACTGTTGCATTTTACAAATGGCAACAATCAATGGCTCTCCCTCCATCCCCCTTTCTCAATATAAAAGCAATGATGGGAGAGTTCTCTCCTTAGACTGCACCAAAATCACTAGAACCACCAAGTTAAAAGGGTTATCAGTAAGAAAGAACAAGGCTGTCAGCTGTGCAGCCAAACCCATGTTTAGTTTATGATAACGGAGAATATAATGAACTTAATTAGTTGGTGACATTTCAAAGCTGTTGTTTTTTTCCCCTGCTTCACTTGACATGTTTTGCTAAGGGCAAAACAAAATTGTGTTTTCTTGTTGGAATTTGGCATAGGAAAGAGCTCAAGGGTCCTTCCCATTGTACATACGACCCTTTCCTCAGCAGATAGATCAACCGTGACAAAAATGCTCCAGATCCATTTTCTGTTAGCAAAACCAGCATCAGTCTCTTTTTAAGTGTTCATTATGCCCACGATTTTATTGACAAAACCATCAGGGGAATTACAGAACCTATAGAATGAAGGGGATAAGCATACAACAACTATATTCCTTCTATAAACAGGAATCAGCAGCTTTCCTACCATTACACATCCCTGCAAGCATGAGCTACACACAGAACCTCAAAACAAAAACAAATTTAAGATGCACCATGCGAGGTGGTTGATTTTTGTTTTTTTGTCATTGTTGTTTTTAAGGATCAAAACATACTGCACTTTCCTTCCCAAATTGTTTTCCAGACAGCTTTTGTGTGTTGTATTACACCAATACTAACAACAGAAGCTTCAGCTTTTATTGCTGTTAATACCCTGAGCAATTACAGTAACTCAGCAGGAACTTCTACCCAGAATGGCAACTATCACAACGTAATTCAGCATTTCATGAGCGATTCCGCTGAAACACCAAGGCACCTGCTAATGTACAAAAACTGTACAAATGGGGTTTAACGCATTACTGGAACCTGGTAGATAAAAGCCAACACTTTTTTTTTTGAACATTTAAGTATTTTTCATGTTTACCCACATTATTCTTGTTAGAGATCACAGAAAATGAAACAAATATGGAAGCAGGAACAAAAAGCTGGAGACACAGGAAGCTCCTAGGCTTCAGAGTAGTCAGGAAAGGGAATGAAAAGTTACCTGAAAGGAGGGATACTGTAAATAATGGAGGCCTCTAGAGAAACAGAAAAGCATAGACATAAATATTGAAGAAAGCTATCAGTGTGACAGGTGAAAGGAAAGTACACCTTCTCCCACACTGCATCCATGTAAAATTAACGGGGGGAGGTGGGGTGGAGGGAGCAGCTAGAGAAAGCAAAGAGACCTTTAACAGAAACAGATGGCAGGTAATCTAAACTAGTAATGTGTCAACCTGGCACTGTAATTATTTATTGCTTTAACTTGTAAATGATATAAACATTTGTGACATAAAAGCCGCTAAAATAAAGGAGGTTCTCAGTTAAGGACCTCACTAACAGCTCATCCATGGTATCCAGCATGCTAACCACGTGTGGCTATTTGGCCAGTTGAGTGTGGCTAGTTCACTATAGCAGTAACAACTGTAGTGGCTACCACTTCAAAACTAGTTGGACAGCACGGACCTAGGCTGTAACACCTGGAGGAGGAATGTGGAGGTTTCCTACTGTACTGTAACTCTATAGAATGTGTTGCCCACTTAAAATTAACATAGGGAGCTACTTAAACTTACTTCAAGTTACAAAGCTATGGATTTGGGGGGGGGGGGTGAAGGGATTCATGCTTCTCTCAACTTCATGCTGTGGTATCATGTGCTGTTGAATTAAAATTTCATTAAGATAGAAGGGTTTGAAAGGAGATTTCAATGATTTTTTTAAACTCAGTTTTAATGACAGGTGCCATTAAGAGGTGAGGGAAGCATTAAATCTCAACGCAAGTTCTGTATCTACATAGTCCACCTACCAAACCACAACTCTTTATAGCCCACAACTCCATTTTCAGCATTTATTTATAGAGAATTTATCACTATAGAACAGTATCTAGACAATATCATAATCAGCGTTTCCAGCAAAACAGTAAGCTACCATCCCCAAGTCCCCCTAGAATAGTGTTTCTCAACCTTTTTTTTTTATAAAGTACCCCTTTAAAAACAATTATAAGTACCCACAGTACCTACAGTTTTCAGACGCACAATTTTTTTCTACCATTGCAACACATTTGTTTAAACACCTTAATTATAGACAGGCGGACGATGAAATTTTTGGGTATAAAAAGTACAAAAATAATCAAGTGCTGTAAAACTTAAAACAAAAATTCAGTTTTCTCCAAATATCAGTTGTGTTGATGTACCCCCCCAGACTTCTCTCAAGTACCCCAAGGATTCTCATACCACTGGTTGTGAAACACTGCCCTAGAACAATGTGCCCTAGGTCAATGTGGATTATAACACTTCGTTAAGAGTTCTCTGCATGTACCAACTGACTGACTAGTTCTGCCTGTACCAGGGCACCTCATTGTGCCAGGAGTGACAAAGTTAAATATTATTACTAGCAGGAGGGTAAGGATAGTAATAGACTGTGCAATATCACCATCATCTTAGGAAAAAAACATGGAAAACGCTGCTTACCAGCTTGAAGTCTTGAATACTGCAGATGAAGTATGGAGTGTTCGGCCGTCGACTTTCAATATAGACGCAATCTTTAAAAAGAAATAATTTAAAATAATGGCAATTAACTTCTATACCTCAGATTAAGAATATAAAACAGTATAAACCACATTTATTATATAAAATGTACATGTTGTATTTTTGGTCTAAAAATAGAAGCTAGAATTATTATCCTAAACAAGCAATAATGGAATAAAAATTCACTTAAATTTTAATAGACATTTTCTTCAGAAAGGAAAATGAACTTCTGGAATTTAGCTAATACCTATGGACCAGACTAAAACAAGATGGGAAACTAATCAAATCTCTTCTGGTTAACTCACTATTAAAAACTTAACATTTTCTTTTCTAGTTGTTAAGAAAACGAAGGCAACCAATCATAGATGGAATGCAGTAAACTAAATTAGATTTTCCTCAGGGAAGAATTGAGCTTTCTCAAATTACACTTCACATGATAGAGGCTGAGTAATTATTTTTGTTTGCTTTTGACAACTGGACACTAAAAGATTGCTGTAAAATGAGATCTGTTGTGTTACAAACATAGTCCAGCAAAAAACACCACAAACGCACTGATTTAGAAAAGAGTAAGACTGAATGGAGAAAGAATTGCCTGGATAATGATAATGACCTTAGAAATGGGAAAATCCACACCCAGATTGCTTGAAAGCAGAGATATTGCTTCCAAAGTCAAGCAAGTATTTCAGAGAACCTCAGTGCTCTTCATTTATATTCATACACAACTAATTATTCAGATTCTCCACAAATGTATATATATTTCTGCAAAATATATCTACAAAAACCTCAGGTGCTCAAAGGTATAACTAGCCTTTCTCCCATTGTCTTATTTCCTAAAAACTGTAGAAGAAAAATAGATGAGAGGAAAACTATTGCAGTTGTTCTTCTGGTTAGCTGACCACATTTATGAATGCATTGTCATAATAAATATTTTAAACTAACAATACGATGCCTTTTCTTCCTGAACAAGAATGTAGTGCTTTATTACAAACACTATTCAAACACCACTCAGGTGGGAATCATTTTTTCCATCACTGAAATGCAATCATCCTCAGGATATAAAACTCAGCAACTGCTTAACATCAATATCTTAAAACAACTGAAATTTCAAGTAAGAATCTCGGTAGGTAGAATATGATCAAAGTTAGAAGTCGATGAAGACACCAGGTTCAAAGCCTCTAGCACTTCCGTTATGGCTGTAAGTGGTTAGAACCTAGGTTGGGGTAACAAAAAAACAACAGCCAGCAGGGTTAGTCCCTAGTGGGCTGCCGCCACTATGTTTACCTGCACCTCTGCTGGCATCGGAGGATCACAGCTCTTGTTGGCCACAAATAATTGCCATTCACAGCCAATGTGAGCAGTGAGAAGTATGGTGGACCAGGACTCCACTTTCCGCCGCATGCAGTGGACGCAAATGGTGATTTGCAGCCAACGAGACCTGCAATCTTCTGATACCTGCGGGGGAGCAGGTAAACATGGGAGGCGTGGGCCTGCCAGGGACTAACCCTGCAGACCGGATCTAGCCCGTGGTCTGGAATTTGCCCACCCTTGACATAGGTTTTTACATTGCATTCGAAATGTGGTTGTCGTGTAATGTCTCAAAAGAAAAAGCTACCTTCTTAAAACATCAGAGCTCCTACATTAGCTAATGGTCCATCATGCAACTTCTACTAGCCTAACCCAATACTGCTAGATTATAATAGTATCATAGCAAAACATTCATGGTACTAACAAGATGGAACAAGACTAGAGAAAGAGATAGCTGATGCACGGGCTACCATGAAGCAGGGCTCCAATAAGTGCAATTAGACTTACCTGACTGATTGTCCCATAATAGCCCACTTGCCTTCAGGTATCTTAGGTATTGTTCAAACACAGAAACAATAGCTACGGGACCAACCGGCAGCGCCCCAGCTGCTGTACCACAGGCGTCCGGAGCAAAGCCGCGGAGCACGCGGGCAGCGGACAGCCCAGACCCGCCGCGGCTGTCCCGCTGCCGGCGTCCTCAGAGGCTTTGCTGCCCGTCTCCCTGGTCTGCTGGAAACCCCGTTCGTAACTGCGGATCTGACTTAAGTCGGATCCGCGTAACTCGGGGACTGCCTGTATATATATCAGGAACACCTCAATAGGGAGTAAGGAAAGTATCTTCCATTGTTGCTTTAACTTTTGAATCAACTGTTTAAACTGAAGTGTAATAAACCAATTCCCCCCGTATATCCTGAACTTCCTTAAACTCACTTTTTCCTAAATTGCCACTGAATATTTCCACATACAATTTCCTTTTGTACCAGGAAAACCACCATTCCCCTAAAACTTAAATCCCATTTAAAAAAAATAGCTATCCAAGAAGCGATTATCACCTGGAATTTAATGTGGTTGTCTTGGATCCACCAACCCCAACATAGTTTTTCCTTTTTTAGTATCCTGAATCAACAGTAAAAGCTTTTGTTTTCCTGTTAACGAGTGTCCGCTTTCCACAGTATACTGGAAAATAATCTCACCCTATTCTTTTTGAGCACTCAAGCTCACCCAGTAAGATGTTGAAATTGCACATTCAGTTAAACAGAATATAAAACAAAAATTAGGCTTCTTGGGCCTTTTAAACAATGAAACCATTCTCCTCTAGAATGAACAATGTTCCTGTCTGAAGGAATTTGGAATTCAAATTTAGATCTAAGTACCAAAGAATCTAATTTAGGCAGATGGTTCCCATCAAAGTTCCCTGTAAACTGTGCTTGTGCAACCACTCACCAGAAATTCAAATGCCGCCCAGTTGACTAGCAGAGCATCCACAGCTAGGGTTTTTTTTCCCTAAATGTGGTGCACACTCACACATACCTTGGTGCACATAAAACATTATTCCACACATGTGGAAAAATCCACAAATGGGTGGAAAAGGGTAGAGGGAATATTGGTTACTTGCTTTTTGCATTGCAAGACTGCCCTGACAAATGCAGCTCATTATGACACACATTCCTAAGGGACCCAGAAGATATTAAATAACTAAAAGCCATCATTGCAACTGTTTGAAGCTTGCCAACATCAAACTCCAGTCTAAACAAGTGCTCAAATAACAGGGGCACGTAGCACAGCTTTTTTGACTGAAGTGATATCCAGGCCAAAAAAACCCTTGAAGCCACAAGGTAATGGATGTAGCATTATCTTCTTTTTTTTTCTTTTTAAGTTCTTTCTCCTTGCTAACTGCCATGTGTGCATAAAACATTAAGTTCACCAGAGAAAAATGGAACATGTATTTATAGAACAGAGAGAATAGATTGTATAGCAATGGTGCAAAGAACAAATGTTCAGTGCTGGCTGGCTAACTCCTTCCTAAAGAACAGTCCCCATAAAGGTATAAACTAGCATCTGGGCGGATGGTTCCCCAGAAACTGCATAGCAGCCTTCCCTTTTTACTTGAATAGCAATACCTTGTTATTGAACAAAACCGCACTTCCTGCTGAGTGTTTATAAAGAAACCATGGCAACTTGACTTATCCAATGCCTATAAATCCATATGCCAAATTCCTACATGCAACACTATGCTTTGTAAAACTGGCTACTTTATCATGCCAGTCCCTATCCTTCAAAACTTGTGCTGTTAATCATTTTGTGGCAGCATCTGATCAAGTCAAATGAGCTTGGCATAATCTTTTTTTTAAGGTATGAAACCTGTTGCTTATTTTATAGAAAGACATAAAACACAGAGGGATTAGTATCTGGAACAGTCTGAATTCATAATTTTAATCAGCATCAGTCAAGCTTGTCTCCAATTGACAACAGAAATTGAAAGAATGCCCTGTTCTGACCCAGCTTCTTAATTCATTTATAAGATAAATGAGAAGAAAATTATAGCAGAGCTTTGTGTAGACACCCCCATTATAAAACCCGAACTTCAGGAGTTTATGACTGACGTTTGAGACTGGAAATTGGCTTTCAAGTCTCAGGTCAAGCAGCTAATTTTTTCCTCTCTCTCTATTTTTCAAGTTAGCCAAAAATGAACGTGGACTGTTTACGTTGCAGAAATGTAAATAAAATTTGAGATGTGTTTAGCTTTTGTAGCATTAAATTCCACTTTTTCATGTGTTTACACAGAGGTTTCTATAGCAGGGATAGGCAAGAGGAGGCTAGTGGGCTGAATCTGGCCTCTCTGCCACCTCATCTGCACCCAGCTGGCTTCTCATTGTTCTGCACACTCAGGAGGGATGGGGAGGCTTATTGTGCTGTTTCTACCCCCTAGCAAAGTCCCTTAGCTCCTGTTGGCCAGAAACGGGCCAATGGAAGCCAAGAAATTTTGTTCATGGCAGGGGCAGCAAATGAAGCCTCCTCACTCTCCTCTCCCTGTGCTGGAACAGAGCCATGTGGAGCAGCTTGGAACTACAGCAGACAGCCTGTATCAGGTTCTTGCAGGGCTGCTGGCTGGGAGCCACTTAGGTAAGCATCTCCCAGCCAAACCTCCCTCTCCCGCTGCAACTTCTTACCCCAGATCACCATCTAAAGCCATTGCACCCCATCTCCCCACCTCCTCCAGGTCACAACTCCCTCCTACACCCCTCCCCCAGGCCAGAATCGTCTCCTGCACCCATATCTCATCCCAGACCATGCACCCCAGCTCATAATCCACTCCTTCTCCCAAACTCCTTCTCAGACCCCACACCCTCTTCTGTACCTCCAGTCCTCTACTCCAAGCTCCCCTCTACAACTCACTTGCCATCCCAAACCCCACACTCCCTCCATACAAGTGCAGCCTTTGACCGCTTACCAAAAGCTTGGAGTGGCTCCCCCATTAAAAATTATAGCTCATGCGTTCTATAGCATCTGTTCATCTTCTAGCAATAATACTGGTGGCTCTGTCGCCAGTGGCAATAGCATTTAAGTTCTAGCATCTATGAAGGGTTTCTAAATGTGTCAGTGTCAAAAAAGCCAAAAAACAACAAAAACCTTTCAACTGAGGTTTTTTTCCCTTCTTGGTGGGTGGTCATCTGGTGTAATTTTAACTAAAGATTAAATATATGAATGATACCAGCATCAGATGGGTAGCATTACACACAGGTGGAAGTAATCTAACTATGAAGTGACCTGCATACATGATATGGGGCTGCAGGTACTCAGGGGACATTCAGTCTAAATAAATTACAAGACCTATGCATAATGAGAGAAATAATTACAATACTAAAAAAGGAAGACACACATAAACCAACTCCAATGCATTAAATTATTTTTGCCTCCTTTATAGTGCCCTAATATTACAGAGCAGATGAAGGGTGGATTGTCATTTGGAGAACAAGCGATACAGTCTCTCTCTCTCTCTGTCCACAGCATGATGTTAGAGTCTAATTTAGTAGACAAATACTTTATGTTGTTGGGGAGGAGGTGGCAGGGGGGATTAGTAAATATACTAATATTTAAAAAATCTGCCACTGCTTATTCCTAATAATCTTTTTTTTTTTTAACAAAAATTAATGAAAACTTTCAGCGTGACAGACTGAATATGCAGCAGGCAGACTCACACAAGGGATTAATCTGTTGATTTAAGAATACACAAACTAAAACCCACATTTTAAAAGAAAGAACTCTTAATTCATTTTTATGAACCTCAATGTCTCATGGGAGCTAAGTGGAGGAGTTTTCATTCATTGGGTACACAATGTACATGTTCAGTGTTACCTATACCAAAATGCGTATTTACTAGACAGCCAATAGCAGCTGCCACAGCACTGCAAAAACACACATTTAAAAGCTTAAAATATTGTGTATGTAATGAACCATAAATAGCGTGAGTACCATAATAATCTATGTAATAAATACTTACACTTAGAATCTTTACTCAAAAGATCTCAAAGCTCTTCACAAATATTAAATAATTACATCACAATACCCCTTAGATGCCACATTATTTGTCATGTACCACATTTATTTTCTTTCTATCACTAAGAGAATAAAACCCACAGACAAAACAATAAGTTAATTCCAAAACTTTGGTCTGTTAAGATTGTGGTCCAGCTGGACCACAGACGTTACTGAACCAGAGAGCCCCAGCGGCAGAAGTTGTCAGCTGGGAGCCGAGCTAGGAAGCAGAGCCAGTGGAGCTCACAGGCAAAGTGGGGCCGCAAGAGCCCACAGTGCCGAAGGAGTGGCTGCTGGAGCCTGCAAGGCTGTGGAGCCAGTGGGGTCGCTGAAACCACGGGCACTGGAGCTCCGGGGGACGCTAGTGCCCCTTTTCTCTGACCTTCCCTGGTCCAGCAAACTATCTTGTTTGGGAGCCGTTAGGTCCCAAAAGTGCCAGACCAGGGAGGTCCAACCTATATCCATTCTTGATTAGTTATGTTAACCATTTTTTAATTATTTTAGACCCTTGTAAAGCTCTAGCACAGACATGCTATGACTGGAGAGAATCTGGTTTCATTTTGGGTGGGATGTCTTAATTATTTCTCACCACATTAACACTAGCACAGTTTTGAGTCTGTGCCTGCTGCCTCTTCGTACTATCTGTAAACAGCACCATTTGTCCAGAAAGGAAAGAAAGCCAAAAGAGAGAACTAAATATCACACAATAAAGAGGAGGCTCTTCACACAGCAAATTTACTTTCTTCTGAATCCTTTTACATATCAGCAGGTTTATGTAAATTGAGCACATGTATTTTCTGCCTAGTAAATCACTGACTGTAGCCTGAGTCCATTTGTCATCAGAAAAGGATGACCCCGTATGCACTCCTCCTGACTGTCAGCTCAAGGAATACTGTGGCCAGTTGCTTCTGCGGCTATTAATAGATGAAGCAGTTCAAGTAAGCCAACCTGTGAAAATCTGAAACATTACATTTCAGCCATTTCCTTGTTTCTGGGACTTTTTTCACCCTTCTCTTCAGGAAAACAAGCTTCATTATAAAGACACGACAAACTGTTTTTCTTTTCCTAAGAAGGCAATGAAATGTATATTTCTATTAAGTGGCTGGAAGTTCTGCCCACCTCTGGTCACTGTGTGACGCACAAACTACAGACCACTCAATTTCCAAGAGAACCTTGACTGGTGCCCTACTGCTATTTCCTTCACTGCATGCACATATCTATAAAAACGGACCAGAGCAGCAATCAGTATACTGACACTTCTATAATAAATACATTTCCAGTTTTTAATTCAAGAACATAGTATGACATCATTAACAGTTTCAGCTACAGACACCTGACAACTAAAGAAAGGTAATGCATACATCTGCATAGAAATTTTATCAAGTGGAGTCTGCTGCAAAAAGGAGAATAGTAGAGATGTAAAATCCCATTGACTAACCAATTACACATATTGTTTAACTGGTTAAACTGCCCAGCTGGCATGCCACACACACTCTCCCCCAGGCAGGGCCCCACCTTCCCAATGAGCCTGGAGCAGGCCCATTCCAATCCCCACCACGTTAACCATTAAGGGTGAGGCTTACTGGTTAAACCTGCACAGCCCTACAAGACAGTTCAACAAAAGCCCATGAATGCCACTGACTTGACTAAGTCTGCTGCTTTTTTGCACCTCTCTCTGACTTTTGCCATCTTTTTTTTTCCATGTATTAGCTATGTAGAGTCCAGCCATATAAAAAAAAATGCTTCTGTCCACCACGCACTACTTCAGGGACTTCCTGTTCTTTTCATGGTCGGTTCAAAATTACTCCCCTTGCATTCTAGAGACTTCCATAGCTATTTTCACGGCCCTCCATTTCTACTTTCTCCACTTTCCTCCTGTTCACCTGCTCCTGACCAGCTCTGTCCTTCAACCATAAATACCAACTTCCTCTCCAGCATGGAGATGCTTGACCCTCTCCTGAGCAACCCTAGGTCCCACCCTCGTTCTACCCCTTCCCTCAAGCTCTTGCCCCTACTCTTTTTACACCAGCTTCACCCCCGCCCCCACCCACCTCAAGGTCCCACCCCAGCTCCATCCCCAGTCTACCCTCGCTTGCCTCCACCTCGCCTCTTTCCCTGAGCACGCCCCATTCCCACTCCCTCCACTCCCTCACAGAGCTTCTTGAATGATACAAATCAGCTGTTCATGGTATTCCAGAAGCCCTGGGATAGCAGGGGAGCAGTTGGTAAACAGCGCCTCTAGCAGATTACAGGCAGCCACAGCATCAGTAGTAGGTGTTTCTTCTCTGCTGACATCTGCAACACCATTAAAAGGAATGTTCAAGCAACTGTTGCTGCCTAGGGTTGTTAATTTGAAAATGGCTTGCCCTCTTTCAGGGAGGCATTTACATTTGGTTAGTATATGGCTGGAGAAGCTGTCTGCCAATATATATTTAGTCAGCAACGGAACATCTGTCCTCTAGATTGTGGACACCACTCCTACAATTCCAGCCTAATGGCTGTGAATCTGACCCACCTTCTCAGCAAAGTGCAAGGAGGGAATCTTAACCGCTGGAGACATTCTCCTCAGACATGCAGTAAAGATTGTCTAGATCAAAGTGCCTGTTACCACAACTCTGCTGGTGATGAGTTAGCACATTCTTTAGCAGCAAAAGAAAGACTTACAGTCTACATCACAGCAATGGAAGAGCATGAAAACTCCTATGATGTGGCCCATGCAATTCACTTCCTGTCTACTGTCACCAGCATATCTGCCTTCTTTTCTCTCTTATGTGAACTATTATAAATTAAATTACTATCTCCCCCACCAAACCTGAGTCATCATATTTGTGAGCTTATGTGCATAGATGTGACGAAGGATACAGCTTATGTGCTAAAAGAATCCTTTAAAGAAATCATCGCTAGAACACGTAGGCTTCAGAAGCCCTTTGTAAAAGGAAGAGTATAAACCACACCTTCCTCAACACATGAAATCTTTTCTGCCTTTAATAATGTACTGCACATAGTAAACACCACCACAGTTAGGAGCCTTTCAGGTTTTAGTTAATATATGAGTTAACACTTGCATCATTCAAGCATAAAAGCCTGAGGCTCTCCACACTGCACTTCTCTTCCACAGAAAATATATTCCTTGAAAGCCACTGACACGGAATGCATGCAATCTCCTGCTTACACTCGAACCGTCGCAACTTTAGCTTTCGAAGTCTAGCAGAAAGCAGTTAGGAGCTCCAACATATATACATATTCTAGCATCAATATGCTACTTTATGTTGATGGTCCAGAGAGCCTCACAATGTACTCTTCCATCAAATACATACCATTGAAAGTGTAATCTTCTCAAAAGATTAAGTCAGCTCTTGTAATGTTCACCCTTCTAAGCAACTTCAGTGCACACAAAAATAGGAATAAAAGCCAGCCAGTTGGTGTGATGACACCACTGCTTATTACAATTACCTCAGTGTAACCTCGTGCTTCCCACCTATCATATAACCTTGTTGTTCCCCCATCTCAAACGTAGATTGTAAGCTCTTTCAGGTAGGGACCACTCTTGTGTATCTCCAGTGCTGAGCAAAAAAAAGGGATAGCTAGGCAAAACTACAATACAAATATATTTCACACTAACGCTAGTCAGAGAAATCCTAGATGGGTAGAGTCCTAGACATCAAAGCAACTGTCTCATGAAAAGGACCTGGTTTAAGAGTGAGGAGAGAAATTTGGAGGGAAGCAAATTTACAATATAAACTCTTTGAGGCAGGGATATTACGTTCACATTCAATGAAAGCACTGAGTGTTTACTTCACACAAATAATTAGCAAGTGATGAAGACCATGACACAAATATATGCAAAAGCCAAGAATACCACACTCATTGCATCTGCTTTTTTTTTTAATTTGTGTTGTAAGGAGGATAAACATTCAATACCCAGAAAATACATATGTGCAGAGGTTAGTATTACAATTTAGCATGCCTTTCAATTGGTTTGAAAATTAGCTTCACTCCATGTGCAGTGAATCCTGACACCTGAGAGTAAGGCTAATTCATCAACCCCTTAAAATATGGGTCAATAATGAAAACACCAACAGATCAAGATGAACTACAGCGATGTGAACGACAGTGATATGAATACTATGCTGCTTTAATAACCTAAGTTTCAGAAACAAATACAAAGAGGAATGCACTGGGAACATTCTGTGCATGGTTTTCAAGAGAAAAATATCACCAGTGACAGGTAGGGAGGTATAAAGTTACCTCTTTCCCCCATACGGCTGACAACAAACAAATTGCTAGTCTGATCTTTTAGTGTTACTTCCTGCAGAGCAGATTTCAAGCAACACTGCTGGCTCTTTGTCAGAAAACAATGTGCTGAAGCCCTGGTTCGCAATAAATGGTTCAACCAATTTGCAGTGCTCACTTGAAATACACAGGAGTATTCATGATGCCTGGGCTGTAGTTCTTATTTGGCAAATGATTTTATTATAAACCAGTATCACAGTGAACCCATTTCCTTTAAGGGGTTTCTGCTGCTGTTTAATGGACTGTCAGTATAATTTAGATTTCATCTATTTAAACTCATTCAAGCCTGGCCCCTGATTGTACAGTAAATGGAACATATTTCTATTCAACAAAATTAATGACAGTTAATTGTAGTCTGCAGTTCCCAATATTATAAAAGCAACTGTTCTGCAGTTCAAGCATCAAGCTACATGATTTCCCACACCAATTATTTTTTCTGCACTTTTTATGCATGCCCACAATATTTTCTAAGGTTCCCCTTGGAAGAACATGTAGGTTGAGTTCTGAAACAGCTCCAATTTTCCTACAGAATCAAAGCAGAGGCCAGAAAAATACCAAGAGACAAAAGCAAATAAGTTAAGGATGATCACTAATTCACACCAGAATGGTTTGCTGATTAATTTAGGGTGTCGTCCTCCCTGTCACAAACATAGAAAACAGGAAATATCTAATTGTCCCAACATCAGGTCAAAAATATCTTATTCTGTCTGACTAATCCAGAAGCTCTAAGAACAGGGTTGACTCAATACCACCTCCTTCAGAAGTACAACAAGTTATTGCAGTAGTCTCACTAAAAGGTCAGTGCTTTCTGCCCTACACTGAGACCAGTAATTTCATAAAGCATTTAAAAAATAGCAGGCATTTGCCCCAACATCACTGGCAAAGATTCTATCGGCTGCCGTAAAGCCACAAAGTAGTCACATCTCAACTGCTCTTTATGGCACTTATGCAATGCTTCACAATCCTTTAGGAATGCAATGGACAACCATGAATAGTGAGTGGGCTGAATGAGTGGCCCTCCATCTCAGCGGGCCACAGGGTTCCACTTGTGGCCTGTGGACTCCTCCATCTATCCCTCTCCCCCCATGCAGCACTTGTGCACTGGAGCCTCTAGGGGTCATGAAGTCCAGTCCCCTGCCCTCATGGCAGGACCAAGCACCATCTAACATCACCTCTGATAGATGTCTATCAAATCTGCTCTTGAATATCTTCAATGATGAGACTGAACAACTTCCCAAGGCAATTTATTCCAGTGTTTAACCACTTGGTAGTTAAGAAGTTTTTCCTAAAGTCCAACCTACACCTCCCTTGCTGCAACTTAAGCCCATTGCTTCTTGTCCTATCATCAGAGGTCAAGGAGTACAATTTTTCTCCCTCCTACTTCTAACATCCTCTTGAAAATGGCTATCATATCCCCTCTCAATCTTCTCTTTTCCAAACCAAACCAATTCTTTCAGTCCTTCCTCATAGGCCATGTTTTCTAGACCTTTAATCATTTTTGTTGCTCTTCTCTGGACCCTCTCTAATTTCTCCACATCTGTTTTGAAATGCAGTACCCAGAACTGGACACAGTACTCCTATCACTGAGATCTCTGTTTCAGTCTGGTGCAGTCACAGTGTTTGTATTGTGGGCAATTGAATGTGGTCTCCCTGGGCCACTGATATGGCATATAATGCCTATGCTTGGATGGTGACATATACATGACAAGCATGAGAAGGGTAGTGCAGGAGTCTTTCATTGTGTGAAGGATCTTGCCAGTTTTGGCAGAAAACTTGTTCTTATAAAAAGGTAAGTCCTACACCATGATTTGCAGCTCTTTGGTGATTCCAGAGGTTTGGAGCCAGGATACTTGTGGCATGACTATCCTCGTTGCAGTGGCACAAGCAGCTGAATCTTCTACATCTAATGCCAACTGGAGTGATGTGTAAGTTACGGTCTGTCCTTTCTGTGTAACCGATTTCAGAATGGGTTGTTTTTGTTCAGGGAGGCATTCCATAAGTTCTTCTAATTTGGCATAATTGGAAAAATCATAGCTCACCAAAAGGGCTGAGAAGTTGACTACCCAGAACTGTATTATAGAGGAAGTATGTATCTTTGACAAATCCAACCTTGTATGGTCTTTGCCCTGTGGCTGTTTATTGCAGAGGTGGACGGCATAGACAACTAGTGAATTGGGCTGAGGGTGAAAGAAAAGGAAGTTATGCCCTTTGCTGGGAAAGTATTTTCTCTCATCCCTTTTGCTTGTTGGTGTTAGAGGCAGGTGTCCGCCATATGTTGTCTGATGCCTCCATAACAGCTTCATCTATAGGCAGCGTCATCTTGAATGCTACCATTGTAAAATCAGAGTAGCTTGTACTGCTTCTCTTGTACTTCTGGGATGGTTATCTCCTGATTTCAGACTACCCTCTTGAATAACTCCTGGAATTACTTAAGGTCATCTGTGGGTGAGGTTGCTGTGAGAATCACTGCCTCATCCAGAGACAAAGAGGAGTTATAAGGCAAGATGCCTGGCACTGATAGGGGAGATGTCAATGCTTGCCTCACTGAGGTACAAGGAGCCATATACTGCCCCCTAATTTGCCCATGGAGGCGACTGCATGGGGTAAGGCAGGGTGGATAAGGCCATGGTTGCCCATACAACAACTGAACTTGGTGAGGTCTGGTGATGCTTCATGTGGTGTGCTTGCCATGGAGGTCATCCATGAGTGGGAGATAAGTGTTGGGATGAAAACCTGCTCCTCTGTCCTTAGCAGTCACTCTGGGACAAGAGAGCGGGCAACATTGTAGGGCAGTCTGAGACCTGACCCTGTGACTGATCGGTGTCGAAGAGTGGAAAATGCAGTACCGATGAGATGACTGTCTCCCTGGTCCAGGAATTGCAGCAGTGCTGGCTTAAGTGGTGCCAAAGCTGTGTCATGCTTCATTGGCTGCATCAACAACAGCACTGACTCCAATGCTACCCAGCACCAACCGTCAGACCAGGCACCGTGCCGCCTACACTCAAAAGTGAGGACGGGGGTCCCCAGGCAGAGCCCCAGTGGGCCCATGCGGCCTGCAGGCCACTGGTTGCCCACCACTACTTTAGGATGAAAAGTGTTACTTATACAAAAGATCAAGTATACGCATTTAGTAGTATACTCCTATTTTCCATAGAAGAAACTGCAAGAAGGACATTCAATTTCATTGACTGGAGATTCCAAAATGCCTCAAAATCATATATACATTTGGTAAACAAAAAACATAAGATTTTTTTGAATGCATACGGCATCTTAAGAAGTTAAAAACATTTATTTTATAGCCTCTGGTCTGTTATGTTCATATAAATGCCTGGGAACACTTGGGCTATGTCTAGACTGCAAGCCTCTTTCGAAAGAGCGCGTCTAGACTACAATACGCGGATCGGAAAAATCGATCCGCTTTTTCGAAAAAGAGCGTCCTGACTGCTGGACGCTCTTTCGAAATTAAAAGCCACCCGGAACTGCTTCTGCCAGGGCACGGGGGCAGCATTTCCTTCCGGGTGCTGCTGCCTGCCTGCCCTTTGCAGAGACGCGGCGTGGTTAAAGGGACACTCCTGAACACCCGTTGCTCTGCTTCTGCAGCTGCCTTTGCTGTCCCTCTAGGAGGTAAGCAAGGCATTGCAGTGCTGGTTTGGAGTGCTCAGCTTCCTGGGACACCCCAGCAGGTTTTTTGTTTGGAGGTTTTTCTGTTTTAGACCCATTTTTTGGCATGGAGCCAGAGCTGCCCCTGGGCAGGCGATGGCCCCACGCCATCATACTGCAAGTGTTGCTGCATCTGCATGACACAGTCATGAGGCTACTTCCCCATCTGGACCCAGACCAGAGGTACGAAGGGATTGTCCGTCAAGCAGCCACACTGCCCTTGCCTCCAAACTTCTTTGTGGACAGGCGTGTTTGGAGGCTTGACACCAGCTCTGACTGGTGGGACCGGCTCATGATGGAGCTCTGGGATGACCAAGAGTGGCTACGCAACTTCCGGATGCGGAAGACCACTTTCCAGGAGCTGTGTACCTGGCTCGCCCCTGTTCTGCAACGGCAAGACACCCACCTGCGGCCCGCTATCCCCCTGGAAAAGAGGGCCGCCATTGCCCTCTGGAAGCTGGCAACCCCCGACAGCTACCGCTCCGTGGGACACCAATTTGGAGTGCGCAGGTCTACTGTTGGATCCATCCTGATGGAGGTAAGTCATTGTCTGGGGACAGTCACAGTTTGGGGTGGGGGGAAGGGAGACTGTCAGGAAGGGCAAAGTGGAGTGGGAGTGGGAGGGAGCTCCTCCACTCACCCTGAATTGTTGGGGGGGGGGGGTTCTGAGGAGGGGATTCCCGGGGTGTTTGAGAGGGAAGGTGGGTGGTGGGTTCTCCTAAGAGATAAGGCACCCCTTCTAACATTTTGTTGTCTGTCTCGTTCTGCAGGTGGTGAGGGCCATCAATTCGGAGCTGCTCAACAGGCTCATCTGTCTACCAGATCTGGACAGCGTCATGGCTGGCTTTGCTGCCCTTGGCTTCCCGAATTGTGGCGGGGCGCTCGATGGGGGACACATTCCAATCCGTGCACCGCCCCATCGAGCAGCCCAATTCATTAACAGAAAGGGCTACTTTTCTATGGTCCTCCAGGCCCTGGTCAACCATCGTGGCCAGTTTTCTGACATTTGTGTTGGGTGGTCAGGGCGGGCACATGATGCCCGCATCTTCAGGAACTCGTACCTCTACCGGAAGCTTCAGGCAGGAACATTTTTCCGGCATCACAACTTTGCAGTTGGGGATGTGCACATGCCGGTGTGCATAGTGGCTGATGCGGCCTACCCCCTGATGCCGTGGCTGATGAAGCCCTAAACCGGCCACCTGGATGCGAGCAAGGAGCAGTTTAACGCTCACCTTAACCGGGCTCGCAACCAGGTGGAATGTGCGTTCGGACGTTTAAAAGGCAGATTCCGGTGCTTGCTCACACGCCTAGACATGGGGGAGAGCAACATCCCTGAGGTGGTGGCTGCGTGTTGCGTTCTCCATAACCTGGTGGAGAGGAAAGGGGAGGCCTTCCTACCAGGGTGGGGTACAGGTGCTGATGGCCAGGAGAGGCACTTTGCCCAGCCCCGGACAGCTGCCATCCGCCAGGCTCACCGGTCTGCTGTTTGCATACGGGAGGCCCTACGGGAGCAATTCTCAAGTGGAGGCCACTGACTCTACTGAGGGGCTTCTGCCTGGGGACTGGGCCCTGGCCCAAAAGAAGCTTCCCTCCACAACCCATCTCCTGACCCTGTTTGGAGAAATCATTAACACCAGGGTTTGTCTCAAAATAATAAGTTCTGTTTTATTTATTTAAATATCACTCAAAAAATAGTATAACTGTTGCAAACATAAAAAAAACTTTTGTTCATTTCTGATGTAGAAAAAACTATGTACAATAAACATTTTGTTGAACACTTCCTTTGTCATTTAACTGGGGTGATGGGGGTGCTTGAAACCTGGAGGGCGGAAGGGGACTTGAAACCTGACGGGGGGAAGGGGACTTGAAACCTGGAGGGGGAAAGGGGATCAGGTTGCACGGTGCTTGCCTGATCTCAGTCTCCTGCCTGGGCCTCGTGTTCGGGGTCCACCATGGCCACAGGATCGGGTGGTGCACCTGTCGGTTGGCTGGATAGGGTGCTCTTGGGACGGGGAGGCCTGGGGGAGAGGAGGGCCGGGGGGGAAAGGGATGCTGTTGTGGAAGGGGGGTTTGGTGGG
This sequence comes from Pelodiscus sinensis, assembly GCF_049634645.1. Lineage (NCBI taxonomy): Eukaryota > Metazoa > Chordata > Testudines > Trionychidae > Pelodiscus > Pelodiscus sinensis. The sequence goes on along the minus strand of NC_134733.1, from coordinate 13,806,005 downwards.
GCGGGGTCATGGGGTGCTGGAGGAGCAGGACCAGGCATAGGAGCAGGCAAGCCGCAGACCTCCCTGAGTGTGGCAGTCAGGGACGTGCGCTGCTGGACCAGCTCCTCCATCAGCCGGTCACGCCACCGATCCTCTGCCTCCGCCCTCTCTCGCAGGATGGAGTTGAGCTCCTGCACGGCCTCCACATGCTGCCTCAGGATGTCCGCATACACACGCCTGTGTCTGCGGCTCCCATGTCCCCGAGATGGAGATGGAAGTGGGGCTGGGGTGCTGCGGCCCTCTTGCACGGGTGGTCCGGCTGTGGAGGAAAAGAAGAAGACACAATCAGTCCTAAAAAACTGGACTCTGTAGCACTTAAAATACTAACAGAATGGTTTATTAGGGGATGAGCTTTCGTGGGCCAGACCCACTTCCTCAGATCAGAGTAACACGGCTACATTTCTATCACAATCAGTCATGTGTGCAACAGCTGTCCAAAAGGGGAGACAGGGGAATCAGACATTCTGAAGGTAACACTGTCTGTGACCTGGGCATCAGCCTGAGCATGACAGGTTTCCCTTGTGCATCACCCACTGTGCACCCACCTACCTTCCCCCCCCCCCCCCCCCCCGGTATTACACAACCTCACTGCACTCACCTGCTGCTTCATCTCCTGCGCCAGATGACACCTGGGAGGCCTCTGGGGTCTGGGTGACTGGCTCCAGGGTGAGGATCGCCGTCTCCTCACTGTCCTCCTCTGGCACCATGTCCCCGTCTCCTGAGTGCTCTGGGTCCTGCTCTGGCGCGTCCACCACAGGGTCTGCCAAGCCTGACTGGACGAAACGCCGTGGTGTGCGTGCTTCACCACCACCACCCAGGATCTGGTCCAGCTCACTGTAGTAAGGGCAGTAGTAGGGGGCTGCACCAGAATGGGAGCTCTCCTCCCTGGCCTTGACATATCCTTGGCGCAGCTCTTTAACTTTGGAGCGCACCTGGTCCTGGGTGCGGGGGTAGTGTCCCTTCTGGGCCAGGGCCTCTGCCATGCGGCCATAAATGTCCGCATTTCGCCGCCTGCTTTTGAGGGCTTGTAAGGCCGCCTCCTCTCCCCAGAGCTCCAGAAGGGTCTTGAGCTCTGGCCCAGACCATGATGGTGCCTGGCATTTGGAGCCCCTGGCTGGGTCCCCAGAAGGCTCTCTGGAAGGGACAGGAGGGTCTTGGGGCTGGGACATGCTGCACCTAAGTAGCCGTGTGCTCTGGCTCCTTTGCTGCAACAAGTGGCTGTGAGGGTGCCTGTCCCTTTAAGAAATGGCTGCAGACAGGAACCAGAGACATGCAACCCATGCCCCAGATTGTCCACCAGGGCTTCTTCCTGGAGGCCAGTATTTTCGAAAAAATGGCCTCCTCACGTCCACACACACTTATTTTCGATGGATCTCCGTCGAAAAAGGCGTTCTTCCTCGTGCAATGAAGTTTACCGCCGTCGAAAGAAAAGCCGCGTTCTTTCGATTTAATTTCGAAAGAACACGGCTGTAGTCTAGACGCAGGTGAAGTTTTTTCGAAAAAAGGCTACTTTTTTCAAAAAAAACCCTGAGTCTGGACACAGCCTTGGAGTCCATTCCACATTACCACTGACTCCAGGAGTCATAGTCTCCACTTGCGGGAAGATCAAAGGTGTGGGATCAATCTTCTAGCATTTGAATTAGAAGCCTAGTAAAGACCCACTCATTTTAACACTGAGGGCGCCTCCATTGCTGCCAGTAGTCCTGCTCCTCGCGAGAAATAGAGAAAATCAACAAGGGCATTTCTCCCATCAACCACTCACTGCGAGGACAGCGCCAAAGCTCGGCTTAACTCCAGCTACATTTTACACATAGCTGGAATTGCATACCTTAAGCTGACCACTTCCCACCCCATCCCCGTAGCATGAACTTGGCTTCACTTTTTTTCTTAAGAAAAAGTACACTGGCTGTGTAAGAGGCTTCTTTGTAATGCCTTTGAGAGCCTCATGGGAAAAATTTACATGACTATTGCATCTATTATAAATCTCCACTGTCAGTTTAGATATGGAGGTACCTGATTAGGCAAACAGATAAGGAGGGTGCCACTTTCCAAACTGTTGGAGCACCTCTGAGCAGAAACAGGTGTTCAGGAGTGAACAGCTGAATGAATGCATCATATGTGATTTCAAATCTCTGATCGGATAGATTTCTACTTCATTCTGTGTTTAAAAGAGGAGCATTCTCCATCCCTTCTAAGCTTGCTTTGCTGCAGACACATTTATGTCAAGTAAATTGTCAGTTCTCCCTTTTGTCTGGCAATTTGGTATCCATGCACCTGCCATTTTTACAATCAAATGCAGCAGCTTTGAATAAGGTATTTGGGTCTAAAATGGTTAAGTAGTATTTCTTTTCTGAAAGGAAATGGAAGATTTTGCCATTGTTTTAGCTGTAAGTGCCTTTGAAATGCCTTCTATGTGGAACAAATTAGTGCAGCTGCTGTAATGCTGATGGTATAGCAGATTATTCTGCTTCAACAGGATGCCTTTGCTTTTTTTATTTATTCTTTTAAATAAAGTCTTGATATTGTACACACCTGTTTGGACAAAATTAATGAAAAACAAGGATTATATAAAATACTCGGCATCTATACTCAACTGGGACCAGAAAATTAAAGAATGTCTAATGAACTATGAAAACAATGAGCAGGGCTCCCGGACTTCAAGCTGAATCTGTAGCTTTTGCCCCCCCTCTGATGAGCTCCTGATATTACTTAACATTACATGGTGGAAATGAAGACAGACTACCCACCTCATCCAGTGACGTCAAGGCTGTGCCCAGAGCTATTGGAACCAGTTCATATTCCCCTTCCAGACAATGAAAAATAGGTCTCCTGCACCAAACCTGGGTGTTTAGGATAGGGCTCCCACAGTTCCCAACACTGCCAGTAGGCAGAGTAACACGATGCTGGATACTTCTCTTATGGCCAATCGTACCTGGTCACAGGAAATTACTTGGATCTTTTGGGGTTCCTACTTTTGCTGTTTCTTGCCGACACTCCTACAGGGCTTCAGACACATCCAAAGAGAAAGCTGGATCCCTAACCTCTAGCAGAACCAATGGTTGTGTCTCAAGGCTGGCAGGTGGGATGGGGAAACAACTGTTTTAAGGATAATTTCTTCCTTTGGTGCAACACATCCCAGAATAGAAAACAAACGCCCTCATAGGAGAAGTGAATGTGGACAGAAAACAGCAAAGATGCCCTTTGTGGAAATGTAGGTTTCAGCTAACCCTGGGGTGCAAGAAGATTCCACTAGCTGAGCAGTCAGGATTGGAGCTTCCCTGGTATCCTGTCACCTTCCGGAGCTGTGTCACGACCAGCCCTAGGGATGTAAGCAAGCAGTCGAGTACTTGACTACTTGCTTTCTCCCCACTTTGCTGCCTCTGTATCAGAGGCGGGCGGGTGGGGGTGGGGAGAGAGAACAGGAGATGGAGTTGGAGGGAGCCTGCTTCCCTACACTGGAAAGGTCTGACAACAAAAGTGCTGTTGACATGCAAGAGTAGCCAAAAAATTAAAACCAGTTTTTCTGCTTTTGACATTTCATGGCCTGAAATGTAGAAACAGAGCATCCTGCTGTGCAAAGCTGATCCATGCACACCTTAGGATTCCCTCATAGCTCTGAAAGAAATCAAAGCAGCACAGAACTCTCTACAGCTCTTCCCCCGCAACAGCAGATTAGAAGCATTCCAATGATTTTTTGTTTTGTTTTGTTCCCCAAGCTTTTAAAGGGGAGGGGGGTGCATGCCTCCAGGGCAGCAGAGATGACAAAACACTGAGCACCGTCATCAGGACAGGCATTGTGGGATACTGGTGGAAGCCAGTTCTGTTGACAAAACAAACAGAGTCCACACTAAGGATTGACTAATCATGTAGTCCAGGGGTTCCCAAACTTTTTGACACGGGGACCAGTAAATCCATTCATGAACTTTTGGAGGACTGGTAACATTCATTTGCATATTTGCATATTCATTAATCAAATGATAAATATTCAAATAAGTTGTTTCTGGTCCTCCCAAAACCCCCAGTGCCAGCTTTAGCAAAGCTTTTGATATGGTCACCCACAATATTCTTGCCAGCAAATTAAGGAATACGGATTGGATAAATGGACTGTAAGACAGACAGAAAGCTGGTTACACCAGAGTTTCCCAAACTTTTTACTTTAGTTGGAACCCTTTTTTTCAGTACTGTTTTTTGCAGCCCAAAAATATAAACACACAAAAAACAAACTGAGAAAATACCAGATATATAATGTGTCTGGTATTTTCTCATTAGGTACGTTTTATTATTACTAGACGTATCAGTTTGTAGTTTCAAACTGCCTGACTGGTAAATGTGCTCAGGCTGCATGAGTGTGTCTACCAGCCAGACAGTTTGCAACTACTCAAGGGGGTGTGTGTGGGTGTGGGTGTGTGGAGGGGGGGAGAATAGAATCCCTGGGCTGGACTAACTTGTGCTTTGCGCTTTGCAGGGGGGCCAAGATCTTCATATGGCTGGGTCAGTCCCGCTCCCTGAAGGCCGATTTCATTCCTCCCCGCTCTGCCTCTGGCCAGCCCCATTTCCCCCAACCCCCTCCTGGGCAGCGCGCATCCAGCCCTCCTTCCAGCAGCCGCCACTTCTCCTCCCCCCCCCCCCCCGATCTTCCCTGGCCAGCTCCCAGCCACCAATCTCAGGCCCCCCGGGCAGCCCTGCTTCCACCAGCCCCCCAATCTCCCCAGCCCACCCTGATTCCCCCATCCAGTGCTACTTCCGGTGGCTGGCTCTCCCCTCCTCCTCCTCCTCCTCTCCCATCTCTGCCAGGAGCCCAACTGCAGACTCTGCCCAGGCTGGCAGAGGGCTTGGGGGATCCGGTGCCACACAAGCACTCCGGGAGCGCAGAACACCCCGGCAACCATTCTGAGGCCTGGTAGTTTTTTCCTGTGGTCCGGTACCGGGCCACGGCCCATAGTTTGGGAAACGCTGGAGTAGTCAATACAATTTGTATCAACTACATGATTAGTCAATCTGTCCCAGCTCGCACCGGGTGTAGGAGCTGCAGTTTAAATGTAGTAGGAACCAGGCACACAGTCAGACAGACTCCTACTACATTTAAACCACAGAGCCACAGTGGACATAGCGCCCAGAACTGTGCAAGGCACAATCACCAGCTCCGGGACCACTGCGGCTCTGAGCAGTCTCAGCTCACACCGGCTCTAGGACTGCTGCAGCTCTTACATTTAAAATGCAGAGCTATAGCGGGAGTAGCTCCTGGGGCTGGAGCAAGCCAGGACTGAGTAGTCCTAGTTTGTGCCAGCTCCTGCTCCCCAGACCATGCTGCCTCAGATTCAGAAGCAGCTGGGGCAGGGGGAGTAGTCATTCACTAGTCACTTACATCCCTAGTCCACACAGACTCTTTGTCGACAGTAAAGAGAAGGAAAAAGAAAAGTCTCTCATTGGTCTGGAAGTTTTTTTGTCACCAAAACATGGTGCCCCCACCCCCAAAGTCATATTGTCAAATGCTCTCACCGTTTTATTATCAAAAGGAAGGTTTTGGCAACAAAATGTTCCAGTGTAGACATGGCCATAGTTAAGACATTGTCTTAAGGTAGACACATAATATATAGCCATGGTATCCAACTCACTAGCTACATGTGGCTATTTGTTCTAGCCACACTCAACTGGTCAATGTGGCTGATTGCTTGAGTGTCCCTAGTTCGCTTCAGAACTGGTTGGACACCATATATATATAAAAGAAAGGACAGAGGTAGCATAGAAAGGAACAGTGAAATTGACTGGAAAGAAAAGGGGAAGATATTATTCAGCACACACACACACACACAGCTTCCTATATTCCCCCACACTTTTGAAACAGAAAAACTATTGTGGCTTCTGGGCGTAAGAGACACCCTACCTGGGATTATTTGGAAGAAATTCATTCCCTGGGTAAAAAAGGAAAACATGTCAAGTGTAAGCAGTGCAAGATGAGAATGCAGGGACTACTTGCAAGAATGAAAATGATAAGGAAAACTGCTTATCAGGAGAAAGTGATGTGGGTGAAGATGTGGATATAACTAAATGGATCAACTGGTTAGTAACGTAAATAATTCACTTTGCAATGTAACATTCTCCAAGACTCTCTTTATGCCTTTTAGTGTAAGTGTGACATGACAAGTAAATTCCCAAGCTATTTGCAATGCTGGATATCACTAGGAAAAAAAAGTTTAACTTGGCTAATCCTTATGGCTTATTTAATTAGTGAACTAGGTTTAAAATCTGTCACTCAAGTATACAGTAAAGGAAGGCACAGTAAGAGAATCTAGAGTTGTCAGTTGCCACTGGGTGTCATTTTCTTATTTTATATTACATAATACATGATCCCTCTTTTGGAACATCATGGCCTCAAGCGATATGGTGATGCCATACATCTGTTCCCTATTTCACTTGAGCATAACTCAGCTTTTCCAATGGAACCCCCATTCTCAAAAAAAGGAAGTGCAATGAGTTCAAAGGGGTTTACTCCAAAATTAAGTGCACTTTAAGCACAGTCAGTCTTAGCTTTTTTGGTAACCTGATTTAAAAATCAATTTTTTTTTTTTGGCGATTTAAATCAATTATTTAAATCAATCCACCTTGCATAGAAGAAATGAATCTCTCGCAGTGAAATTTCAGAATGTGCTAACCAAAACTGGTGCAACTTTCTAATAAGGCTAATAGACTTAATAAGCTACACTAAAAATCTCAAAAAGGACATGAAATATTGCAATGACAAAAACCAACTGGTGGCTTCATTTCCTGAAAAATGCCAGATTCAAGGAATCCCACCTTCACAACTCTTCAGATTGACTCCTAATAGTGTTTTTAACTCAAATCATCATTTATCTAGTTTTATAAAGGTGTACTGTACTCTACATAAATGTTATTCTGTGCAGGAGTTGGAATCTTCTTATGTTCATCTGCAGCAAAAGTAATTCCCTAATGCAATTTTCAAAACCCCTGGTATCTATGCACTATGAGTACCTATGGTAATTAAGCCACAGCTTTTCAATTATAGCTGCTGCTGCCATCATGTACCAAAACATAATAATACAGTCTTTGTGTGAAATTTCACTCTAGATCCTGAAAAAGTTCAATACACCTTACCTTTACAAGGCACCTTAAATTATTTTGAGCACACAAGCTTTTTAGTTTAGGATGTATGTGTTATTGTCTTGGTATAACATCGTGTAAAATTTATGAAGCTTCCAGCGCACTGAAGATTTTTAATCTGATTTCACTCTAATCATCAATGATAGTGCATCTTTTTGATTTGGTATGATAGGACATGCAGGGCTGAAGATACCAAAGAGAACTAATGAACACAGAAAATGATCACCTTGTCTAAAATTCTACACTTGCCTGTGACTCATTTGTTATGAGAATCCATTAAGCACTATCTTCATTTTCTACATTAACATAAACAGACAATGTGAAAAATGACATATTGGATTAACATTAAAGCCCTTCCAACAAACTCCCAACCTCCCTGCTTTCCCTTCCGCCGACTCCCATGTTATCATTTTTCATGATCTGTGCACATAACCAAACAAAAGCTTGAAGAAACCATTTGCAGCATCAACCTCTATTGATCAGCCTTAAGTGAGAATCCATCTGTCAAGTATTAACAGCTGCCCCCACACAAAAACAAGACAGAACAATGCTTGCCACATTTCATGAGGATATGGAGTAACTGTATCTTTACCTTTTCAAGTTCAGTTTATATATTTTATTTCTACTAATGTGCCATACAGAAATACTTCAATGCTCTTACTTGCAAAAGACTTTAGAAATACAATCAGAGAACTCTAATCAGTTGTTTATTGTATTTGGTCTTCAATTTAAACATGACATTAGGGTATAATGATGCACTCTGCAAAAGGAACTAGAGAGCCTATATTACATGTACGACCAACCAACAAACATCTGTCACTTGATCTATTGTGGGCTATTTTTGCACCATCAAATTACTTACCTCCTCTATTATATTAACATACTTTTCATAATATTTCGAATACTGAGAATAAAAGCAAACAACTACACTCACTAGATACTGAAAAGAACCAAGGTAAATAATTTCAGCTACATAAACTTAACCGCATTTGGAAATGTCACGAAGTTCAACGTGCTTCAAAACTAAATTTAAGAGAAAAAATTCCTCACATATTTTGTTGACCTTCCTGGCATGTGGTAAGGAGCATTTATTCAGGCATACAGGACCACCCCCCCCCCCCCTTTTTTTTTTAATTGAAAGGATGGATTAAAAGAGGCTGGTTTTAACTGAGGCACAGTATCCTTAGAGGGCTTAAGGGAGGTGGGGGTAAGGGGGTTACACTAACTCAGATGATAATCATGAGGCAATCTGATGTTTGTTTGTATTTTTAATATGATCATTCACATAAAATTGGCTAGAAATGTACTGCAGAAATGTGAAAAATAAGGGTCAATTCATCAACATGCATAAATAAGCATCACTCCTGGAATTATGCAGAATCGCAGCAGGTAAAGACCCAGTTCTAAGTACCTCACTAGTAAGATGACATTACTGCTATTTCAGTATTTTTAGTGATGTAGGCCTCAAAATACAAGGGAAAGATTATAATACAAGCAGATTTAAGCCCCACTTTTGCAGAGACCTGTGCAGGCATACGGCGCCACTCATGCATATCCCTATGCAGAATCAGATCCATGGTACATAAATTTGAGAGGGAGAGAGCTGTCAGTCTCTAATAATAGCTTCTGAAAACATACATACTATTTCCTATGGGATACACAAGAAATAATCCCATTACATTTTATCTAACAGCTCAACTATGGGATTCCAACTGAAATCCCCAGTAGAGTATTTTTCCCCATAACACATGCCTTTAAGTAATTTCACCAACATAAGAACACTTGTCTATTTTTAAAGTGCCTTAATGTGTATGTGTATATTATATATATTTTAAATTCTGGCACATCTGCCTTTCAGCTGGTAAAGCTGTCAGAATAAATAGAAGGCAATATCTGGAAGAATGACAAACACGTGGGTCAATGTCAAATACAAGCCAATCGTTGTCAAGGCAAGAGCCAAATTCCTACATTCAATTTCACTAATGTTTTCCAACTCAAATACTGCCATACCACTTAAAAACAGAACTGTTTCCTCTCCCTGTTTCTTTTATTTAAAAAATAGGCATTAAAACTCAGAGGATTTCAGATTAAACAACTGTTTCAGCAATTTCCTCAGTTAACTACTATATATAAAGGGAACATTTAACAATTAATTGAGCCAGCAAAGTTAAACCTCAGGAGTAGGAGTTCAAATGCTCGCTCACTAAGCAAAAGGGCAGTAGATTTTAACATAACTGCAGGAAATCTCAGTCCAATTAGATTCTAGGTAAATATAAGTCTAGTACCACTGTGTTTGGAGTTCCATTTGATGCAGTCCATTGGACAGACATTAGTATAAAGCCTAGAAATTCAAACAAAAGACGGCCAGGCATCTTCTCCTATTTCTATTGCTGTTCTAGTGCAATAAAACACTACCACCAGGCTCCAAGTCTGAGCCACCGTGGACTGCAGACTATTTCATAGGCAGCAAAGGGCTGGCTTTGAAAAATGACTGCTTAAAATATAATCAGAGAATGTACCACAATGTGAACGATCTCACTTTGATATCTAGTGACAGCTGTGCAGCATTTCACAAGGGTACATTTCTGACCTGCTAATTCAGTTTTTCTTCTGTTCTCTGATGCCTATCCATATGGTATCTTAAGGGGTTATGCTTGCTCCGAAACAGTGCCTAGGGATAGAACTCTTACCAAAGCTTTCAACTCACATAACCTATTCTCTCAAAGGAGAGAGTGCTCAAACCCTTTCACTCAAGGCATCATCTCTGGTAGCAAGATCTAAGAAAACTTGAATTTAACTGCAATAAGTCAACAGTAATTTCCCAGAGTATGTAAGAACCCAGAAGAGGAGGGCCTGAAACATCCTGAATGTCAGAAACACAGTTTAAGGTCCTGTCTTGTTCTCCAACACTTGCCCAGATATTCCACATACCACAAATACTAGCTATGTTGGGACAGAATATTCCACTCCTACATAATAATGGCCATATTGGGTAAGAACAAAGGCCCATCTAGCCCAATAACCTGTCTTCTGACAGTGGCCAATACCAGTTGCCCTAGAGAGAGTGAACAAAACTGAATCTTCAAGCAATCCCTCTCCTCTCACCCATTTCCAGTCTCTGACAAAGGCTTGGGACACCATTCCTACCCATCCTGGCTAATAGCCATTCACAGATCTTACCTCAATGAATTTATCTAGTTCTTTCTTGAACCCTGTTAAAGTTCTAATCTTTACAACCTCCTCTGGGGCAAGGACTTCCACAGGCCGATGGTGCGCTGTGTGAAGAAAGACTTCTTTTTGTTTGTTTTAAACCTGCTACCTATTAATTTCATTTGGTGGCCTCTAGTACCTTCCTACATGCTTAACAAAGAAAAGCTCTTAATCTTGATAGAGAAGCATGAATCTCTTTCAGGCAGTAATGCCTATGAAAAGAAAAGAAAGAATATCCCAATTAGTAATTACAGTATTGCTGCTCTCTAGAAAGAAGGGCTCCATCCTCTCTCCCTAAGTCATATTTGAGAGGTGTGAGCCTTATTTGCCAAGCTTTACCTTACCTTTGGCACAGTCAGCTACACTGAATAAGCATTTCATCCAGCTAGCTATCAAGCACTTGAAAAAGCAAGTAAGTGTTACTACCAATACTCAGAGTAAAAACTCATGATTTTTGGATCTGCTGAGGTAAGTCATGAACATTCCTTTGTCCAGATATCTGACGGCAGGTCTTAAGCAACATACAGTGCAGTCTGGCAGGAAGATCAGATATGACAGCTTCCAGGATATACACAGGTGTTCTCCTTACTCAGGCCAGGTCTACACTGGCAGAGTAAACGGATGCAAGATACACAACTCCAGCTACATATATTGTGTAGCTGCAGTCCATGTACCTTGCACCAATTTTCTGGCGTGGTCCCACAGCAGACAGTCAATGGCAGAAACACTCCCATTGACTTCCCTTGTGCCAACAGGGGAGCCCTCAGGGTTTGATTTAGAGGATCTAGTAAAGACCTGCTAAATCAAACCCTGGAAAATTGCTCTCCAGAGTCTCAATCCTTGGCAAGCGGAGACACGGCCTCAGTTTTTCCATCATCTAAGGGAAAGTTAGTTAAATAATTAAGTCTCTTTCAAAGTGTTTCAGAGGCAGCTCCTTATTAAATGGAGTTGCAATCATATCCATTCTTAAAAGATTAACAAAGAAAGGGACAGATCAAAGTTGGAAAAAAGATTTTAAAAAATAGAATAATGCAGATACTATAAGTTATATTTAGAATGTCAGTAAGTGGCATTATTTCCTGCAAGACAACACAACAAGGCTAGTGTGCTCTGCCTCTCAGACATCAAAAGCTCCAAGCCACTCTGTCCATTAGAGATGCTGTGACATTAATGAAGCCTGAAACCTATATACAGGCATTAAAACTATGATGGTGAGCTGGGAATACCCTTCCTTTCAGATATTTTAAACCAACTGGATGGTAGAGAGATGCCTCATTTAGACTATGATCTTCCTCACACCCAAGAGATAGCTCTGGCTGAATAATACTTCAGTGCTATTCTCATGATCAACAACCGCAAAGAGAAACCAGTTTGTAGTCTTACATGCATATCAGTGAACTTATGCCAAGCATTCCTGTATGCATTTCTGCAGGTTCTAAGGATGGTATCTCTCCATTATCCACGTCTCCAGTGGTTTACAACTCTGGAGTTGAGACCTTACACAGTTCAAGGAACATGTACTAGTGAAACTGCCTCTGAGTGTGAACACTCAATGCCACTTAGGATCCTAGTGAATAAAGACAATGATGAAAGATATTATTCTTCCCACAGAAGCAGTTTTACCCAGTCTGTTACCAGACCTTTGTTCCTACTATTGCACTGCATCCATTGGCTATAACTACTAAATATCATTGCTGGAATGAATCCTTACAAATCCTTATAATCCTTGTGGATTCTTTTAAATGGTTCTGGACAACTAGTGCAAAGTGTGCCCTCATTTTCAAAAGTAAAAATGTAAAGTAAATCTCTGTGGATCCAACTCAATGTTTTTTGGTCCAAACATATTCTTGCATCCTATCACTTGGTAATTTCAAAAATCCTTGAGACACAGGTTCTAAGCTTTATGAAGAATAATGCCCTCTTGACCATAAGGGTGAAAAAAACCTGTAAGATGTTTTATTTTGGTTCCTTTTTATTCTATTCATCAAGACAGATGTAGGGAAAGAGCTCCTGGAAATACGCTCCCTCAACCAAGTCCAAAAAATACTAATGGATCCTAGGAGATGGACAGAACCATCCTGTCCTAACTAGAGAGGTCAATTTCATGAAGAAACTTCCACAATCTGATTGGTCAGCAGTTCTGATCTGTCTCTACCCAATGCCAGATACACTCAAAGGTAATCTCTTTGGATACCCAAAGAAAGTTAATTTTAAAGCTGATGAATGAGCTGCAAATCCATAAGAATGACCTCACTATTTTTGATGTCTCACATTTTCTTTCATGTGTTTGTCCTCTGGAATGAAGTTGCTAAAGCAGAGGTCCTCAAACTTTGTCATGACAACCGTAACCTAGAGCAGCAGTCCCTAAACTTTTGAGGATTGTGTCCCACTCTCACTCTAGAGCCAGGAGTACGACTGTGGCTCAGGGTGGGTGGATGGAACAGAGACAGCAGACAGGAGGCTGCAGCGGGAGCCACAGCCTGCAGCCGAGGCTAGGGGCTGGCATGGAGCCACGAACAGAGTTGTGCTGAGGTTGGGCATTGGGCCAGCTGTGGGGTAGGGAGCCAGGGACATTCATGGGGGTTGGCCTGGGAACTGCTGGGCTCCCACAGACATTCCTCCATGTCATCCAAGGGGCACACCCCAAAGTGTGCAGTCCTGTGACCTAGCAGGTGAAGGCTGTTCCATTTAACTCCCCCTTCCCAGTTACATAGCCTTATCTTCTATCCACTTGTAATTAAAATTCCCACAACCTCATATTTTTGTGATTATGCCTTTCTATGCCATTCATCAACTATATAAATTGGTTACAAGAAAAATGTAATAAGCAAAAAGAGGAGCCAACACCATGTGACTTGAGAGTTCTCTGCTGACCACAGACTGAGAAACACTGATCTAAATAAAGGCAGAAACATAAGCAATCCTTTCAGAAGGTCCACCAAGATTATCAAGAGCACAGCCTGAATTAATGTAGAGTAGCAAACCTACTTGTATACATTACCATGGTAAGTCTAAGTTACTCCAGCTATGATATTCATGTTGCTTAAGCAGACTTACTTCAGCGTCTACACTACACTGCGTCGATGGAAAACATTCTTCACTAGACCTGCTAAATTAACCCCCACTACATTAATAGCAGCAGCATCAGTCCCTGGTAAGTGTAAACATGGCCTTAGATTCCAAAGGAGTGTTACAGACTGCACATGCAGACAGATTTAGGAGAACTTTAGGTCCAATTTAACATACAAAAAAAGGGCCTCATTTTCTTCTAGCTCATGGGTTCCCAAACTGGGGGGTGTGCCCCCCTGTGGGGGGGTTAAGAAATTCGGGGGGAGGAGGGGAGAAGAGGCCACTCCACCTCCTCCCCCGGTCAATCCCCCACTAAATTTTGCTGCTATTTTTGTTTTTCGGCCCTGGTCAGTTCACTTTTTTTCCTTCAAGTTTTGCTTGGGGGGGTGGGGGGGCACACGCAGCGTGAGGGTTTCTCAAAAATCAAAAAGGGGGCATGATGCCGAAAAGCCTGGGAACCACTGTTCTAGTTACTACAGCTTAAGGTGCTTCCATCCTCTAAGAGTGTCACTGAAGAGAAATGGCACAGAAATTTGGATAAGATGAAGTTATTTACTTATTAGAAGGGACTATCACATTAAAGGCCAATGTACAACTTCAGCCACTGCATTTTGAACCTGATACTATCTCTTTTTCAGTTCTCTAATCTCAGAGCAATATCTCCATGGCAAATTGAAGTGGTGTCCACAGACCTGAGTTTTGTAAAATCACCTTGCATTACAAAGATGATCCCTAGCGAGGTCAGAAATTGAGAGGAAAAAAAAAAGTAGGAGAAACTAGCAAACCCCAATAATCATACCTATGACATTCATGGAATATAAATGCATAGAAGCAACTAGGGTTGCCAGATGGTTTAACCAAAAATACTAAAACCCATCACCCTCTTCCCCCCCCCCCCCGAAAAAAACACCAGGGGAAAAATTCTGTTGAGCGGGGGGGGGGAGGGGAGAGAGACCAAAGTTGTTGAGCCACAAAAAAAAAAAATAAAACAATAAAACAGCATGGCCCTTTCAGTGCATGCAGAGTCAGAATAGGGATAGGAACAGGGGAAAGGTTGAGCACTCAAGACACAGAGGAGGCATTGCTTCCCCTTGGTCTTTAGGGTTTTTGCTCACAGCCAGTTTTCTTGATCAAGCCAGAATGCAGCTTCCCTGCGGAACCAGATAAGCAGATGATCCGGGGGAGGGGACTGGGTCCAGTTGCCAAGTGTGTCATAGGGTTGCCAGGTGTCCCCTCCTGGGAGGGGAAAACAGAAAATACCCGATTTTTTTTTTTTTTTAAACCATACAGGAGGCGAAAATACCGGATTATCCAGGTCAATACTGGACACCTGGCAACCCTAGAAGCAACACTTGCATTGCAACAGACTGGATATGATGGCACCTAGTTCACCTAGTTCCTTTCAAGATAAGTGTGACAACACAAGGTAGCAGCTAGGGCCTATTTATATTAGGGATAGAAACCTGTTAGAAATAGCAAGATTAATTGCTAATTATAGGACAGCAAATCCACACAACATCAGGCTCACAACCATGCATCAACAATATTGTCCAATGCTGTATGCAGCATGGTTCTTTGATAACTTCTGGAGAAATATCCTGTAATGTCTCAGATGCCAATATGAAATGCAGAGACCGTGGGTGTTTTTTGACATAGGGATGTCCAACTGCATAGAAAGCTGGACGGCTGACAGACTCCAATAGCAGACATGGTTAGAAGAGGGGGTCTGCAGCAGAAGATTACTGCTTAGAATGTGTTTACAGATTGCCAATCGAATCAGAGCCGTAACCACCTTAAACGAGATATCTCCACACAGTTTGGAGCCATGTGTTAATCATGCTGTGTGTGGAGGTGAACTGTATGTGAAGTCAACCCTGATAGAACCTGGTTACATCTTGGTAAAAGGCAGTATTATAGATGGACTCAGCATGCTAAATGGAAGGCAACATGTCCCAGATCATCTGACTGGATACAGAGGGTGAAAGAAATTAATTTATCTTCCTGATCAAGCTAACTTGTACCATCACTACCTCATACTGAGGAACGCTTTAAGGAAATCTGGATGCACGCTGTGTAATAAATCAATTTGTTACCGTGACAAATTCATTTGGACAAAAGAGAAACTATTTAGACATGGAGGAAAATAGTATAGGGTCATCCAAGTTTACACAATGTGGGCTTGTGTAACTTCAAATGAAAATATAAGGGCATAGCTACATATTCTGACTCCTGATGTAGATTTGCACATAGAAACACAGTATGCAACATTAAATAGGGATGTTCCAAAAGGATTCCAATCAATTTCATTTGAATGATTTATGTCCAAACCAGTAAAATGCAGCCACTCTTCTGAGGAGAGAAGAACCTAAGGAAATAAGGGCCATACTGGGTCAAGACCAATGGTCCCTTTTAGCCCAGCACTCTGTCTTCTGACAGCGACCAGGGCCAGATGTTTCAAAGGAAGTGAACTCAACAGGGCACTTTGTCAATGGCTCATGTCATCCAGTCCCAGATTCCAGCAATCCAATATTTAGACACACAGAGAATGGGGGTTGCGTCCCTGAGCATCTTGGCAAATAGCCAGATGGACCTAACCTGCTGGAATTCATGTTATTCTTTTTTAACCCAGTTATGCATCTGACCTTCGCAACAAGTTCCACAAGCTGACTGTGTGTTGTATGAAGTACTTTATGTTTGTTTTAAACCTTCCCCCTATTACATTTCTTTGGGCAGTCCATGGTTTGTATGTTACTTCAGGACCTAACACCACTTTACTTTCACTTTCTCCACGACATTCATGGTTTTATAGATCTATCACATCTCCATTCAGTCATCTCTAAGCTCAATAGCTCCAGTCTTTTTAATCCCTCACAGAAAAGCTGTTCCATACCTCAGTCATTTTTCTTGCCCCACTCTGTACTTTTTTCAATTTTAATATATTTTTTTTGAGACAGGACAACCAGAACTGCATGCAGCGTTCAAGATGCAGGCATATCATGGATTTATATGATGGCATTACAAGATATATTGTATTATTATATATCCCTTTCCAAATGGTTCCTTACATTGTTAGGTATTTTGAATGCTTCTGCATCCTGAACAGATGTTTTCAGAGAACTACCCACAATGACTCTAAGATCTCGAGTGGTAACATCTAATTTAGATCCCCACTATTTAGTATATATCACTAGATTTGTGTTTTCCAGTGTGCATTACTTAGCACTTATCAACATTGAGTTTCATCTCCCATTATGTTGCCCAGTTTCACAAGGAAATCATAGAATCCCAGCGCTGAAAGACACCTTAGGAGGTCATCGAAGTCCAGCCTCCTACCCAAAGCAGGACCAATCCCAACTAAATTATCCCAGCCAGGACTTTATCAAGCCGGGACTTAAAAACTTCCAGGGATGGAGATTGTACCACCTCCCTAGGAAACTCATTCAAGTGTTTCACCACCCTCCTAGGGCAATACTTTTTCCTAATATCCAACCCAGAGCTCCCCCACTGTAACTTGAGACCATTGCTCCTTGTTCTGCCATCCGTCACCACTGAGAACAGCCTTGCTCCATCTTCTTTGGAACCTCCCTTCAGGAAGTTGAAGGCTGCTATCAAATTCCCCCTTACTCTCCTCTTCTGCAGATTAAGCCCAAATCCCTCAGCCTCTCCTCATAGGTCATGTGTTCCAGCCCCCTACTCATTTTGGTTGCCCTCTGCTGAACCTCTCCAATGCGTCCACATCCTTTCTATACTGGGAGCCCAGAACTGGACAATACTCCAGATGTGGCCTCACCAGTGCCAAATAATAACTTCTCTAGATCTGATGGAAATGCTCCTCCTAATGCACCCTAATATGCCATTAGCCTTCTTGGCTACATGGGCACACTGTTGACTCTCATCCAGCTTCTCATCCACTGTAATTCCCAGATCCTTTTCTGCTTAACTGCTACCTAGCCAGTCGGCCTCCTGTGTGTAACAATGCTTGGGATTCTTCCATCCCAAGTGCAGGACTCTACACTTGTCCTTGTTGAAACTCAGATTTCTTTTGGCCCAATCCTCCAATTTGTTTAGGACACTCTGGACCCAATCCCTACCCTCCAACTTATCTACCTGTCCCCCTAACTCAATGTCATCTGCACACTTGCTGAGGGTGCAATCTATCCTATCCCCTTATAGATTATTAATAAAGATGTTGAAAAAATCGTCCCTAGAACCGATCCTTGGGGTACTTCACTGGAAACTGACCACCAACCAGACATTGAGCCATTGATCACTACCCGTTGGGCCTGACAATCTAGCCAGCTTTCTATCCCCCTTACTGTCCATTTATCCAATCCATACTTCCTTAACTTCCTGGCAAGAATATTGGGGGAGACCGTATCAAAAGCTTTGCTAAAGTCAAGGTATATCACATCCACTGACTTCCTCATGTCCGCAATGCCAGTTACCTCATCATAAAAGCTAATCAGATTGGTCAGGCATGACTTGCCCTTGGTGAATCCATGTTGACTATTCCTGATAACTTTCCCCTCTTCCAAGTGCTTCAAAATGGATTCCTTGAGGATCCCCTCCATGATTTTTCCAGGGACTGGGGTGAGGATGACCCATCTATAGTTCCCTGGATTGTGCTCCTTCCCTATTTAAAGATAGGCATTACATTTGCCTTTTCCCATCATTTGGGACCTCTCCTGATCTCCACAAATTTTCAAAGGTAATGGCCAAAGGCTCTACAATGACATTTGCCAACTCCCTCAGTACCACTGGATGCATTAAATCCGGACCCATGGATTTGTGCATGTCTAACCTTTCTAAATAGTTCTTCACCTGTTCTTTCTCCACCGACAGCTTCCTATACTGACCCTCTGTAACTTCGCCATCTACTATGACATTAACTACACTGGGTAATTAAGTATCGTCTACAAACTCTGCCACCTCACTGTTTATCTCCTCTTCCAGCCCATTCACGAATATGTTCATCAGCACTTGTCACAAAATCCTTTCCAGACAAAAGAAAACCAAATGGCAGACAGAGGTCCTGCACAGCAGTGAGTTTAATTTGGAGCAAAGTCTGGCTACAGACACAAGACTATTCGTATAAAATGAGTGATGGAACCTTTAATATCTATACAGAAAAATCCTCAGTTTAAGTGATCAATAAAATAAAACAAAATGCATAGTTTTTATTATAAGAAACGAAGAGGAGGATTGAAGTTATACTTTAAGTTAGGTTACCTGTATAGCACACGTTTAATTTACAGCTTCACGGACACTGCTGTGTAAATTTCACTAATTTAGACTCTGTTGCACCCATTGACAATTGTGTAATTTGCACCATCAGCCTAATTACGTCTGAGTTTATCCAACCGCCTCTAAATATGAAGCCAGCAAATGAAATCTTAATTTGTGCTAACCCTTCTTTAAAACCATGCAGTAATCACTGGAAATACACCATTTAAGAGAGCAATCCAGTTAAGATGTTATTTATAATATCCTGCAGACAGACAGCTAATCAGCTTTTAACATGGTTGCAAAGCTCATACCCCTCCTACATGGAACCTTGTAGTGGTGTAATTTTTCACCACTAACCGTGAGTGTCATTGCAGCAGTGAGAGATTCGAGTGAGAGTACAAAGAAAGAAAAGTCAATAACCAAGTTACATATCAGGAATCTTCAATTGTTAGTTACTGAATAGACAGTTTAGCTCAGAGAAAATTACTGATGCTGTTATAGTTCAAATCATGTTATTGAAGTTATAAAGCTAGAATCTTTTTACCTAATGCTACTATTTTGCCCTTCTTTGATTAGACACAGAGAGGTTAGTGATTTACCAACAGTCACAAACTGGAGTTAGTGCCTCAGCTCTGAAGAGAAGTTGGGCACCCAGCTCCCTTGTTTCTTTAGCAATATCCTCCCTTCTAAAATTATGTTCAGTTAAGAGTTTTCTATTTGTAGGAGTAGATCATTCTCCCACATGTCAATCATGTGTGCTGTCAGGTGCCTAATCAGGCCTGACTGATGCTTGGCCACCATTTACAGAGGTCTTAGTGAGTGTGGGCTCTCTGATGTTTTTCAATGTCTGTGCCATAATTGAAGCTTTTCCCACATTCAGTATATAAATAGCATTTCTCCCCACAATGTGATCTCTGGTGGATAGGAAGATACAAGCCCTAACTGCAGTTTTTGCCACATTTAGTACGTAAATAAGTGGATCCAAGTGGATTCTCCAGGTGAATAAAGCATGTGCAGTCATTGAAGTTTTCCCCACTTTCACAGGATTTATAAGGTTCTCACCTATCTTTGTTCTTGGGTGGATACTGAGGGGAGAGCTTAGAAAGAGACTTTTTTCCCCACCACCATTAGAGTCGTAGGGCTTTTCAGACCTGTAGGTCCTCCGATATGGGAAAGCTTTTTTTTTTTTTTTTTTTTTTTTAAAAGGCAGGTGCACTAAAATGAACTAAAAGTCATCCTGCTCTAGAATGAAAAGAAACCTACTTTACTGGGATGCAGCGTTGCTGTGCTCTTTTCACAGCTGCTACTTTCCACTGCAGAGGTAGCACTAAGTAGCAGCTACTTAATGTTTCACAGCAATTAAAATATTTATAAATTATTTGTAAGTTAATACTGTATGAGTATGCATGCATATATGGAAAACATACATAAATGTGTAGAGAAACACGGAACATTTAAATTTGTCAGTCTAAGACAGGGCTGGGCAAAATAAGACCCAGGAGCCAGATCTGGCCCACCAAGCCACCAGATCTGGCCCACGGACCACCCTGCCGGGACCCTCAGCTGCTGCAGTTTAACACACAGTCCCTGCAGCTCTCTGCTCTGCAGGGAGAGGGAGGCTTTGTGCAATCCTCCCCACCCCCACCCCCAGCTCCTATTGGCTGGAAACAACTGGCCAATCGGAGCTGAGAGACTGGCCAGGTGCAAGCTTCCTCCCCCATCTGGAGTAAGAGTCAGGTGGAGGGAGCAGCCTGCATTTTCAAGCAGGCTGGTGCTGCAGCAGGCAGGGAGCCCCGCCTGCTTTGGGGGTGTTGCAACCTGCTAACCAGGAGACACTTACGTAAACTCCCCCAGACAATGCCTGCCTCTGGCATCCCAACCCCTCCTGTACCCCAACTCCCTCACCCAGATCACTAACCAAATTCTCTGCACCCTCTGCTCCAGGTGACAACTCCTTCCCAGACCCTGTACCCTTCCTACACCCCTCCCCCAGGCCAGAATACTCCCCTGCACCCACACTCCCTCCCTAAGCCTACTCAGACCCCACACAGTCTCCTGCATCCCAGTCCTTTACCCAGTGCACCCTTCTGCACCCAACCTCCAACCTAGACACTGCACCCCCTCCTCAGAGAAGTGCGGCCCTTGACCACTTTCCAAAACCTTGGAGTGGCCCCCCACCAAAAATTATTGCTCCCTCCTCCCTAAGGATTTCTAGATTGACAATGGTTCATCCAAGGCACAGTGCCGGCAACGTTTGTATTCTTTTCTGCCAATGCATTGCTGCCCAAGCTTGGAATACCTCTAATATTACAGTACAGGGAGCCTTAAAAATTAATTATTTGTCACTCCAAATTCTATAACACTGACTACTACCGAGACCAAAAAGATTCTCTATCTACATTTTAAGCCAGGACCTTCAGCAATTAAAAGCCAGGGCCTCCACACCCACACAACAGCTGTTCTGAATACACAGTCTTAAGCTATGACACAAAGTTAGAGAGCCCCAAAGTTTATCTCTTTGAAGGCTCCCTGCTGTTACTGCACTCATGATCAAATATTAGTAAATTCCAAGTCCTGCCTGTTAAGAGCAAAACTATTATGGTAACTGATACCTCAAACGCATGAGATCTGCTGTTCGGAAATAAATACTAAGTGCCAACTTCTGCAGAGGCAACGCAAAGAGAAACACCTTAAAACCTCAAAAAATTTACTAATTATTTTTCAGGCATTTCACCCCTCTTTAGAGGAGAATAAATCACCCAACAGATCCACTCAATCACCAATGTAAGCAATTTATACCCATTTCAGCTGCTTCTACAATAATTATGTTTAACACTCCACTGACACAAAACATTTGTGTCAGTGGACACAAATGGACACTAGACAAGATTTCCATCATTCATTTCCATGGTTTTCTTTTGGAATATGTATATGTTTTGCTCCAGCAGTGTTACGATAATCCACTGATGATTTTACAGAGAAGCAGGACACAAATAGTGAAGCCCATAAATTAGTTCTTTTCTATAAGAAAACCAAGGATTAATACCATTTCTGGTGAAAGAGAAAATTGCAATTACTCGTGGCATTGAGCATTCAAAAATTCTTTACTCTCAACATAGTGTGTTATTGAAAATGATGGCTGCAATTAGAGACAGTTACCTGTCCCATAACTGGTGTTCTTCAAAATGTGTTGCTCACATCCATTCTTCATTAGAGAGCTCTTTGGAATGGCCCCATCATGGCTTAGTATAAGGAGTACCACTCACTCCCTCTCCTCAGTTCCTTCCTACCAGAACTAACAGTGGGGAAGGAGGGCAGGTCATGGAACGGACATGAGCAACAAATCTTGAAGAACTCCAGTTACAAAACAAGTAACCGTCTTTTCTTCAAGTGATTTCTCATATCTATTCCACATTAGGCAACTTCAGGCAGCACCCTTGCAGGCAGGTAGGAGTTCAAAGCTGTGAAGATTGTTATACAGCTTTGCCGAAATCAGCCTCATGGTATAATGAGACAACATGTGAACTGAGGACCACATCATGGCTCTACAGATGTCCTGAATATGATGAGAGGAGTGGACGGGACATTTTATACCATGCCATGAGGGCAGCACTCCCCTACGGATAATGTAACGGGGCGGCCCGTGAGCATAGACAGACTCGGTGGTCGCCTATGGCACCGCTGGCCCGGGCACCCGATGATGACGTCATGGGGCGCCCGATGATTACGTCACGGCCATCGATGGCCATGCAGGCAGGGGCACGAATCGCGCCTTCCACCTGGGGCGCCAGCTGCCGCAGCCGGCCTCAGGCTGCTCCTGCATCATAATCACACACACCTCATGTGGAATGGACGTGAATCATCACTTAAAAAATAATAAAAAGCTTCCATGTGGAATTTCATAGTCTGAAAATCTAACTGATATCATCATAGATAAATTCCTATTGGTATTGAACGTGGAAAAAAATGAGTCCCTGAAAACATTTAAGTAAATTCTTCCAGTGATTAAATTACTCTCTCAGGGGAAAAATATGACATTACAGGAGGCTCTGGACTTGCAACCACCCGAGTTCTGACCCCCACACTTACAACCATTTTTATAAGTGTGGAAGGGGCACGGCACCTATCGTATATTCAGGTTCGAGTTATGATGCCCCCGACTTGCGACGCATCCCTAGAACCAAACACATCGCAAGTTGGGGGCCTCCTGTACTGTTGGTAATTAATTGGTAATAAGTAAATGTTAACTGCTAATATTGTGCCTTCCACTGAAGGATCTCTATAAAGGCTGGCATGCATTCCATTTTTTTTAAAAAATCTGCAAATGTGAAGACATTAAGGGATGTGTCTAATGTCAAAAAACACGACAATGGCAGAGTTGGTGCTAGTTTTCTGGTCTCCAGATTGGTTGTTATAGCCACGGTTGCTATCAATACGGCTTCCCTGAACACTGGCTATAAGGCTGGCAATAGTAACATTTAAGTGACATTCTAGTAACAAGTGACACAAAAGGAAAAAGTAGTCAGGAGCCACTACTGGTTCATGTGCACTTGCAACCCTTTCACTTTGCTTGATGTTCATTCACACCATGCTGGCATGCCATTTCAAGACATCTAAATTATATTAAAGCTACTCAAGGAGGTTAACTTTTCAAAATTGCAACCTATTTGGAGCAGGGACTGTGTAACCATCTTTGTACAGTGCACAGTGAAATTAAGGATGTAACACCCTGATTAATCATTAGGTTGATCTAACATTTAACTAAGTGGGACCCCAGGTGGGAAAACATTCCAGCCCATGAGGGACCGGGTGGGGACTGGAACAGCCCTTCGCCTGCAGCAGGCTCCTACCAGGGACCTGGTTAACCATTACCCAGTAAGCATCACTTGGTAAGGGTGATGCTTTATCAGGTAACTGGTTATCCATTCATATCCTTAAGTGAAACAGCAAACGGATTTTACCAGGTTAACTTAAAAATTATTTATGCTGCTAGCTAGGTAGTGGCAAACTCCAGGCATTCATGCCAAGACTGGTTTTTGATGTTTATCCCATTAGCAAGCTTGCAAGTCAGCAAAAGGACAGCTGACCTGATGCCGACATGACTACTGCAGTCTCTCTCAAACTTCCTCAACTGTATCCAAGATATCTCAGGGACCAGAACCAAGAAACACTGGTGTAATGCATGTCAGTCTGCCCTCACTGAGAGGCAATGAATTTAGAATGAAGATACAGTGAAGAGGGTTGTGAAAAAGCACTATGGGTAGGAGCAACAGCAAAGAATAAAGCCTTGTCCACAAGGGGAATTTGACTGGCACTGCTTTTGTGGAATTAGGTATTTTACAACAGTTATTTGAGAAAAGCTTTGTATGGACCCTGTTCAGGAATAATCGCTCTGCTTACAAACTACATTAATTATTCCTAAATAAAATCTGCTATTCCAGAAAAGAGCATCCACAGGTGGAGCTATTCTGAATACTTATCACAGAATAACTTATTTCCGATAGTTCTGCCAGTCACTTTCATCATCTAGACGCAGCCTAAGAATTTAGGTTAGGCACCTGACATTTAGATAAGCATTTCTCAAAAGTGGCTGCACCCTGGAGCTGTGATTGGAGAAAGGGCTTTGGTAGGTAGTAGGGGTGGAGCAGCAGCCACACACTGTTGCTCCTGCATGTGCTACCTTGGTATTGGGTGCGGAGGCTGCCAGCAAAGGTAGGGACCTGACTTTGGAGACATCTGGGGTACAACACTGGTGGAGGAAGCAGACTATGTTCCCGCCTTCCCACGCCAGTGAGGCTCAGGATGGAGGTGGCAGGATGAGAGGCATCATCCACAGAGCTTTGGGCTCTATCCCTCATCCTCACCCTCAGGGTCAAGGCTTTACGCTCCAGTGCTCACTGCATACCAACCCCCACTTCACTCCCAGTGTTTCATTTAAATGCAAAGTGTGTTTTGTTTAAGAATGGGCACGAATTCAAGTCCTAACCAAAATTTGGGATGTGTAGGAGGCATGAATCCAAGAGGTTTAGCTTGTGTTTTAGCCCCTTTCTCCAATGACCTCCTTGGGAGAGCACACACCCTCCCCGCTAAAACCAACAGGGTACAAATTCACATGCACAGTGCTATACACTGCAGCTGAGAAATGCTCAACTACAGTCCATGTTAGCACTTTTTAAGGGTTCTTTTTACCTCCAGGCCTGTAGACAACATCATCCTCTGTGATGAAGGACGTTATTTCACCACTGTCGGTTCTCTCATAACGAGATTTCTTCTTCGGAGGCTTCTTTTTATTTTTCTTGGTGGACTCCTCTGTGGTGGCACTGTTGTCATTGTCCTCATCTTCACTGTGGTCACTTTCAGCGTAATTCTTGGCACCTCCTTCCAAAGTACAGCTCCGACGAGGACGGGAGTTTTCGCTTTCTCTCACTTTTTCTCTCTTGTCTCGCTCCCTGTCCCGATCCCTGTCCCTATCCTTTTCTTTGTCTTTGTCCTTTTCTTTGTCAGCTGTCATGATTCGCCACGTGCCTTCTTCTGTCCTCTCACGGCTGGGCCTCCGTGAAAGGTAGACAGTAAGCCTGGGCTTCAGTCTTCTGAATTTCTCACTCAATTCCAGGAAAAATTCGACCACTCCAACAACCCCAGCGTTTTAAAGAAGCTCTTGAAAGGAAAAAAAAAAAAAAAAGAAACAAGCATTAACACCCAAATCACTGAATCAAAAAGGAACCTACACAAATATTTCAGTTTGCATAAATAAAACTGTAAAATACATGAAGGTCCTTAAAGCAGCTGTTTGATAAGTGAAACTCCAGCTTTGATAAGTGAAATTCCAGCTTGCAGATAGTTTACACAGCAGCTTTCAGCTCAAAAGATGCTCAAAGCTCCTTACAAACTAGGCACAAAGATAACTTAACCTACCACTGAAATATAGCTACCTTTGGAATAGAGCATGGTAAGCATTGGAGCACACAGAGTTTTAAATCAGAAACTGATTAAGTCCAAATGGAACTGTATGAATTAAGAAGGGAAAATGTAATTACCAGTATTTGAATCTGACCAAGACTCAAGATTTCCAACCTACAGTCCAATAAGTCATGAGGAATATTTAACAAAAGGTCATGATTTCCATTTTACAACTCAATCGAATAATGGTACCTTCAGCAACACAATATGCAAGAGAGCTGACAAATATTCACTCAACCACACTTCTTACCCTTACTGCAGCTCCCAACCATATTAGCTTGCAAGAGCCAACAGTCTCCCAATAAGGTGGCAATGTGCGCAAAGTTGCTCTTGCTTGCCCCACCAAAAAAATCTTTTCACCATAATCACATTTATCGTGTCATTTCCATTATTGTAAGCAGCACCTGGATAGAGACTGCACATTTAGCTTTTTTTAAAAGTGCATTGGGCAAGTGCCACTTGTTACAACAGTATTAACAAGTAAATAGTATGTCCTAGGCTCATGAGAGCCAGGATTCTCCAACTGGAAATCAACCCTGGACAGTGAGTGCATAGAGCCAATGTCACCAGTTATATCTTTCCCCCAGAAGAAATCCCTTACTCCTCCCTAAAACCCCCATACCACACCATCACCTAATTCCCAGTCAATTGAATGGCTGTAAGAACAGCACTATAGTTACTCATGTTCTCTCTGCTCAGAACCAAGAAATAATGTACCAATAAATGCCTTTTCTACCACTCAAGTCCAACAATCTGGACTGACAGATTGTGTGCTACGTATTTGAGTGACAGCCAATAGCACAAACAACAGCGTTAGAATTTTTGGCACCTTCTCTTCTGGAAAGACTAACAGAATCTGCACCAAATGAGGCATCCACAAGCATTTTTTTTTTAAATTGCTCAATAGAAGGAACCTGAACTACAGCCACTGTTATGGCTCTGTCATACCATTTTCCTGAAATATATACCAATTCCAATATTCCCAAGGAGTAGATCTAAGTCAGACAAGTTAAAAGAGAAGAAACTCTGTATTCCCTAGTTTGTCAATTCAGGGGTTTGGGACCGAACCCATCTGATTTAGATATAAGATAGTCAAGAAAATTAGGATGTTAACACTGTGTTAAGAACTCTGAGCAATTGCTGCACCTCAAACAAAAGTTACTCAGTCTAAAAAAGCCTGGAAAGCTGTGCAAAAAGGCTTACAGAGGCAACTACACTGCTGCCTCATATTCTCTTCAATAGAGGCTTTTGCTATTCAGTTTTCCCAGGACAGGAAACATCTTCAATTATCTTAACTTTAGGCATTGTTAAGGTAAGTTTCAAAGAGGTGTAACACTGAGATTCTGAAATACACATTTCCTATCATCAGACTCTAAAACATGATTCAATTCCACTCTAAGTATAAAAGTGCTCCAAGTCAGAGATCCTCAAAAATCAACCCGCACTTGCTTGCCAATAGCACCTCATTGAAAAAAATTACTAACTTCAAAGATTTCCCAACGTATGAGAAAACTAGAAGAAACTCCTGCCAAAAATGAAAGTCTATAAAAGGCCAACTTAGCCCTTGTGAATCAAGGTGAAGGGGAAAGTACCAGAGAGCTGCAATACTACCTTATCCCGCCCTTATGGCAGAAACTGTCGCTATTAGAAAAATATTTTGTTGATAAAAAGGGGTAGTGTGAAATCAAAGCCAATGAAACAATTGCTGGAAGGCTGTCACCGTAACAAGAAATAAAAGCTTCAAGTTAAGTAATTTATGAGGGTGAGGCTACACCAATCAAATGGAAAAAGTACCACCACAGGTTGAACCTCTGTGGTCCAGGTCACTCTGGTCGGGCAACATCCATGGTCCAGAAGGACCACAGATGTTGCTGGACCAGAGAACCTCTGGACCAGATAACCAGTGGAAGGAAGGGAGCCAGAAGCCCAGTGTTGCAGGGCTGGCTGCAGAGTAGTGACCTGGGGCAGCAAAGCCACAGCAGCCTTGGGTTTATGGAACACCAGCAGCCGAGCAGCGGAGCCCTAGCAGCCCAGAAACTCTGGCAACCCTGACAGCCCCAGGACAGAGGAGCCCCGAAGGACCAGACCGCCCCCAGGACAGCAGAGTGACCACTGGCCCCAGGACAGCAAAGCCCTGGGGGCAGTGGAGTCCCAAAAGCCCCAGAGTGCTCCCCCACTTCCCAGGAGCAGAGATCAGGAGGTCTGGAGCCCCAGCAGTCCATAGCCACTAAGCCCCAGCAGCCCCTGCAGCCATGAAATAGCAGGGGAGCTAGACCAGTCAGCAGCAGAGCTGTGTGGGGAGCCCAGTGGCATCTACTGATGGACCAGGCAAGAGCCCTGGACTCATCAGCTGAGTGGCTGGAGTTGACCTCCCCTGGTCCAGAAAAATCGCTCATCTGGGACCGGTCAGCTCCTGAGCAGGGTGAACCAGGGCGCTCCAACCTGCATTATAAAACAATGGATTTCACGGAGAACAATGTCATTTCCTTAAAGAAGGTAAAAAAAACTTAATTCCTTAGTGGTAATCCTTCAAAGTCCCTCAAGATTACAGTACACTGTCAACAACTTCTCCAAATGACCCATTTCTTCCATATTTAACTTCATAAAAGACATAAAAGATATGCCAGAAGTCAAGGCAAGCCCCCATTATTTGAAATCACAAGTAAACAGCTTTTCGGAGGACCTCTGAACTGCTTCTGGTCAACCAACTATTCACGTGGAACCAAAACTGGGGCAATGTATTCCTATTCACCATGGATATCAAAGTGTTATGGCCAAGATGTCTGGATGGTTCTCAGAGATACAGAACTTCTCCCAATTAGGTTGTCCAATTCAAATCCAGACAAGGATGTTACCAACCAAGAATTTACCTCATGGTTTTCTGGTGACATAATAAAATAGCAAGGTTAAAAGATGGCACTAAAGATACCCAAGGCTTCCCTACTCAAGAGCTTTCCGCCATTGGTATCACTTACCAAGCTGTGACAGAGGTGATCAGTTTTCCTTGTGCATATATGGCCTTTCATGCCTGTCTGTAATGAAAGGAGACTGACCAACTGAGATGGACAACTGATAGTTTCTAAGATAGTATACTACCAGATGATTCAGCTGTAGCTTTAAATTATTCCAGATTGAAATGTGGCACATACTACTAACCACAAGCATGAAACCAGGAGCCTCAGAAGATGCAATGCTCCTTACATTAAGCTTCTGAAACTCCTTAATCATAAGGAAAAGACACTGATTTTTAAAAGGATAGGAGAAATAGAAAACTAGTTAACGCATCTGAAATACCTCCCCTAAATCTTACATTAATCTCTTTAAACTGGCTACCATCAATTCTTGATGACAACTCCTTTCACTACTAAAACTATCCAGACACAAAATTGCTTATGCTGGCATGATTCAGGCTGGAGCTTGAATCTGAGGGTATGTCTAGACTGTAGACTTCTTGCGCAAGAAGGTTTTTGCGAAAGAGATCTTCTGCAAAAACTTTTTGTGCAAGAGTGCATCCACACTGCAAAAGCACATTGGAAAAGCTATGCACTTTTGCACAAGAAAACGTCCAGACTGCATGGACACTCTCGCAAGAAATCTCTGATCAACATTAACAGAATGGCCACCAGGACACCTGTGCTTCTTTCAATAGGCTGTTTTTTGCACAAAAAAACCCTGTTTCCCATCCAGACACACCTTTTTGCACAAGAGCTTTTGCACAAAAAGGAGTTATTCCTCGTAGAAAGAGTTATACCTATACTGCAAAAACCCTTCTGTTCTGTTGATTCACTGTAAATTTTCTTGCGCAAAAACACACTTGAGGTGTGGACGCTCTGCGAGTTTTTGCGCAAAAAACTCTGCAGTGTACATATAGCCTGAGATTTTCTGAATGAGCCAATTATCTAGGTAAGAAATTATTCCAATGCCTTTACTTTTTAAGGTAGCTACCATAATTCTACCAACACATAAGGTGATCAGATGCAAGTCCAGAGAAAAGAACATGAAGATGTCAATTGACCACAGAAATCAAGAGATACCAGTGATGACAAGGGTTCCACAGAGGCATGCAGATACATTTCCTATATGCTAGAGAGCCTGGATAATTCCCCTGGGTTAACTGTTAAAGTCAACTCTTTCTTGATTTCACATAAGGTTTAGACTTGAACCTCTTTAATCTGGCAACCCTAGGAAACAGGGTTAGCCAGATTAAACGTTTTGCCAGGCCAGGAAATGAATCTAAGGGCTATGCTCAGGACACTGTACCTGGTGCTCCACGTTCCCCCACTGTTCCTCACATAGAATGCGTCGCTGCATGGCCATTCCCCACTCAAGCTGGGGGGAAGAGTAGCGGCAGCAAGCAGAGCCACTTGCACATCAGCTTGCCAGATATTCTCAAATTGCTGACATCTGTACTACTGAGGTTATAGTGTATTTTGAGCAAACCAATTTATCCATTTGAAGTCTAAACCTGGCCAGTTCTCCAGGGCATCTCAGAAACTGTAAATACTAGGGATATAAAATCCCATTTAATTGGTTAACTAGTTAAACAGTGTTGGAGATTGGGCAGGGAAGGGGGGGGGGAAGGAGGTTCTGCTGGCAGCCCCGCATGAGGGCCTGGTGAGGCTGTAGCAGCCCAGCACCTGCGGTATACCATAGGAAGGGGGCTGCTTCCTGGTACCAGTTAACCATTACCCAGTAAGCATTACCCATTAAAGGTGATACTTACCAGGTAACTGGTTAACAATTCACATCCCTAGAACAGACAAAGAATAAGTCTTCCATTTGGGGAGAAAAGACTGATATGTCTCTTTAAATAGAAGGCACTGGAGAGAATAGTTTCTATATGATGAATTGCTGGTGACTGTAAGAACATTGGGCATACAGCAGAATTTTATTTTGATAACTGATCAGGATTGAACTCATCTTCTGAAGATTTGGTTAGTTTCTAAGATGCTACAGGATCATTGTTGGTTTTTAAATTCTCTTATCCACTGGTTCAATCCCCCCTCCTCCAGGACACAATCAGTTTAGGTAAGTACAGCTAGGAAGGGAAAAGAATTCTATTCAACAACTTAATTTTAGAATTTGTTTCCTGTTTCTCTTATCTCTGGGATAGGAGAAAATCATTGCCTTCTCCCACTCCTCTGTAACTAGAAGGTTATTTTGATCAAACATTCAGAGCAGAGATGTATAGTAAAAGGAGACAGACTATTCTATTTTTGGTTTTAGTTAAAGGAGGAAGAGAACTAGATATAAACTAATGAGCAATTACACAACCCACTACCTTATACTGAAAGGTAAGGATATCAAATGGAATCTCATACCAAGACATGCAATCTAACATCTTAAAACAAACAGCAAGTCTCGCAACCACTGCAGGGATGCCATGACTCTGAGGTCTTAAGGTGTCCTGAGTGGCTGCTATAGTTTATATAAGGCTTAAGTTCCATGAGCTAACTAACCATAAACGAGCTGCTGCTTCCCCCCCGCTGGTTTAATCCTCAAACTGGTCTATCAAGGCATTTGATGAGCACAAACCGATGGCAGTTTCTAATTGGGAAGTTGCTAGATCCAATGACCTTTGAAATTCCACCTTCACACAATTGTCAGTAATGCCCTTGAGGCCTTCTATAGCAAGAGAACTTTTTTCTTCCCACAGTGACAAGAGCAGAATCTACTTGCAGGGAGATACCCTGTAAGACAGGCTTATCTGTAGATAACCCATATATTTTCCCCCAGAACAGATGGCAAGCAATTTTGTATCAGGATTAGCCGCAACTTTTATAAATTACATGCGCAACAGCCAAGTGACTGCAAAGAAGCTTTGTCAGCTTTTCATTCATGTAACAGGAGTGGAAGCTCATCTTTCACTTACGAAAAGCCTTGTAGCCTCTTCAATAGACACATAATTTATGGTCCTCTGCCTTGAGTTTTCTTATAGGCTACTGGACACTGAGAACCTTTCTTGCCATCCCATGGTGAAGAATACCCATTTCTGGGAAATACACTCCCAAATTATGTTAGACTGACAGGATTTTTAAGCCAGCACCCCCACAGTCCAGCTAATCAGACTGTCACTACTAGGAGAGGGAGATACATACCACAAACAGAGTTTAGCTAGCTTTTGCCCATCGCCCAAGATAAAGAACCTAAATATCAAGCTGTCCATATGATTCCTGGTAAGAACGAAAACAGGATTAAAACCTCACCTAAGGATTCAAGGACCCACAGCTCACTACAATGAATGCTTTTCTTACCAAATTCATCAGTATTTATATTGTCCATCTCCTGAACCATTACAGTCATTGTCTCACCCTTGAGACTATGCCTACACTAGTATTTTGTCAGTAAAACTCCTGTTGGTCAACACAGCTACCAATGCTTGTTGGGGGTGGTTTCAATATACTAACAGTAGAGAACTATGGGGAAACCTTACAGCAGCACAGCACAGACATAGCCTACGGAGGACCAGGAGTAATCTCAATGTTTGAGATTACTAGCTAAAATCAACCCTTCTTGGAAGGTGCAGCTTCATTGGGGGATGCTTATGCCAGAGCCAAACCTGATCCCAGATTAAACATGACTCATCGCGCAGAAGGACTGGATTCAGAATGAGTGCCAGAAAGACACAGAACTCAAACCCAACCCAGTTTGGGTGATCATAAATTACTTCCCCAAGGCACAGGTCAAATCTGCTTCCCATAGCTGGATTTTTTACTGTTTATTACCATTCTAGGACAAGGTAAAATAATCTACCCAAGAAAGAACATGCTGAACCAGGCAGAGCAAAAAGAGGGACTTAATCCTATTAGAGGTACCAAAGAACACCAGCGCTATCATATGCAAAAATGGAGAATATAGAACTTCAACAGGACTGCCTGTTTAAGGACTATCCACAAATAAGGACCGAAGGGTTGGTGCTATTGTTACATTGTCTCATCTCACTTTAAACTAGAGTAAAATATTAAGTGATAAGGGACAAGAGCTTTGTTGTATGCACAGAAAAAAGGTCTCTACAAACAGAGCTATTTTTGAAATCAGAATGCGTTTATATAAGCTTTTATAGGACACATATGCTTGGATAAAGCAGAGTTTAGCCAAGTTAGATTGTCCACCTGTAATGGCGCGTGCGTGCATGCGTGTATTATATAAAAATAATGTTAAGTGGCACATTGATAGAATTTTTATCAACTACACAATTAGTCAATAAGGGATGAAGCACTCAGTCCCAGCTCACGCCAGATCTTAGAACTACCTCCATGGCACCTCTGCAGTTTAAATGTATTGCTCCTACAACATTTAAACTGCAGATCTGGTGCGAGCCAGAACTGAGAGGGGCTGCCTGCCCGGCCAAAGCAGCCTTTGCACTGCTGCCTCTGATAGGGGGTAGAGATGTGAACTAGTTAACTAGCCAATAAGCAAATGCTTATCAGATAGTCAACACACTAATTGACTAGGCTCTTCCTTTATCCCCTTGCTGCCTCTCTCTAACAGAGGCAATAATGAGGGAATGAGGAGGGCTGCCTTCAAAGCGGCAGTGCCACATGCAGCCCAGGGCCAGACCCTAAACTCCATGTGGCGCTGCCCCACATGCTGCCCAGGGCCCAGCTGGCTCCCGGCTGCACATAGCATTTCAAAGTAGCAACGCTGAGTGGAGGCGGGGGCCAGCTCCCCACATTGCTTTTGCCTCTGAAGTGTGCAACAGACCTGGGACTGTTTCTACACTTCAAAGGTGGAGGCCCCTTACTAACTGAATAAGCGATACATATTGCATTGACTATTCAATTAGCCAAACAATCTAAATTTAACATCCCTGGTGTGGTCTCCATCCTCCCTGGTGCTGGAGTGGGGGGGAGTGGAACAGTGAGGCCTTCCCCCCTCTCCCTCTCTCCCCCCCCCCCCGTGCTCTGGGGAGGCAGGCTGGAGAGCATAGTGAGCGGGGGGGGGGGAGGGGGAGTGGCACAGCCTCCTAGTGCGTATATAGGTGTGTATCATGAGCTTTTGTGGGCAAAACCAACTTCTTCAGATGAGCTGGAAGCCCTTCCCCCAATGCCAAAAGTTTCACTGCAGTAAATGCAAGTGTAAACACCACTTTGTCAGCAGGAGCCCTCTGCATCCAACACAGCTGAAGTCACTGGTGGAGGTTAGAAGTATTTTGTCAGCAAAAGTATGGACAAATAGCATTTACACATGTCCACTTTTAGTTGAGGACTGTGTAGACAGCCTTGTTGCTAAAAGCTGTATAATGTAACCATAGCCAAAGGTAGGGCAGGAACTACTAGTAAGCATCTAATTAAGATCCAATAATAGTTACCCCAGAAAAATACTACTTTATTATTTGAACGTCTTTCAAGGTCTCTGGATATTTTATGCCTTGGCAATAAATGTCAACACATTCTTCCCACACAAATGCACCGAAAGCCTTTAAAAAAAATTTTTTTTTAAATCCTTTTGGCACAGTTACCAGAAAATGATAATTTAAAGATGAAAATGGATCTCTCATATGTCAATGGAATCCTCTAGCAAACGAATGGAAAAAGCAAAGAAGGGATTTAACATCTAATTTCTAGAATAACGTGTGTGTGTGTGTGTGTGTGTGTGTGTGTGTGTGTGTGTGTGTGTGTGTGTGTGTGTATATACACAATTACATATACATTGCACTTTTTTTTTTTTTAGTCAACCATGTTCACATTCAGAAGCCATGCTATGGCCTAATCACACTTAACTGAACATACCAGGCCGTGAAAACTAATCTGCTTACTTAACATTATTCATCTGTCACAGATGTTGCAAATGGGTTAAGCACTTTTAGCATTTTATACATAATTATGCTTGGTTGATATGGAATCCATAAAACTAACACCATTACAAAAATATAATGTGCTGTGATTTTTTGTTCTCTAAAGTAAACTGTGCTAATACATCATGTATATAGCCAAAACAGTAATTACACAGATGTTTAAAGCTGGATTAGGACAGTAGAAGTAAATACATTGAAAATTTTAGTGGTTTTTGGCAAGCTCTATGGCTTGGCTTGGAATAATTTTACTCACTGGCAGCTTTACTCACATTGTATGTAGCAACCATCAAAGCATACAACAGAAAAACTCAGATTACAACACCACAGGGGCAAAGAGTATTAACTGCCTATACCAGTGGTCACCAACCAGTAGATTGGGATCTACTGGTAGATCTTGGAGCCTCTGACAGGTGATCCTGACTGGCTTGGGCAAGAGGCTTCAGCTGCCCCTCCTCCCACTGCTGCTCATCTCCTGCCCTTTGCCTTGCAGCTGAGCCTCCTGCTTTCTATGCAGGGAAGAGGAAGAAAAGGAGAGGTGCTGATATCAAGGTGCCCATCCCACTCTGTATCCTTTCCCTACAAAGCAAAGAGGGGGCACAACAGGACTTGGGATAGAGTTTGCTGGCTGCTTCAGGGAGTGGTCCAGGGCAGGGATGAGCCTGACTTGGCCTTACTGCACTACCACCCAGGAACCACCTGACGTAAGCAGTGCCCAGCTGTAGCCTGCATCCCAAACTCCTACCCCAGTCATGAATCCCCTCCACCACCCCTGCATCCAAACACCATCCCAGAGCTTGCACCTAGAACCCCTTCCTACATCCCAACTGCCTGCCCCAAGAGCAGCTCAGAGCCCTTCTCACACTCCAGATCCCTTAATTTAAGACCAGAGCCTGCACCCTGACCCTCTGCCCCTGCCTGATGAAACTGAGTGACAATGGGCAAGAGAGGGAGGGCGGAGTGAGTGTGGCGGGGCCTAGGAGAAGGTGGATGGGCAAGAGTATTTATATTTGAGGTAGGTCCTGGATTGCACTTAAATTAAAAAAGTGGTCTCGTACTTAAAAAGGTTGGAGACCACTGGCCTATGCCAATTTATTGTCTCATCCATAGAATTTCCTAGAGAAGAACCTCTCAAAGGACAAGAGTATAGGCCAGTGGTGGGCAGTCCACATCCTGCAGCATGTGTGTGGCCCATAGGGGTTCTGTGTGTGGTCCAGAAGACATGTTGTTTACTGTTGCCCATGCACAGGGTTGCCACATTACACTGGTTTCCCCCCACCCCCACCACCACGAATGTTACTAAAATGACACGTACATAAAGCCAGAGCACGAAGGGATGTGCATGCATATTGCACACAACACTGACTTAGAGCCGTATGATCCCTCTGCATCCAATCAAAACGCTGCCATGTTTCATTTGCCACACCATGCATATTCTAGGTACACACACGCAGTTAACAAAAACTGCCCTATTCCAGAAGACTGCTTTGGTTACCACAATCTTGCGGCCCACTGAGACGGAGGACCACTCATATAGCCCATTCAGTAGCTTAGGCTGCTCATTGCTGGTATAGGCTAATGGAGAACAACCCAAATCTAGCAACTGAGATGGGTGTACAAAAACCTAGAGGAAAAATCTATTTTTTTTCTTTTTTTTATTATAAAAAATCATCTCATGCATAAATGTTTTCATCCTTGCTAAACTAAAACAGAGCATTATGAGATTTTGATAGTCAAGACACCAATCTATGATTAGGTAAATCAGTTTTATATACACTATTGGATAATTCCATTTATCCCCGTTCTGAACGAGCACACACAAAGGAAAGCAAAGGAAGAGAACAGGCGTTCTCCACTGGAATGCAACTCAGAGCCCGTTTCACTACAGAGTAACTAACCCTTGCTATAAATGAATCCCACAGGACAGATTGGGTCCCTGGTTAATAATGCTTGACACTGTGCAGCATAGTCCAAAGCACACAAAGGTACACTGAAATTTACAAAATGTTCCATAGTTTAACCTACCTAGCAACTACGCTTATCCAGAGTGTACAATAGGAAAGCATGGGGGAGGACTCGTTCCAATCTGTCAGTGTAATTACATGACAAATTTAATATAAAAACTAGCACCAGAGTCTCACCTTTAATCAAGTGAACAATATACAGCATGCAAACAATAGAAATGGGGGTCAATATGCCTACTTGATGCATGGATAAACAAGCTGCTGGAATGCACAAGAATGCTAATTCAAGACACAACTGAGCCTGTGTCTCTCTAGACAAGCCATAAGTAGTTGATGGAAGTCAATTCCCAGTAGACCAAAACTGAATGTTTCAAGTCTCACCCACTGTGGTGTGTTCTATATCAAATGCTTGAGCTCTTTTGGATCAGTATGATTCACTTTACATGACGTAACATTATATTATAGTGTTTGTTCAACCTCAATCAAGCACATGTTGCCCATAAAACCTGCTCAATTACAGATAT